>NC_134858.1:15910849-16510849 GCF_049852395.1 Peromyscus maniculatus bairdii | reverse complement strand
AATGCTCACGATCACCAAACTATAACCAGTCACAAAGGTCTAGGGAAGACTGACTGAGTAGTGACATTCGGATGATGGTTGACCGCTGATGACCAAGGTTGACCTTGCCTGGTTGGCCAGTCCCGAAGGGTCACAGGTTACAGTCTTTCCAGTGACCGGCTGCTGCTCTCCTAGGTCTGGTACATGGATGGTTATTACAAAGGCCGCCGGGTGCTGGAGTTCCGTACTCTGGGAGACTTCATCAAAGGCCAGAACTTCATTCAGCACCTGCTGCCGCAGCCATGGGCAGGTACAGGCCATGTGGTGTACAACGGCTCTCTGTTCTACAACAAGTACCAGAGCAATGTGGTGGTCAAGTACCACTTCCGGTCGCGCTCCGTGTTGGTGCAGAGGAGCCTCCCAGGGGCTGGCTACAACAACACCTTCCCCTATTCCTGGGGTGGCTTCTCGGACATGGACTTCATGGTAGACGAGAGCGGGCTGTGGGCTGTGTACACCACCAATCAGAATGCGGGCAACATTGTTGTCAGCCGGCTGGACCCTCACACCCTGGAGGTCGTGAGGTCCTGGGACACCGGGTACCCCAAGCGCAGCGCCGGGGAGGCCTTCATGATCTGCGGCGTCCTCTATGTGACCAACTCTCACCTGGCCGGAGCCAAGGTCTACTTTGCCTACTTCACCAACACGTCCAGCTACGAGTACACGGATGTGCCCTTCCATAACCAGTACTCTCACATCTCCATGCTGGACTACAACCCCAGGGAACGGGCCCTGTATACCTGGAACAACGGGCACCAGGTGCTGTACAACGTCACCCTCTTCCATGTCATCAGCACTGCCGGGGACCCCTAGGTGCCCCTGCAGAGGCCGTGGGGACCCCTCCCACACTGCCTGTGACCCTCAGCCTTCTCTTGGTCACGCCTTTCCCGTCCTAGATCCCTTCTCTCCCCACCTTCCCAGCCCGGCTTTCTGTTCTCTGGATACCATCCATGCATTTTCTCCATTTTACTGATCTCTGCTTTTGATACTTCACTTCTGAGTCTTTCTGCCTTTTTATGGATGCTTCTCTTCCTTATTGATCGCACTTCTCTCCCTCGGTTCACTCCGTCCTCTTTCCTCCCCTCCCAGTTTCCCACACACTCCTTATCCCTCACTTCCCTCTGTACCTCTGGATCTGAGTGCATGGATTTTTGTTTTTTAATTTATTCTTACACATTTTCTTTCCGGGTTGCCAGAATAAACCGGACCTTTGACATTTGATGCCTGGGTTGTTTTGTACCCAGTAGTGGTTAGAGAAGGAGATTTGGTTCCACTGAGTCCCTTTAATGCCTTTATTTAGTGTGACCTGAGGTGGAGTCCTGTTTAACACTCCTTCCCCGGGGTAGCTAGCCCCCAGGGGAGCCCACTCAATCCAAAGGTGTTTCAATCAAAAGCAATTCATTTAAAAGCAACTGGGATCAGAACAACAGAGAATTAATTCTATTATGATGATGAAAACTGGTCTTCAATGAATATTCCCTGTTGCTGGCTCACCATTATCACAATGGCACATTGCTGAGCCGTCTGGGGATGTTCTAATGGCTTTAACAATTTGGCTGCTTTTGAGAGGTTAGGTCCCCCAATTTCTTTTCTGCTTTGTAATTGCAGGAATCGTTTCTACACAAGCCATACTAGTCAATAACAAGATCCAAACTAACTTAAAAGGTGCACAGGGCCAGGTTTGGGGCAAACCCACTGCACTCCACGTGAAAATTCTTCGACCTTTAAGAGGCTGAAATGGAGATGTCAGGTATTCCTCCTTAGGTAACCTCCTGCGCCTAGCAATTATTTCTCATTCTTCCCTAATAAATCTATCTGCAGTGCTATAAAAAAAAAAAAAAAAAAAAAAAAAAAGACACTAACCAAAACAACAGAGGGAGGAATAAGATAAAGGCTTAATTAGCAAACAGGAGTCCATGTAGCACAGGCTGGCCTTTTGTAGCTAAAAATGACCTTGAGCTTCTGGTCCTCTTGCCTCCACCTCCACCGCCATGCCGGGTTTATTTGGTACTGACGGTGGAGCCCAGGGCGTCATCCATGCTAGACACTCTGCCACCAGAGCCACAGCACGGTGAAGGCTTTATGTCAGCCAGATCTGCCTGTGGGATGAGGCCAGAGCAGTGGTTCTCAGCCTGTGGGTCTCAACCCCTTGCCAAACCTCTATCTCTAAAATTATTTATGATTCATAACAGTAGCAAAATTAGTTATGAGGTAGCAATGAAAATAATTTTATGGTTGGGGGGTCACCACAACATGAGGAACTATATTAAAGGGTGGCAGCATTAGGAAGGTTGAAGACCACTGGGCTAGATGAGGCTGGGGCCGAGGTGTCATAAAAAATGAGGGATGAGTCAGTAGTGATGTGCAGGGCTTCCATCTGGAATGGGGGTAGTGAGTGATACATGCCACCTCCCCATTCCCCTCATCAGTCCATTGAACCAAGAGCAGGAACAGCATGTGAAGATCTCCACTGGCCCTGACCCCACCCTGCTGAGGCCACCAGGAGGCTGCTGTCCCCATCTCTAATTAATGGGCTCTGTGATTAAATCATCTCCGGGAACTTGGACTTGGATGCCATATTGGGAAGGAAACCCATGAATAATGAATGGGGCTGCCTAATGCACTCATTTAAAACCAATTTCTAAAGGCATCCTCACAAAGAGCAATTAATTCCCACGTAAGTGAGCAAGCGTGACACTGGGGGGGGGGGGGAGATAAAGTCCTGGATTAGCAGGAGGAGACAGACTTTATGCCACTAAAAACAGCAAAGGCTTGGCATGGAGGCACCCACTAGTCATCCCAGTTCTTGGGAGGCTGATGTCACCTGGGTGAGACCTTGTCTCAAAATCCCAAATAAGAAAAAGGAGTTTGGATGCCTCCTGCCTGTGACTTGTACTCAAAATGGTCGTGGTCTCAGATAGAGAATGAGGCTGCAGAGTTCTAGCCTTTGAAGAGTACGCTTGTGCCTAGAGACATGTCCCCACAAGGACAGGTCTGTCACGTGTGGGCACGGAGTGTTTACTTGGGCCAGAGCATCTGGCAGTACATCTACCCACTGTATCACTCTTACACACGTGCACACTCACTGCACACACACACCTGAATACACACACACACACTCTACAAAAGGATGAGCGAGCAGCCCTACCCTCATCACGTATCCATCACTGCCAGATTCACTTGTGTCTGTCTTCAGCTGTGTGGTGCTGAATTAACCAACTCTCCCTAAGTCACAGATGAGCATTTGGCTATGGTCAGGAAGCTGCCCCTCCCCACTGCAGCAACAACCCAGATTCCCCCATGTCAGGTCTGAGAAGAACCCATTAAGAACCAGCAGTGGAGTCTGCACAAAGACAAGTTTCCATCCCCAAGAGGGGGTAGGGGGAGGGAGGGAGGGAGGGAGGTAGGGAAGGAGGGGTGCTAAACTGTTGCCATCCTAAAGGCCCAGGATTTATAGCCAGTTCCCAGTAGCAGGCCTGGGTGGGAACTTGGAGCAGGTGAGGGAAACCACAGGTAGTTAATAATACATGTTGGGGACACCGAGTGGGCTCCTGGGGAACATTTATCTAACAGCAATGTTCAGTCTTGGGTTTTCACTACTGTATAGAGACGAGGGAAGGGGTTGGCTGGGGTCCAAAAGGACAGACCCCACAGAGGGTCGGGATCATACAGAGCAGTTACCATGTCACATGGCCATACCCAGGGATGCACAAATTACCACTGTGGTAATACCTGCCTCTTACAGGCAGTGGTCCAGAAGTGGCAGCAGCCCTGGGGAGATCGTTCCAGAGCTCTTGCTGTTACAAGCCAGGATGGGGGTCCTCTCTTTGCCCCAAAAGACTATCATACTTGGAGGGGTTCCACTGCCTCCCGACCCCACACCCAGCTGTTGCAGGACAGCAAAGCAGTGACTGAGTACCGGCTGGCCTGCTGGAGAACATTCTGCTGGAGGTAGAGCCAACTCAGCCCAGCCGAGCTGGGGAGAAACTCATTAAACCTTCCTAATGACAAATGCTCCAGCAGGCAGCTGGCAAAGAGCGACTGCTGTAGAAAGCAGCCAGATGGGAGCAGGCTCAGGTGACTGTTCACGAGACTCAGGCCTGTGGGGAGGGAGGGCTCCCTTGGGGTCCAGGCTTAATATTGCTCTGGTCCCCAAGCCTTACTGGTTGCAGCCACCCCCACTACCCAGGCTGGCCCCATCACTTGTGGGTTAGACAGACCTGATTGAATTCTGAGCCCTCAGGCCAAGCTAGGCTCAGGGGCAGTCTGAAGAGACAAGGGCCCCCTAGCCGGGCTGGGAGAGCCCCTTCCTTCTCCTTCCACCTGCCACTCAAAGCAGCATCCATTCCCCAGCTCCCTCTACCAGGATCCCTGCTCTTCTGGGAGCTGACAAAGCCCCCTCTCCTCCATTTGAAGGGGCCTCTGTTGCTATGGAAACAGCATCTGGAGGGTGCTAGGTCTGGTGGCTGAACCCAGGAATAACCAGCCAGAAGTGGGTGGCAGATGCTGGATGCAATATGTTCTCACCAATAAGCAGTGTCTGTGTGTGCGGGGATGGGTGTGCTAAGTCAGGTGTGAGCTGGGTTCCCTCAGGACCTCTCCAGACATACCAGCTGGAATTGGGATGTGGGTGGGTGGTGTGTGTATCCTTCAACAGTCCGCAGGAGGCCTGGCGTAACTGGGTCTGGACTGGTGGGTCCCAGAGGTATCCTGCTGCCCAGGGAGTCTAGCTGGTGGGAAAAAATTCTTGCCAGCACCCCCAGGCCCTGGAAAAGGTAGCTTCTTGGGGCTGGAGAACAGTTTGGACACCTGGGCTTGGGCCTGGTGGGTGACAGTTCCCTCCCCGAGGCAGGGCCCACACCTCACCAGGAAGGTAATGAGATACAGGACCACCAATCAGTGGTTCCAGATTTAATGGAAGATGCATGGGCGCTGCATCACACGGAGGTGAGGTGCTGCATCACCAGGTGTGGAGCGTCTGCTTTTTGCAACTGAACAGAAAAACGGAGCATATAACTAACAAGAAACAAGGCCCTCCTGCCTGCCTCTGGGATCTGGGGAGCCAGGTCACTTCTGACTCCCTGAGCCTGGGGGCCTCCACACCCCCACTGCCCTTATGAAGTTAATCTCTTCAGAAGGAGCCTGGCTAGGACAGCCCCAACTGGGGTCAAACAGGGAGCAGGAAGCTCAGAGTCCCTGTCTCAGAGCCCCTCCCAGCCTTAGGAACAATAAATACTGAGTGACAGCAGCAGGAAGGGGCGTCCGTGGGCTGCGGCCAGGTGCCTGCCCTCACTCTGTGCGCAGGATGATATGGATGCCCGAATCTGTGAACACTGGCCCACTCATCTCCCCTGTCCGCAGAGCGAATGATGCATCTTCAAACGGTTTCTGCATCTGACCTGTGAAACAGCAGAGGTGGTGGGGGTCAGGCGCGGTCGCATGGCAGATGCGGCTCCTGCTGCACCCAGTCTCAAGCACATCCATCACAGGGTTTATGGCCGTCACTGCAGTGCTGAGCTGTGGCCCCGCTGAGGGCCACAGGCCCATTAAGGAGGCTCTGGGAAGCCCAAGGACAGCATGAAGGATGGCAGGCAGAGCTGTGCCCTGTATTCAGACACACTGCATGATGAACTCTCCTGGTTCCCAGCCGAGCATCATCTGTCCTGCAGGGAGCTTGGGCTGACAGCAGAGGGCTTTGCTAGGCTCCCTCTCCCAGGCAGGTGCCCACACCTCGCCGCACTCTCAGCCCATGCCAAGGAGATGAAGGACAGAGGGAGGAGGAGGGGATCCTGATTTCCTCTGCCCTTGGCAGACAAGTCTGAGCTCTGGGTTGCCTCTCTGGTCCTGACCTTGCCTCCCTTGCCTGTTTTCCCCACCCGCCAAAGGGGAGAATAGGATTCTGGGTGACAGGCTCTGAAGTTCTCAGGGATCCCGTCCTATGGCTCTATCAGGAGATGGCAATGACAGAACAGAGTCACCTTGATGGGCCTGTGGGGGGACAATGATCCTGGAGGGAAGAGACCAGTGAGGTTTTATATCCCTTTGCAGCACAAAAACCCACAGGCCAGGAAGCCTGAGGGCTGTGCTGCCACCTGGTGGACCAGGAAGGCACAGAGTAGGCTTCCCTCCCTTCTTGGACCCAACCACCCCAACACTGGAGGGAAGGGGCCGGCTGTACCCACTCTTGCCCACCTCTGCTGAAGGCACCCAGGTCTCCTCTGGCTTTGGCGGAGCTGCAGTCGCTGAACTGTGAGGCCAGAGATTCAAAGTCTTCTTCTCCCGACTTAATCTTCTGGATGTAGCCTGTAGGGACACAAGAGGAGAGCCCCATGTCAGAGACACAGAGGCCAGTCAGGACACAGGGAGAGCAAGCCGCTCCTAGGAGCTGGTGAGCCTGGCCTGTGCACCTTGTTCCCTATAAAGACATGCTGCTGCCCTCTCACAATGCTTCCCACCCCTCATGCCCAAGCAATCACACCTGTGTCCTTATCATGTGCACCCATGAAGACGGTCCTCCCACGTGCATGTCCCCAGGGTGCAAACCTGTCAGCCATCCCCATGCACCTGTGGCCGTACTATTACCTTAACAGCCAGGCTAGTCACCCACAGATGCACAAGAATATAGGCACCCACACACGCACTCTGTGACCGCTTTTCAGCCCTGGACACAAACAGAGTTGGAACCTCACAGCAGATGACTGCCCACCCCTAGTCCTGGGGCAGTCTCAAGGTTCTGGAGACCACAGGTGGCTAGCATGCAGCCAAGCTCTGCACAGGAGCTGGTGACATCTTCAGCTGTGGGCATCAGGAGTCCCCACCTGTGCAACAAGGGAGGCACAGCAGAGCGCTCACTAGGACATTCTGAAGAGATTGAGGTGAGGCTGTCAGGGCTGTGTGTGAGCACCAGCACAACTGTCCCACAGTACACCGGCAGCGCCCAGGAGGCAGTAAAGCATCTCCCCTGGGCTGTGACTCTCCTGCAGGGTTAGGAGGTCAGGGCTGCTGGGAGGAAGGTATTCGAAGTGACTGAAGCAAAGTCTCAAAGTAACTCAGGAGCAGGATGCACATGCATGCGGATATGCGGAGACTATGTTATGCACAGAGACACATGCTAGGTCGGGAGTTGCCAGGCACCTGAGTCCAGGCAGTGCCTGAGGTGGGCAAAAAAGCCTGTGACACATAAGACATCTTGTCTCCTCCTCCTGCCCAACCTGTAGCCACCACACACACACAGACTCCCAGGGCAGCCACCCTGACCTGTGCAGCCCTCAATGCTTTCCCAGAGAGCCTGGCAGAGACTACCCAGGGGACCCAGTCCTTTTATCTGAGATAGAGCCTCTGATGCAGTTTGGGCTATCCTTGAACCCTCAACCTTCCTGCCTCATTAGGCTCCACAATGAGCTCTTTGCAGATGAGGATGGCCTGACACAGCTGCTGCTGGACTTCCACCCACCCTTCCCTCCCCCATCTTTGAAAGGCCTCTGAACACCTGTGAGTGTCCAGTGTGCATAGCACTGAAGGCCCCAACTGGTGCTTTTCTGACAAGGGGTATTATTAGCTGCTCCAACCAGTGCTTTGAGGCCCAGAACTTAGGTACTTCCCAGGGGCTCTGAGCCTCAGGCTCCCGCAGGGTACCAATGCCTGGCACACAGGGCAGGCTGTATGACTGAGAGCCCAGGAGTCATCCCTGTCTGAATGCACTGCATAGTAGCTACCGTGGTGTCTGGTCTACACACTGCCAGGGTACACCTGACTACCAGGGGCTTTCCCACTCCTCTCTGTTCTGCCTATACTTGCTGCCTTGGCCAAGAACTGGCTGTCACCACAAAGCACTTTGTAGAGTCTGTCAGAGGCACACAGGCCATGTGGTTTGACCTGTATATCATGGTGACTTCTGGAAGCCACCCCTGGTATTAAGAGTCCCTGTGTACAGAATGAATCGTAGCAGTGATCCTGACCTGGTAAACTCCTGCTTCTCCTCTCCCTGGATGCCCGGCTGTGTTCCCAGCCCCACCTTCACAGCACTGAACTCCCCACATTCTTCTGTGGAGATCAAAGGATCTACCCAAGATCTGCCACCTCCAGCCTATGTCCACCTAGACGTAGCCATGGCCACAGGGATCTGAGATGGGATAGCCAGGGTTTCTTTCTTAAAATTCATTTTTATTTTATGTATACTGGTGTTTTGCCTCCATATGTCTGTGTGACAGTGTCACAATTGGAATTACAGACAGCTGATAGCCACCATGTGGGTGCTGGGAACTGAACCTGGGTCCTCTGGAAGAGCAGTCAGTGCTCTTAATAGCTGAGCCATCTCTCCAGCCCCCACACCCTCCAGCCATAGTTTCTTACACATCGTCAAGCTGTAGCTGTTTAATAATGAAAGCACTGGGCTGAGTGGTACATGCCTATAGTCCTGTTACTCAGCACACTGAGGCAGTCTAGGCTACATAATGAGATACTGTCTCAAAAGGAAGGAAATCTACCAGGTGTCCTTGTTTACCACTGTTTCCACTCTATACCTAGACCTGTGCACAAGACAGGAGTCCCTGGAGGCCAAGGAACTCATGAGTAAGTGACGCAGAAGAAGTTAGCTAGCCAGGAGGAAGGAGGGAGGGATGGATCCATCACTATTCTTCACAGAGACACTGCCATCTCTTGTTTTTTTGTCACCTGGACCTCTGTATTCAAGAGATGAGGCCAGACTTCCTGGGCTTCCTCCAGGACAAATCCCAGCCTCACTGGGAGCTGGGAGGAAACAACTCCTCTGAGGGCACCTGCCCAATCTGGCCAACAGCATCCCAGCCAGGACTCTGAGAATTCTGCCTCTTGGAGCAGCCTCTCCAGAGCTCCCACATTGGAACAGAGTCCTCTACTTGCCCTGGGGTTGCAGTGGTTTGAATACAAAAGGCCCCATAGGCTCGTATATTTGAATGCTTAGTCATCAAGGAGTGGAACTGTTTGACAGGATTAGAAGGATTAGGAGGTGTGGCCTTGTTGGAGAAAGTGTATCGCCAGGGGTTGGCTTTGAGGTTTCAAAAGCCCACAGGAGGCCCAGGGTTACTCTTTCTCTCTCTGCCTGGGGAGCAGATGTCAAGTTCTCAGCTACTTCTCCAGTGCCATTTGTGCCACCATGCTCCCTGCTATGACAATAATGGACAAACCTCTGCAGTGGAAAACGATCCCCAATTAAATGTTCTCTTTTATAAGAGCTGCCTTGGTCATGGTGTCTCTTCACAGCAATAGAACAAAGACAAGAGTGTTCAGGAGCTCCCCAGATAGCAAGCCTAACAGGTGAATGTCCATCTCTGCAGACTTGTGGGCTCAGCAGTCCCTAAGTTTCAGAAGGGAGTCAGGCCCAGCTCTAACTCCAGCTGCTGGGATCTGATCCTGTTCTGTGGTTCCTCAGCCTTATGAATATCCAGTGGCTGAGGGGAGGGGTGATTCTGCTTCTGGGAGCCTCATGAAATGACTGGCCTATGAATTGGGGCATTGGGGAGCCATGGAGATGGCTCAGTGGGTAAAAGTACTTGTGCCATCCCTGACTATTTGAGCTGCATCCTCAGGATCCCCAAAGTGGAACAGGAGAACCAACTCCTCCTGTAGGTTTTCCTCTAACCTCAACATGCCTGCAGTGGCTATGGTGGTATTTTATTTGTACTGAAATGTGATTTTAACTGTATGTTAATAAATAAAGTTGCCTGGGGGTCAGAGCTATTAGAGCCATAGCAAGTGCGTGGCGGTGGTGGCACACGCCTTTAATCCCAGCACTTGGTAGAAGAGCTAGGTAGATCTCTGTGTGTTCAAGGACACAGACAAAATTGGAGACACACGCCTTTAATCTCAATACCATAGAAGACCTGGAAGTCTCTACAGACAGGCAGTGACGAGGCAGTCATGTGTTTGGGTTTACAACCAATGAGAAGGCAGAACAGAAAGACTATATAAAGACAACCACACAGGAAGACCACACAGTAGGTCTCTTTCAGAGAGGTAGGAGCACCACAGGAGGAAGGGTAAGGTTTTAGCTCTGAGCTCTTAGCTTTCTTCTTTACATTGGTTCTGTGTTTCTTATTTAATAAAATGGTTGGTTACATCTACAGTGGCATGCTTGCACACATACAAATAAATGAGTGTAAAAGAAAAAAAAATTAATAGGCTAATGGGAGCTCTCACAGAGGGTGATTCTGAGGGATGAATGAGGGACTGCCACAGTCAAGCCTGATGCAGAGCAGAACAAGTCTTTGACAGACATAAATGCTCATTGCTCTGCTCCAGGCTGCATGACAACGTCCCAATATTCACTATGAAGAAGACCTGACTCCTGGTATGACTATCCTTGGAGATAAGGAGTCTACAAGGGTGGGCCCTGAAATGATAAGGACCTGTTCATGAAAAGAGACACAGCCAGGCCAAGGTTTGGGCTCAGTTGGCAGAGTGCTTGCCTTCCTACACCAGGCCCCAGGTCTAATCTCCAAACTAGGATGGCAGAGCAAACCTATAATCTCAGCACTCAGGAGCTAGAGGTGGACAGGTCAGAAGTTCAGGGTCACCCTTGGCTACACAGGGAGTTTAAGGTCAGCCTGGGCTGCATAAACTCTATCATTAAAGGGGAGAGGGATGGAGAGCATAAAGATAGCCAAGATCACCAAAGACACAACAGAAGCAGCAGCTGTCTGCAAGACAAGAAAGGCCATCTCACCAAGAACCTGATGGGAAAAGGAAGAAAGGCACAGGTCTGTGGTGGTTGGTGAGAGTGAATCTAGGGAAAAGCACAGGCGCAGACTTTTCCAGAACCGTGAGAAAAGAAATTTCTGTCACCCAAGCTACCTAGCTTGTGGCATTGTGTTACAGCAGATTAAGGGACAGAATGAACCAAAAGTGTTTCCTCACCCTAAAAATGTTTAAGACAATCCCCTTGCCCATTCTAAAGAATCAAAGGTTCTCCCAGATCACAGGTGGCCCATAGGGGAAGGGTCTGGTGAGGGAAGATGTAAGTAACATCATTGGGTGTGTCATCTTAAAAGACCCAAGACTCAGCAGGAGGGCCCAGAGACCCAGCCATAAGCCATCAGGCTGGATGGCATCACTCCACCAGAGGAGATGGCTGAACCTTGAAGCCTGGAAAGGGTGATGCTTATACTCTTGTTCTGGGCCTCCCAGAATTCTCAGGGCCCGGATAAGCAGGGACAGAGCAAGAGAACAGGAAGCTAGGGCCTGTCCACAGCTTGGCTGACTCAGACAAGGACAGCTGGGCCTCAGGTTTCTTCTGGCTGTTGCCCAGCAGGCAGTCTGTTTCCTCAGGGCAGAGGGAAATCTGATGGTACCTTCCAGACAAAGGCACCAAGCAACTGGGAGACACAACCTCTATCACCATTACCTGATCCCCTTGCAACAAGCTCTTGGTTTAAGGAGAGCCATTGTTTCATAAAACAAAACAAAACAAAACAAAAACAAACAAACAAACAAACAAACAACCCCAACAAACAAACATGGGACTGGGTTGAAGGGTCAGTGGTTCAATGATGGGTTTTTGTTCATTTGTTTCTCGTTTTTTTGCCTTTATAACTGAACACAGAATTTTCTTTTTGGACCCAGATTTGGTTCCCAGAACATATATGGCAGATCACAACTGCCTGTTTCTCTAGTTCCAGGGGATCTGATGCCTTCTTCTAGCCTCCATGGGCAGTAGGCATACATGTGGTGTATGTACATACATGTAGGTATTCACACATACACATAAAGTAATCTTAACAAACAAATCACACAAAGGGCCAGCAAGATGGCTTAGCAGGTGATTGCATTTGCTACCAAGCCAGGTGATCTGAATTTAATCCCCAGGACTCATGGTAAGTGGGAGCTCACCCCTGAGAATTGTCCTTTGACTTCCATACTTGAACATGTACATTACCATGTACATGTACACACACACACACACACACACACACACACACACACACACACACACACACGCTGAAGAGATGTTTTAGAGGTTAAGAGCACTGGCTGCTCTTACAAAATACCTGGGTTCAATTCCCAGCACCCACACTGTAGCTCACAAACCTACCTCCAACTTTAGGAAATGCAATGCCTTCTCCTAGCCTCCTCTGTTCCAGGCACAGACATGGTACACATACATACATGCAGGCAAAAGACCCATACATATATTTATCAAAAATAGGTAGTTAACCAAAACAAACAAATAATGAACAACAAAGTTGGCCAACCTTGCTGTAAATTATAAAGAAACGGAAGAGAAGGGGCCAGCTCTGTGTTTGCCAGACCCACCCACAGATGGACAGGCCCCATCCTCCCTAATGACCAAAACTGCCTCTCATCAGGGTACAGGGGTGTTTGGGGGTAGTTATAAATTAATGCTCATTTTATAGAAGAGAAAAATGAGTCTTGAGTGAGGCTCTGAGTCTCCCAGATCACAGAGCTTATCAGACACTGCTACTATCTAACCAGGGTATGCTGGCTTTCTAGACCTGGTCACTCCACAGAGCAATTAGAAAGGAAAGAGAGAGGCCTGCATGGGCCAAGCTCATTCCAAGTATAAGCACTTTTTCCCAAGGTCTTCAAATAGCCTAGGCTGGCCTCAAACTCAATATGTAGGACCTAGACTTTAAAAAAAAAATTGCAGTGGCTGGAGAGATGGCTGCTTTTCCAGAGGTCCTTAGTTCAATTCCCAGCACCTACATGGTGGCTCACAACCATCTATAATGAGGTCTGGTGCCCTCTTCTGGCCTGCAGGCATACATGCAGGCAGAGCATTGTATACATAATAAACAAATGAATTTTAAAAAAGTTTGCATTTATTTGTGCACACGTGACAGTATTTTCACTGAGGTCAGAGACAACTTGAGGGAGTTGGCTCTCCTTCAACTGTGTGAGTCCCAGGAACTGAATTGAGGCCCACAGGTTTATTGGCAAGTGCCTTTGCATAAAGAGACATCTTTCCAGGACCAAGCTTGAATTTCTGGTCCTTCTGTCTCTCTATGCTGAGGTTACAGACGCCAGGTTCACAGGGTGCTAGACATCGGAGCCAGGGCTCCCTGCAAGCTAGGTGAGCATGTTAACAAACGAGGCACACCCCTGCACAGTTCAGGCACTTCTCTACAAGTGACAGCTGAGCCCTGGGGGAGGGTCTGGTGGGACTTCCACAAGGCCCCCGTGATGGGTAGTGCTTACTGTCAACTTGGCAGCATCTAAAATAACCTGGCAGATAGGCCACTGGGAATCCTGTGGGGATTATCTTGATTATGGTAATGATATGGACGACCGACCCATCTTACTGGTCGGTAGGACCACCCCCTGGGTAGGGGATTCCAGCCTAAAGAGAAGACAAGCTGAGCACTAGCACAGGCACATGTTCTTTGTTCCTGACAACATTATATGATGTCACCCACTCTTGCCTCTGTGACTTTCCTACTGTGAACTGTGACCTGGAACGCTGATGTGAGTCCAAACAAACCTTTCTCCCTTAAGCTGCTTATCACTTTTTAAAAAACTTTTTATTGGGACAGTGGGGGTAGGCAGCACACTATCATGGTAGGCTGAGGAGGTGAGAGAACAACCCCCAGGAGTGGGCTCTCTCCTTCACCACATGCATCCTGGGAATGGAATTCAGGTCCTCGGGTTTAGCAGCAAGTGCCTTTGCCAGCTGAAGCCCCTTGCTGGCCCTTGTCAGAGTATTTTGTCACAGGAACAGGAAAAGGAACTGAGATAGCCCCCAGCCTACCGGGAAGAAGACCCCAGCCAGCCCCCATTTCCTCCACTCACCATTGATCAGCTCCAGCGCCTCCTCCTTGCTCCTGGTAATCTTTTCCTGCCGCCAGGATGAGGGCCTCCGCGATTGACTGTGCTTTACCAGCAGATGCGAGCAGCGCACCCTGGCCGGCTCCCCCTGGCCATTCTTGCTACTGCCTCCAGCACTGCCGCCGCCAGTGGGCCGTTCCCACTGGCTGGCATTGGTGATGTGATTGAAGTAGTACACTCGGCCTGTGGAAGAGCAGCACCTAGTTCAGCTTAGGCTGGGTCGAGGAGGACTCCACCCTGAAGGCCAGGATGAGGACCTGCTTGGAAGGTACCTTCTTCAACAGACCCGTTTCCTGATCTACCCTGTGCTTACGGCTTGGGAGGATGCTCTCCCCACCAGGACCTGTCACAGACAGGACTGGGCTAATGCTCTAGGTGGAGACAGACACTAAACCAGCAATCAGAAAAAAACAGCTTCCAGGACTGCATAATGGCTTGGCAGGTAAAGGAACTTAACAAGCTGAATGTGAGCTCCAGGAAATTGCCTAGTGAAAGGAGAGCCCACCCCATGATGTCCTCGACCTCCACATGTACACATGTCATCCTACAAAATAAATACGCTCAAAAGCATCCTCAGCTGCAGAGTTTGAGAGTAAACTTGGCTGCGTGGGATCCAATTTCAAAAATACAAACCACACAAATCTACGGGGCTGGGGATCCGGCTTACTGATACAGTGCTTGCCTAGCACTTGTGAAGTTTTAGGTTCAAGTCCCAGTACCACACATTCATCAAAAAGGTAAGAGTATGACTTTCGATCCAATTCACTGCAAACAAAACCCAGGCATCACCTCCTCTATCTCTGCTCACAGCAGCAGCAATTATATCTCGTGTATAAACAGAGGTAGATACCCTAAAGCTCTATTCTTTTTTGGGGGGCGGAAGGGAGAGAGGGTTCAAGACAGGGTTTCTCTGTGTAACAGCTCTGGCTGTCCTGGAACTCACTTCATAGAGCACACTGGCCTCGAACTCAAGAGATCAGCCTGCCTCTGCCTCCTGAGTGCTGAGATTAAAAGCGTGCATCACTACCCCTCGGCTCTTTTTTTGTTTTTTGAGACAAGGTTTCTCTGTGTTGTTTTGGTGCCTGTCCTGGATCTCACTCTGTAAACCAGGTTGGCCTTGGACTCACAGAGATCCGCCTGGCTCTGCCTCCCAAGTGCTGGGATTAAAGGCGTGTGCCACTACCACCCAGCTCCAAAGCTTTATTCTTAATCCCTACCCTGGTAACCTAAACTGGAGAGCAAGGAAGCAGCATTGGGGGGGGGGGGCAGCGGCTGATGTCATCTAAGGGACACCTAAGTGACAGTGAAGTGCATAAAGGAGATGGAAATCAAGCCTGGCTTGGTGAGGCATACCTGTAAGCCTAGCATTAGGGAGGCTGAGGCAGGAGGATGGATGGGATGTCTGCTGATGGAAGCCAGTCAGGGTAAGTTTGCAAGACTGTCTCAAAAAAAGTGAAGGAGAGCTGGTTGTGGTGGTGTACATAGGTAGGATTTGCTGAAGGAGGTGGAGGCAGGAGGATCACAAGTTTGAGGCTAGCCTGGGCTACACATTTTTAGCCAGGTGGTGGTGGCCAGACACCTTTAATCCCAGCACTCGGGAGGCAGAGGCAGGCGGATCTTTGAGTTCCAGACCAGTCTGCTCTATAGAGTAAGTTCCAAAACAGCCAGGGCTACACAGAGAAACCCTGTCTCAAAAAACTGGGGAAAAAAATAGTAAAAGAGAAAAGGCAGGCGGCAGTGGTGGTGGCACTCCCTTTAATCCCAGCACTCGGGAGGCAGAGGCAGGAGGATCTCTGTGAGTTCAAGGTCAGCCTGGTCTACAGAGCGAGATCTAGGACAGGCACCAAAACTACACGGAAGAAACCCTGTCTTAAGAAACCAAAGAGAGAGAGAGAGAAGAGGTGGAGTAGGGAGGGTCATGGCAGGAGCTGGAAGGAAGGACCCAGTAGATTCTGGGTCACTAAAGGAACTAGAGTCTTTCTGTATTACATAGCTGACCTAGCACCAAGAAGGGCTGGGTAAAGGGGCAGTGGCAGTGAGCGAGCACTCGGGAGGCAGAGGCAGGTGGATCCCTGTGAGCTTGAGGCCAGCCTGGGCTATAAAATGAGTTCCAGGAAAGGCAGAGCAGTTACACAGGGAAACCCTGTCTCGAAAAACCAAGAAAAAAAAGGGCTAGGTACTCACGAAAGAAGGCTATCACAGTCCTACAGAATAAATAAATGGCAAGAATGGTCCACTGCCAGACAGAGGGTCAGGCTGTTTGTTTGTTTTAGGAGTCTCATTATGGGGGCTGGAGAGACAACTCAGAGATTAAGAGCATAAACTGCTCTTCTAGGGAACAGGGGTTCAATTTCCGGTACCCACATGGAGACTCACTACTGTCTGTAATTCCAGGCTGAGGGCATCTGGCACCCTCCTCAGACCTCTCTGTGGGCACTGCATGCACGTGGTGATAGGAGAGCAAGCATAACACCCAGACACCATTTTAAAAAGTCTACGTAGCCCAGAATAACCATGAACTGGAGACCCTCCCGCTTCTGCTTCTTAGGTGCTGAAAACACAGCTGTGTGCTGCCACACCCACCTAGAACCATGTTTATGCTGGAGGTCACAACCTCAGGCTGGGAATGGAGCAGCCTGGGGAGGAGCAAGGACTCCAGGGCTAAATCCAACTAAAACCTTAGTAACCGGCCATCTCCCTGAACCTCAGCTTTCTCACCTGGAAAACTGGGGCAAGAGAACAAGGGCATCAGAGCTGGGCATAGTTGACACATGAGCGTAGTCCCAGCGCTTGAGAGGCTGAAGCAGAAGGATCGTGAGCTGGAAGCCAGCTCGGGCTACAGCAAGACTTTATCTTAGTGTGTGATGGTAATCCCAGCACTCAGAGGGGTGAGGGAGGAAGACCACAGAGGTTCAAGGTCATCCTACACAGGTAGCAAATTCAAGACTAGTCTGAGCTCTCGCACGTGCTCTCTCCATACACACACACAGAAAATTTTAAAAAGAAAAAGAAAAAAAGAAAGAAAATGGCTTAATGGGTAAACGTGCTTGCAGCCAAGTCTAAAGATGTGTTTGATCTCATGGTGGAAAGAGAGAAGTTATTGTCTGATCTCCACATGCACACACACTAAATATACTACTAGTAATATTACTAATAAAGATTCTTGTCTCAATAAATAAATGGGGCAAAGAGGTGCATGCCTGTAATCCCAGCGCTTGGGGGACTGAAGCAGGAGGATCGAGCAACCTGTCCATAGAGATCCAGTCTAACACCTTTCCACCTCCACCCCCTCCTAAAAAAGGGGAAAGAGAATAAGAACATTAAACCTGGCAGTGTTAATTCAGAGAGCTAACGCATGCAGTGTCCAGGACCCTGATATTCAATGAGAATTATGAGCGAGCTCTGTAGGCAGCGGCGACCCGAGATTCCCGACCGCTCCACTGGGCGTTGCCACTGACACTGGCAAGGGGACTCTGGGGACAGGAACTCACTGCATTCCGGGGCATTCCCAGTCCCTGAACTGCATCATCTGATGAGTTCTTTCCGTGTTCTGGCCTTAGTTTACCCACTAGGAAAATGAGAGCAATTCCTTCCTTGAAAGATGGGCACGACAGAGAGGGAGGAGAGAGAATGAGCCACGGAAAAAGGGAAGGAGAGAGGAAAGGAGAGGGAGGAGAGGGAGGAGAGAGCGGGACGTTGATGGAGGGAGCGAGGGAGGGTGAGGGATAGGGGAGAAAGGAATCACACTAACGTACAGACTTGTGAAAGATTGAATTCTTTTCAAAGCTCTTGGCACCATGCTTGACCCAAAGGTGAACCGGCCTGGTTATAAGCCATTGCTGTCGCAGGATCCGCGCTGGATGACCCGGCACGTGTCACACACAGATGCTGCCCGAGAACCCAGATCAGAGCGGCCCACGCCCTCTGCACCAGGTCGGGGTCTCTTCCTCCCAAGGGAACCCCGAGGTGCAGCTTCGTCTCCTAAGGGCGTCCGGGCCCAGTGGTGAGCGAGGGTCCGGGCGTGCCCGTACCTGCCCCACCTCTTGCCTCAGTTTCTGACTCTCCGGCCCGTTACGCCGCGGAGGAGCCCAGACCTCCACGCCCGAGGCAGGGCGGTGATGCGGCCCGCCTGTCCCCGTGAGCTCGAGCCCAATTTCTGCAATCTCACGAGGCCCCGGCCCAGCCCCCGGCCGACCTCCAAGAGGTACCTGAGCTGCGACTCATGCGCTTCTCCCAGCCCGGCGGCAGCTTCTCCTCGTCCGCCATCTTCCCTCCTGCCGCAGCGCCAGCTCCGCCTCCGCGGCTTTGACCCCGCGCCAACCTGCGCCACTGTTGATTGGCTCGTCCGGTAGAGACGCCCATTGGACGGCCCCACGGCCTCTCTGGCGCCCTAGCATTTTATTGGACTCACTCGCCATTTCCTGGGCCGCCCTACACACAGTCTCCGCCCCCTCGGCCCGACATCACTGCTGATTGGCTCACCTGGAAGCGACGTCCATTGGACGCTCAGGCTCCCTTTAAGCGTCAAAATGTCTCTGCAAACCTTCTTGGTGGGCTTAGCCCACAGAGTAGAGCTTATTGATTGGCTCCTGCTGCAGCCAATCCCGCCTTATTGAGCCGCTCGCGGAGGTCGGCCAGCCTCCTTGCGGAAGCGGCTCACTAGTAAGGAGTTTTGGTGCTTTTGCTGTATTTTGCGGTTGCCATAGTAATGCAGTTGCCTTGGCGACGAGAAGCTAAGTGCCCAAAGCCTAAATTTGGCTTTTCAGTTCTCCCTCATCCCACCTGTTTCCTCCAAAGCAAAACCAGTCCTTTTTGGTTTTCGCAAGGCTAACCATTTCACTGGTCTACTCACCCACTTTCCAAGTCTTTTTTAGAACCTACTTCAACTTATTTCTTCTCCATCTAGCTCCTTCCTAGGCTGGGTAATGGCATTGCCACTAGGATGAGGAAAGGGAATAGGAGAGGGTGGGCGGCTCCGACGACCAGTTTAAGTCAGTTGATAGTCTCTGGAGGAAACAGGCATGGTGGTGCATACCCAGCACTCAGGAGGCAGAGGCAAGAGGATCTCTCAGTTCGAGGCCAGCCTTGTCTAAAAGTGAGTTCCAGAACAGAAACAACATATAGAAACCCCGTCTCAAACAAAATAAAACAACCCCTCCCTTAAAAAAGGAAAGAAAAAAAGTCTGTGGAAGGCTAGAGAGATGGCTGAGTGGTTAAGAGCACTGGCTGCTCTTCCAGAGGACCGTTGCAATTCACCAGGTCTGAATGAATATGGTGCACATTCATGTATACATGCCGGGGAAGCATAAAATCTTAGAAATGTTACTTTATGCCAGTTGTGGTAGCACACACCTTTAATCCTAGAACTTGGCAGGCAGAGGCAATAGGATCTCTGAACTCGAGGCTAGCCTGGTCTACAGAGGGATTTCCAGGACAGCCAGAGTTACACATAGAAACCCGGTCTCAGCCAGGCGGTGGTGGCACACACCTTTAATCCCAGCACTCGGGAGGCAGAGGCAGGCGGATCTCTGTGAGTTCGAGGCCAGCCTGGTCTACAGAGTAAGTTCCAGGACAGGTTCCAAAGCTACGCAGAGAAACCCTGTCTCAAAAAATCAAAAAACAAACAAACAAACAAAAAAAAACCAAACCAAACACACAAACAAAAAAGAAACCCTGTCTCTAAAAACCAAAAAAGTTACTTTTAAAAACTATTACACTTATAAGGGAGGCTGCCATGATACCTGTGTATTTAGTGGACAATTTATGGCAATCTGTTCTCTCCTTCCACCATGGGGTTCGGGAGGTCAAACTAGAGTTGTCAGGCTTGGTAGCAAGTGCCTTTACTCATCTCGCTGGCCCTGGATACGTAATGATTTTCAAAGACACCAAGAGGGAAGGTTCAATTCCAGTTATCAATAGTGTAGACCCTTGTGTGACCTCAAAAAGATGACATTCAGTGGAACGAACTCATGAAAGGGGATTAAAAGCAAGATGTGGTGCTTGGGTTCAAAGCTTTGCTCTACCACTTGCTGTGAACTGCTTAACCTCAATAATTCGGCCTCTCCCACTGCAAAGTGTAGACAAGTGATACTACCTCTTGCTATGTGAAGAGCAAATGACTTATCCCTATATAAAGCCCTTAGGACAGGGCTCGGGGTAAGTGTTAGCCAGTAAAAAACTTGCTGGGTGAAAAAAACACAAATCACAAGGCTCATAGCTATTACAGTATGAAAGCAAGGGTCAAGGAGTGGGTAAGAGTATTTGCTACCAAGCCTGATGATTTGACACATGAGAATCTCTGTGAGTTTGAGGCTAGTTTGATCAACATGGTGAGTTCCAGGACAGCCACAGTTACACAGAGACCCAGAAAAAAAGAAAAGAAAAAAAGAAAAAGAAAGAAAGAAAAAGAAAAGAAATAAAGTGGCGGAGAATAGTTCAGACTGAGTTCAAACTCTAGTAATGAAGAAATTACATAATTACATGACATTACTTCCTTATTTCAAACCAGGGCAGAAGTGTGTGTGTGTGTGTGTGTGTGTGTGTGTGTGTGTGTGTGTGTGTGTGTGTGTGTATATATATATGCCAGATAAAAGGCCTCACTGCATTCTTCCCAGCCAGACCTACTCAATGCATTCACATAAAGTTCCATTAAAAATGTTTATTTTATGCAGGGTGTGGTGTGCATGCCTTTATAATCTCAGAACTCAGGAGGCAGAGGCAGGTGGATCTAGGTTCTATGCCAGCCGGATCTACACTCAAGTTTCAGATTGTCCAGAACTACATACCAAGAACCTGTCTCATAAACAAACAAACAACAACAAACCCCATGTCAAAACCAAATAATGTTTATTACTGACCTGAGTGTATGGCCTGGTGCATGTGTGGAGGTCAGAAAGTAGCTCTGTTATGGGGTTAAAAACCCAGAGACCACTCAGCATGACCAAAGCTTGAATTGAGAGTCTTAAGATGTATTAAGAGTATTAAGAGAGTCTTAAGAGTATTAAGATGGCTGGAGACTGCATGGAGAGAAACAATTCCCACAGAGCCCTGAATGCATATTACAGGGAGGTTTTTAAAGACAAAGAACACAGAAAGACTACATCCTGGTTGGCAGTTGCAGCAGAAGCAAGCAAGCAGTTGAACAAAAGCCAAGAACATGCAGTTAGCTGGGGCATTTAGACCCTGAGTTTCTAGAACAGGGTTGGGTGCTTTCCCACTGGACTTTTTAGGGCAGGGGGTAGAAATCAAAGATGGCTTCAGCTGAGACAAGATGGGGAAACCTTCATCCTGTTACAAGCTCTATGTAGTTGGTTCTCTCCCTCCACCTTTCCGTGGGTTCCAAGGCTGGAACTTAGTTCATTAGGCTCAAGTAGAAACACCTTTACCAGCCCAGCTATCCTACTGGTATTTTCTTAAAAAACAAACAAACAAACAAACAAACAAACAAAAAAACCAAAAAACTATGCAGGTTAGAGAGATGGCTCTATGGTCAAGTGTTTTGATACACAATTGCAAAGTTCTGAGTCTAAACCTGGAGAATCAACATAAAGCTGGATGCAGTAACAGGCAAGCACCAGTAACCAGCAACATTTCTCCATCCAGAAGATAGTGACAGCAGAAGTCCTCAAGGCTCCCATGGTGGCTAATCTTGGTTGTCAACTTGACTACATCTGGAACCAACTAAAAAGAAAGCAGCTGGCACACCTGTGTGGGGGTTTCTTGGTTGCTGTGGTAGTTTGAATGTAATTGGCCTGCATAAGCTCATAGGGAATGGCACTATTGGAAGGTTGTGACTTTGGAGTAGGTGTGGCCTTGTTGGAGGAAGTGTGTTACTGTTGAGGCGGGCTTTGAGGTCTCATATATGCTCAGCTCCTTCTCCAGCAGTATGTCTGCCTACATGCCGCCTTGCTTCCCGCCATATCAATAATGGACTAAACCTCTAAAACTGTTAACAATTAAATGTTTTCCTTTATAAGAGCAGCCATGGTCATAGTGTCTCTTCACAGCAATAGAAACCCTAACTAAGACAGTTGGATAATTTGAGGTAGGAGACTCACCCTAAATCCAGGTCATTTGAGGGCAGAAACCCACACTGAATCTGGGACACACCTTCTGGTGGCAGCCTACATAAAAGGACATGGAAGAAGGAAGCTGTTGCTTTTTGCCTGCTTGCCCTCATTTTCACTGACAAGTCCATCTATCCTGTGGTGGATATTTTCTTTGTACTCTAAAAAATAAAATTTGCCTGAAGATCAGAGGACAGAGCCAGCCACTAGATTAAACATAGAGGCCAGGCAGTGATGGCACACATCTTTAATCCTAGCACTCTGGAGGGGATCTCTGTGAGTTCAAAGCCACCCTGGACTACATGAGATTAATTTAGTCTATAAGAGAAACAGAGCCAGGCAGTGGTGACACATACCTTTAATTCCAGTACTTGGGATCTCATGCCTTTGCTCTTAGTATTTAGGAAGTACACACGCAATTAATCCCAGCACTAGGAAGATTGAGACAGGAAATGATAGGGCTAGGCAGAGAAAGGCATAGAAGGCAGGAGATAGGAACTTTTGGCTGAGGACTTAGAGGCATTCAGTCTGAGGATTCATGGAGACAGGATCTTGCCTCTCTTTCGGCCTGAGGATTTGGCAGTGGTGAGAAGTTTCTCTAGTGGCTTGTTCCTTTGTCTCTCTGATCTTTCAGCATTTATCCCAATATCTGGCTCTGGGTTTTTATTATAAGACCAATTAGGATGAATGCTACACTATCCTGTTCTTGAAGCAATCCTTTGCTGGATTAGTGCCCATTTCTTCTTCTTCTTTTTTTTTTTTTTAAAGATTTATTTATTTATTTATTTATTTATTTATTTATTTATTTATTTATTTATTTATTTATTTATTTATTATGTATACAGCATATGTGACTGCAGGCCAGAAGAGGGCACAAGATCTCATTACAGATCAGATGGCTGTGAGCCACCATCACAACCAGTGGTTGCTGGGAATTGAACTCAGGACCTTTGGAGGAGCAGTCAGTGCTCTTAACCTCTGAGCCATCTCTCTAGCCCTAGTGCCCACTTCTTTGTGATTCCAGCATAGACTGGAAACTGGCAGCTCTCTAGGACTTCCCTGGGACTCCAGCACCAAACTGGGACTGCTGAGACATCCAGTGAACTGAACAACCTCCAGACCCTCGACCTTGCCCTCGGGAGGCGGCCACTGCTGGACTACTCAAGGCAAAGCCTGTAAGCCACTCTAATAAATCTCATCTATTTTTTCTATCAGTTTTGTTTCTTTAGCGAACTTTGATTAATACAGTTCCCAAACCAGCTAGCCTTAAGTACAAGTAATGAACAACAAAGACACCATGTCTCAAACAAGGTAGAAGGCTAGAATTGACAGCCAAGATTGTCCCCTGACCTCCATAAGCAGGCCATGGCACAGGAGCACACATAAACTCAAACATCCACATCAAGATTTGACTCGAGTAGAAGGGAGAACTGGCTCCTTCAAGTTTTCCTTTGACTTCCACATGCGCACCAAGGTATATGGATGTTTGCCCACCTCCTCCACATACACACGCGTGCACACAAAAACTTAATAAAAATTTAAATCCCAATAGTATATATGTAAATATGCACTTATTTATGTTTGTGTGGGTGTAATGGCTATTCTTGGTTGTTAAGTTGACTACATCTGGAATTAACTAAAACCCAAGCAGCTTGATTGAATCATTTGAGGTGGGAAGATCCACCTTTAATCTGGGCCATACCTTCTGGCCAGCAGTCTATATAAAGGATATGGACGAAGGAAGCACTTGCTCTTTGCCTGCTCACTCACACTCTCACTGGCAAGTCCATTCCTTCACTGGCATTCTCTAATTACTTCTTCAGGATTCTGGCATATACCCAGCTGAAAAATCCAGCCTCATGGAATGAACAACCACTGAATTCTTGGACTTTCACTGAGAGACAGCCACTATTGGAATAGTTAGACCATAACCTATAAGCCACTCTAATAAATCCTGTATGTATGTATGTGTATATATATATATATATATATATATGCACACATACATACATATACACACATACATATACACACATATATACATACATACATATGTATACACACATATGTATATATACATGTATACACATATATATGTATGTGTATATATATATATATATATATATAGAGAGAGAGCGCTTTATTCTATCAGCTGTCTCTCTACAGAACTCTAATATAGTGGGTTTTAAAAAATAGGATCTCAGCCGGGCGGTGGTGGCGCACGCCTTTGATCCCAGCACTCGGGAGGCAGAGCCAGGCGGATCTCTGTGAGTTCGAGGCCAGCCTGGGCTACCAAGTGAGTTCCAGGAGAGGCGCAAAGCTACACAGAGAAACCCTGTCTCGAAAAACCAAAAAAAATAAAAAATAAAAAAAAATAAAAATAAAAAATAGGATCTCACTATGTAGCCCATTGTGTTAGTTTTCTCACTCCTGTAACAAAATATCTGATAAAAGCAATTTTAGTATTTTATCAACTAGCTATATACCCAGCTGCCTTCCACTTTTTCAGATAGGGTCTCTTGCTTAGATTGGTCCTACCTTGGCTACCCAAGTAGCTTTGTTTTTACAGTATGTGTGTCTGTGTTTCTGTGTGTGCCTAAGTGTGGAGGGTTGAGGACAACCTGAGTGTCATCTTAGGGTACACAACCTACCTCCTTTTAGACAGTCATTGACCTACTAAAGTGCACCAATTAAGCTAGACTGGCTAGCTAGCAAGCCCCAGAGATCTTTCTGTTTCTACCTGTTTGATGCTGAGATTAAACGTGTATACCTGAGCTGGGCAGTGGTGGTGCATGCCTTTAATCCCAGCTCTTGGGGGGCAGAGCCAGGTGGATCTCTGTGAGTTCAAGGCCAGCCTGGTCTACAGAGTGAGATCCAAGATAGGCACCAAAACTACACAGAGAAACCCTGTCTCAAAAAGAAAAAAAAAAAAAAAAAAAAGTGTACACAGCATTTTTACATGGGTCCTGGAGAGCAGACTCAGGTCTTCATGCTTGTAGGGCATGTGTTTTACCTATTTCCCCACTAAAAAAACCAAAGCCAAAAAACATTCTTCACAAATTACTTAGCCTCTGGTATTTAGCTAGAACTACAGGAAACAAAGATAGCCTTACTTCCCTTTTCCAAACTTTGGCCACACTGTGAGAGCAGATGAAGACAATGCATGTGTTGGCAGCCACAGCTCCTGACAATTCCTTTAAAGCCCAAAACAAGACCATACTGAAGTGGGCATGGTGGTGCTTGCCCTTCAATCTCAACACTTGGGAGGTGGAGGCAGGAGTTCAAGACGGCTGGTGCTACACAGTGAGTTCCAGGGCTAACCTGGTCTACAGGAGGCTCTCATGACAATGATTTTAATTAGCTTAGTTCTACTGTTTATCTACTGTTTCTGGACCAAATCTGTTGAGTTTCTTTGCTAGTGTGGACTCTGCCGAGTCAGGGAGTCAGGGTAAAAAAAAAGCATACTAAGCCACCCATCAGCAGAGTTCTTATGACCTAACCATCTCTTGTATTAGTTACTGTTAAGGTACTTGCCCCAAACCTGATGACCTGAGTTTGATCCCTGGAACCCACATAAGAGAGAACTGACAAGTTGTTCTCTGAACTCATAGCACCACTGTCCACATACAAAATAATACTTTTTAAAAGCAGATTAAAGGAAGCATTTGTTTGACTTATAGTTTAAGGGAGCTAGTCCTTTGTGACAGAGAAGGAATGCAGCAGGAACCCAAGTAGCTGAACTGATAGGAAGCCGAGTGATTAATGCTGCTGTTCAACTCATTCTTTTTATTCAGTCCTGACCAAAATGGTACTATCCATGAATTTAGGATGGGTCTTCTCTGGAAAAGCCCCTGAGTTATGCCCAAAGGTGTGTGTCCTGGGTGATTCAAAATGCTGTTGACAATGAAGGTTTACCATCACATCTATTAAAGGACCCACCTTTTAATACCTCACAATGGAGACTATGTCTTACCTCTAGTTTTGGTGGAGATATTGAAATCATTGTAGAGGATTAGGAGGGTAAAGAAACTTGCCTAGAGCCACTTGCTGTGGGCAGGTGTCCCACCCAGTCTTGTGAAGCCAGACCCTGTTCCAGCTAGTACATCTACCTTCCCTATTCAGGTTAATGGTTTATGAGGGCGACAATACTCATACGATCTCTGCTCATCAGTGACCCAAAGCCAGCAGCAGAGCTTTGGGTCCCATTCTCCTGGGCTACTCCTCCCTCATGACTTCAGTAGATTTTTGAGACAAGGTTCCATATAGCCTAGGATGTCCTGGAACACCCAACCCTTTTGCCTCCATTTCCCAAGTGCTGAGATGTCAGGTATGAAGCACCAGGCCAAGCCTCCAGTCAATCTTGACCTTCCCTCAAGGAGCAATATACAAAACCATAACCACCAGATATCAGCTCTCCCCTTATGATAAAACTTTCATACAAATATGACAGCAAGAAAGCAGCATTGAAGTTTTTATTCATGTGAATCATTAAAAATGGGCATCTATACCAGTGTCAAACGAGGGTGGGAGAGGAAGGCGGGGTAGACAAGGAGAGGGAATTCCCGTCTATTGGTAATAAAGCTCCAGGTTCATCCCATCATGGATTTCATCTGAAGACAGGTATTAAGGAATTTTCATTGAGGGCTGACTCTACCCACTCACAGCTGGATCCTTGCGGCTCAACACCCAGCCCTGGACTAAGGAAGCAATTTTGGAATGGGCACTTTGAGCTAAGAACTCAAGCTATAATGCATAGTGGCCCTCAAGACCACCGAGAAGGCCAAGTTGTTTGCCACCAAAGCCTGGTGTATAGAGTCAGATTCTCAAGCACCTCCCCCACTCCATCTCAAACACACACACTAATAATAATAATAACAATAATAAATTTCCTTAAATGTTCATACTCAGGCTGGAGAGATGGCTCAGCAGTTGAAGAGCACCCATGGCTGCTCCTCCAGAGGAACTGGGTTCAATTCCCAGCACTCGCATGGTGGTTCCAGGGAATCTGAAGCGTTCTTCTGCCCTCTGCCAGCAACAGGCATGTGTGTGGTGCACAGACAAAATTGCAGGCAAAAGACCCAGGACCCCAGCAAAAAAGAAATCATACTGTTTGTCAACTACAGCCACATCTGGGTCACACCCCACCTTCACTTCCTGTCCAACATCCACGTGGTGCTCAGCAATAAATATTCTGAACCTGAATGTCAAAATCCTTCTGAACCAAGTTAAATTATTCCATCACCCTTCTCACCAACAAAATAATTCCATAGTTCCCATTTTCTCAGTAGTCACGATAGGCCACATTCTAAGTTAAACATCCCGCTTCCTTAATTTCCCTACAGGTTTCAGTACAGAACCAGAATTCAAGACAAGCATATAGATTCTTTCACGAAAGTCACGAAAAGGATACAATCTCCCAGAGACACGTGGTCCTTAAAAATCGTGTACCTATACGGGATAGATAGATAGATACCTTTCAGAGAGAAACTGATTTGGTGGGGTAGGGATAGGGGTAGGGGTGGGGGTGGGCTTTTGTCTTGAAAGCAAGCTGAGTCCTCATAGGGGTTGCCTGAGGCGCTCCCCCAAACGAAACCTTCTAGTCTAATAAAGACCAACGTGCACTTACCACTTTTTAAGAACGATCTTATTCCAACGGGTGCCAGTTTGGGCCGCTATCAGTTTCTTCAAGTCCCCGATGGTGTCATCGGTGCTGGGCACGAAGGAGTTAAGGTAAATGGAAGGAAGAAGTAGAACGAGGAAGACGATATTAGGCCTCCCCATCTACGCCATTTAACTACAATTTACCCAACCCCACCAACTGCCCCAGAGACCACGGCCAGCCACCCCTCGGTGGATACTTGCACTTGACGCGGACTTTCTTTCCTAGACGGTCGTTGCAAACCACCTCAATCATTGTGGCTGGAGCTACACCGGGTGGAGGGAGAGGATGGAAGGCAGCAGAGTCAGGCCTTTGGGGGTCGCCCAGAGTCCTTTCCCGAGCTGAGTTCTTTGTTCACACTACCCTGACCACCGGACACAAATCCGCAGCAGCCCCAGCCCCGGGTCTCAATGGCGGGGACCCCAGCAGTCGCGTCTCCGCCCCGTAACTCCCGCAGGCCCAGCCCCGGAAACCCCGGGTTTCGCCTCCCGCCACCCCTGGACTCCCGGGTCTCAGCCGCTTCCCGTGATCTCCGGCCTCTCGGTTTATCTCCCTCACCTCTAATCCCCTCGAACTTATCGACGACACAACTTCCAGCTCGAACGCGAGCCCTGGACCGATTTAAGGCTAGAAACAGGAAGCGGAAGTGACATAACGGAAACACCCGCCTTTAGTGCTTCCAGGTTCCGGGCTAGCAAAGATTTGTGATTCTGTGGCGCAGTTTTGATGAGCCGATCCTGGTGGATTTACAGCGGACGCTGGAAGCGGAGTTGGAGATTCCTTCGTCGTGGAAAAGACCCAAAGGCTCCCCAGAGGACGGTGATCTGCCATTCCCAAGCCAAACAAACCTCCTCCCGCAGAATCTCGGCTGCCGAGGCCGGAACGGGAGTCATGCGGGTCCAGTGGCTGCCGGGCTCTCTGCCTTCATTCAAAGCTCAGGCTCCGACCCTGTGCTTGCCTTTCGCCTCTGACCGCAGTGACTGTTTCCGAGACCCGAGGGGTACAGACTGCAGTTGATGAAAGCTAAGCGGGATCCTGGACGGGGAGGCCTGGTCGTACACCACCCCATGGGTCCGTGTCCTGCCCGCCAAGATGTTGGAAACAGCACACTGGAAAAGATCGTTTGCTTTTTTCCCTTTTTTATTTTTAATCTTCAAGGAACACCTTGTTCCAGATTACAGAATCTCCAAAGCTGATGGGAGTGGAATCCCTCCCTTCCTAAATTCAACCAGTTTCCACCTCTACTGAACGATTCCTTCTTAGCGGACGGGACTCTCAGTAAGGTAAGCATTTATTGACTCATTTTTAAAAATTAGCTTTTTTTTTTTTGAAATAGGATATCGGTATATAGACCAAGCTGACCTCGAATTTGTGATACTCCTGTCCAGCCTCGGAAGTTGCTGGTATTATACAGACCTGTGTGTTTGAAGCCAGCCTGGTCTATACAGCGAGCTCCAGGACAGAGCTTTCTAGAAAGACTATTTCAAAAAGGAAAAAAAGGAAAAATCTACCAAGGCCTTGTGCTTAGCTAATACCACTTATACAAAATTTATCCTTATGCGTAGGCAGCAAAAATCATTATTTTTTCTGTTTGTTGCGGCTTGTGGCCACGCCTCCCTGGCTGGGCAGTCCTGCTGGCCCCTCAGACTCAGTTACACCTTTCCGTCTGGAATGAAGTCCTGGTTCCTGTCCTTAGTGTTTTGATATGTTCCATCCTCTCCCCAATGCCTCGTTTCTGTTCCGAAAATACTTCCTAGCTTTATCGACACCCACATTGGAGAGCGAGCCATAGCCTCGCGCATACATACCAGAAAAGTGGAGTTTCTTATTTTTCTCTTTCTCTTTCTTTTCTTTCTTTCCTTTTTTCTTTCTGGTGTTGGAGGTCGAACCTAGGGCTTTCTAGCATGTTAACCAAGGGCTCTCCCACTGACCTGCACACCCAGCTCCTTGCTTAGCTCTTCTTGTTTCTGCCTCCAGGGATGCTTTTAGGGCTCCGTCCCTGGTCTTAACCACGCCTCTAATCTTGACTAAGTCCCCCAACCCTCCCTGCGCCGCCCATCCATTCCAAACTTGACCCCGTCCCCTAGACTGGACCTTGTTCTGCCTGAGCTAGGCTTTCCAAGTTGGGTCGTCGGCCCCAGCTAGGACCCCTGGTTCTTGACACGCCTCTGAGCCCCTTCCCACTCAAGTCATGATTTCCGGGCTTGCTGCGCTGTTAGCTTCCCCCTGCCCCGGTCCCGCCTTCTGGGCAGCCTGGACTCTGCCTTGGCCACCTCCCTAAACCTCTTCCAGCTCAAGTACAGCCTTCCGGACGCGCCCCTTGGCCTCTTCCTACTGAAGCCACGCCTTCCTGTTGTAGCTGACAGCCTTCGATCTGCTCCTCTGCCACTGGCTTCACCCCTCCATTCAGTCGGTCTTTTCCAAATGCCGCGCCCCCAAACATCTCCCCCGCCCCCCTGCCCCCGTCTCCCTTCCTCTCCCCTTCCTCCAAAACCCCGCCTTCGGAGTGTGCTGCTTTTCCCCAGGACCACTCCCCTCCCGCCGGAGCCTCGCCTTCGAGGCGAGCGGCTCTCCTCGGTCTGACCCGAACCTCGTCTGCTTGCCTCGGCTCTGCTTGCCTCTGCTCGCCACGTCTCCTGGCTCTGGCCACGCCCCGAGCCCCTCCTTGCAGGAGCCACGCCTTCTGGGTTGCCCCGGCCCCTCTGGCTTTGCAGCTTCTAGTTGGCTCCACCTCCTGGCCACGCCCCCGGACGACCCCCGCCCGAGCCTTGCCTTCTGGTTTGCAGTTCGCCTTGCACCCCGGCCCCGCCTCGTGCCCCCTCCTCACTCAAGCCACACCTTCTGGGTTTGCTCTTCGCCTTGCACCCCGGCCCCGCCTTGTGCCCCCTCCTCACTCACCTCCCTCTAGCCACACCTTCTGGGTTCGCCTACCCTCAGTTCCACCCGGTGGCCGAGCTAGTCAGGCCTCGTCAGTCACCAGTCCCGGCCTCCAGCCGGCGGTGAAGCCGGGCCGGTGCAGTCCCGGGCCGGTGCAGTCCCTTCCCTAGGAAGGGACAGTAGGGCTCCTCGACAGGCCTCCGAAAGTCGCGCCGGTTTGGCCAGTCCGGCCACCTCAGCGCCCTCAGGGGATTGCGGGCCTCACCACCACCGGAAACGGAAGCGCGGGACAGCAGGACCATGGCGACGCTGTTCGACCTCCCAGACTTGGTGCTCTTGGAGATCTTCTCTTACCTCCCGGTCCGGGACCGGATCCGCATCTCCAGGTGCGGCCCCGCTCCTCGGGGGAAAGAGCCGGGCAGGGGCTCGGCAGGAGATGCGAATCCGGTCCCAGCGGGCGGGGTCGTTCTAACGGCCGGTCCACTCCTCCAGGGTCTGTCACCGCTGGAAGAGGCTGGTGGACGATCGGTGGTTGTGGCGACATGTCGACCTGACGCTCTACACGGTATGCAGTACGCGGGACCCGCGGGCGGTGCGCGGAGAGCCAACCTCCTCCCTGGGACAGAAGTGGGGTCTGCTTTGTTTTGCTTTCTAGTGTTTGTTTGCTTTTGTTTATTTGTTTTATTTGGGGCTTATGTTTTACTTATTTTTCTATATTTTTTGTTTGTTTGTCCCTTTGGGGGAGGGGAGGTTGTTTTGAGACAGGGTCTCTAGCCCAGACTGGCCTCCAGCTTCCTAGGATGCTGAGGATGACCTTGAACTTCTGATCCACCTCGACCTTCTAAATACTGGGATTACCAACGTGGGCTCCCGTGACGGCTTTCTGTGATGCTGGGAATGGAATTTAGGCTTCCTAAATGCTGGGAAAGCACTCTACTGACTGAGCCGTGTGCTTGGAACTCACTACCCCTTGCCTCAACCTCCTGAGTGCTAAGGTTACAGGTGTAGGCCATCTTGTCTGGCCCAGAAGTGTTTGGTTTTGGTTTTTGTTTTCCCGTGAGACAGGGTTGGTTTGTAGCTCTTACTGTCCAGAAACTTGCCTTGTCCTCTTACCCCCGCCTCGGAAGGCAGAGCGTGTGACACCGTGCCCAGCTGGTTGGCTTTGGTTTTGAAGTGAGCTCATGCTTGGGATTTCCTGCATGTCTGTCCTGGCACTAACCCTTACCTGCTCCTCAGCAACCCCCAGACTTCAGTTTCTTATCCAAGAAATGGGGATTTAAGAGAGTGCTTGCTTGACTCTGGTGAAGCCCTGTGCTCCATCCCTAACACCAAGAAAAAAAGTACCTGCCTGCCTGGTGCGTTGTAGAAGACTTAGCCAGGTGCATAGGGAGATGGCTTAGACCAGTGTCTGGTCTCCAGCATATGATAAATGCAAACTTAAAACTATTATTAATTTTCTGGTTTTGTTGTTCTGTTTTGGTTTTTGAGATGGGTCTCATGTATCCCATAATAGATTCTGGCTATAACTGTTAACCTCAAATTGGATAAGAATTTATTCTGGAGCCAAATGTGAGTGATCATGGTTGAAAATACAGTTAGGCTTCCTAAAATACATGTTCAAACATAACAGTTACATGAAATTATTTATTTATTTGAGACAGGGTTCCTCTGTGCGTCCTGGAACTCAGTCTCTAGACCAACCAGGCTGGCCTTGAACTTTAGAGATCTCTTGAGTGCTGGGATTAAGGGTGTTGGTTACTACCACCCAGTGAAATTTTATAGTAACAGAAGAGAGAAAGTCATAAAGACACCTTTCAGAAGAATGAGTCATCTCTCCAGCAACTATCAAAATAATTGAAAAAGAAAAACATTTAATTTCTCTGAAAAAGTGGTCAACAAAATTTATACCATAAAGCTGAGCCTGGTACAGCCTGTAATCCTAGCTACTACAGAGTCCGAGGGAGGAAGATCATAAATTCAAGGGCTGCTTGGGCAACTTAGCCAGACCCTGTGTTGAAATACAAATTCAGAAAAGGCCTGGAACCCTCACTTAGTCCTAGAATGTTTTCCTGGCCTGTGTAAGGTCCTGAGTTCATTCCCCAGTACCACCACAAACAAGTGTATGGTCTGAGTGAGCTAGGGTGTAGCTGAGTTCACAGCATGTCCTAAATATACATACGATCCTGGATTCCATCCCAATACCAACAGTGAGTCACTTGTTCTACGAGGCTTTTTTTTCCTGTGTGTGTATGTGTGTGTGTGTGTGTGTGTGTGTGTGTGTGTGTGTGTGTGTGTATGTGTGTGTGTGTATGTATGTGTATATGTGTATGTGTGTATGTTTGTTTATTTTGTTTTGAGACAAGGTCTTAGTATGTAGCTCAATACATACCTGGAATCTAGAGAGATTCCCCCTGCCTCTGCACCCACCAGTGCTGAGACTAAAGGTGTGTGCAACAACCCTGGACTCTGCCCTGTTTATTTGTTTGTGTTTGAGACAGGATCTTCCTTGGAGCTTACTGGTTGACTAGACAGTCTGGCCAGAACTGTGGATTCTTCTGCCTCAACCTCCCCCATGTGCTGGCTGGGTTTAAGGGCACAAGTCTTGATACCCAGCAAAAGAAACTGCATTGATTTAGGGAAGGAAGCTGGCAGAAGAGCTGAACCCCAGGGGGACACCAGAACCCAGGTCCCAAGCATGTCTGTCACCAGCTAGGAGAATCTTCTGGGAGCCAGGTACCTCTCACCCAGTCACCCCAATCTCTGGCTCTTACAGATGCGTCCGAAAGTCATGTGGCACCTTCTGCGCCGGTACATGGCATCCCGGCTCTACTCGCTGCGCTTGGGCGGCTACCTGTTCTCTGGCTCTCAGGCCCCACAGCTGTCCCCTGCCTTGATGCGGGCCCTGGGCCAGAAGTGCCCCAACCTGAAGCGCCTGTGCCTGCACGTGGCTGACCTGAGCATGGTGCCCATCACCAGCCTGCCCAGCACGCTGAGGACCCTGGAGCTGCATAGCTGCGAGGTCTCGATAATCTGGCTGCAGAAGGAGCAGGACCCCACAGTGCTGCCGCTGCTGGAGTGCATCGTGCTGGACCGAGTGCCAGCCTTCCGTGACGAGCACCTGCAGGGCCTCACCCGCTTCCGAGCCCTGCGCTCGCTGGTGCTGGGTGGCACCTACCGGGTCACCGAGACCGGGCTGGATGCCAGCCTGCAGGAGCTCAGCTATCTGCAGAGGCTAGAGGTACTGGGCTGTACCCTGTCAGCCGACAGCACCCTCCTGGCCATCAGCCGCCACCTCCGAGATGTGCGTAAGATTCGGCTGACCGTTGGGGGCCTCTCAGCCCAAGGCCTGGTTTTCCTGGAGGGAATGCCTGCCCTGGAGAGTTTGTGCTTCCAGGGTCCCCTCATCACTCCAGAAATGCCCACACCTGCTCAGATTGTGTCCTCCTGCCTCACCATGCCTAAACTCAGAGTGCTTGAGGTGCAAGGGCTGGGCTGGGAGGGGCAGGAGGCAGAGAAGGTTCTATGCAAGGGCCTGCCCCACTGCATGGTGATTGTCAGGGCCTGTCCCAAAGAATCCATGGATTGGTGGATGTGAAGGTGTCATCCATCCATCCCTGGGACCTATCCTAGCTTTTAAAGTTGACCTTCTAAGCAGCAGACTGAAGCATGTAAATTAATCAGGCTTGAGGAAGCTGGAGGTCACAAGGAAAAGAAGCCAGGACCTTTGGGCCTGCAAGCTGGGGTTGTCTGTCATCTAGATGACCTCAGCCTTGTCACCCAGCCTCTGGGAGGCCCAGTTCACACGTTTAGGAATAGGCATCATAGCTACCTCATGATTCATTTGCAAATCTTTACACCCCACACCCCTTTTTTCCCAGTACTTGGGGATCAAACCCATGTTCGGCCAGCACTGCTGTGCTCCTGAGCTACACTGGAGCCCTGGAAAGCCTTAGTTTCTAATAGACCCCAGAAGAGGGGTCATTTTCAGGGTGCAGGTGGACAGAGTTCAGGCTCTGAGGTCTGCCTGGCTGTCTGCTTGTATGCTTGGGAAATAAGCTATTGGATTGTCCTAGTGTTCTAAAAATCTCTCAATTGTATTTTCTGTATTTTGTATCCTGCCTTTTTCAAGTTTTCTACAGCATATAATATTTTACTATTAAAGAAAAATAATGGTTTTTCAAAGTGTATTTGTTTATTTAAGAGGGGTTGCTCCTCCCCAGCACTTACTATTCACAGGCAGTTTTATTTATCTTTTTTATTACAATTACTTACTTTGTGTGTGTGTGTGTGTGTGTGTGTGTGTGTGTGTGTGTGTGTGTGTGTTACAGCACACATGTGGAGGCCAGAGGACACTTGTAGGACTCAGTTCTCTCCTTCTATTCCATGGGCCGTAGGGATCAAACCTAAGTGGTCAGGCTTGGTGACGAGTGCCTTTACCTTTGAGCCGTCTTGCCAGGCTCTTGTTTTTAGACAGGAGCTCATATAATGACCCTGAACTCTATATATAGCTGACGATGACTTTCAATTCCTGATTCTCCTGCCTTCTCCCAAGTGCTAGGATTTTAAATACATACCACCACTCCTTACTTATGGGATGGATGCTAAGGATAGAACCCAGGCTTTGAGTGTGCCAGGCAAGTGCTCTGCCCACTGAGCCACATGACCAGCCCTTTCCAGGAACGTTTCTAGGTACTGGGCTGCACAGTGAACAAAGGGGGACCCCGTAGCCGCAAGTGTAGATGGCAGGGGTCTAAAGAGGTAAACGCGTCTGCGAGCCACACGTGGGACATACCTGTCCAGTGTTCAGGAGCCTAAGGCAGGAGTTCAAGTGTGAGGTCAGCCTGGGCTACAGTAGAATGAGACCCAGTCTCCAAAACAAAAACACATCCTCGGAATCATTTCAGAGCCTCTCGGGTGGTAAGCCAGGGTTGTGTCATGGGGTACAGACACTTGAGAGGGAGAGAGGGCTGGGTGGACCTCCTCAGAAGTCTGAGAGGTGAAGAGACACAAGATGTGAGAACAACTAGGGGATGACAGGAAAGGCCAAGACTGGGTCCCAGGGCGTGGGTCAGTGGCAAAGCCCTTCCCTAGAATGCATTAGGTTCTGTCCTCAGCATTGAAAAAAATGAGAGACTGGTGAGATGCTTCAGTGGGTAAAGGTGCTTTCTGCCAAGGCTGATCTGAGTTCGGTCCCTGTGGTGAACAGAACTGACGCCTGCAAATTGTCCTCTGACCTCCACACACATGCGTGCGCGCGCACGCACACACATAACATCAAAAAGACCCCCAAGATAGGAAATGAATTGGGCATTTCCAGAAACAAGAACATTTCTGTAGCCTAGTCAACAGGGGAGAAAGATGGAGCCTCTCAGGTCAGAGAGATGGGGGCAGGGCCTGTTGTGGGGCTCAGTGTGTACTGGTGCCTCTTCCTGTTTTTTGAGTTGGAACAGCTTGATCGTGCAGGTGCCAAATGGTTGGTGATACTGAGCATATAACTGATCTGATCTGAGTTTGTGGTGTGGGGGAGGGGAGGGATGGGGGTGGGGTGGGGGTAATGCACATCTGTGATCTCACCACCTGCCGTGGGTGGAGCCCAGAGGGTGCAGAGAGCTGAGCTGGAGCCCTTCATTTCTTATTCCAGCTCATCCATCAGAGGGGAGCTGGTATGTTTCTTGCCTTAGAATACAGTCTTCATGTGGGCCTTCAAGGGGATTCACAGCCACTCAGGTGACTGGTTCACATGGGACTTGGTATTTATATTTCTACCACTTGGAATTTTAGGTTGTCTGTTGACGCTCTAAACTCAGAGAACTACATTAGAAGATGTGCATGTCGGGAGGGGGTTAGGGCAAGCCCTCATGAATGAGATTTGTGTCCCTATCAAAGATACTTCTGAGAGGGGCTGGGGAGCTATCAAGGTGTGCAAGAGCACTTGCACAAGCATGAGTTTCTAGTTCAAATCCCCCAGCACCCACCCAAAGCCTGGTGAGACTACGCTAGCCTAGCTCCTGTTTCAGTGAGAGACCTGGTCAGTCAACGGGAACAAGGTAGAGAGAGAGAGAGCAGCGAATCTTAGCACGCGCACTTGGGTGCAGCCTCTCCCCCCACATAATTAAAAATTGCTCCCTAGACCATCTCCCATTCCACTATGTGACTTGTGGAGTCCTCAGCAGACACCACACCTACTGCTTCATCTTGGACTTGGAAGCTTCCACAGTTGGAACCAACACATTTCTGGGTTAGGTTGGAAAGGGGTGGGGTGGTATGTGCAGCTGTGTGTGCGGCAGTCAGGCCAGCTTTCAGAGCTCAGTTCTGTCCTTCCACTGTGGCTTCCTAGGATCAAAGCCAGGTGGTCAAGCTTAGGGAGCAAGCATCTTTACCCACGGAGTTCTCTTAGTTTAATTTTTTTAAGATAGGGCCTCTCTATGCAACCCTTGCTGGCATGGAACTCACTATGTAGACGAAGCTGGCCTTGAACTTGTGGTTTTCCTGCCTCTGCTTCACCTGTGCTGGAATTAAAGGTGTGTGCCACCATGCCTGGTTTTTAATTGCCAGTGTGTATGTGCAGACACTTTGAAGTTGTCCTAGGGGTCTAGAAGAAGGCATTGGATCCCCTGGAACTGGAGTTAAGATGCTTGTAAGATGACTGATGTGGGTGCTGGGAACTGAACTCGGGTCTTCTGGGAGAGCAGTATGTACTCCTAATTGCAGAGCCATCTCTCCAGGCCAACAAACAAAATGAGTGGATAATGTTGCTTCTGGAGCTCTGGATCCTTCAGTGGCTCCCTAGTGCACCAAGTCCTGAATAGAGCTCAACTTTTTTTCTTTTTAAAAATTCTTCTTGGCTGGGTGGTGGTGGTGGTGGTGGTGGTGGTGGTGGTGGTGGTGGTGGTGGTGGTGGTGGTGGTGGTGGTGGTGTACACCTTTAATCCCAGCACTCCGGAAGCAGGATCTCCAAGTTCAAGGCCAGTCCAGAGCTGCACAGAGAAACCCTGTCTTGAAAACAACAAAAAACTCTCCTCCTCTCCTCTCTCTCCTCTCCTCTCCTCTCCTCTCCTCTCCTCTCCTCTCCTCTCCTCTCCTCTCCTCTCCTCTCCTCTCCTCTCCTCTCCTCCCCTCCTCTCCTCTCTGTCTCTATATAGATGTGGTGTGTGTGTGTGTGTGTGTGTGTGTGTGTGTGTGTGTAGGTTCACATGTATCACAAGGACTGTGGAGGTCAGAGAACAACCTCTGTGAGTCTTTGCTCTCCTTCCTCCTGGGATCTAACTTGGGCATTAGTTGGGGGGCAGGCACCTTTACCCACTGAGCCATCTCCTGGGCCTGATCAACATTTTTAGTTCCCCAGAAAGCTCTGTGCAGTCGTGCCTCTCCTCTGACTTCAGACTTAACGACTTTCTCTTCTGCTTGACTTGCTCAAACCCAGACACTGATTACAGAGACCAACTCATCTCTTGCCTCAGGGCTGTGAAACTTGTATTTCTTCCTTTCTTTCTGTAGAAATTCAGACTTCCTCAACCCTTTCAGCATTTTGCTGAGGGTGAAGTGGGGGGGCCAGCAGCTGTGGGGTGGGGCCTGGAGACATAGCTCCAAGCTACTGCCTTAACAGCCCCAGGAGCTCTTTTAAGAGACCTTTACTCCAGGAAAATCAGTGTGATGGCTACTCTTGGTTGTCAACCAGACTACATCTGGGATGAACTAAAATCCAAAACTAGAGGGTGTATCTGTGAGGGATTTCTGGTTAATTTGAAGTAGGAAGATGCACTTCTGATCTGGGTTTTTTTGAGGTAGGAAGACACACCTTTAATCCAGATCTTTTGAGCTGGGAAAAGACACAACTTGCTGAAGACTACATAAGGACATGGAAGAAGGAAGCTGTTGCTCTTTGCCTGCTTGTCCTGGGCTTCCAGACCACCCATTCCTTCCCTGGCATTAAAACCTACTTTTTCAGGATTCCCGCATCGACCCTTATGAGGCTGAGCAACTAGATTCTTGGACTTTCTGTTTACAGCCAGCCATTGTTGGACTAACTGGACTGCAGCCTTGTAAGTCATTCAAATAAATCCCCTTTATATATGTATATAGATTTATTCTATAAGTTCTGTTACTCTAGATAACCCAGACTAATATAGATTTTGGTACCAGAATTGGTTCTAGAGCAGCAGAATTATAACAGAAGTATAAGGATGAATCTTTTAAGTATCTGGAATAGGCTTTTCAATTTGTCAACACCTATGGTTACCAAAGCCTCTCCAGTTGCTTAAGCCTCTCCTGGGAGCTGGGAGAGTACTGAAAGCCCATGGTGTGAACTATATTGCAAACTTAAGGAGATAAATGTATTTGATTATCTTGATTTGCCAATTGTCCACAGCAATGGATTTGGTGATCCTGTATATGAGACTTGACAGTTTGAGGAAAAATAAGGAAAATGATGCTGGTTAGTTGATCTTAGCATCTCTGGATAAATTAACAAAGGGTAGGCATGAGCTCCATAATAAAATTAACCAACTTCCAGCATCTCAGAGTACAGTGAAGGACAGCAATGAATTTAGTGATAAAATTGACCTGCTCCACATTTGCATATCTAAAGGTTTCTTTTTTTATTTAAGAAATTTTTTTATTCATTTTACATACCAACCACAGATTCCCCTTTCATCCCTTCTCCCACTCCCCCTCAGTCTTCTTCCCCCCCACCCCTACCCCCTCCTCCAAAAGGGTAAGGCCTCCCATGGGGAGTCAGCAAAGCCTGGGACATTCAGTTGAGGCAGGACCAAGCCCCACCCCCTGCTTCACGGCTAAGCAAGGCATCCCACCGTAGGTAATGGGCTCCAGAAAGCCAGCTCATGCACCAGGGATAGATCCTGATCCCACTGCCAGGGGCCCCTTAAACAGACCAAGCTACACAGATATCTCCCATATGCAGAGGGTCTAGTCCAGTCCCATGCAGGTTCCACAGCTGTTTTTCTAAAAGTTTGTGAGTTCCCACAAGCTTGGTTCAGTTGTCTCTGTAGATTTCCCCATCATGATCTTGACCCCGCCTTGCTTATATAATCCTTCTTCCCTCTCTTCAACTGGACTCCTGGTGCTTGGCTATGGATCTCTGCATCTACTTCCATCAGTTACTGGATGAAGGCTCTGTGATGACAGGGTATTCACCAATCTGATTACCAGGGTAGGCCAGCTCAGGTACCATCTCCACTATTACTAGTAGTCTAATCTAGTGTCATCCTTGTGGATTCCTGGGAATTTCCCTAGCACCAGGTTTCTCCCTAACCCCATAATGTCTCCCTCTATCAAGAAATCGCTTTCATTGCTCTCCCACTCTGTCCCTCCCCCAGCTCGACCATCGCATTCCCTCATGTTCTCATCCTCCATCCCCTCCCCTCTATTGCCACCCCATCCCCAGTTTACTCATGGAGATCTCATCTGTTTCTTCTTCCCAATACGATCCATGCATCCCTCTTAGGGTCCTCCTTGTTTCCTAGCTTCTTTGGAGCTGTGGGTTGTAGTCTAGTTATCCTTTGCTTTACGCCTAGTATCCACTTAGGAGTGAGTACATACCATGTTTGTCTTTCTGAGTTTGGGTTACCTCACTCAGGATGTTATTTTCTAGTTCCATCATTTGCCTGCAAATTTCATGATGTCATTGTTTTTCTCTGCTGAGTAATCCTCCATTGTGTATATGTGCCACATTTTCTTTATCCATTCTTCAGTTGAGGGACATTTAGGTTGTTTCCAGGTTCTGGCTTTTATGAATAATGCTACTATGAACATAGTTGAGCAAGTGTCCTTGTGGTATGATTGAGCATCCCTTGGGTATATTCCCAAAAGTGGTATAATTGGTCTTGAGGTAGATTGATTCCCAATTTTCTGAGAAGTCACCACGCAGATTTCCACAGTGGCTGTACAAGTTTGCACTCCACCAGAGGGTCTAAAGGTTTGTAAGTGTGCCCTGAAAGAGAATCTTCTCTCTAGTAGCCACAGAGCTCAAGTTGTGGAAACTCAAACTGAAGCCTTCATTATAAGGTTGACTGAATTATAGCAAAAATTAAAGTCCCAGCCTAGGAGGGTATCAGCTAGAAAGGGCATTAATTGGTAAAGAATAGGATCCTGTAACTTGGGATGAAGTTGTGTGGAGAACCCTATTGGAGCTGAGAACTTTGAACCCTCAGATTCTCAAGGGTTTATTTCACCCAAATAAGTAGTCACTCTACCCTCAGTTCCACCCCTTGAAATAGTGCCTTCTGACCTTTGACTGAGAAAATCAGTTCTTCATTGTCAGCAGTGACTTTGTCTGAAGGAAGTGCCAGGAAGATAATACTGATGTCCCTCAAGGCCCACCAGCAGTTGCCTCCAGTCCTGTAACCAACTTAAGGCTAAGCAGGCTCCTCGAGGGGAGGTAGAAAATGTACTCCGAGAGGAGGTGTGCTACACTGCTAAAGAGCTTAGTGACTTCACTCATTCATTCAAGCAGAAGTCTGGGCAGTATGTGTAGGAATGAATTTTAAGGGTGTGAAGTAATGGTGGAAGAAACATAAACTGGATCAGGCTGAGTAGATTGATATGGGCTCTCTGAGTGGAGATTCTAGGTATATATATATATATATATATATATATATATATATATATATATATATATATATAGTTTGTTTGTTTGTTGTTTTTCAAGACAGGATCTCACTATGTAGTCCTTGTTTTTTTCTGGAACTCCCTGTATAGACCAGGCTGACCTTGAACTCGAGATCTGCCTGCTTCTGCTGGGATTAAAGGCATGTGCCACCACCACCCAGCTAGAGTCTAGGTTTAATATGAAAGCTCACTCACAGTTTAAAAGGGTGTCAAAAGTCTGTTTGAATGGTTGGCTGAAGCATTTGTCAAAAGCTGGTCTACTGAAAAGGAGTTGGAGATCCTGATATCCCTTGGCTTGGTGTTGATGAAGGGATGTTCAGGCTCAGGGACATTGGAATGCTAGAGTGGGCACACTGTGTAAACTAACCCTCCACATTGGGAAAGCCCAGAAGACATGCCTGTCACTAATCCTATTGGACATGAAATGGTGAGAGGCCACCAGCATGTTTGAAGAGCTTTGTTATCGCCTTCTCCTTGTGCCAGATCTTAGGGTTGGAGATGCTGCTGCCGCCCAGTTGGATGAAATCAATGCAGTGGGTTTAATTAGGCATTTAGTTAGCAGGGGAGAGGTAGCAGCACTGAATTGCCAAAGGTAAAGTGATTATAGTTAACATAATGATCAGCACAGACAGAGTAATGTCTATAATGGCCTAACCCATAATGCACAGTAAAGAGAATTTTATGGTGGTATGAATTGTACGGACATTTGGTACTGGCTAATTAATCATGGCGTTTCCAGGCATCAAATGGATAAGAAGCCTACTGAATTTTTGTTTGATCTGTACAAGAAGAAAAATTCTCAAACAACTGAAAGAAAGCTACATTGAATGGTGGCAAATGGGAATCTTGACCTGTGAATCAGTTTCCCAACTTGACCTAGTTTGCAGACCCAGAGCTATAGTTGAACTTTCTTTTGGATCACCAGCTCCAGAATATTGACATGGAAACATTATATTCATTATGAAAATTTGGCCTTAGCTTAGGCTTGTTCCCAACTAACTCTTACAACTTAAATTAATCCATTTATATTAATCTATATTCTACCTTGTGGCTTGTTACCTCTCCTTAGTACCATATGTCCAACTTCCTCCATGTCTGGCTAGTGAATCTCCTGACTTAGATTCTTTTTCAGAGTTCCTGTCTTGCCTAGAAGTCCCACCTATGCTCTCCTGCCTAGCTATTGGCTGTTCAGCTCTTTATTAAACCAATCAGAAGGTGCCTTAGGCAGGTGAGGTATAACAGAGACATCTTCATACAGTGTACAAAGAGATTATCCTGCTGCAAGCTGCAAAAATATATGAAGTAGGATTTTAGCTGATTATGACAAGCTAATACCCAGAAGGCCAAAGGCCTTCCAGAGGTCAAGCTGAGGCTCAAGGAGTCTTGGTGATATTGGCTTTTGATTATTAGCAGTTTCCTAGTATGAATTTCTCGTGTGCTATTGCAGCTTTTCCATCATTCATTGGGCACAATTTCCCCTCTACTAATGGAATTTTTAGATTACCTTCTGAGCAGTAATGCAGCCAGGACCCATAATTTCAGGCCTTTCTGTCATTATCGTCATTAGCAGCATCCGGCCAGGACCATCCCCAGAGGGACAAAAGTATCTTATCAGAGACACCTCTGCACTCTCTAAGAACAGACTTAAGCATCCAGACTATCTGTTTGAGAAGGCCTGGTGGATGTGCTAATTAAGCTTAACTTTCTTCCTCTCCAAAGTCTTATCTCTAGTTTTAGATCTACCTTTAACTATTAACTCAAAACTAAAGGGTCTTTACTTACAGGTACATCAAGCTGACTTAGGCTGCCCAGCCACCGAGAATGCAGTAGTCAAGATAGCTTGGACAGATAAGGGGCCAAAGGAAAACAAGGCAGTTTTATTTTCACTTGTCACTGATAGACTCCTAACACTTTAACTAACCACTTCTAAGAGTGTAGTTGAGCACATAAAATCCACCTTGCTCAGATATTACCGAATTTAGCCCTCAGTGGATTCTATTCCCCATTAGTCACTTCCCTTTTGGGTTGCAGATGACGGCTGGCAATTACTGCTCTTTTGTGTGGATCTTATTGCCCGTCCTTTCGACCCTGAGGGAATTCAAGCCTGGTGACCTTGCTTTAACCAGAGCATTGCTATTACGTGGGTATGTGTGTATATATATATATATATATATATATATATATATATATATATATATATATATATATACTGTAAACCTCAGAGACTTGAGAGGATGAGACAGAAAAGAGAAAAGAGAATGGAAGAACTAGACTGAGAAAAGAGAACGGAAGAACTAGATGGACAAGAACTGGAGGAGAATGAAATGAGATGGGGAAGAACTAGACTGAAGGGCTAGAAGAGAGGACTAGAGGAACAAGATGGAAGATGAGGAAGAGCCAGATGGTGAAGAACAAGATGAAGAATGATGAAAAAGAAGAAGATGAGAGAGGAGCTAAGAAGGGAAAGGACTAGATGGATGAGAACCTAGATGGGGCAGAACTACGGTGAGGGAATTAAGATAGACTTAGAGGGGACAGCAGATAAAGGTAGAGAGAAATCAGGCAAGAAAGGAGCCAGGCACGAGCGCAGAACTGAAGCTGCTGTGTAGACAGGATTTTATCCCAGAGGAATATAGTAGATGGACAAAAGAGCTCGGTGTACTTAGATTCTTTTCCTGAAAATAATTCGTGCCATTCATAGCTTCTCTTCGGGCCCCTGGGGAGAAGATTATTAAGGCTGGACCATAATAATTTTCGAGATTATCCCAATGCAGGACTCCTTGAATGAAAGGATGGTCAGGTTCCCCCGAGGAAGGACTTGATAAAACACATAAAAGTTTTACTGTTAGCCCTTCTCCAGTCCTTCCCTGGAGAGACCAGTGGCCTTTTACAAAGGTAATAGTACCCGAGGGGAAAGGAAACAATCAGTTTTTCCAGGGTCTATTGGGTTAAAGGTTCTGAATTAATGGTGATTCCAGGAGACCCTAAGAAACATTGTGGCCCTCCAGTTAAAGTAGGGACTTATGGAGGTCAGATGATGAGTGGAGTTTTGGTTGAAGTCTCACAGTAGGTCCAGTGGGTCCCCAAACTCATCCTTTGGTATTTCCCCAGTCCCAGAAAGTATAATTGGGATAAGTATACTTAGAAGTTGACTGAGGGAGAGAAGCCCAGGACCAGGTTTACTGATGGTTCCGCAAATCATGCAGGCACCACCCAGCTGCAGCATTACAACCCCTTTCTGGGACAACCCTATAAGACACCAGTGAAGGGAAATCTTCACAGTGGGCAGAACTTCAGGCAGTACACATGGTCATACATTTTGTTTGTAAGGAAGAATGGTCAGATGTGCAATTGTTCACTGATTCATAAGTTGTAGCCAATGGATTGACTGGATGGTCAGGGACTTGGAAAAACAGGATTGGAAAGTCGGTGAGAAAGACATCAGGGGAAGAAGTGTGTGGATAGATCTCTCCAAATGGTTGAAGGATGTGAGGATACTTGTGTCCCATGTAAATGCTCATCAAAAGGTGACTTCAGCTGAGGAGGCATTCAATCATCAAGTAGACAGGATGACCCATTCTGTGGACAGTCAGCCTCTTTCTCCAGCCATTCCTGTCATTGCCCAATGGGCCCAGGAACAAAGTGGCCTTGGTGGCAGAGATGGGGGTTATGCATAAGCTCAACATGGACTTCACTCACCAAGGCTGGCCTGGCTACAGGCGCTGCCAACAGCAGAGGCCAGCACTGAGCCCTAGATCTGCCACCATTCCCCAGGGTGACCAGCCAGCAATGGTAGCAGGTTGACAACACTTTGTCCTTACTGGGGTAGAGAGTTACTCTGGTTATGGATTTGCCTTTCCTGCATGTAACACTTCTGCCAAACTTACCATCTGTGGACTTATAGAATGGCATATCCACAGAATACTGTCATGGTATGCAACACACTTTTCAGCCAGAGAAGTGTGACAGTGGGCCCATGATAATGGAAACCAGTGGTCTTCCCATGTTCCCCACCATCCTGGAGCAGCTGGCCTCCTAGAAATAGCCTTTTTCACCCTTTGGTATTTCAAGACAGGGCTTCTCTGTGTAACAGCCCCAGTTGTCCTGGATCTTGCTCTGTAGACCAGGCTGGCCTCAAACTCACAGAGATCAGCCTACTCCTGCCTCCCAAGTGCTGGGATTAAAGGTGTGCATCATCACACCTGGCTCTAAGCTTTTCTTTAGTTTTTTTCCCCACAAGTGTCTTCAAAAGGCTATTCCAAAACTGGGTGGTGATGACACAGTTAAACACCAATTAGATGGCTGCAGCCTGGAGGGCTGAGGCAGGGTTCTCCAGGTGGTCTGTTTTGAATCAGCATCCAATTGATGATATGGTGTCTCCCACAGACAGGATCTATGGCTCTAGGAGTAAAGGGATGGAAAAGGGTCTAATTCCACTCACTGTCACCCCTAGTGACCCACTAGGATAATTTTTCTTCCTGTTGCCACAACTTTAAGTTCTGCTGCTGGCCTAGAAGTTTTGGTTCCTGAGGGGAAGCACTCCTACCAGGAGCCACAACAAACAATGCATTGAACCGGACGCTCAGATTTCTAATGGCCACTTTGTCTTCTGATGCACTTGAGCTAACAGGCTAAGAAAGGAATAGCAGTGTTAGAGGGGGTGAGTAATCCATATTTCCAAGGGGAAATTGCTTCTCCACCATGGAGGTAAGAAAGGTTATGTCTGGAGTGCAGGAGATCCTTTAGGGCAGTGATTCTCAACCCTCCCAGTGCTGTGACCATTTAATATAGTTCCTCATGTTGTGGTAACCCCCAACCATAAAATTATTTTTGCTGCTACTTCATAACTAATTTTGCTGCTGTTATGAATTGTAATGTAAATATCTGATATGTGAGTAACTGATATGCAACCCCCGTGAAAAGGTCATTTGACCCACAAAGGGATAATAATCCACAGGTTGAGAACCACTGCTTTTGGGTATCTCTTGGTGTTATCATGTCCTGTGATTAAAGTCAATGGAAAACTGCAATAGCCTTCCAGGCAGGGTGACAAAGTGCACAGACCTGTCAGGAGTGAAGGTGTGGGTCACTCCTCCAGGAAAAGAGCCAAGGCCTGCTGAGGTGCTTGCTGAGACTAGAGGAAATCCAGAATGGGTAGCAGAGGAAGGTAGTTATAAATACCAGCTAAGACCACATGACCAGTTGCAGAAAGGAGAATTGTAATTGACATGAGTGTTTCTGTTGTATTTTCTTAATGCATTTGTACAGATATTTGTGTTTTCTTTCCTTTTTTTATCATGTGATGTAACGTCAATTAAAAGAATATCAATGGTTGCCATATTTGAGATACTAAAGGAATGTCTCTCAAGGGACTTTGCCACCTATTCTAAATTTATAATGCATTTGCAGTTGTATGAGGGGTATATATTTAGGCATAATTATGACCTGGTTGTTTGCAATTGGAATTTAATTATTAATTCAGTCAACAGCTTGAATCAATATGGTGGTACACATTTGCAATCCCAGCAGTTATGAGATGAGGCAGGAAGATTACAAGTTTGAGGTCAGTCTGGCTTACATAGGAAGACCCTGGTTATGGAAAGAAACAAAACAAACTGATCTGCTGATTTATGGTGTCAGTGTCAACATTAAAAACAACACATGTTAAACAGCAAACTCATACCTGCAAAAGAACTACTCCATAACACATTCTTCACTACAAGTTCACAACACACAGGTGCACAGATCTCTTCCATTTGGGGTTTATTGTTGAGCTTGTATTAGATCACTGCTACTTTGGATAGAATATGAGCCACAGAAAGAGCCATTGGGTGGCACAGCCCTAATGGCCTTACAGGACAAAACCCAAAGTTGTTCAAGCATCAGAAATACACAAATTTGGATCACTGAGACTGAAACCTGCTAGTGCTGATTTTGGCATCTGCACCCATGGGCTACATCCAGGAATTGCTAGAGATGGTTTGCAACACAGCAGAACATGATGTCAGCCATGTTCATTGTGATTAAATTCCAAAAGAGTTTCTGTTTCCACACTGTATAGTACACAGAAGGACAGATCCCAAAGAAGGCTTATTGTCAGTCTCATTGTTGACTGACTCAGCAATGCAGTCTGATTGTGTTGCCAGTCTGTAGAGTAGATCTGAAGAGAAAAAATAAAATCTGGGTTCTCATTGTACCTACACTCATGATGTTACAGGAATATTTCCATTCTCGGTGTAAGATTTCTCTGATTTCTTACATATTTTAAATTCATAAAGTTTTTCCCCAGTGTGGGTTCGCATATTACTATTAAGATTTGAAGAATACCCAAAGACTTTCCCACAAACCTTACATTCATAGGGCTTCTCCCCAGTGTGGGTTCGCGTGTGACTATTAAGATTTGAAGAACAGCCAAAGACTTTCCCACAAATCTTACACTCATAGGCTCTTATGATATACTTTTGAATAGGCAGAACTCTACTTGGAGAACATGTAAAATCTCCTGCAAATTGAGTCAATTCACAGAATTCTTCCCCATTATAGATTCTTATATGTGCCTTAAAATACGACTAATTAAGGAAGTCAGTGCATTCAACAGATTTGTCTTGCAAGCCTGTTTTCCGGTGAGTAACATTTGGGGTCAGACTAAAGTCTCCTGCATACTGATTCAATACAGAAAGTTCCTGTCTCATAGATGGTTTCTTATGCAGAGTGGGAAAGTGCTTTCCATACTGATTAGAGTCACAGGTGTGCTGTGGGACGGTCTGTATGTCAAATCTGTTGCTCTGATTGGTCAATAAATAAAACACTGATTGGCCAGTGGCCAGGCAGGAAGTAGGTGGGACAAGGAGAGAGGAGAATTCTGGGAAGCAGAAGGCTGAGGCAGAGAGACACTGCCAGCTGCCGCCATGATCAGCAGCATGTGAAGACGCTGGTAAGCCACCAGCCACGTGGCAAGGTATAGATTTATGGAAATGGATTAATTTAAGCTATAAGAACAGTTAGCAAGAAGCCTGCCACGGCCATACAGTTTATATGCAATATAAGTCTCTGTGTTTACTTGGTTGGGTCTGAGCGGCTGTGGGACTGGCGGGTGACAAAGATTTGTCCTGACTATGGGCAAGGCAGGAAAACTCTAGCTACACAGGTGTTCTTTGAATTTTCAGTTTTCATATGTCTTTTAACATATGAATGCTCTCTGAAGATATCTTTATGTTGCATATAATCACAGAGTTCCCAAGCACTGTGCCTTCCTGCCTGTTGAGGAGAATCAATATAACCAATGGTTGTTCAAAATTAAGGGTTTCAACCCTTATGAAGACAGAATATTATTAGATGCTTAAAATTCTTATTGCATGTATACAATTTCTGCTTTTTTTCCAAGTTCAATTCTAATGCAAGAATTATCTATAATCTGTTCTAACTTTGAAATGATTCATGCATGTCTTCATAAAATTCTTTAAAGACTCTCAAAGCAGAGCTACATATGTTGAGGATGCATATTTGTGGAAATTCTGAAGCCCAAACTTTTAAGCATGGATTATGGCACCCCAAATTCACCAAATTCATAATATCCATCAAAGAGAGAGTTCTCTTACAAAGGAGAATGCCGGCCAGGCGGTGGTGGTGCATTCCTTTAATCCCAGCACTCGGGAGGCAGAGGCAGGCAGATCTCTGTGAGTTTGAGGCCAGCCTGGGCTACCAAGTGAGTTCCAGGAAAGGCGCAAAGTTACACAGAGAAACCTTGTCTTAGAAAACCAAAACAACAACAACAACAAAACAAAGGAGAATGCCATTTCTCTTAAATGTTTCTCATTTGCACTAATTTGCTACAGATGAATTCTCAATTCTTTCATAATCTTGTAAGGAATTTCTGTAAATTAATTTTAGAGGTCACAACACTGTTGCACCTTCTCTGTATGAATGAATAATGATTAAAGTACATTATTTTAGAGATGGCATGGTGCTGTACTTATAACCCAGCATTTAGGAGATGAAGATCGGCAGGTCAGGACTTGCTATCCTTAGCAACATAGCAACTCTGAGGATAGGGGCTACATGAGACCCTATCTTTTTTTAATGTATTACTTAGAGGATGATTATGATTTTTACCGTTTTCATGACATTCTTAATGTTGCTCTGTGATTGCTAATCAAGCTGGAGGAACAATAGTGCTAGAATCAGCTTAAATGTTTTAAAAAATGTTAAGCATGTTACAAAGTTGTTTTAAAGAGCCAGGAAGATGGCTTAGCAAGTAAAGTGCTTGCCATGCAAGCCTGACGGTGGACACTGGATGCCCCCAAACTAGATACAGTAGCACGCATCTGTAATTCCAGCACTACTGCTTTGACGTGGAAGGCAGAAACAGGAGACCTGGTCAGAAACTTATGTAGTAGTAGACACAAGAGATGCTGACTCAGCATGGCTGAAGGAGAGAACCAACTCCTAAAAGTCTCCTCTGACTTCCACAAGAGGCCATGACATAAGCTTTCCCTGGTACATGTATGCCAGTGTGCACATGAGTATACACACACACACACACACACACACACACACACACACACACACGACACACAAATAAACTGCTTTAAAAATTCATGGGCAACATAGTAGAGCTGAGCCTGTTGGGCACCCTGAGGGGCACAGGTGAGCCAGCCCTGAGGTGTGAGAATGGGAGAGCTGGCCCTGCCCCTCCTTGTCTGCCATATGGTGCCTGGGTGAGGGAAAGATGCCCTCACCCTTCCCTTGCCACCTGTGGCGGTGGGAAAGCTGGCCCTGCCCCTCAACAGCTGCAGGCACTCAGGAGAGTGGGCCCTGAACCTCACCTGGGCAAACCAGTAGAGCTGAGCCTGGTGGTGTGGGTGCAGGTGAGCAGGCCCCCAATGGCGTGAGAGCAGGAGAACAGGCCCCGCCCCTTGCTGCCTACTGCATTGGGTGAGCTCCCCCTGGTGGTGAGGATGAGGGAGAGCTGGTGGGCTGACCAACCTAGTCCAGAACCACCCAGGCCCAGAACCAGGGCTAGGAGTTGGCCCACCCCAATGAGAACTGCTGGAGCATGTGAAGAGGGGCCCGTCCTACAGAGCCAAAGCTGCAGGATCTCCATGACACAGGGCAACGACAGAATATGTAAAAGTAGTCCCAGTGAGGGACTGTGTTTATACACCAGAATCTATAGTGCAGCAGAGGCCAGAGGCCTTGAGCCAGATGTGTGGACCGAAGGGTACACTGTGTGACTCACTGAGCCATACTACAGCTTCCACAATGAGATTTTTTTCTTTTAAATTTTATTTTATTTTGAGGGGAAGGTTGCAAGGTCAAAGGGTAGATATGAAGAGTTGGGAAGATGAATTGGAATACATGATGTGAAATCCACAAAGAATCAATAAAAAGTTAAAAAAAATTCAATGTCTAGTTACACATGCAGGATGTACACTTGTGGGAACCTTGCAGGATTTGGTTTCATGATGGGTTTGACACCGTTATATTGAGTGCTTCTGGTTTAAAATGCTGCTCCCCTACCCACACCATCCTGAGTGGATGACATTTACTTTCCACAGTGGAATTTCTAGTCTTTTCAGAGTATAGGAACTAATAAACATCCTTGATTAGTCTTACCATTTGCACCACATTGAAAGTTTGTTCTCTCAAGGTGTCTTGCATTTCCCATTCTAAAAAAAGATATAAAAACAAAACAAAATCAATGAGACGTATGTTGCAGGAGTAGAAAGTGACAAATCTTGCTCAGTGTAGTGAACAGTGTCAGGAGGCTGAGGCAGGATGACTCTGAGTTTAAGGCCAGCCATGGCTACAGTGTGAGATCCCACCAAAATAAATCAATAAAAATACAAAAATAAAGAAACTAAGTTTTGATAATTTTAATAGATTAAAACTTGGCAAGGGTAAAAATGTGAGTCATAGTTTTAGACAGTTTATTACAATTTTCTCCTTTTTATTTTCCCCCCAAGGGTCTCTCTGTTAGCCCTGGCTGTCCTGGAACTTGCTTTGTAGACCAGGCTGGCCTCAAACCCAAGATATTCACCTGCCTTTGCCTTCTGAGTGCTGATATTAAAGGTGTGTGCCACCACCACCCAACTACAAATTGCTTTTTAAAAATGAAAACTGATGGTGAAAAAGAATATTATTAGGGATAATGATGAGGAAAGATCTCAACATAGCACAGGACAAGATTATAAAAGAGGAACATAACAGGCATTTTTGTGGGATCACAGAAAAAGCCTGAGCAAAGTGTAAGAAATCCAGAATTGCTTCTGAGATAAAGGGCTGGCACTTTCTGAGATCAGAAACTTTGAAACTTACATTATAAGACTGGAGATACAGCTCGGTTGTAAGAGTGTTTGCCTAAGCAAGCTCAAGGTTTAATCCCTAATACGGGGGGGGGGGGGGAGGGGGGGAGGTTCATTATGGCTGTGTGTGGCAGTGCACACCAACAACCCCAGAACCCAGAAGATAAAGATGGAAATACTGGAGGGGCCAGCCTGGGCTACACAGTAAGTCCCTGAATCAAAGGGAAGAAAACAAACAAACAAAAACTTCATCCTATTTTCAAACTTAAGGAACTTCCTGATTCCAATTATTTCCCCATGAATACTCACCCTGGAAACGGTCTCTTTGTACTGCCTGTAAATCTTCTTCCTCCAACCAGGAGATCAGACTGGGTTTGATGACCTCACATCCTACACACGGGGAAAAAAAAGTATTCTTGGATGTGGCTCGTACTTGACAGAAAAAAAAAAAAAAAAAGAAACAGTAAATTTAGGACCCTCTCTCCCTTTGTATGTGTATGTGTAGTTCTGAGTGCACATGTGTACACATATGTGTGTGAGGCAGGGTCTTGTGCTGCACCCAGGGCTCATCAGCTCCAGCCAGTGTCGCTTGCCAACTTTCCAGGGGATCTCCTGTCTCTCTTCTGAGTGCTGGGGACCACAGGCAGCCACGGTGCCTGCCTACTTTTCACAGGGTTTGGAGTGCAGACTATGGTCCTCATGATGGCACAGCCAAGCACGTCACCCTTCAGCCATCTCCCTAGCCCTGTAGCTTGTTTTCTAAGGCGAGGTCTCTCACTAGGACTTGGGGTTCACTGATTAAGACTAGGCTGGCTAACCAGTGAACCCTCCAGATCCTCCTCTACCAAGGACTGGGATTACAAGTGCATGCCAGCATATCCAGTTCTTTGTTTTTGTTTTTAAATTTGAGACAGGGTCTCACTATGTAGCCCTGGCTGGCCTAGAACTCACTATGTAGATCAGGCTGGCCTCAAATTCACAGAGATCCTTCCTCTGCTTCCCAAGTGCTGGGATTAAAGGCATGAATCACTACACCTTCCTGGCTACATAATTTTTTGAAACACACCCACACTGTACCTGGAGCTCACTAATTCAGCTAGACTGTCCGAGGAGGCCCCCAGGGACCCTCCAATTTCCCCCTCGCCACTGTAGGAACTACAGGTGCAGCCATTACACTTGGCTTTTTAAATGGTACTGAGGATCTGAACTCAGACACTCATACTTCCCTGTGAAGCACTTTCCCAGGTGAGGCATCACCACCACTCCCCACACATTTTTTCTTTTTTCTAATTTATTTATTAGATTTATTTATTTTATTTTATGTAGGAGTGTTTTTCCTGTATGTATGTATGTGTACCATGTGTGTACTTGGGGTCAGAGGAGTTCAGAAGAGGGCACAGGATGCCCCTGAATTGGAGTTACAGATGGTTGTGAACCACCATGTGGGTGCTGGGAATTGAACCCAGGTCCTCTGCAAGAGCAACAAGTGGCCTTAACCTCTAAGCCAGCTCTCCAGCCAATAATAATTAATAATAATAATACAGTATTATATTTTATTGCACTTTGTTATATACTATTGTTTATTATTATTATTATTATTTTATGCATATGGTGTTTTGCTTGCATACTCTGTCTGTTCACCTTATGTGTGTAGTGTCCTTGGAGATCAGAAAAGGGCATTGGATCCCCTGGAACTGGAGCTACAGACAGTTGTGAGGCACCACATAGGTGCTGGGAATTGAACTCTGGTCCTCTGGAAGAGAAGCCAGTGCTCTTAACTTCTGAGCCATCTCTCCAGCTCCCCTTCCTGTTTTTTTTTAAGATTTATTTTTTTATTACTTATTTGTATGTGTCTGGGTTTTTTTTTTTTGTGTGTGTGTACCTATGTGAAAGTGCCCTTAGTGGCCGGAAGAGGGCATCAGATCCCTGGAAGCTAGAGTTACAGGTGGTTGGGAGCTGCCCAGTGTGGGTGCTGGGACTGAAAGAGCAGCAAGTGTTCTTAAGCACTGAGTCATTATTCTAGCTTTGTTTTTTTCTTGTTGTGTGAGATGGAATCTCACATTATGTAACTCAGGCCAACCAGCCCTCCTGTGTGAGCTTTCCAAGTGCTAGAAGGAAAGATGTGTGCCACTGTTCCCAGCCCCGACGAGCTCTGTTTCTAAAGAATGCACGGGAAGTGTTTCAAAAGGATAAGCATGTAGATCACCTTTTCCTGAACTAAAACCCAAGTTAAAGCTCATACATATATTAACAAAACACTAACACTCAGCCAAACAGAAAACAGAGTGAAGCCAAACAGAAAACAAAGTGAAGGGAAAAAGTTACCCCAGTATCTCACAGATTACAGTGTATCAGATTTATCACAATAGCTTGTTAAAATTTAGATGCTAGGAGCTGGGTGTGGTGATGCAAGCCTTTAATCCCAGCACTGGGGAGGCAGAGGCAAGTGGATCTAAGTTTGAGGCCAGCCTGTTCTACATAGTTTCAGGACAGCCAGAGCTACAGAGTGAGTTCTCCTGTTTAAAAAAAAAAATAGTAACGCTTAGATGCTAGGAGTTAGGGGTGTAGCGCAGTGGTAAAGCACTTGCCTAGCATGTTCAAGGCCTAGGTGTATTCCCCAGATCTGTAAAAGCAAATACCCCTCTACAAATAAAAAATATGTGACAAGGATATACTCCGATTTCCTTTACATTCCTAATAGGATGATGGCATTGATACTGGGCCACATTTTGACAACCATGATATTATATTAAAGCTTACAGGGAGACTGGTGAGATGACTTAGGGGGTAAAACCATTTGCTGTGTAAGCCTGACGACTTGAGTTCAGTCTCTGGAATTCACAGCTGCAGAAGAGAATGGACTCCTGACAGTTTCTTTTGACCATACAATCACCATGGCACATGTGTGTCCAAGCTCTCTCTCTCACACACACCATGCACAAATATAATTCTAAAAAGTAAGAAAATATCTTATGGGGATGGGGAGAAAGCTTGATGGATAGAGCTCTGCTACACAAGCATGAAGGCCTGAATTCAAATCCCCAGAACCCATGTAGAAGCCAGACACAGGAACACAGCGTCTATAATCCTAGTACTCATGAAGAGATAGGAGGCAGAAATAGGAGAAGCCCAGGAGCTTACAGGCCAGCTAGCCTGGTATATGAGCAGAAATACAACAAAGAAACCCTATCTAAGATGAAAGGTGAGGACTGACACCAGAGTTTGTCTGATTACCTCCCTCTACACATGCCCTGTGCACACATGCCTGCATTCACACACACAGTACACATGTATATAAATGCACACACACACACATTATAGAAGTTGCCTCACACCCCCAATATTAGTTTCTATAGGTTAAGTAATTCACCATCAACTGGAAACAAAAAATATTATACAGAGAATTCCAGAAATAATTTCTAAGTTTTCAACTGCACAACTCTATAAGTAGCTGAAGAAAGCTCACAGCCTCCTCCTCTAACCAGCCTGGGGTGAAGTCACCCCTTTGCCCATCATATCCACACTGTGTGTACCCTCACTTGTCAGATAACCTGTCACTTTCTACTTAATAAGTGCCCTGAAACAGTGTAGTAGTGATGCTGCCAGTCTGGTTATGCCAAAGAGAAGACATAGAGTACTTCATTTAAATAAAAAAGTTAAAAGTTTTCAAGTCAGATATTGTTGGAGAATATTATTTTAAGATATGTTACATTTGTTTGTAATGTGGAACATTTGTTTAATGATGCAAAGATATGCTCCATTCCTTTATGGTGCATTTGTTTAATACTGTGAAGCTGTGTTACTTTGCCTGTCTAAAACACCTGATGGTTTAATAAAGAGCTGAATGGCCAATAGCAAGGCAGGAGAAAGGATAGGTGGGGCTGGCAGGCAGAAAGAATAAATAGAAGGAGAAATCTGGGAGGAAAAGAAGAGCGAGCAAGAGAACAAGGAGAGGAGGATGCTAGGAGCCAGCCACCCAGACACCCAGACACCCAGACACCCAGACACCCAGACACCCAGACACCCAGCCAGCCACTAAGTAAGATGTACAGAAGTAAGAGAAAGGTAAAACCCAGAGACAAAAGGTAGACAGGGATAATTTAAGTTAGGAAAAGCTGGCTAGCAACAAGCCAAGCTAAGGCCTGGCATTCAGAAAAAATAAGCCTTCATGTGTGATTTATTTGGGAGCTGGATGGTGGGCCCCCAAAAGACCAAAGAGCAAAAGAGTAGAAAAAATAATGAACAAGGTACAGCACATACATCTTTTGTTTTGTTTTGTTTTTGTTTTAGAGAAAGTTCTCTCTCCTTTGGGTTTTTTTTGGTTTTTCGAGACAGGGTTTCTCTGTGTGGCTTTGCACCTTTCCTGGAACTCGCTCTGTAGACCAGGCTGGCCTCAAACCCACAGAGATCCACCTGTCTCTGCCTCCCAGTGCTGGGATTAAAGGCATGCGCCACCAGAGCCTGCACACACACCTTAATTACAGTATTTGGAAGGAGGCAGGAAGACAGTGAGTGAGTTCAAAGGCAGTTTGGTTTACATACAAAGTTTGAGGCCAGCATGAATACGGAGGCAGACCCTATTCTTATGCTGAAGCAGTATCTTTTTTTTTTTTTTTTTGCTACAGGGTTTCTCTGTATAACAGTCCTGGCTGTCCTGGAACTCACTCTGTAGACCAGGCTAGCCTCAAATTCAGAGATTCACCTGCCTCTGCCTCCTGAGTGCTGGGATTAAAGGAATGTGCCACCATGCCTGGCTAGCTAGTGTCTTAATATCTACAGTAAGAATGATTCTTGAACCAGGTGTGATAGTACACACCTTTACTCCCAGCACTTGGGAGGGAGGCAGGCTCTCTCTGAGAGTTCGAGGCCAGCTTGTTTTAGACAGCAAGTTCTAGGCCAGCCAGGGCTCCTAAGGAAAAAAGGTATGGGGTGGGTTGCTGGAGCGATGGCTTAGCACTTAGGAGCATCTGCTGCTCTTGAGGCAGCTGACAGCTGTTCCGGGGATCCAATGCCCTCCTCTGACCTCCTTGGGCAATTGCATGCCTGTGATGTATTTTTCATAAAAATAAAAATAAATTTTAAAAAAGATGTTTGTTTTTCCCCTCTTTGATTTCTATTTAATTGTTTATTTTGAGATAGGGTTTTGTTATATAGCCTCCACTGGCCTTGAACCCACGTAGCCTAGATGGGCCTCAAACTCTAGGTGATACTTCTGCTTCAACCTCTCAAGTGCTGAGATTACAGAAGGATCCCACCATACCTGACTTTTGTGTGAGGTTTTTTTGGGAGGGAGGTAAAATATAAAAATTCATGTAGTGACCAGGTGGTGGTGGTGTACACCTTTAATCTCAGCACCTGGGAGGCAGAGACAGGCAGAGATCTCTGGAATTTCAAGTCTACAAAGCGAGTTCCATGACAGCCAGAGCTGTTACACAGAGAAACCCTGTCTTGAAAAACCAAACCAAAAAAACCCCACAAAAAACGAATCCATGTGACTCGGCCTGGCTATGTAGTTGAGCTTCCTGCCTCCACCCTCCGAGGAATGGGATTACAGATATGTGTTACCACATCAGTTTTTGTGGTAAGGGGTTAAACCCAGGGCTTCACGCATGCCAGGCAGACATTCTCGCCGCTGAGCCACATCCCCAGCCCCTATACTCAGCTTTCAGGAAGAATCTTCAATCTGTGAAATTGAGAAGAAAAAAGAAATTCATACTAGTTTTGCTGTTGAAACTCAGACTATTGGGAGGCTGGAGAGCTGGCTCAGCAGTTAATAGCACTGGCTGCTCCTACAGAGGACCTGATTCCCAGCACTGAACCCAGAAATGGCTCACATCATTTGTAGCTCCAGTTTAAGGGGATCCACTGCCCTCCTGTGAATTCTGAACATACATACATGCACACATACATTTATATAGGAAAACACTCATACACATAAAATTAAATGAAAAAAATCTAAAACAACAACAAAAAAAATAAAACAAATCATGATTAAAATTGAGCCAGGCAGTGGTAGCACACATCTGTGAGTTCGAGGCCAGCCTGGTCTACAGAGTGAGTTCCAGGACAGCCAGGGCCACACAGAGAAACCCTGTCTCGGAAACCACTGCACCATGTGTGTCTTTATTTCTTAGTGAGTTCAGATCAAGACTGCTGATCCTCAGTATGCCCAGAACATTGTCCTCCCTAAGGGCCAGGAGGGGCAATGGCATCTCACCTGCTGAGGACAAGTTCTGGTATTCTCCAGCATCACCTCTCTGTAGAGGTCTCTCTGAGTTTGATCCATTATAACCCACTCCTCTTGGGTGAAGTCCACAGCCACATCATCAGAGGTCACCGAGTCCTCAATCATACACATGCCAGTCTGAGTAACATGTCACCAACACTCATTGTAGATGAGGACATGAGACCCAACTCTTGTCTGAGTACTTCCGCTGTCTGCTTCAGGGATTGGCGGTCTATGAGACCTCTCTGTCCACAGTCACAGTCCATTTCCTATGGACATATGACTTTAGTGACCCTTCTCACAACTAAAACAGTTCTGTCTATTCCCCTAAAATGTATCCTTAGCATACCACATACACTAGGTAAACAGGGTTCAATGCACAGTCTTGGGTTGGGAGATACAAATTAATGGTAGAGTGCTTATCTAGCATATTCAAGGCCCTAGGTTCAATTCCAAGCACAGGCGGAAGAAAAGAAAAAGAAAAAATTTATACTTTTTTGTGTGTAATATGTATCCATGTGTGTATAGATATTCAAATGTATGGGTACATGTGTATTAGAGGCCAAAAGTCAATCCTGGGTATCTTCTTTGATGCCTGTCAAACTAACATTGAGGCAGGGTCTTTTACTTGAAACCAATGCTCGTTTATTCAGCTAGTCTAACTATCAGGCTCACTTAAGAGATCCTGGCTCTGCCTCCAGAGGACAGAAATTACAAATTACTGAAATGCTACCACACTCATCTGGTATTTACATGGGTTCTAGGGATTTGAACTCTGGTCCTCACACACGCATAGCATGAGCTTTACCCACTGAATCATCTTTCTAGTTTCAGGAATTTTTTAAAAAGAGAACTTGTTTCAGCAGGCAGATCTCTGTGAGTTCAAGACCAGCCTGGTCTACAGAGTGAGCTCCAGGACAGGCACCAAAACTACACAGAGAAACCTTGACTTGAAAAACCAAAAAACAAACAAACAAAAAAACCAAACCTGAGAGATGGGGGGAGGACTTGTTTCTTGGGGCTGGAGATGGCTCAGTGGTTAAGAGCACTTGGAATCTGGATTCTGTTCTCATCCCAGCATCAACATATGTCTCACAGCCATCTGTAACTCCAGATGTTAACTTCCAGGAGTCCTGATGCCCTCCTCTGACCTCTGTAGGTACCAGACTTGCACATGGTATACAGATATACATACAAGCACACACACATAATTTAAAACAAACAAACCAAAAAGAACTTCTTTCATTGAGGGGGGCAGGGCCCACCCACCACAGCACACAAATGGAGGTCAGAGGGCAATTTGCAGACTCTAGTTTGTTCCTGTCACGTGAGTTCATGGGAACCTAAGTCTCAGTTGGCAGCAAATGCCTTCACTTGCTGAGCCATCACACCAGCTCCAGTGTCTCTAACTTGTTGTGTAGCTGAAGGTGAACTTGAACTCCTCACCCTCCTCTCTACCTAAGAGGGTGATTTTCAATTTCTTTTTTCTTAACTTTACTTTTATTCATATGTATGTGTGTTTGTGTGTGCACATGTGTGCAGGTGTCCATGGAGGCTGAAGAGTGCACTGGCTCTCCTGGAGCTGGAGTTAGAGGCAGCTGTGAGTGTGTGTTGTACCAACTGAGCTACAGGCCTCCCTCCCCGGCCCCCTCAACAAAAGATATGCTCTTCCACCTTAAAATTCTGTCAGAATACTTGGCAAACTAAAAAATGTACCCGTGTCACCATGAGTATCCACATTAGTCATTAGTTACTGAGCTCCTGATGGAATTTCAGATGACGCTACACCAGTAAGTGTGGTGCTACCCCGGGGAATTCAGCTGGCGTTTCAGTCTTGGTTCCTGGCTCTGTGAAGGTGCAGTGTCACATCTACCTAGATGCAAACATTTCTACCTGGTGCAGGCACACTTGGCATTTTGTGACAGTTTCTGCATACCTGATAAAAACCTCTCAGTCAGTGGACCACCATGTTCTCTACCTTTTCCTTATCCTCAAGGCAGACTGGGTAAACAGAAAGAAGACTACCTGGAAGAAAGAAAAGGTGTAAGAACCTGAAAATTCCCATCTACCTCGTCCACGTTCTTCAGTTCGTCAATCCTAGTGTCAAATACACAGAATCCTAGATACTTGAGAAAAATTAGATACATACTATTTTTAAAAATAGTTTTAGAGCTGGAGAGATGGCTCATTGGTTAAGAGCACTTGTTGTTCTTGCAGAGGACTCAGGTTCAATTCCCAGCACCCACATGGTGGTTCACAACCATCTGTAACTCCAGTTCCAGGATGCACATGATACAAACATACATGTAAGCAAAACATTCACACACATAAAATAAAATAAATAGATCTAAAATTAATTTTAGCAGGGCGGTGGTGGCGCATGTCTTAATCCCAGCACTCGGGAGGCAGAGGCAGGAAGATCTTTGTGAGTTCGAGGCCAGCCTGGTCTACAGAGGAAAGGCACAAAGCTACACAAAGAAACCCTGTCTCAAAAAAACAAAAAAATAATAATTTTAAAAAGAAAAAATATTTTTATATCTACTTATTGTGTAAGTGTAGAAATGTTATAACACACACATGAAAAGGATAACTTGGGGGAATGTATTCTCTCCTTCCCCCATGTTGTAGGTTCTGTTGTTTTTCACTATGCTTGATCATCCTAGCAATTAATAAGAGCCACACCTTCAGCAATAATCAACAGATCAAGAAGTGGCTGAGTTTCCTGTATCTGAGCTTCAAGATTCTCAAAATTATTTCATTTTTCTTTTCTATACCAATGACCTGAGCCTAGGTAACTACAATCATATTTTAAAACTTAATTATTATGAGCTTTTGCCCTAACTCCATACCTTCATCTATACCTAGCACCCCACCCCCAGGTGTGTGTGTGTGTGTGTGTGTGCTGTGTGTGTATATGTGTGTGTGTGTGTGTGTGTGTGTGTGTGTGTAGGCTTGCATGCTCAAATGCTTGAGGAGGCCAGAGAACAAGCTAACGTCTTGTTCCTCAGGAGCTGTTCACCTTGTTTAATCACACAAGGTCTCTCAATGGCATGGAACTTGCCAAGTAGGCCAGGGATCCTCCACTTGTCTCTGCCTCCCCAGTCCTGGGATTTCAAATGCAGTCACCATACTGGCTCTTCTGGTGTGGGTGCTCGAGACCGCATTCATGTCCTTATATTTGCGTGACAAGTGCTTTACTGCCTGACCTATCTCTTCAATGTTACTCGCAAACTGTGCCATTTCTCTGGCCCTAGCCCACCCTCCTAACCCAGCTACCACCATCCTCTCTTCTGTGTGACGGTTTTCCTCTGGGAAAGGAACATGCCTGCCTCTCAATTACTCTTGAATTTTGTTCATAAAGTTTCCTGTTCCTGAATAGTCTCTCCTCATTCTTGCTTAAAGACCTGGCAGCTAAATCTTTTCTGAGTTTCATTATTAACTATCAGTCTTTCTTTTTGTTTTGTTTTGAGACAACACCTCACACTGTAGCTTAGGCTGGCCCCAAATTCCACCTGCCTCAACCTCCCAAGTGCTAGGATTACAAATTTGAGCCACTAGATGGGCATGGAGGCGCATGCTTTTAATCCCAGTACGTGGGAGGCAGAGGCAGGTGGATCTCTGTGAGTTTGAGGCCATCCTAGTCTACAAAGTGAGTTCCAGGATAGCCAGGGCTGTTACACAGAGAAACCTTGTCTCAAAACAAACAAACAAACAAACAAACAAATAAATAAACAAACAAGCCAAGCTACTAATGCATTCCATTGCATTATTATTATTATTATTATTATTATTATTATTATTAATTACCATCAGTAATGGTGGTGGTGACAGAACCCAGGCTATCACACATGACAGGCCAAGTACTCTTATCACTCAGCTCTATCTCCAATTCTTTTACTTTGAGACAGAGTGTCACAAGGTTACTCAAGTTGATCCTGAACTTGAGTCTGTGGCCCAGGAATACTAGCTATTGTGATGGTGGCAGCTTCTTTCTCTTCCTCTGCCTCTTCTTCTCTTTCTTTTCCTTCTTCCTTCTTATTTTTTAAAGAGGCTGGAGAGTTAGCCCTGTACCTCCAGTTGGCAAAGTCCCTGCCTTAAAAGTAGGAGTACCAAAGTTCAATCTTCAGACCCCAGGTAAGAGGAGCTGGGCATGGAACTGGTGACATGGCTTAGAGGTTACTAGTGCATACTGCTCTAGGGAAAGACCTGAGTCTAGTCCCTAGCACCCACACTGGGTGGCTCACAACTACCTATAACTCCAGCTTCAGGGGACGAGACATCTCTGGCTTCCATAGGCACCTACACTCACATGTACATATTCACACACAGACATACACATATACATATGAATAAAAATACAAAAAAATATCTTTTTTTAAAAAGAAAATTGGGTGTGGTGGCAGTACATGGTTATGATACAGGTACTGGGGAGGTGGAGACAGGCAGATCCCCTGGGGCTCTTTGGATAGTCACCTAACCTATATGGTGAATTCCAGGCCAGTGAGAAATCCCATCTCCAAACAAAGATGGACAGCACCTAAGAAACTACACCTGAGGTCTCTTCTGCCCTCTACATGCATATGCACATGCACGTACTACCACACACCCATATACAAGCATACACATAGTAAAAAGAGAGGGCTAGAGAGCTGTCAGGGGTTAAAAGTGCTTGCTACTCTCCCAAAGCAAGATGTGTTCAGTTCCCAGCACCTACACTGGGCAGCTGACAACGTCTGTGATTCCAGCTCTATGATATTGAATAAACTTCTGCAAGTTGTCCTCTGAACTTCACAAATGTCTTAGCATCTGCACACACAAACACACACAATAAAAAAATAAAAATAGGATAACTAGCTGGGTGATGGTGGCACACGTCTTTAATCCCAGCACTTGAGAAGCAAAGACAAGTAGAGTCCAGGTTCTGGGCCAGCCTGGTCTACAGAGCAAGTTCCAGGACAGCCAGAGCTACACAGAGAAACCCTGTCTCAAAACACCACCCCCCCCCAAAAAAAAACCCTATACATAAATCATTGAGTCCTGAAGTTAGTATTCATGTGTGAAATGCAGATGTGATTTTTAAAATTTAGTAAAAAAAATAGTGTTTCATTATTTTTAAAAATTCATTAATTTTTAAAAATGTATTTGTGTGTGTGTGTGTGTGTGTGTGAACCACATGTATGCAGGTACTTTCAGGAGCCAGAAGAGGGCGTCCGATCCCAAGGAGATTTAGGACATTGTGAGCCTTCATGCAGGTGCTGGGAACGGCCCTCTGTAAGAGCAGAAAGTTCTCTTACACAACAGCCATCTCTCCAGGCCCCTCATTACTTATTATATGTCTTAGTATTTTGCATGTATTGGGTTCAATTAAAATGTAATAAATTAACAAAAACGTTCATTTGCTTAAGAACAGAAGGGTCTCTTGAATCACTTAAGTACATATATGTACATATAATAAATATAAATAAAAATACATAATGCAATATACATCTATAGATTTTTTTCCCCAACGCTTGGGGTGGAATCCAGGGCTCAGCAGAGACAGCCACATCCCCACTCCTGAGCCTAATCTCTCCCACCGCTCGCCCACCCGTACATAGGGCAGTTGCCAGGTCCATGAGGCGGGAGGACCCTCGGGGACTCCCTTTAACGTGTATCCAACGGCGAAAATATCTTTTCCTTGTGATTTAAAAAAGAAGAAAGAAAATGATGAAGGTTTGCAGGCTGGGAAGTGGACGAAATGATAGCTGTCGTACAGCAGACACGGCATTACGGCAGTTTTACGACGCCCGCCGACCGCGCACGCACGGCGCGCAGCCTCCCACAGAGCCGGCCTGGCGGGCGGCGGCGCGGGCGGCCAGGACCGCTGTGTCCTCCCGCGATCCAGTCCACCTCCGGACGGCGCTATGAAGCGGAATTCCATATAGCCCGTGCCGACCTCACAGTCCGGACAATAAAGACTCCGAGTCGCTCACAGAGATTGACAGAAAAAAAAAAAAAAAAAGCCGCCGTGACCGTACTTCCCGTTTTGCTTCCAGCTTTGGGTGGCGGAGTTCTAGACTTCCGGTTTCAGGGGCGCTTACTCTGTAAGGCGGAGGCTTTGTAGTTAAGTCTCGCCAGTGTAGGGAAAGATAGTCTCAGCTAAGGAAGGGAAGGTTGACGGAGGCCTCACAAAGCGGGCAGGGATTCACATGGAACCGAGCTCAGGGACGGATGTGGCAGGTGAAAGGACCAGAGTGGAGGGAGCGTGGGGGAGCCATCCCGAAAGATGCTTGTCACCGGCTTTTATTTGTTGTTGAGACGTGCTACACAGGCTGTCCTCGAACTTGCCCTGTAGCTGAGGATGACCTTGAACGTCTGGTACTCGTACCTCCACCTTGCAACTGTTGGTATTGTAGGAGTGCCTGCAGCTACATGCAGTTTAACAGATATAATACAGGACTCTGTCCAAATCCCCAAGTCACAGTTGTGTTGATGAACCTGCCAGTTCATGAGATGATCCGTTTCTTCCATACACCCAGTCTCACATGTGGGTTGTAATTTCCTTTTATTTGGATACCCTAATAAACTATAGTTTGGATTTCTTTGCATTTTCCTTTGTGTGTGTGTGGTGGATGGGCAAGTGCTGTACCACTGAGCTATGTCCTCAGCTTTTTATATTTTCAACTACATACAATTTTATTACTTTATTGTATACTTTGTTTAGGGGGTTATGAGACACGCTCTCACAATATAGCTGAAGCTGGCCTTAAATTCCAGATCTTCCTGATTACAGGACTGGACTCAAATGCTTGGCTAGTTAATAGAATTGTAAAATTTTGGAGGTGCTAAGATACGAACTTTGTACCTCCTACACAAACACTCTGTTACTGAACTATACATCCAGCTGCCAATGATATAATTTTGAGACATTACAAAACGTTTGCACTTGCCTGGATGTGGTGGCACAGGCCAGCACCTGATAGGCAGAGGCAGGTGGGTCTCTGTGAATTCAAGGCCAGGCAGGGCTCCACAGTGAGATCCTGTCTCAAAAAAGGGACACATCTGTAGAGGCCAGAAGGCAGCCTGTGAGAATCTGTGCTCCCCTTTCAACATGTGGGCTTTAGGAATCCAACTCAGGTTGTCACCGAGTCTTGGCTCACCGAGCCATCTCACTGCCCCTTTAGATATTTTGTTTTCAAATATCATTGTTTTTATTTGTAGGCTCTTACCAAATGATTCAGAGCCTCGTGTAGCTTGTAAAATGGCATTGGCATCTGACATTCTTCATTTACTAATTAAAGATTACAAAGTTTTATGTATGTACACATAAAAAAATAAAAATTACTAATTAAAAACAATTCCTCATGATACTTGTACATCAGTGTTTTTTGCAGCACCATTTGTAATAGATGTGTTACAGAACCAATCTAGGTGTCCAACAACAGGGATGGACAAAATATGCTGTATGTACAAAATACAATCTTTTTTTGTACATGTATTTATTTTGTTGGGGAATGATTATGTGCCACTGATGTACACATACACGTAGGTTCCAGGTATCAAACTCAGGTTATCAGGTTTGGTGGCAAGCACTTTTAACCTCTGAGCCAGCAATCCAATTCCACAATGGGATCTTTATCAGCAATAGAGAAGAGTGGCCAGGAGATGGCCCAAGGGGTAAAGACACTTGCTGCCAATCCTAACAACCTGAGTTTGATATGAGGTTCTGTGGTGATATTTTATTTGTACTGAAATGTTATTTTAATTTTATGTTAATAAATAAAGTTGCCCTGGGGTCAGAGCTATTAGAGCCATAGTAAGAGCGTGGTGGTTAGAAGAGCTAGGTAGATTTCTGTGTGTTCAGGGATACAGCCAGTATTGGAGACATACGCCTTTAAGACCTGGAGGGCGGTACTTACAGGCAGTGATGAGGCAGTCATGTGGTTGGGTTTACAACCAATGAGAAGGCAGAACAGAAAGATTATTTAAACAGGGACACAGGAAGTACCTCCCTCTCTCGGGGAAGCGAGGAGCACTGCAGGAGGTAAGATTTTATCTCTGAGCTCTGACCTCTCGGCTTTTCTCTTTTACCTTGGCTCTGTGTTTCTTATTTTAATAATACGATTGGTTACATCTACATCTGGCGCCCAACGTGACAAGAATCCATTAAAAACTGCTTGGGGCCGGCTCCCTAGCCAGAGCAGCCGGCTCCCTAGCCCCGGCCCAGGTCTGGGCTCAGGCTGGACCGTGAGCTGCTTGCTTAAAGCCAGTGCTACAAACAGCTCAGGCCTGCCCTGCTAAACAGGGCCCCTGCCTGTAAAGCCAAGCCTTGACTCGGCTCAAGAGGGAACAAGTGGCTGGCTTTAAGCTTTAGCCGGCTACCCCTTCGCTTTCACTTTCACTTTCGCTTTCGCTTTCGCTTTCTCTTTTGCTTTCTCTCTGTCTCTCTGTTTCTCTCTCTCTGTTTCTCTCTCTCTCTCTCTCTCTCTCTCTCTCTCTCTCTCTCTCTCTCTCTCTGGATTTACACCTAGGACTCTAGGTGGCTGTTTTGAAATTCGCTCGGATTTCTACTGTTCTACGCAGATTTGGTAAGTCATAAAGGAAAAAATGGGTTTTCTGTGTACATTGGAAGAAAATTGGGTTTTTGAAATTTTAGGCAGTCTGACAATGGAACAACTATATGAAAAGATTAGTATTATGGGAATTATGCAGTTTATCACCATGCTTATTCTCATTTTACTATTTAAAAAGATAGTCGATTTAAGTGCCAGGATAACAGCTTTAGAAAAACCTGTTAATTTTAACAGTGAAGTTGGTTCAAGTTTGGATCATAAGGTTACAGAAAGAAAGCCTGTTTTCACACAGTCACCCTTAATTTATCCTGTAACCGTACAGCAGATGCCTGATCAAATGGCTACACAAAATATCTGGGCTCCAATTGAACTGATGGATTTTAAAAGGTTTAAGGAGGCAATAGTATCTTATGGCATGCATTCCCCATATGTAAAGCAAATGTTAAACTCTTGGTCAACATATAATAGGATTATACCACAGGACTGGCGGGACCTTGCACAAGCTGTTCTGGAACCCAGCCAGAGAATTCAATTTCTAACGTGGTTTAAGGATGAAGCTAGAAACGTAGAAACACAATGGAGGGCTAAAGGAATACAAGTTTGTCAGGATCAGCTTATTGGAGAAGGCCAATATGCTTCAATACAAACACAATGTTTATATGATGTTCAAACCGTAATTTTATGTTGAATGGCAGCCTTGAATGCATGGGACAGAGTTGATGAACCAGGAAAAAAACCTGAGTCATTCACAAAGGTTATGCAAGGCCCAAAAGAATCTTTCACAGATTTTTTAGAAAGACTGGCTTCAGCAGTAAACAGAATAGTCTCAGGATCAGAAGCTAGTAAGGCAATAATTGAAGCTTTGGCATTTGAGAATGCGAATGCAGCATGCAAAAGAATAATCAGGCCGTTAAGGGCAAGATCTGCACCTTTGGAAGATTGGATTAGAGAAACAATTAATGTTGAGGTTGATGAGCATGATACGTGGGTAGGAGAAGTAATTTCAAAAGGTTTGAGGAGTGTTAGATGTTTTGGGTGTGGAAAGCAAGGACATTTTAAAAGGGACTGTAAACAGGTCACTCCTAGAAGCAATATTTCTTCAAGGAACAATGGCAACAGAATGCCCCTTCCTTCTGGAGTATGCAGAAGGTGTGGTAAGGGAAAACACTGGACCAACGAATGTAGATCAACAAAGGACAGACAGGGTAATCCTTTGCCTCAGTTTTCGGGAAACTCCCGGAGGGGCCTCATGCAGGCCCCCATAGCAAAACCAGTTCAAACCTTTCCTGCAGCTGTAGAGGAAATCCCTGCTCTGAGCGATTAAATAACCAAATGACTATTAGAATAAATCATGCTGGTCAGGATGATGAAAAAGAGAGAATAGAAAATTCAGGAGAAAACATAAAGAAAATTTTTTGGCAAACTTCTATTAATGAACAGAGACCAAAATTAACGATAAAAATAAATGGTGTTTTGTTGTCTGGTCTGGTAGACACAGGTGCGGACATTACCATAATTGCACCAGAATTTTGGCATCCAGCTTGGCCTCTTCAGGAGGTAAACGTTCAACTGTTAGGAATTGGGACATTATCTGGAGTGAAACAGAGTGCAAGATGGCTGGAATGTATAGGTCCAGAAGGACAGAGAGGAAAATTAAAACCATATGTCGCTAACATAGCTATGAACCTGTGGGGTCGAGACTTGTTGCAACAATGGAATACTCAGATTAAAATCCCTCCAATCTCAGAAACAAATCATAAACTAGCACATGTTTCTGAGAGAAATATTAGAAGGCATTATTTTGAGTGGTCACCAGCCATCCATATTATACAAGAACAGGGCACAACAACTGATAATCTTCCAAAAATACCAACAGCTCTACCTTTAAAATGGTTAACAGACAAGCCTGTATGGGTTCAGCAATGGCCTTTAACAACAGAGAAACTCCAGGCTTTAGAAGAGCTGGTAGAAGAACAGTTAAATGCTCAGCATATTGAACAGTCAACCAGCCCTTGGAATTCTCCTGTATTTGTTATTAAAAAGAAATCTGGTAAATGGAGAATGGTAACAGACCTTAGAGCAATTAACAAAGTAATTCAGCCAATGGGCTCTCTACAATCTGGAATTCCTTTGCCTACTCTGTTACCAAAAGGATGGCCTCTCATAGTTATTGATTTAAAAGACTGTTTCTTTTCAGTACCCTTACAAGAAAAAGACAGAGAAAGATTTGCTTTCACAGTGCCTACTTATAATAATTCTCAACCGGTTAAAAGATTTCAATGGGGGCGGTGGTGGCGCACGCCTTTAATCCCAGCACTCGGGAGGCAGAGCCAGGCGGATCTCTGTGAGTTCGAGGCCAGCCTGGGCTACCAAGTGAGTCCCAGGAAAGGCGCAAAGCTACACAGAGAAACCCTGTCTCGAAAAACCAAAAAAAGAAAAAAAAAAAAAAAAAAAAAAAAAAAAAAAAAAAAAAGAAAAGTAAGTTCATGGCCGGGCGTTGGTGGCGCACGCCTTTAATCCCAGCACTTGGGAGGCAGAGCCAGGCGGATCTCTGTGAGTTCGAGGCCAGCCTGGGCTACCAAGTGAGCTCCAGGAAAGGCGCAAAGCTACGCAGAGAAACCCTGTCTCGAAAAACCAAAAAAAAAAGATTTCAATGGAGGGTCCTCCCACAGGGAATGTTAAATAGCCCAACTCTGTGCCAATATTTTGTACAACAGCCATTGGAAGTGATACGTAAAAAATTTCCTAAATCTATAATTTATCATTATATGGATGATATTTTACTAGCTGACTCAAATGCAGATACTTTAGAAAGAATGTTTGAAGAAGTAAAGAAAATTTTGCCTTGCTGGGGATTACAAATTGCTCCTGAAAAAATACAAAGAGGAGATTCTATTAATTATTTAGGATATAAAATAGAGCTACAAAAAATTAGACCCCAAAAGGTGCAAATTCGGAGAGATAGACTACAGACTCTTAATGACTTTCAAAGATTATTTGGAGATATTTCTCATCTACGAACTATTGTTGGGGTAAAAAATGATGAACTGACTAATTTGTTCAAAACCTTAGAAGGTGACAAGGACTTAAATAGTCCAAGAGAATTATCACCTGAAGCTGAGAAAGAATTGGCCTTGGTAGAAAAGAAAGTACATGAAGGGCACGTGGATCGTATTGATCCAAAGCTGGATTGCATTTTGGTTATTTTACCTTCTAGGCATTCCCCTACTGGAATATTAATGCAGAGGGAAGATATTATATTGGAATGGATATTTTTACCAAATAAACCAAATAAAAAATTAAAAACTTATGGGGAAAAAATCTCTGACTTGATTTGGAAAGGAAAATTGAGACTTCGTCAGTTAGCAGGAATAGACCCAGCAGAAATTGTCGTACCTTTAACTAAGGAGGACATTGAAAAATTATGGACAGAAAGTGAACCTTGGCAAAGAGCTTGCAGTAATTTTTTGGGAGAAATTAACAGCAAATATCCCAAAAGCAATAGAATTGATTTTATAAAGAGAGCTGATTGGATCTTGCCTCGAATTGTACGGCAAAAACCCATATCTGGAGTTCGTACATTTTATACAGATGCCAACAAACAAGGAAAGGCAGGTTACAAATCAGAAAATTTAAGTAAAGTGGTACAAAGTCCTTATAATTCAGTGCAAAAATCAGAATTGTATGCTATTCTGTTGGTATTAATGGATTTTTCAGAACCTCTCAACATAGTAACTGACTCTCAGTATGCTGAAAGAGTGGTATTACATATTGAGACTGCAGAATTTATCCCTGATGCTTCAGAATTAACTTCACTATTTATTCAATTACAAGATACAATCAGGAAAAGGAGTCATCCTTTATATATAACTCACATCCGATCTCATACTGGTCTGCCAGGCCCTCTAGCACAAGGCAATTATGAGATTGATAAATTATTGATAGGAAATGTGCTGGAGGCCTCAGAATTTCATAAAAAACATCATGTCAATAGTAAAGGTTTAAAAAAGGATTTTCCCATAACCTGGCAACAAGCCAAAGAAATAGTAAAGAAATGTCCTACTTGTTCCTTCTATAATCAAACGCCATTACCAGCAGGATGTAACCCAAAGGGTACTCAGAGGAACGAAATCTGGCAGATGGATGTGTTTCACTTTACAGAATTTGGAAAATTGAAATATGTACACCACACCATTGATACTTATTCAGGATTTCAATGGGCAACTGCTTTGAGTTCTGAAAAAGCTGATTCTGTAATCACTCATTTGCTAGAAGTTATGGCCATCATGGGTATACCTGCACAAATCAAAACTGACAATGCTCCATCATATGTCTCTGTTAAAATGAAACAGTTTTTTGATTATTACAAAATAAAGCATATTACAGGTATACCACATAATCCTAGAGGTCAAGCAGTTATAGAAAGATCAAACAGAACTCTAAAGGATATGCTAAATAAACAGAAAGGAGTAACAAAAACCCCAGAAATAGACTGCATAATGCTTTATTAACTTTGAATTTTCTGAATGCCAATGAGAAAGGAACAACAGCTGCAGAGAGACATTGGATAATAGAAAAAACTACAGAATTAAATCAGCCTATATACTTTAAGGATGTGCTGACCTCAGAATGGAAGCCAGGGTATGTATTACGCTGGGGACGAGGTTTTGCTTTTGTTTCTACAGGAGAAGATAAGCTGTGGATACCATCAAAATTGATAAAGGTTCGATTTGAACAAGAAAAACCTCTTAATTAGAGGAGGTGATAGTTCATCAACCAGCATGAACATCCAATTTAAACTAACTTGTACCTGTAACACATGTCTTTTCATTTAATCAGATAATAACTTGCCAAAAAGGAACATCCCCAAAATTAGTCTTGGGGGAAGGTTTTTGTTTTTGTCTTTTAGGAGAATGAAGGTTAAGGAATCTGAAGGACACAAGACAAATGAGACAACGGAAGAAAAGGGACAAATCATCTATCCCAGGAAACAGAGTATATGGGAGTATATGGCATATGGGTATATATTATCTGAAAAATTTTATGTCTTCTTAAATGTTTGTTTCTGCTTTTCTCTGAAGATTTAACACTATTGGTTTTCTAATAGTCCCAGTTCAATTAAAATTTAAAGCTGACTTTGGAGTTGGAGAATGGCTCTCTCCTTCTTTAAACTCAAGCATGTTGTTAAAAGGAAAATGCAAACTCCCTGTATCATGCCAGAAAGAGCCATTTTCTGCTGTGAGACAGGACAAAAGCCAAATTAATTAAGGGACTATTCTATTACTAATCTCAACTCTTTGATTCTATTCTGATTCTTTAAACTTTTCTTAAAGTATAAATTTTATATCAAAATTTAGAAGATTAATATATATATATACATTTTAAACTTTGTTAAGATATGAATGGTCATATAGAGTACTAACTAATTCTAGAAAAAAGGCTTCAGTTAGCTGCATATATATGTCTTTGTGTTCGAGTCTCTTATCAGTTTTCTACAGGAAATCATGGCCAGGCCTAACATCAACTGAAGTCTCCGGAAAGAAGATGGGGCCCCACAACAACAACAACAACAACAACAATTCCACGTGGACAATAATAATATCACTAAACTGACAAACATCATCTACAGATCAGCTTTGAACTACAAGGTGCTCAGAGCAATTTTGAGATGACTAGCTGAGATGATCCAGTCTCAAAGACTACTTGAATAAGGACTTGAGATAAACCCTGAACTTTGGCTTTATACACAGACTGGATAATAATGAAGGATATAGTTACCTTTCCTAGAATTTGACAATTAACCTAAATTTTTCTTTCAGGATAAAGATAACTTCGCCCATACCCAGCAGGAAGCAATTTTAAGAATATGACACCCACATTGCCAAAGAGGTGGTGTGGGGCGGGTAGTTTTTTGGTTCTTTTAAATGGTTTTGGGTCTGGGATAATTTTCATTGTTTAGGGGGGTTGGTTACAAGTTGTCAAGGGTTAGGAAAAAGGCTAAGCAAAGGAGATTAGATTTAAGGTTCTTGTTTTAAAAAAAAAAGAAAGAAAGAAAGAAAAGAAAAGAAAAAGACAATTACTAGTTTTAAATACTTTACATTATTACCAACTATTAGGATATATATAAAGAAATGAAAGTTAGTAGTTAGACATTGCAATAGAAATTGTAGTCATATTAGATATGTTTTAAAAATTGAGCAGATGTATTTTAGACAGGTCATCTTCAAACCCTTCAGAGATCTACAGAATATGGCATTTAAAATGTTTTAATAACTTAGAAATTTTTCTTTTTTGAGACATGTCGGCTCCTGGCAGTACCAATCTACTTCAGAGAAAATATGGGCATTGAAGAAACTGCATATGGAGTTAATTTTCATTGTGGCAAAAGTTAGCCCCTGGACAACAAAGTATCCTCGTATCAACAGGACAAAATGGACAGACAGAACACGAAACAAAGGACTACCGATTCCTGCCAAAACAAGTGTGGTTATGGCTTTATCAGACGGCATCTTCTGAGGCCAGGACAATATGGCACCATCCCTAAAGTGGCCTTCACAATCTGGAAAAGGTACAGTGCCCTTTTCTTTGAAGGCAGCTGAACAGGCAGTGGGCCGATGGCTTCTGTTGTGCAATGGAACAGCAACTGAAAGCTCACGCCTTTCAATAGTAGACTGGCATTTAATAGAGGGATGTGGAGAAGGGCATGCTTAGATGAAGCCATATATACACAGCCAAGAAGAATGGACAGCTGAATTCAAAAACCATCAACAATTTCCAGAATTTAAAATCCTGAATCATGACATGACACTAGTGGAATTCAGGTGTTTCTGGTATATGGACTGCTCTCACCCAGTGTGAGGTTGAACTGTTGACCTTGTGTACAAACTACTTCACAAATGAGTCTGTCGGATACCATAAGCCTATAGGCTGAAGATGATGCCCCAACACTGTGGAGAAACCTCAGGTGACTGTCCAGGCAGCTGGCTGTTTCTGTCAACTCACAAAATTTTTGGAAGTTGCTTTTGTGCACTTCCTGTTTTTATTTTTGTTAGCTAATATTATTTCCTTCTTGGGTCTCTGAGGGAGTTGAAGATTAGTTAGTTATAGTTGAAGATTAATTAGGATAGAAAGTGAATTAGATACATTTTGGACTTACTAAAATAGGATAGATAAGGGAATTATTTTCTCTGATTTGTCAAATACAAATGGACTAGACATCGTTTAGGTATTTGTTACTTGTATATATTGTATATAGTTATTGTACTTTTGTATATAGTTTTTCTTTTGTTAGTTATAACCTTTTGCCTTTTTTCTTTTTATTAAAATAGAAAAGGGGAGCCGGGCGGTGGTGGCGCACGCCTTTAATCCCAGCACTCGGGAGGCAGAGCCAGGCGGATCTCTGTGAGTTCGAGGCCAGCCTGGGCTACCAAGTGAGCTCCAGGAAAGGCGCAAAGCTACACAGAGAAACCCTGTCTCGAAAAACCAAAAAAAAAAAAATAAATAAATAAAATAAAATAGAAAAGGGGAAATGTGGTGATATTTTATTTGTACTGAAATGTTATTTTAATTTTATGTTAATAAATAAAGTTGCCCTGGGGTCAGAGCTATTAGAGCCATAGTAAGAGCGTGGTGGTTAGAAGAGCTAGGTAGATTTCTGTGTGTTCAGGGATACAGCCAGTATTGGAGACATACGCCTTTAAGACCTGGAGGGCGGTACTTACAGGCAGTGATGAGGCAGTCATGTGGTTGGGTTTACAACCAATGAGAAGGCAGAACAGAAAGATTATTTAAACAGGGACACAGGAAGTACCTCCCTCTCTCGGGGAAGCGAGGAGCACTGCAGGAGGTAAGATTTTATCTCTGAGCTCTGACCTCTCGGCTTTTCTCTTTTACCTTGGCTCTGTGTTTCTTATTTTAATAATACGATTGGTTACATCTACAAGGTTCACATGGTGGAAAGACAGAGTAACTTCTGTAAGTTGTCCTGTGACTTCAACAGACATGTAATAGGTTTTCTGTCCCCTGATAATAGGTTTCTCTGCTGACACAGTAAGCCAGATCAAGCTAAACTGAAAAAGTATAACAACATGTTTATTTGAGCAAAGAAACTCCAGAGTGGGTTCTCCAGTCCCAGAGATGGAGGCCTGAGAAGCTGCATGCCCGAACTAAAGCAGGGAGCTTATATAGGTGGTAGGTGAGGGGTGATGACATGTCCTCCACAAGCTGGGTTTGTGCCTAAGTACGGTCAAAAGCTGAACACTTTAGGCGGGAACTTGGGCTGCTGAAAACTTCAGGAGAGGAGCTGCTGTAGCCACCAAGAAGGCAGAACTGGGCTTTTTGGTGCCTTTTCTTTTTTGGAGGTTATCTGAGAGGGCAGGGTTTGGAGAGAGAAGGGAGGAATGGGGCTTTCTGGATCATGCAAGGGTAAGCTGGAGGTTCTAATTGAACACCATGCTGTGGCACACATATGCATGCTTGAACACATGCACACACAAAAATACATAGAATACATTTGTGTTAAAGACAGTTATATCATTTACAGGAAAATGGTTGCAACCAGAGGTAGTCTTATTAAGCAAATTAAGCCAGTCTCAGAATGACAAATGTTTTTTTCTCACTTATTGTTCCTAGGTTTTATATAGACACATAAAATTATGAATGTATAGATGACATGGAGTAGAGGCGAAACTGTCTAGGGAAACAAATGGGACTAATATGGGGGCAAGGAAGGTAAAGGATTATGGGGTCTAATATATTCAGTGTACATTATATAGTTGTATGAAAATATCTATAAATAGTATGTATTGCAAAATATTTTAAAAGCCAAAAATATTATTGTACATTATATAATGTGTTTATGCATCCAGAAGTATATGCCTTTTGCTTTGTTAGTATTCAACTGTTTTTTGTTTGGTTGGGACAAGGTTTGTGTAGCCTTGGCTGTCCTGGAACTAGCTCTGTAGACCAGGCTGGCCTTGAACCACCACCACCCAGTTCAACTGTCATTGGTTGGTTTTGTTTCTTTGAGCCATGTGTCACTGTGTGACATGGGCTGGCCTGGCACTGGCTTTATAGACAAGGCTGGCCATGGTACATGCCCACACTCACAAAATAGACATGTAATAAAAACTAAAACATGGCTGGGCATGGTGGCACATGCCTTTAATCCCAGCACTCGGGAGGCAGAGACAGGCGGATCTCTGTGAGTTCGAGGCCAGCCTGGGCTACAAAGCAAGTTTTAGGACAGCTAGGGATACACAGAGAAACCCTGTCTCAAAAAACAAAATAAAAAAAGAAAATGAACAATGAAACTAAAAACAAAACCTAAAGCTGAGCAGCAGACATTTTGGTGCATAACCTGCTCATTTTCGTCCCTCCAGGTTCCATAGTGACATTTATTGTGTATTGTGATGAGTTGCCTTTGTTGTTCTATGTACTTGGGGTTTAATTTATCTAGTTGCTAGCTTTAGGAAGTTAGATTATCAACTTGAGACCTTTAAAAAAATCTTTGTGTGTGTGTGTGTGTCTGTCTGTCTGTCTGTCTGTCTGTCTGTCTGTGTGTGGGAAACCTCGGGTGTCAGTCTTCACCTTTCCTTTTGTTGGAGACAGGGTCTCTTCATGTTCACAGCAGTGTACACTAGAGTAGCTGGCCTGTGAGCTTCCTGAGAGTCTTGTGTCTCTGCCTTTCATCTCCCCACAGCAATATGGATAGATTCAGGCAACCACATTGAGCTTTACATGGGTTCTGGGCATCTGAACTCAGTTCTTCACACTGGCATGGCAAGACCTTTACCCACTGAGCTTTCTCTCCAACACGGTTTTCTTTTTTTGTTTTGTTTTGTTTTTGTTTTGAAGCAGGGTCTGGCTGTGAACATATGTAACTTCTTTTTCTCTACATTTGTGTGTGTGTATCTGTTTGCCCATGCATATAAGCCATGGTTCTTATATACAGGTCAGAAGACAACTTTGGGGAGATGGTCCTCTCCTTTCACTATGTGGTTCCAGGGGTGGAACTCAGGTTGTCAGGCTCAGTGGCAAGCACCTTTACCTACCGATCTGCCTTGCTGGCTGGCCTACACATGACTTTTCTTTCTAATATAAGGATTGGATAGCTTACATGTACACTCATTTAGCAGTACCCACTACAATGTAATGTGCTGCATTTTCAAAGTATTTTTACAATTTCAAAATATTTTTACAATTCCTCAGGCCAGGCAGTGGTGGCGCATGCCTTTAATCCCAGCACTCAGGAAGCAGAGGCAAGCAGATCTATGTGAGTTTAGGCCAGCCTGGTCTACAAAGAAGTTCCAGGATAGCTAAGGCTACACAAAGAAACTCTTGTCTCAAAAAACCAACAAAACAAAACAACCAATTTTCCTCCTTCTCTCTGATTCATTATTTTAAGTTCTTTGTAAGTTATTTTGAAGTTAGTTTCCAAATATTTTGCATTTTCATTTTGTTTTTGACTTCTATTCTAATTCCAATCTTCAATTATATTACATTTCTATAGGCTTTGTTCTATGTTTAGAGTACATGTGCCTGTGTGCATGCTTACACATGCATGCCTGCATGCCACATTCATAGTGGAGATCAGTAACAACTCACTTCTCTCCTTCCATCCTATTGCTTCTGGAAAGCACTTCTATCCATCTTGACTTGAGCCACCTCACCAGCCCAAGTTCTTATTACTATGAAAGAGATTTACTTTGAGTGGCTGTGGCTGGGAACATTCTCCCATTGTCTCTCTGCATGTACTCTGAGGCTCTGTTATAAAGTGTGTGCTGGAGCTGGGTGTGGTGGCGCACACCTTTAGGCTGAGTAATCAGGAGGCAGAGGCAGGCAGATCTCTGAGTCTGAGGCCTACAGAGCTAGTTCCAGGACAGCCAGGGATATATAGTGAGACCCCTTCTCAAGAAAACACAAACAAACAAAGTGTGTGCATGCTTCAGATAATTCTCGGTGAAAAATGTTATGCATTCTTTTTATCTTCCATCATTTGTCTTTTTATTTAGTTTGTTCAATGCAATTCCATTCCATGAGGAGTTACAGTGAAATCAGAACACAAACACAAATACAGCATACAATCCCAGCAGCTGTACTCACTGGTTCAGGTATGAAGTGGAGGGGAGTGCTCATTCACATACTAGGTCCTCCAGAGGTTTATTCCTGTGTAGGTTTTTGGGCAATGCTGGAGACCAAAGCCAAGGCCTTGTGTATGCTAGAGGCCTTCTACCACTTCTGCTATTAAACTACCTCTAGCTTTTATATCTTCAAGTCTTGCTATGTAGATTACATTTGCTTCAAACTCTTGTCCTCCTGAGTGCTAGGATTAAGGGGCTGATCCACCCAGACACACCTCCTGTATGTATTTCTCTTCTTTCTTTCTTTCTTTCTTTCTTTCTTTCTTTCTTTCTTTCTTTCTTTCTTTCTTTCTTTCTTTCTTTCTTTCTTTCTTTCTTTCTCCTTCTCTCTCTCTCTCTCTCTCTCTCTCCTTCCTTCCTTCCTTCTTTGTTTTGTTTTGTTTTCTTTTCTTTTCTTTTCTTTTCTTTTCTGAGACATGGTAGCCCTGGATGGCTTTGAACTCACAGAGATCTGCTTGCGTCTGTCTCCTAAATGCTGAGATTAAAAGCATATGCCACCATGCCTGGCCTGTGTTTGGAGAAAAATGGCTTTGGTTATCAAGGGTACTGTAGCCACATCAGACAACAGAATATCTAAGGATCAATGTGTGGCCATGCAAAAGGAGGTTTCAGAGAAGGTTGATTTTTTGAGATGGGATCTTACCATGTTGCCCATGCTGTCTTGAACTGGCTAAAGTAATATTCCTGCCCCCACCGTAACTTGGACTGTAGGCTTGTGTAGTGTGCCCAGCTTTTGAGTGTATCAAAGCAGTTTTAAAAGATTTACTGCAGTCATGTGAAATTTACTACAGTCATGCACACACTAATCCCAGCCCTGAGGAGGCAAAGGCAAGTGGAGGATCTCTTTGATTCCAAGGCCATCCTGGTCTACATTGTGAGTTCTTGGCCAGCCAGAGCTACCTAGTAAGACCCTGCCTCAAAAAAATAAGAACAAAATAAAACAACAAAACTAAACCCCAAAGTATTTACTGCAGAATGAAGCCCATTTCTTAGACTCTGGGCTATATTCTATCTGAAAATATTCGTAACAAAAAGCGTTCCAAGTGAGGCTGCTCTGACGCACAGGATTCAACATAGCCAAACCCCAATAGGCTCATTTACATATCTGCCTTTCAAATTTCAAAATGTATAATTTTACCTCCAAAATGGAGCATATTTTTTAATTGCAAAACTACTTGACATATTTGGAAAAATTTAAATGCATTTTAAAGTTAGCTGAGGTCAATGAGCTTCTACTCTCTGGAATCACAGGAAGATTGGGACTTTTGTTGAGTGAAAACAGGTAATGGCAGTGCCTACCGTTCATGTTCGCATGTGTGTATGATGTACGTGTGTTTGAATGTGCATGTGGAGGCCTGAGGTTGACAAGAAAAGTCCTTTTCAGTCGCTCTCCACCTTATTCATGGAGGCAGGGTCTCTCAATTGGTCTTGCTAGACAGATTGCTTTGGAAATCTTGCCTTCTGTGCTAAAATTACATGTGGACAGCCACACCTACTCATCACTTACTTGGGTCCTAGGGATTCAAACTCTGGTCCTCACATTTCTGAGGAGGTGCTTTATCTACGGAGCTGTCTCCTAGCCCTGCTGTCCACTTTATAAGCTATGATTTATTCATGATGGTTAGATTTGAGGGTAGATTTCAGTCTATCATTCCCTGGATACATATCAAATGCGACACAAAAGGTCAATGTAGGAGCTGAAGCGCTGGCTCAGTGGTTAAGAGTACTGCCTACTCTTTCAAAGGATACTCCCCAGTCTGATTCCCAGCATCCACATGGTGGCTTACACACACCTGTAACTCCAGTTCCAGGGGATCCAATGCCCTCTTCCAGCCTCCACGGGCACCACCCATACACATGGTAAACAGATACACATGCAAGCAAAACACCCATATACATTAAATAAATTTTATAAAGTGTAAAGGTCAAATGAAATGTTAAATCTGAACCTGCAGAAGAAGGAAGCTCACTTTCCAAGACAACAGTGAGAGCTAAACAATGTGAAACTTTATACAAAAGCTGTCTACCATTAAATTAGCACCGTGGACACAACATATTGAAATTTTATAGTAACTCCTTAAAGTCCCTTTTACTGTACATATAATTATGGCTGTTTTATATTTTTTGTTTCATTTGTTTTGTGCACATGTGCGTGTCTTTGTGTTGCTATGGTTCAGAGGACAACTCTGGGTAGCTGGTTTTCTCTTTCCACTCTGCAAGTCCCAAATATCAAACTCAGGTAGGCAGGTTTGGCGGCAAGCGTCTTTCTGTGCTGATCCATCTCACTCGGCCTGGGAGCTTTTCCTATTGCTTGTTTTATGGCCTTGTAGTTCATCTTGGTTCTCTGAAGTCTCTTACTTTCAAGATAGAGTTTTGTTTTATTTTTGGGGTAGGGTCTCACTATGCAGCCCTGGCTGGCCTGGAACTTAACTATGTAGACCAGGCTGGCCTCAAATCCACCTGCTTCTGTGTCCCCAGAGCAGGAAATAAAGGTGTGTGACACCACACTTGGTCAGAAAGTTTTTATTATCCATTTTTTCTTAAGAAACATTTGATTTTCAAAGTCTCACTTTGTAACTGAAACTCTAGCAGGCAGACTCAATGATGGCATTTATCATCTGCCAAACCTTTCCCATGTCCTTCCTCCAAATCTCTCAAAGCTGGATTCTCAATGTTTTCTATGGCAACAAAATTAAATGTAGAATTAAAATTTTCACATAGCTGTTTGTTCTCTGCCACAATCATCTCTATTCGGTTTAGAAGCTGGGATATAAAGACGTTTCTTGGCCTGACTTGTTTCAGTACTGATGTGAGAAGGGAGAGACCGTGAAGAGGCTGAGTTCACTACAGGGCTCTCTTGCTTGGCTCAGTGGCTTGTTGGATTCTGGGCAGCAGAAATATTTGGAGTAGTTATTTAAGTGTGTCACCAGCCACACTTGACTAAATCTGCATAGCAATCCCACTCAGGCCACAAAGGCTCTGCCTGTCCCCAGACACATGGCATGTTTTTACTGGATGGAGGTCCGTGTAGAATCCTTGTCCTAGGTGGCCCCAAGGGATGTGGACCCCATCTTTTTAATTGCTACTTTTTTCTCTCTCCCCCACCCCCAACCTCTGGAGCTGAGGACCAAGCCCAGGGCCTTGAGCTTACTAGGCAAGCGCTTTACCACTGAGCTAAATCCCCAACCCCTTAATTGCTACTTTTTTTTTCTATTGGATGACAGCCTACTATATTTTTCCCTTCACCTCTTTCCTTCCTTTCTTTTCCTTCCTTCTTTCCTTCCTTTTCTTTTTAGGTCTTTTGAGACAGGGTTTCTCTATAGCCTTAGCTATCCTGGAACTCACTTTGTAGACCAGGCTGAACTTGAACTCACAGAGATCTGCCTGCCTCTGCCTCCCGAGTGCTGGGATTAAAAGTGTGCACCACCACTGCCTGGCCACCCCTTTCGATAGGGTCTCCTGTCTCTCAGGTTGGTACTGAACTCTCTATCTAGGCAAAAATGGCCCTGAACATCTGCCTCTCATCTCACATCCCAAGTGCTGGGATTACAGGTGTGAGGCAATGACCTGGTTACTATCTTTTTTTTTTTTTTTTAAGACTTATTTATTATGTATACAGCATGTATGACTGCAGGCCAGAAGAGGGCACCAGATCTCATTACAGATGGTTGTGAGCCACCATGTGGTTGCTGGGAATTGAACTCAGGACCTCTGGAAGAGCAGTCAGTGCTCTTAACCTCTGAGCCATCTCTCCAGCCCTGGTTACTATCTTTTTGTTTGTTTGTTTTTACAATGTCTCAACAAATCCTTGTGTTTTAGAGTCTCACTATGTAGCACAGTCTGACCTGGAACTTGTGATTGTCCTGCCTCAGCTTCCCAAGTACCAGTATTATAGGTACGTGGCATGATGCAGAGCTCTGGACCCGCTTTTCAGAGATTAAAATGTCGACATGCATACATACTTCTGCCTAATCAAGAAACTGAGGTAGACTAGTTTAGCTCAGGAGTTTGAGGGAAGCTTACCAAACAGAGTAAGACTGAGCCCCCCAAATAAATAAAAGCATACACACTTGGGGTTGGGACTGTAGCACAGTTGATAGCTTGCCTACTATGCTTGAAAGTCTGGGAGAGGCCAAAGGAGAATCAGAAGTTCATCCTCCATGGCACATGAGGTCAAGGATAGCCAGAGCTATATGAGACCCTTTAAAAAAAAAACCAACCAACCAACCAACCAACCAACCAAACAAACAAACAAAAACCAAGGACAAAAGCTGATCTTAGGGTCCATCAATTTCATTATATTTGGGCTTAATTTTCTTCTGATTTTTTTTTTTTTTTTTGGTTTTTTGAGACAGGGTTTCTCTGTGTAGCTTTGCGCCTTTCCTGGAACTCACTTGGTAGCCCAGGCTGGCCTCGAACTCACAGAGATCCGCCTGGCTCTGCCTCCCGAGTGCTGGGATTAAAGGCGTGCGCCACCACCGCCCGGCCAATTTTCTTCTGATTTATTATGTTTTAGGTTCATAGACTTTTTTCCCATTGAGATAGGGTCTCATGATATGATCCAGGCTAGCCAGAATCCTGCCTCATCCTCTTGAGTGCTGAGATTACAGGCACCCACCACTACATTGAGCTCATTCTGGTTGTTTAAATCCTATGAGGACTATAGATACTTGTTTCATCAGGCAACTCACAAAATTGGATCTAGTATGCAAGTTTCCTTCATTTTTAAAATCACATTTATTGGAGGGGGTGGTAGCAGGTGCACTGTTGCCATGGCAATTCTCTTCTACCATCACGTGGGTTCCAGGAGTTGAACTCGGTCTAAGCATCTTTTATCCATGAAGCCATCCAGTAGTATGCAAGTTTAATGAACATTCTGTGGGCTGTGGTTTTGATGTGAATTCTAATTTCAAAGCCTTTTTAGAACAATATTTTGGAAGGAGAAAGGAACCAGTAGCAGGAGAGATGGGAAGACAAAATAGGGAAATGAGAGTAAATATGAGCAAAGCACATGATGGACATGCATGAAAACATTCCAATGAAACCCATCATTTTGTTACTTTTTTTTTTCAGGGTGGGGAAGCACATGTGTGGAAGTCAGGGGGCTACTTGAGGATGTTGGTTCTCTTCTTCCACCATGTGGGTCGAGATTGACCACTGGTCAACAGGCTTTAAGGCCAACACCTCTACCTATTGAGCCATCTTGTTGGCCTGAAACTCACCATTTTATATGATAATTAGACACATTTTAGTTTTATGTGCATTGCAATTGATGTGAGTGTGTATGTATGCACATGCTGAGACCAAAGCAGGACAAGTCTGATGAGCTCTTCCATCACTCGGTACCTTTAGTCTCTTGAGACAGTGTTTCTCACTGAATTCAAAGCTCACTTGTAGTCAGTGAGCTCTCAGGATCCACCTGTCTCCACCCCCAGTGCTGGGGTTAATCATGTGTACAGCCACACTCAGCATTTTATGCATGTGCTGAGATTCAAACTCAGGTACTTATGCTTGCAGAACAAGCAATCTTACCCATTCAGTCATCTCCTAGCCTCTACTATTTTTATAAAATGCCTCTTCAGTGCCATTCATATCCCTATTTGAGGCTAGATTGTATGGAAGGTGGAATTCTAAGGTTCCAGTGTGTCTGATGGCTACAAAACTACCTGAAGGTTGGGGACATGTAAATGACAGGGGGAAGGCATATCTTTCTCAATGGGCATTAAAACAACCTCGTTCAGCTGGATTATGGTGGTGCACTCCTTTAATCCCAGCACACGGGAGGCCGAACAGGCAGATCTCTAGTCTGAGTCTGAGTCTGATCTTTGGGCCAGTCTGGTCTACAAAGCAAGTTCTAGGACAGCCAGGGCTACACAGAGAAACCCTTTGTCTTGAAAAACAAAAACAAAACAACAACAACAAACAATCAAGACCCCCAAACACCCCCTTCCACTGCTTTTGTCTGAAATGAAGGTACTATGATTATTTTATGCCTACAGAAAGAAGAATAAGATTAGACATCAATTCTGTCAGCAGTAGACAAGTATACAAATTGAAACTATAACTGAATCCCGGCATTTAGAAAGAGAAGGCAGGAGCTGGAGAGATGGCCCACCAGTTAAAAGCATGCGCACTACTCTTGCAAAGGACCCAAGTTCTGTTCTCAGCACCCATACTGGGTGGTTCAAAACTGTCACTCCAGCTCCATGGCAGCTGATACCTGCGGCCTCTGTTGGTACCTGTACTCACCCACACACAGATGGCACACCCGTACATAATTAAAATTTTTTTAAAAATATTTTTTTTTATTTTATTGGTGTTTTACTTGAATGTATGTCTGTGTGAGGGTGTTGGATCCTGGAGTTACACGCAGTTGTGAGTTGCCATGTGGGTGCTGGGAATTGAACCCAGGCCCTGTGGAAGAGCAGTCAGTGCTCTTAACCGCTGAGCCATCTCTCCAGCCACTGCTTGTTTTTTGAGACAGAGTTTCACTATGTAGCTCTGGCTGTCCTGGAACTCATTATGTAGACTAGGCTAGCCTTGAACTCACAGAGATCTAGACTGATTTTGTCTCCTAAGTATGGCAATTAAAGATGTGCACCACTATGCCTGGCCAAAACAAAACAAAAACAAACAAAAAAAGCGTTAAAAATGAAAGTAAAAGCAGGAAGATTACAAGTTCAGTGTCATCCTGAGCTACACAGTGAGTTTCAGACCATCCTAGGGTACTGTCTCAAATAAGAGACTGCAAAAAAAAAAAAAAAAAGAAAAAAAAAAGAAAAAGAAAAAAAAGTATAAAAGGCATTGCAACAGGACACATTTAAAGTTATCAAGACAACTTCTGAAATCACAGAAATAGTTGGAGAAATCTGGGATGCCAAAATTAAGAAAACCTTAAGATACCATGACATGCAAACTTGTACAGCCACATGGAAATCAGTATGGCAGTTCCTCAGGAAGCTGGGAATAGATCTACCTTAAGATCAGGCTATACCACTCTTGGGCATCTACCAAAAGGACTCTACATCCTGTGACAGAGACACTTACTCACCCATGTTCATTGCTGCCCTATTCATAATTGCCAGAAACTGTAAACAATCTAGATGTCCCTCAACAGATGACTGTGATAAAGAAAATGTGGAACATTTACACAATGGAATATTACTCAGCCGCTAAAAAATCAAAACAACAAAAAACAAACAATGAAATCATGGAATTTGAAGGTAAATGGAAATAACTAGAAAAAAAATCATCCTGAGGCAACCCAGACCCAGAAAGAGAAACATGGTATGTATTCTCTTGTATATGGATATTACCCGTTAAGTAAATATTAACCAAGCTACAATCCATAGACCCAGAGAAGTTAAGTATGGAGGAAAGGGCTAGGGGGAGACACATGGATCTTCCTGACAGGGAAAATAGAATAGATAGTTATAGATGGAGGGGGCAACTGGAATGGGGACATCAAACAGGGAGGGCGAGGGAAGAGTAAGATAAAGGAGAGACTGTGGTGGTCTGAAAGAAAATGGCCCCCAAAGGGAGTGGCACTGTTAGGAGGTGCAGCCTTTTAGGAGTAGATGTGGCCTTGTTGGAGGAAGTGTGTCACTATGGAGTCAGGCTTTGAGGTCTCATATATGCTCAAGCCACACCCAATGAGACAGTTCACCTCTGTTGCCTGTGGATCAAAGATACAGGGTTCTCAGCTCCTTCTCTAACACTATGTCCTGTCTATCTGCATACCGTCATGTCCAACCATGATAATGGACTGAACCTTAACTGTAAGACAACTAATGAAATGTTTTCTTTTATAAGAGTTGCCAAGGTGCCAGGCGGTGGTGGCTCACACCTTTAATCCCAGCACTCAGGAGGCAGAGGCAGGCGGATCTCTGTGAGTTTGAGGCCAGCCTGGAGTACAGTGCGAGATCCAGGATAGGCACCACAAACTACATAGAGAAACTGTCTCAAAACACAAAACAAAACAAACAAACAAAAAAGAGTTGCCATGGTCATGGTGTCTCTTCATAGCAATAGAAACCCTAACTAAGACAGACAGCTAAAACTAACAGTGATTTGAGGGGTCATATGGAAAATGAATACAGTAGAAGCTCCTTAAGATATTTAATTATATGGATATATATATATATATATATATATATATATATATATATATGTGTGTGTGTGTGAATGGAATCGCCAAATAACTGGGAGACAAAGCTGCAACTACAAATCTCTTGTCACTAAATGAAACTTCAAGTTTTGAGAATGGGTTACATCTAATCAAGTTGTTAGACAAGAGCTTCATGGAAACCCCCAAACCCAGGCTATTGGTTGCTCTCCAGAAACTGATAGTAAGGCCTTATTGTTGAAAGCAATACCTACATAACTCACTGAACACGGAGAAGTTGAGCTGGCACCTACTTAGAACCTTCACTCCTACTGACCAGTGTTCCTGGTACTGGAAGATAACTCTGCCATCCTACCAAAGGAAAAAGGTAACCACCAACCCAGCTACAAACACTCCAGTCTACAATGGTGACCTTTGGTAAGATACATTGGTGTAATAGTGGACAAGGTTTTTGGGTAACCAACCAGTATCTGACTGGATTGAAGGCCTACTCCATGAGATGGAACCCATGCCCAACACTGCTCAGATGGCCAAGAACTTAAGACTAGACAGGCCATGGACTTGGGTGAAAACCAAATACTACTGTTCTGCTAAAGGAATGCAGCAATAAAACAACTCCTAACAACATTTGGCTATACTTAAAGATCAGTGTCTTGCTCAGCCATCATCAGAGAAGCTTCCTCCTGCAACAGATGGGAACAGAGACCCACACCTGGACAATGTGCAGAGAGGGAGAGAACTTGCAATTCTCAGGCCTAAACAGGATGCCTCCATCAAATTCTTCCTCTCAAGAGATTGAAGAACACTAAGGTCTTCTAAACACAGAAGGAATGACACACATATAAACTCACAGAGACTGTGGCAGCATGCACAGGTCTAAGCCAGATCACATCTGTCCCAGTGCTGAGAGGTTAAGTGGACACAAGCCCCCATCCCAAAAGCTGTTCCCAAATGTTAACTGCTCCCAAAGGAAAAATTCGTTTTCTCCAATGGAGTCTCACTGGGCATACAAACCACTCTTAAGGTCAGATTCCATGCCCAGCAGTAGATGGCCAACACAAAACAAAACCAACTGCATTATTGGAGAGTTGTTTTTGCCCCATCTTAAAGGTCTTCACATATATATTGGTTTCCAATTTTGTGTTTTTTATGGGATTTCTGTGTGTGACTGTGCCTCTTTCTGTTTTTTTTTTTTTTTTTTTTTTTGGTTTTTTGAGACAGGGTTTCTCTGTGTAGCTTTGCGCCTTTCCTGGAGCTCACTTGGTAGCCCAGGCTGGCCTCGAACTCACAGAGATCCGCCTGGCTCTGCCTCCCGAGTGCTGGGATTAAAGGCGTGCGCCACCACCGCCCGGCCTGTGCCTCTTTCTGAATGTATGTTTCTTGTGCTTTTTCTTTAGCTCTTTTTCTTCTGTATGTTTGTTTATTTATATTACATCTTATTTTTTATTGTTACTTTTTAGGTGCTTTTTTTGATTTTGTTTGAGACAGGGTCTCAATATATAACTATGGCTGTCCTGGAACAGCCTAGAGCAGGCTGGCCTCAAAATCACAGAGATCCCGAATGCTGGGATTAAAAGCATGTGCTACTACCTCCATCTGAATGGGAGGGGAGGTGGGGAGGAAGGAGCTGGGGGAGGGAAACCTTAATTAGAATATATTGTATGAAAAAATTATTTTCAATTAAAAAATAGGAAAAAATGAATGAAAACTTATGACAGAAACTTTTACAACATCTCCTCCCCCGCCCCTGCATCTTCAAAATTTTAAATGTTGTGGTTTAATCCTTGTACATTAGCGGCTAAAGGTGGATAGCATGAGTTCCAGGGCAGTCTGAACTATACAGCCAGACCATATTATCAGAAAGGGTGTGTGGGGAAATGTGGAGCTAGGGATATAGCTCAGTGGTAGACTGACTTCCAATAAAAAGAAAACAAACAACAACGACAAACCAACCAAACAGAAAACAAAACAAAATCCTACAATTATCAAGTAATTTAAGATGTCTGAGTCTTAAAAATCAATTAAAGGCATAAAGGGGACTCCAAGATGGCTCAGCATGAAAGGACACTTGCTACTAAGCTTGACAACCTGAGTTTGATTCCTGGAATGTATATGGTAGAAGAATTGCCTACTACAAGTTGTCTTCTGCTATAAACCATGAAAGTGCTGCCCTTCTATACAATAAAAATGTACAAGAGTAGCAGCTGTACCCCAGGCACTGCCCAAAGCCCAACAAACAATACATAAAACACCAACTAGGAAGAGATGATTGTTATGAGTATCTATGGGAAGTCATAATGGTGCCTGACTAAATGAAGTTTCTTATGCACCATACTGAGAAAGGACAGAGTATGACATACCATCCAGACCTATAGAGGCAAAAACAGAGTGACAGGAGGCTGGCATGTAAGTAAGCAAAAGTGTTAGCCACAATACTTATTGAAATATCTGCCAGGAAGGAAAAGCATGGCTGGAAAAAAATTTTAAGATCAATTATTTTGAATTATTCTAATGAGTAAGAATACAGATGATGCCTTTTCCTCTTCAGCTTTGATCTACATTGATTTAGGACATGGGACATACAGGCTTGGTGGGTTCCCAGAAAAGAACAGGGTTTGGGACTCTGGATTGGTTGATTTTCTTTTTAAGAAGATTTCATTATTTATGTGTCTGTATGTGCACATGGATATCCAGAGACCAAAAGAGGGAGTCTGATGCCTTGGGGCTTGAGTTACAGGCAGTTGTGCACATCTCAATGTGAGTGCAGGGAATTAAACTCTGGTCCTCTGTAATAGCAGCAAGTTTACTTAACCACATAGCCATCTCTCCAGCCTCCGATTGTTTTGAATATGAAAAGTATGGGCCAGTGAGATGGCTCAGTGAGTATAGGTGCTTGCCAAGCCATGCCTGACAACCTGAGTTTTATCCCTGGGACCCACATGGTAGAAGGATTGAACTCCTGAAAGTTGTCTTCTAATCTTCATATGTGCACTGTGACACGTAGGCTTATCCCACTCCCAACACACATACACACAGAAAACAACCACAAATTTAAAATGACCATAAAACATATGTTCCAAGCATTTGAGCTATTTGTAATCTTGAGGAATTACCAGAACCTGGGAGGGATTGTATTGTATTATGATTTGTATCTGAAATGTACTCCAGAAGTTCATATACTGAAGACTTGGTCCCCAGGGCTGTAGTGTTCACAGTGTGGGATATAAGAGATACCTGGATCATGAGGGCTCTGGCTTCATCAACGACTGATCCATTTATGGATTCACAGCTTCATGTGTTTTGGGGAAAGGACTTTGCTAGTTTGCTTGCTTGCTTGCTGCTTATTTATTTATTTTTTATTTATTTATATCACCTTTTACCTAAAAGTTGTGAAAGAGGAACAAGGACATTTTAAAGACCATGAGAACTGTATTATGAAATTTAGCTACTGTAAGTTATTATAGGATAGCATGTTTAATAGTATGATAAGCCAACTAGAGAATCTACACTATACTAAAACCATGTTTATATTCCAAAAGTCCTCATATCACCAGCTTGCTACCCAGAAGTTGTAACAACCAAGATGAAATGGTGCTTAGAGGAAAGAAAATATATCACTCTAGGAATATCAGGACAGATATCAGGAGTTCAAAAGAAACAATATCATCCAACAGACCTTACTGCTGCCAGCAATACTACATTTCAGGGCACATGGACAAACTTTCCATAGAGTTGATTTCTCTTGGGTATGAATTATAATGTTTACTAAACACTGAGGATTAAGTTCATGTGACTTTCTAACATGCTTTACCTTCAAAGTTTTCTCAACTGTTGGAACAAATGAATTAAAAATACTTAGCAGAACTACAACCTTCTATATGTCTTACATCAGTGTATTTCCCTTCATTGTGAAGTCTCACATATTTAATAAGTTCCTAGGAAATAGTATGGGCTTTAATATTTCTTTCCTTACATTCATGGGACATCTTGAGTATGGGTTCTTTCATGTTTTCAAAATAAACTGTCATAAATGGGGGCTGTTCCACATTAGTTTCTTAAAATTCTAAGTTCCAGTATGATGGAATCAAGACACGAGGGATTAAGGATTTTTGGCATTCTTCCTATCTGAAGTGATTCTGTTCACTGGGAGTTACTAGTGTTTGGTTAGTAGGTAAAGTCTGCTGTAGGCTTCCCTACATTCTCAACAAAAGGTTTCTCTCTGTTGTGGATTTTTACATGGTGAATGAGGTTAGAGGATGAAGTGAAGGTTTTCTCACATTCCGTACACTCATAGGGCCTCTCACCAGTGTGAGTTCGGATATGTTCAGTTCGGCTTGAGGAAGTAGTGAAATCTTTCCCACAGTACTTACACTTATAGGGTTTTGTTCCAGTGTGAATACGAATGTGTTTAGTAAGGTATGAAAAATATTGAAAGGATTTCCCACACACATCACATTCAAATGGCTTTTCTACTGTGTGAGTTTTTAAATGGTCATGTAGCAGATTGTACCTACGATAGGCTTTCCCACAGTCTTTACACTCGTAGGGTTTGTCTCCAGTATGAATGGTCAGATGTTTGCGTAAGTATGAGGAGTTGAGGAAGGCTTTCCCACATTCCTTACATATACATGGTCTCTCCCCACTGTGAGTTCTTAAGTGTCTACGCAGGTATGAGGAAGCATGGAAGACTTTCCCACATTCACCACATATATGAGGCATCTCTCCACTGTGAGTTTTTCTTATATGGTTATGTAGGTATGAGGAATTGAGGAAGGCTTTTCCACATTCCTTGCATATATAGGGTCTTTCTCCACTGTGAGTTCTCACGTGTCTACGTAGATTTGAGTAAGAATGGAAGGCTTTTCCACATTCTCCACATATATAGGGTCTCTCTCCACTGTGAGTTCTTCCTATATGGTTCCGTAGGTATGAGGAAGTGAGGAAGGCTCTTCCGCATTCCTTACATATGTAAGGTCTCTCTCCACTGTGAATTCTTATATGCTGACTAAGGCGCGGGGATGAAGCAAAGGCTTTCCCACACTCTTTACATGCAAAGGGCTTCTCTGAAGCATGGGTTGATATATGTGTTATAAGGCCTGACCTCTTAGCAAAAGCTTTCCCACAGTCCTTGCATTTGTATGGTTTCTCTCCAGTATGAGTTCTAAAATGTTCCACTAGTCTTGAGTAGGTAGTGAAGGCTTTCCCACATTCCTTACATTCATAGGGTTTTTCTCCAGTGTGACTTCGTAAGTGTCTATTAAGATTTGAAGAACGTCCAAAGGCTCTTCCACAAATCTTACATGGATACGTTTTTATGGTGTGCACTTGAACAGAGGCATCAGGACTTGAGTGAGTAAAATGTTCAGTGTTGCAAGTACTGTGAGTTTTCATATGTGTCTTGAAATATGAATGCTCACTGAAGATTTCTCCACATTGTATATAATAACAGAGTTCTTGTGCACTATGGCTTCTGACCTGTTGATAAAGGGATGATTTATGGTTAGAAAAATTTTTAGACCTATTGAAGGACTCCATTAAGTAAGGGCAGAAAAATTATGATTATATTTGCCATTTTGACTACATCCAAGACTCCTATCCTAAAGTCTAGAACCATAAGTTTTAATTTGGAAAGATGCCTCAGTATTTTAGTATTTTTTTAAATATTTTTTTAAAACTTTATTTTATGTGCATTGGCGTGAAAATATCAGATACCAGGGAACTGGAGTTACAGACAGTTGGAGCTGCCATGTGGGTGCTGGGAATTGAACCTGGGTCTTCTGGAAGAGTAGCCAGTGCTCTTAACCGCTAAGCCATCTCTCCAGCCCCTGAGCCATATCTCCAACCCCATAGTTTTATTTTTGAGACAGGGTCTTACTATGTAGCCATGGCTGGCCTGAAGCCCAATATGTAGAGAAGGCTAGCTTTAAACTCACAGAGATCCACTTGCCTTTGTCTTCTGTATGCTGGAATTAAAGGTATGTGCCAGCACACCTGATCTCTTGCCCTTTTTCTTCTTTCTTTCTTTTTTTTTTTTTTTTAGAAGATGTCTCTCTCTTAAATAGCTCTAGCTCTCCTAGAACTTGATATGTAGACCAGGCTAGCCTCAAACTCAGAGATCTACCTGCCTCTGCTTCCCAAGTGCTTGGATTAAAGGTGCGCACTACCACGTCTGGCTTGGCCTCAGTATTTTAATGAAATTATTTTAAGAACCTCAGAAATCAGTAATATATATGCAGGAATGTGTACTTAGAAGGATTCTATCACCCCAAGTTTTGGTCTACACTCTAAGACATTTCTCTTAATAGGATGGATATTACTTCTCTTATGTATTTATCATTTGTGTTGATTTTCTACAAAATTCCCAATCTTTTCTGAGTGTGGTAAATAAGAAATCTGGTTAATATCATCAACACTGTTCTCTCCTGTTGATAAAGGAATGAATTATGAAGTATGTTTAACTTTTTTATAGCATGTTTAGAATTTCTGCCATGTTTTCTTTTTCTTTTACTTTTTTAAAAGATTTGTTTACTTAATGTATGTTGGTATGAGGGTGTCAGATCCTCTAGAAGTGGAATTACAGACAGCTGTGAGCTGCCATGTGGGTGCTGGGAATTGAACCCGGGTTCTCTGGAAGAGCAGTCAGTGCTCTTAACCTCTGAGCCATCTCTCCAGGACCCGCCCCCCCCCCCCCCCCCGCCCTTTTTTTTTTTGTTTTTTTGAGACAGGGTTTTCTTGTGTAGCTTTGTGCCTTTCCTGGAACTCACTCTGTAGACCAGGCTGGCCTCAAACTCACAGAGATCTGCCTGCCTCTGCCTCCCACATGCTGGGATTAAAGGTGTGCGCCACCACAGCCCAGCCCCATGTTTTCTTTCAAACTGAAAAATGCAACAGTAGTTTCCATTTGGGTTAAGCTCAAAATAATTGTTAGGATATCAAAGCTAGTATCTAGTTATACATGTGGGGCCATGTACTTGTGGAATTTCTTTCTTTTTTTTAGTTATACTGGGTGAGGTATGTAGATCTCACTGAGTTTGAGGTCTTCCTTGTCTACAGAGTGAATGAATACCAGGCCAGCCAGGCCTATGTGAGATCCTGTCTCAAATAAATAAAATAAACAAATAAAATTACATTTATTTATTTTGGAGGGGAGAGTGCATACAGCAGTGGTAAGAGGTAAGAGGCCAACCTGTGAGAGTCAATTCTCTCCTCCTACCATGTGGGTACTGTGGATCAAACTCAAGTTGTTGGACTTGAAATCAAGAGTTTTTACCCACTGAGCCAGCCTGGCCAGAGGGATCTCTTTCTCTCTCTCTCTCTCTTTTTTTTTTTTTTTTTTTAAGATTTATTTATTATATATACAGTGTTCTGTCTGACTATATGGCTGCAGGCCAGAAGGGGACACCAGATCTCATTACAAATGGTTGTGAGCCACCATGTGGTTGCTGGGTATTAAACTCAGGACCTTTGGAAGAGCTGAGCCATCTCTCCAGCCCCCAGAGGGATCTCTTAAAGAATAGGTTTTATGATAGGTTTGGGACACCCAAAAATTCCTTATATTCAAAATACTTCTAAGATACACTGCTGCTCCCTCCTGGTGCATGCTATTTGGTTTTCTCTACCGCCTATGAATGAGGGAAATAAATATCGCTGGCCAATCTTACTGTTTGCATTCCACTGGAAGTCTGTCCCCTCAAAAAATCCTGGCGCAATGTTGACTCTTTGGTGCCAAGTGGCATTTCCCATTCTGAAGATAAACAGAAAAACAAAATTAAGAGTTGGAGAAAAATAAATGGTCAGTTACAAAGTTAAAAGACATACAGGTTTTTTGATTGTTCCCACTGAACCTGGCTAAGAAGAAAGAAAAGTGTGGTCATTTTGACCAAGTCAATAAAATGACTATACTAAGGATGTGAGTTTTAAATGTTTTATTTCAAACTGACTCTTTGAAAATTAAAACTCATGGCAAACAAGAACTATACTATTAGGGCTTCGAAGTAGCAAAGATCTGAGCAAAGAGTATATAAGACCATAAACATAAAACACAATAGGTCATTTTGCAAAATTATAGGAAAACCTGAGAAGCCAAAAAAATAAGTCTATGAAGCAGAGGCTTTCGTACCTTTTCAGGTACATGGCCCCCACACAAAGCCATCAAATGCATCTTTAAAAGATTTCACTTTAATTCTAAACACATTCTTCACACACACTCACCTTGGAGATCTTCTCTGTGCAAATCCTCTTCTTCCAACCAGGAGATCAGACTGGGTTTGATGACCTCACATCCTTATACAAGGCAAAGTGCATTCATGGAGGAAGTTCATGCAAAAGAGTATAAACGTCAGTATAATTCAGGAGCTGTTTGTTTTTTGTTCTGTTCTGTTTTGCTTTGTTTTTGGACAGAGTATCACTATGTAGTCCTAGAACTCGATATGTAGACCAGGCTGGCCTCAAACTCACATAACACTGCCTGTCTTCCTCCTGAGTACTTTGATTAAAGGTATGTGCCTTGGGCTGGAGAGATGGCTCAGCGGTTAAGAGCACTAGCTGTCTTCCAGAGGGCCCGGGTTCAATTCCCAACACTCACAACTGTCTGTAACTCCAGTTCTAGGGCATCTGACACCCTCACACCAATGCACACAAAATAAAGTTAAATAAATTATTTAAAAAATAAAGAAAGGTGTGTGCTACCATGCCAGGACATGAAGCTGTGCTTCTAATGAAAACAGGGCAATTATTTCAGAGAGCTTAAACAAGCAAATACTGCCTCTTCTATGCCCTGGTGATTAATTACTGAACTGACACCCTAATTGATGATTATGTACAGTCTAAGAAAATACTAATACTTCAGGTCAAACAGAAAGTAAAGTGAAAGAAAGATAATTTTACTTTCAAACAGAGGCTACACAGCATCAGATTCATCTAGGTTAAACTCACATAATAGGATGTACTCTGAAGTTTTGACTTAGTATGTCAAAGGAAGAAAATGACAACATTTCTATATTCTTCTTTCTCTCACTTTTTTTTTGGGGGGGGCAGGGCAGTGCTGGGGATTATACACAGGGACTTGCATAGAACACCTAGCTACTTCCCAGCTCAATAAATTTGATTTTTAAAAATTTGTTTATTTTGAGACAGGGTCTCACTATGAGCTCTAGCTGTCCTGGAACTCATTATGTAGACCAGGCTGGCCTTGAACTCACAAAGACACATCTGCCTCTGCCTCTCAAGTGCTGGGATTACAGCTCTGCACCACTATGTCGATCCAATAATTTATGTTTCTAACAAGGTGACTGGAAGCGATGCCAGTCACATGGTACAGCATTCTGCGAGCCACCACAGAAAATTAAAAGGCATAGTGGCCCCTACTTATTCAAGGTTTGGTTGTCTGTGGTTAGTTACACACTACCCACCTGTCCGGGAAATACTAAATATAAATTTCCAGAAAAGATTCATCTAAAATTGCACACCATTTTGAGTAGCATTATAGAGTCTCACACTATTCCTCTGTTCTGCCTTGGATGCCATCATCCTTTGCCCATCAAAGCCACACTCCATCTGCTACCTGCTCCGCGTCATTCAGCCCCTTTCTGAGTAGCCTGCTTGTTGCAATACAGTGAACCTTGCCAGACATGGTGGCTCAAACCTTTAATCTCAGCATTTGCACTTGGGAGGCAGAGGCAAGTGGATCTCTGTGAATTCAAGGCCAGCTTGATTTACACAATGAGTTCCGGTTCAGCCATGGCTAAATAATGAGACTGTCTCAAAACAAAACAAAAAACAATATAGCGACACTTACGGAGCTCATGGAGCTCTCATTTTACTAATGGCCTCAAGACAGCAGTAGTCATGATGGCAACTCAGATATGCCAAAGGAAGTTGTAAAGTGTGGACCGGAAACCTGCACGCTGAGGTTGATATTATCTTCTCTTTTTTTTTTTGAGACAGGGTTTCTCTGTGTAGCTTTGGAGCCTTTCCTGGAACTCACTTGGTAGCCCAGGCTGGTCTCGAACTCACAGAGATCCGCCTGCCTCTGCCTCCCAAGTGCTGGGATTAAAGGCATGTGCCACCACCGCCCGGCTGCTATTATCTTCTCTTAACAGCTCTCTCTCTCTCTCTCTCTCTCTCTCTCTCTCTCTCTCTCTCTCTCTCTCTCTCTCTCTCTCTCTCTTCTTTCCTTTCCTTTCCTTTCCTTTTTTTTTCAAGACAGGGCTTCTCTGTGTAACAACCCTGGCTGTCCTATAGACCCTATAGACCAGGCTGGCCTCGACTCACTGAGATCCCCTGCCTCTGCCTCTGAGTGCTGGGATTAAGGGCGTGCGCCACCACACCCAGCTCAGGAGTTTTATTTCTTGTTTGAGTGTTTTGCCTTCATGTATATGTGTACTATGTGCACACAGTGCCCCAGAGGCCACAAGAGGCAGCCAACCCCCGGAACTGAACTTACAGGTAAGGTTGTGAGCTGCTATTTGGGAGCAGAGAACCAAACCTGGGTCCTCTGCAAGAGTAACAAACAAGTGCTCTTAACTGTTGAGGTATCTCTTCAGCCTAATGCTAAAATCTACTCTCCAGCTAGATGTTTATGGTACATATCGATAATCCCAGCACTTGGTAAGTGGAGGCAGGAAGATCAGAAGTTCAAGGTCAACCTTAACTACAATGAGATCTTTTTTCCAAAAATTAAATCTCTAATCGGTGAAATTAGGAAAAAGGAACTCAAAATGTTCAGTTCAGTTCCGTGTAGTTCTTAACATCCACTGGGAATCTTGGATCTTATCTTCCACAGATAGACTATGGTACCGGGACACAGTCTGTGTGCCTCCTACTTTCCATTTCATTCTGATCCCTGAGGATACCCAGGATATACCATACTTCTCCTCCCTAAGGAGCCATAGGGAACGGTGGCAGTCCTACCCGCTGAGGCCAGGTTCTGGTAGTTCTCCAGCATCACTTCTCTGTAGAGGTCTCTGTGAGCTTGATCCAATAAAATCCATTCTTCTTGGGTGAAGTCCACAGCCACGTCATCAAAAGTTACCGAGACCTAAATCATACACACACACACACACACACACACACACACACACACACACACACACACACAGTTTGAGTAAACAATAATATATGCATCAATATTCTCTACAGTTGAAGAAGTGAGACCCAACACCCATAAAGAAATCTGAGAGCTTCCATTGGCTGCCCCAGGCCTTAGTGGCCCCAATACCTGCCCATACCTACACTTAACTTGTTGATATGCTCCAGTCACTTACTATTAATGACCCTCTGACAGGTGAACAGACCTTGCCATATTCAAACTGGAAGCCCTTTTCTCAATTTCTTAAATATACTTCTAAGCACAGTACATGTTACCTTAACAGTGATAGATCAATACTACAAAGAAAAAAAAAAAAAGACACTAGATCTTCCTTATCATTTGTCAGCATAACTGAAGTGGACATAATTAATGTGCATTTGGCATCATGAGTGTCAAGATTAATTAGTAATTATTGAAATCCTGGGATGATTTTCAGGTAATACCTCAACCATATCAGAGTCCCCACTCTCTCGGAAATTCCACTAGGTACTCAGTTCTTCAGGGGGGCTTCTATTTGTTTCAGAAGCTCTGGAAAGTGTGCCCTGAAGAAAGTGTGTCTGCAAGGTAGGGTAAGCATGTCACCTGTGGGACACAGTTCCTACATACCTGGTAACAATTTGTCAGGCAATCTGCCACCATCTTTTCTACCGTTATCTTTTCTTCAAGAACGGAGTCCGAGTTCCTCCAGGGAGTTCCTGGAAAAGACAAAAGACATGACAGCCCAGAGCTGCCTTTAATTCTTATACATCCTGACTCATTCTGTCTGCCATATCTCCTTTTCTGTGGTTGTGATAAAATACTCTGACAAGCTGGGCGGTGGTGGCACGCTTTTAATCCCAGCACTCGGGAGGCAGAGGCAGGCGGATCTCTGTGAGTTCGAGGCCAGCCTGGGCTACCAAGTGAGTTCCAGGAAAGGCGCAAAGCTACACATAGAAACCCTGTCTCGAAAAACCAAATAAATAAATGAATAAATAAATAAAAAATACTCTGACAAAAGCAACTTAAGGAGAAGGGCTCACTCTGGCTCACAGTTTCAGGGTACAGCCCAGCACATCACGGTGGGAAAGTCAAGGAGCTCAAAGCAACAGGTCACATCACAGCCACAATCAGGAAGCAGAAGAGCAATGATGCATTGCTCAGCTCACTCTCCATCTTATACAGTCCGGGATCCTTGCCGAAGTTAAGATGGGTCTTCCCCCATAAATTAACCTAATGAAGACGATCCCTCACAGACATTCTCAGAGGTTACCCTTAATCTAGACAGTATCTCAAAGGTGTGCCCAGAGATCTGTCCCCTAGGTGATATTAGAACCTGTTGACAATTAACAATAACCATTACACAGCCCTAATATGAAACCCATGTAATCCTGCACACCTGAGGAAACTCACCCATACACACAAACATGATGCCAGAGCAGTCCTGTGTCACCCAGAAGCAGGAAACAAGTGGGTGGACCATGCTGCGCACTGGGAAAACGTCTCATTTTACAGGGAAGACAACTTAAGTCAGAGAGGTGACACTTTATTTTCCCCTAATAATATATTTCATGAGGATTATATAGAACTCTTCAAAACACACATATAAGGAAGGCGTCAGACTTACCATCCACATTACTATGGGTTGGGTATTGAGATGTTCTCACAGATTCATGTGTTGACTGTGCAATATTCCCTTACACTGTGTGAATGTATGTCACTGTGACTGGTTTAATAAAAAAGCTGACCAGCCAGTCGCTAGGCAGGGTTTTCAGGGCAGAGCGAATGCTGGGGGGAAGGGCGGAGCCTCAGGAGTCACCAGCCAGCTGTGGAAGCAGCAGCACAGAGAGCACACAGACAGGCAAATGAGCCCTGGGGCAGCACACAGATGGGTAGAAATGGGTTAATTAGGTTATAAGAGCTAGAAACACGCCTAAGCTATTGGCTGGGCTTTCATAATTAATAAGAAGTCTCCGTGTGGTTATTTGGGAGCCAGCAATCCCAACGAAAAACTTCACCTACAGTTGACAGCTTGGTAATACAGCAGTGTACACCTCCTTTGGTAGGTGACTGGATCATGAGAGATCACCAGTAGATTAAACAATTGATAACTATGGATACATAACTTAATGGGCTATTAAGAGGTATCAGAATTAGGGTGTGGGACCTAGATGGAGGAAGTAGGTCACTGAGGATGTGTTCCCAAAGAAATTATTATTATTATTATTTTTCTGCACTCTTCCTCTCGCTGGTTCTGCTTCCTGGCTGCTGTGGGGTGAGCAGCCCCGTTTCACAGTATTTTTCCCACCATGATGTTCTGCCTCGCCACAGGCTCAGAAACAGGGTCAAGCAAACTTAGATTAAAACCTCTGAAGCTCAGAGCAATATACTTTTTCCCTTATAAGATGCTGGTGTCAAGCTTTTTTTTTGTTTTGACACAAGGTCTCATGTAGTCTATGGATCTGTCTTTTCATAATCCGAAGGCCCGCTGAACTGTTTCCTCCAAACAAAAGCTAACTAAACTAATTCTCTGTAGAGCTATAAAACATAGTTCTCAAAATTCAGTCTAGGCTGGCCTCAAGCTTGATATGTAGCCAAGGATAAACTTCCTAATCATCCTACCTTACCTCTCAAGTGATGGAATTACAGGTGAGCACTACCATACATGGTTTATGTGGTGCTGTATGAAACCAGGGTCTTTGGGCATACCAGGCAACTGATCTACCAACTGATCCCAGCCCCAGTCACAATTTTATCACAGTGACAGGAAATTAACATGAGCATTCACTAGTCTACTAAAAGGTAAACTAAGCAGTGTAGTATGACTGTTTAGGTTGGGATCATAGGAATCTTTATTATTCAGGGGACTTAAATCAGATTCCCTGAGAAGGAACAACAGGTCTGTCCATGGAACACATCAGCAGTTGCCATCTTGAAGGTGGAATTGTCCACATACTCCTTTTTCCATGCTAAGGCAACCTCACTTAGGTATCTCAAGGGATGGTGAAACTCAACACTTTATTCGGGGTTATCAGGAGCCTGCTCCTACCAATCATCAAAAAAGCAATAGTTCATTATCATACATGAGCTCACTTTCCACATATGATGTAAGTAAAAGCTACTAAAGGCAATGCACCTTTATTTATTATGTATACAATGTTCTGTCTGCATGTATGCCTGCAGGCCAGGAGAGGGCACTAGATCTCATCACAGATGGTTGTGAGCCACCATGTGGTTGCTGGGAATGGAACTCAGGACCCTTGGAAGAGCAGATAGTGCTCTTAACCGCTGGGCCATCTCTCCAGCCTGGCAGTGTACCTTGTAATAGGAGTATTATTAATAACACTGTCATTTACTGAAGACCAATGTATGAACATGCAATATACCTATATTTATATATAAACTAGTTGATCATTATTTTTAAACTAATTACATTTTATTTTGCATATAGAGGAGTGTCCACCTTGCACGTGTGGAGGTCAGGGAAAACTTGGTTCTCTCCTTCCACCATATGAATTTGGGGGATTGAACCCAGATCATCTGGCATGGGGCAAATGCCTTTACCAGATGAATCATCTTGCTGGTCCTATATAAACCTATTTAATTACCTTACCACCCCTTCACAGTAGGCACATTGGAAAAACAGGTCTAGACGCTGCAAGTAGCTGTTTCAATATGTCAGTTACACAGTGGTGAATTTAGACTGAATGCAGGACGTTGTTGCAAAGTTCTCATCTTCTGTCTGTCATGTTTTAATTTCTAAGACCGGAACTAGAGATTCTCCTGCCTCAGTTTTCCAAGTACTGGGATTAAAGGCATGTGCAGCCACACCTGGCCTTAATCTCCTGTGATTGTCATTCTTGCCTCGACAGGCTCAGAAGTACAGCTGAGACCTGTGCTGTACAATATAATATAGTAGTGACTTCCACAACTACTGCTGATCACTTCTATGAAGTCAGGATTTTTTTTTTTTTTTTTTTGAGACAAAAATCTCATGTAGCCCAGGCCGGCCTTGAACTTGCTATAAGACTGAGAATGACTTTTAACTCCTGATCCTCCTGTCTCCACCTCCCAAGTGTTAGAATTACAAATATGCAACACCATACCTAGCTTGAAGTTAGTATTTCTAAAGGTTTGGTTTGTTTGTTGGTGGGTTGTTTAAGACTAAACTAGAATTTGAGATGTAGAACAGGCTAGCTTCAAACTCACAGAGATCCATCTGCCTTTGCCTCTCAAGTCCTGCCATACCCAGGTGAACTATAATTTTATGGTGTCCCGACTGACTGGTGTTTTTTGATGTTATTGCTATTGTTTGGCATAGTGCTCACATCCTGTCCATGCTGGGCAGGCGCTACTGCTGATCTACACTGCCAGGCTCCAGTTCACCTTTAACACGTCTTACCTCACAGATGGACCAACTGAAGAGCAGGCCAACCCAGTGGTTATTTTCCTACTTTCTACATGTGTAACTAGAATATAGACATTCTTGGCAGCTGGCAGAATCCCTTCAATTAGCTGTCTGACATATAAAGTGGAGGCTTTTATGACAGAAGCAAACAGAGCTGGGTGTGGTAGCCCACACAATCCACACACTTGGGAGGTTGAGGCAGAAGGATTACTACAAATTCCAAGCCAGCTGGAGCTACATAACAAGATCCTGTTGCAAAAACTGAAGAATCCCCTTCTCATTCTTCACAGAAATAGAAAAACAAACAAAAACAAACAAAAAAACCCAACACTAAAACTACCTTAAAATTCATATGGAACCACAAAAGACCCTGAATAGCCAAACAACCTTAAACAAAAAGAACACAGAGTCAATAGTCATAAAAACAATATGGTACTGGCACAAAAACAGACATGTAGGAGGGCTGGAGAGATGCCTCAGCGGTTAAGAGCACCAGCTGCTCTTCCCAAGGACCCAGGTTCACTTCCCAGCATCCACATGGCAGCTCACAGTCATCTGTAACTCCTGTTCCAGGGGATCCAATGCCCTCATACAGACACACCTGCAGGCAAAATACCAATGTACATAAAATAAAAATAAAAAATTATATTAAAAAAAGACATTCAGACCAATGGAACAAAATCAAAGATCCAAACACAACTTCAGCATTTAATATTTGACAATGATACCAAAAACATAAGCTGGAAAAAAGAAACATCTTCAACAAATGGTGCTGGGGAAATTGAATGTCTGCATGTAGAAGCATAAAGTAGACCCATATCTACCACCTTGCACAAAAACTAACTCCAAATGGATCAAAGGCCTACACCGGAAACCTGAAATAGTGAAACTGTTAGGAGAAAACATAGGTATTACCCTATATCATATAAGCATAGGAAAAGACCTCCTGAGTAGGACTCCATTTGCCCAAGAATTAAGTCCAACAATTGCCAAAACTAAAAAGCTCCTGTGCAGCTAAAGAAATAGTCAAGTGGAGCCAGGCGGATCTCTGTGAGTTCGAGGCCAGCCTGGTCTACAGAGCGAGATCCAGGACAGGCACCAAAACTACACAGAGAAACCCTGTCTTGAAAAACCAAAACAAACAATCAACTGGGTAAAGAGGAAGCCCACCGAATGCGAGAGAATCTTTGCCCACTCTACATCTGACAGAGGATTAGTACCCTGAATATATAAAGAGCTTTTAAAAAAAAGGAAAGAAAGAAAAGAAAAAGAAACAAACAAAACAAACAAACAAAAACCCCCACAAATGACCCATTCATAAAATGGGCCTGGGACCTGAACAGAGTTCTCAACAGAAAAACAAAGTTTCAAAAATGTTGATCATCCCTAGCAATTGGGGAAAAGCAAATCAAAACAATTTTGATGGTAAAGCTCAACCAACAACAAATGCTGAATAGAGTATGAGGGAAAGGAACCTTCCTTCATTGTTGGGGGGACTGTAAACTGGTACAGCCACTACAAGAATCAGTGTGGAGAATCAGTCAACCAACCAACCAACCAACCAACCAATCAACCAACCAATCAATCTTTCTCTCTCTGGGTTTTTGAGATAAAGTTTCTCTGTGTAGCCCTGGCTGTCCTAGAACTTGCTCTATAAACCAGTCCAGCCTCAAACTCAGAGATCCACCTGCACGTGCTTCCCAAGTGCTGGAATTAAAGGCGTGCACCACCATCTGGCTCAAGTGTGGAGAACTCTCAAAAAGCTAAAAACAAATTTATAGTTTGACCCAGCTATACCACTTCTTGGCATATGCCCAAAGAACTCAACATCTGCTCCACAAATACTTGCTCAACCATGTTCATTGATGCTCTATTCATAATAACTAGAAACTGGAAACAACATAAATGTTCTTCAACTGACAAATGGATAATGAAAATATGGTACGTATATCTTATGGAATACTATTCAGCTGTGAAGAAAAAATAAAATCACGAACTTTGCAGGAAAATGAATGGAACTACAAAAGATCATAATGAGTGAGTTACTCAAGACCAAGAAAGACAGACGTCACGTGTTCTCTGTCACCTGAGGCTCCTAGCTCCAAATCTTCAGATGTGAACACACAACCTGGAGTAGCTGTGGAAACCAGGGAAGTAAAAAGGACCATTGCTGGAGTCAGGAGAGTGGGGTGGTAACAGAGAGGAGAAGAGCACAGTACGATTGATCTGAAATGGGAAATAGGAAAAATGGGGGAGGGGCTTTAATTAGGAGGAAGGAAGGAGAAAATACAGAAGGAGGGAGGAGGGTAAAATAATAGTAAGGATGTCTGAAAAAGTTGTAAGAAATACTATTAACTATCTACTTTCAAAAACCTATAATACACATAAGTCTGTATAAATATACATATATAGTTAAAATGAAAATTTCTCATCTGAGCTGACAATGTTCCCTTCAAGAACTTAAGATCACTTAACAAAAGACCTAATACCAGGCATGAGAAGTCCTCTTTTGAGTTGCTGGTCGGGCAGTCCAAGAGACTTCTAAAACATACAGGCTATTGCGATTACCCTTGCTTGCCCCCCAGAGATTGAAGGAAGTCCCTATTGCTGAAGACACCATGCATTGATATTTATGTGTGTGACAAGAATTAATGAAGAGGCAATAAATATGAAAGAGAGCAAGAACAAGGCATATGGAAGGGTTTGGAGGAAGGAAAAGGAAAGGAGAGATGATGTAAATTACAATCTCAAAAATAAAAGAGAGAAATTGAACAAGAAAGAAATAATTGGGGAGTCTTGGAAGTCTCTACCCTCATGCACAATAAACCAGATGTAATAAAGTGCCCTTGAGAAGTTTAGAATTGAATATCAACAAGAAAGACTTGATATAACTAGCAATCATGCTACTTAACCCGTCCAACACAACTTATTGTTGTCTTCACCTGATCTACTGCACTAAACCTTTAGAAGGTTTCATTGGCCAGAGTAAAGGTCCCTGGGTTTTGAAGTAAAACCATCAGCTACATGAAAACAAGCATGTGGTCATGCCAATTGTTTTGTTTTGTTTTGAGACAAGACTTCATTATGTAGCCCAGGCTAGCCTTGTGATCCTCTGCCTCACTTTGTGAGTCACTGCAATTACTGGCCTCTGCCGTCACACACATCTTCAAATGACTGTCAATATGGCGTATACTGACAGGGTCAATGTTATTTTCCCCTTTCTAGTTTGTAATGAACAGAAAGCAGGTCGCACTGGCCTGACAAGATGAATAAATTAGTATATCTTTATATCACCATCCCTCTTATCTGTCTACTCTCCTGGTTTATACCATAACAGTCCCCAGAAGACTTGACAGAGCATGAAGCAGCCCACAGGTAAACTATGGAGGCATTGTGTTGATTGGATCCAACGACTCAAAATTTTCAAAGTTCTATAAAGACTTTTATAAGAGATACACAGCTGGGACAGTGGCATGTGACGGGGGGGGGGGGGGGGCACAGCTGGGACAGTGGCATGTGACGGGGGGGGGGCACAGCTGGGACAGTGGCATGTGACGGGGCGGGGGGCACAGCTGGGACAGTGGCATGTGACGGGGGGGGGGCACAGCTGGGACAGTGGCATGTGATGGGGGGCACAGCTGGGACAGTGGCATGTGACGGGGGGGGGGGGGGGGGCAGAGGCAGGCAGAGATCTGAGTTCCAGATCTGAGTTCCGGGCCATCATCATCTACTTATCCAGCTCCAAGCCAGGCAGGATACACAGTGGGACCCTGTCTCAAAAGAAAGGAGGCATGGTAATACACACCGTAATCCCAGCACTAAGGAAACAGAGGCACGAAGATTGTCAATTCATGGTCTCTAAGCTACATAAAGAGACTTTATTCAAAAGTAAAACAAAGGAACCGTACCACCCACTTCTCCCCCACCCCCAGCCACGCAGGAGTGGGAGGGGGGCTGGAGAGGTGGCTCAGCAGGTGAGGTACTTGCTTGCCCGCCGACTGAGTTCAGTCCCCAGGATTCAAAATAGTAGGGGGGACTGCAAGTTGTCTTCTAACCTCCACATGTCTGTTGTGGGATCTTGGCACACACACACACACACACACACACACACACACACACACAAATATGGAAGTATACCAAAAAAATCTAAAGTGTGGAAGATTTAGGGGTGAGATTTTCTAAAGGTTCAGTGCTGTAGTCAAGACATTCATTTGAAGATTTCATTTAGGTTATTGCTCCTCATACCAACCCAAACGAGACATTACAGAAATTTGACTTTGGAGTGTAGCATTTCCAGGATTTGAATGTGTTTTAACACATCTGCAGTCACCTACCTATATGGCCCCCAGTTTCAAGTGCAGGCCAGAACAAGTTAGGACAGCTGTAGCAGAAGGGGGTTCAGCAGGCAAAGGAGCTCACCACAGAAGCCTGGAGACCTGAGTCCAATCTCCAGAACCCACAAAAGAAAGAATGGACTCCATGTGTGTGCTATGGCACATGCACAGCCACACCCACCATACACATGTATGCAAGAATAACAAATGTTTTTAAAGATTTACTTATTATGTGTACAGTGTTGCGCCTGCATGTGTGCCTAAAGGCCAGAAGAGGGCACCAGATCTCATTACAGATGGTTGCGAGCCACCATTTGGTGCTGGGAATTGAACTCAGGACCTCTGGAAGAGCAGTCAGTCCTCTTAACCTCTGAGTCATCCCCCCAGCCCATAAATATAAAGCTTTAAAGCATATAACGCAAGGTTTTCAAGTCCTGATCTGAATCATTCAGCAGATGCAAAGATGTCCAAGTGCTAGACAACACCTGAGCGTTCTTGATACTTTAAAGCAATCCTGAGCCTTTTGTGTATCTGCGTCTGCAGGCCAAACTCAGAGCCTCAGGCTTGCCAAGTAAGTTCGATACCACTGGGGTACACACAGTCCAGGCACCACGCCCTCTTTTAAAGATGAACTCTTCTGCTTTTGAGAAACAGTTGTGGCTCACGACCAGAACATTCACAGGGTGACTACAGACACACAGTTACCAAAGCAGAAGTGAGTAATTCCTGACCATGCGGCCCAAGAAGCATACGCTACTTACCACCAACTTTTACTGCAGTTTACAAACCTCTCCTTTGGAGCTATTGTAAGTACATAGAAAAAAGAAAAAAGAAAGAGGAAGAAACACAGGCATTTTTAAACATCCCACGAGACTTCGACTAGAAATAGCAAATTTTTTAAAGAATGTAAAACTCTTCAAAAGTTACTACAGAGCCAGGCATGGTGCTAGACACTAGAAATCCCTACACCTGGGAGGCAAAGGCTGGCGGAGCAGGAGTTCCTCAATTATACAGCAGGCTGAGGCCAGCCTGGGTTACGTGAGACCCTATTTCAAAGACCAAACAGAGGCCATGGAGGTGGATGGGTGAGTAAAGGCCAAGCCATAAAACCCAAGTTTGAGCTGCAGCACCCAGACAGTGGAAAGAGAACCAACTCCTGCAAATTGTTCTCTGACCTCTGAGGCAGGGGAATTCCTGTTTTGAAATTCTCTAAGGATGCACAGGTCTAGGAACTTCATACGGAGAGGGCGGAGTACTCTTGCTTTCACCAGCAGAAAGCCTTAGTCACACAGTATCTACATTTATGTACAAAATATTCAGGGCGGGGGAGTGTGGCTCACTGAATGAGCAGTCAAGTCAAGGGGAGAGGTAAAGAATGAGAGAGGAGAGAAAGGAAAGGCAAGGAAAAGGAAGGGAGGGGGAAAAGAAAAGGAACGATTAAAGAAATAAACGTTCAGGGGGGTGTGGTGGCGCACGCCTTTAGTCCAAGCACTATGGAGGCAGAGGCAGAAGGATCTCCACGAGTTCGAGGCCAACCTGGTCTACACAGCGAATTCCCGTGCAGCCAAAAAAAAAATTAAAAAAAAAAAAAGAAAAAAAAGAATAAACATTCACATTCACTCCCAAACAGAAATGTTTATTCCTAGACACCTAAGAATACTTTTTCTACCCCAACGTCCAGTGTCATGTGACAGAGTTAAACAGCCGATGTCAAGACAAAGCCACGCTGTGCGTGGGAAGCGTCCTTCACAAACCCCAGCCCGCGGCGCTCACCCGAGCTCCACGATCGCTGGGTCGCGCGGAGGAGGCGGCGGCTGCAGGGCGATGCCAGCGGCGGAGTTCCGTGCCCTGGAAGGCTGACTACTCTGCAAGGCGGCTGGGGAGTTTTCTGCAGAGGGGGCCGAGCCGACCGCAAGCCCCTGGGAGGCCGGGGAGCGCTCACAGCGGCGGAGGGAGGGAGGCGCGGTGCACGTGAGACCCGCCGGCCCCGCTAAGGGCCTTCGCGGACACAGCCACGCCCGAAACTGACCCTTCACGGCCGCCGTCGCCTCCACCTCCGCGACTCCCTAGGAGTAAAGATGGACCAGAGGTGGAGAACGGCACTGCGAACTACAGGACGCAGCCATCGCTGGGGGGGGGGGGCGCTATGTGGCGTCACTTCCCCTTCCGTTCTGGAGTGTAGCCCGGGAGATTCGGGTCTCGGCCGTCCTGGACCGAGATGGAGTTCTGGGAGCTGAGAGATGGCTCTGGGGTTAAGAGGGTTGCTCTTGTTGAGGACCCAGGTTTGATCCCAGCACCCAGGTGGCGGCTCACAGTTTTCCGTAACTTCACCCCGTCTGACTTAAATCTTAAATCTCTCTCTATGTCTCGTTCCTTTTTCTCAAGAGGCAAAGGCAGGCAGATCTCTGTGAGTTCAGGGCTAGCCTGCATAGTGAGGCAGAGAGACTGAGATCATTCTGGAGCCAAATATGAGTGACTGTGGTCCAGGAACACAGATTTGAAGTTATCCCCAACTCCACATGCAAATGTGGTTACTCTTTCACAAAATAATGGTAACAGAACAAAGAAAATTATAAAGCATGTAACAGACCTTAGCACTACCCACGCCATGATGAAGTATCATCCAGGCTGTAAAACTCAGCATGTAGACAGCACCACCTGCTAAAACAAAGGCCTAATCCATCAAAATCTATAGTTATGAGAAAGTTTCTAAATGTAATAACCTTGCTTTTTGGCATCTGCAGTTCTGCTTCTGGCTAACTGTTCTTGTTAAGTGAAGTATGTCAACATGGTGCTTAAAAGCTCACGCTGAGAAAGCCTCGGGGTTATACTGGGATCTTGACCACCCAGTGTAGTCACCAACTGGCTAATAAAGACATTTAATTGGCTTAAACTTGTGTCCGAGCAATCTTCTCTGGTGGATACCCCGCAACAAGCACAATCCCAGATGCATTGGTGGAAACATCAGGTAGGTCTGTTTCAGAAAAAGGAGAAAAATCTCTATAGGCATCAGATACAATCTAAATCCTCTGTTTAGTGGAAGCTACTGCTGTTTGTACAGACTTAATAGTCACAACGATATTAGGTCACACACAGGGCAAGAAATGACTGCTAAGGCTACCAAAGACTGTTGGGTTTTGTCAAAGGCTTTTCCTGCACCTATTGAGGTGGTTGTGTGACTTTTGTCTTTAAGTCCATTTATGTGGTTTATTACATTTATTGACTTGTATGTGTTGGACCATCCCTGCATTTCAGGGATAAAGCCAATTTGCTGTGATATAATACTCTTAAAATGTTTTTTAAAGTTTTAAAATTAGATTTATGCATTTTATTTTATGTGTGTTTTGCCTGCATATGTGTCTGTGCGCCACATGCATATTTGGTGCCCATAGAAGTCAGAAGAAGGCATCACATTCCCTGGAACTGGAGTTTACACAGTTGTGAACCAGCATGTGCAGGGAATTGAACGTGGGTCCTCTGCAAGAGCAATAAGTGCTCTTAACTGTTGAGCTATCTCTCTAGATAGATACATGCATAACCCTTTAAATGTATGCCTTTATTCTGTTTGCAAGTATTTTAATGAGCATTTTTTGTGTGTCTCTGTTCTGTTGAGTCTGTTTTTGTTGTGGTCTTTATCTGTTTTTGATATTAGAGTGATATTGGGTTCATAGAAGGACTTGTGGAGGGCTTCTGTTTCTTTTTCTCTTTCTTTCTCTCTCTCTCTTTCTTCCTTCCTTCCTTCCTTCCTTTCTTTCCTTATTTCCTTCTCCTCCTCCTCCTCCTCCTCCTCCTCCTCCTCCTCCTCCTCCTCCTCCTCCTCCTCCTCTTCTCTCTCTCTCTCTCTCTCTCTCTCTCTCTCTCTCTCTCTCTCTCTCTTTCTTTCTTCTTTCTACAATTTAAGAGGGCTGGCTATAGATCTTTAAAAGTCTGATAGACTCTCCTGTGAAGCCATCTGGCTTTTTGTTACAATTTCAATCTCCTCATTTGTTATGGGTCTCTTTAGGTTGTTGACTTCTTGGTTTAGTTTTGGTGGTTTGGCTGAATCTGGAAATCATCCATTTCTTTTAGGTTTTTCCAACCTAATGAAGTACAGGTTTTTAAAATATTCCCTTATAATGTTCCGAATGTCTTTAGTGTATATTTCCCTGTTGATTTCTAAATCTGTTAATTTCAGGCCTCTTTTTTTTTCCTTTTGGTTAGTTGGGCCAACTGTCAGTCTTACTTACCTTCTTAATGAACCAGCTCTTAGATTCAGTGATACTTTATATTGTTCCAGGGGATGTGATGCCTTCTTCTGACCTCCATGGGCACCAAACATGCATGTGGCACACAGACATGTATGCAGGCAAAACACACATAAAATAAAATCAATCTATTTCATTGATTTCTGCTCTGATTTTTCTTATGTCTTGCTATCAACTGGGTTTGCATTTGGTTTGCTTTTCTTCCAAATTTTTGAATTGCATCATTAAGTCATTTATTTGTACTCTGATTTTTTTTTTAAACATAGGCACTTAGAGCTGTACATTTCTTTCAGCATTCATTGCTTTCAATTTATCCTGGAAGTTTTGTTGTATTGTGTTTTCATCTTCATTTAGTACCAGAAAATTTTTAAATTTCTTTTTTGATTTCTTATTGGAGGGACCTGAGTACTGCAAGATGCTTCCCTCTGGACCCTGGCTTAGGCACAGACCACACCCAAACACCAATATCCAAGCACAAACCAAACACAAAGCAATCATTTATTAAGCAAAGCAGAGACGAGGTGGCTGGATCTGAATTGGACAGAAACTTTGTAAGTGTCAATTTTAAGAGGGAAAAAGGGGGAGTCTGTGTTAGAATGAGCTGGGATGAGTAAATTCTGATTGGGTATTTCAATTAGTGTAGTCAAAATAATGAATTCTGATGGTTGGACTTTGATGTTTTGACAGTTGGATCTTGGTGATCAGTCTCAGGAATGAGTCAGGCATAAGAAAGTGACCAAATAAAGGAACAGACCTTGGTGACTGGCATTAGGAATGTAATCCAATGGTTTAGGAAGGGAGAGAGAAGGGTAAAAGGCAAAACCTGTTGGTGCCATGGTTGCCGTGCTCTGGCCTGGGTGTGCTATGCCCAGGCCTGCTAGAACCCTCCACTTATTTGCCCTGTTCATCATTCAGTAATGAGTTGTTTAATCTCCATGAGTGTGTGTGTTTACTAAAGATTTGTTTTTTGTCCATTTTAAGTTTTACCCTATTGTGGTCAGATAGGATACAAAGAGTGATTTCAATCTTTTAAAATTTGTTTTATGTCCCAGGATATTGTCTATATTAGAAATTTTCCATGTGCTGCTGAGCTGAATGTATATGCTTTGGTGTTTGGGTGGACTGTTCTATATATGTGTTAAGTCCATTTGATGTATGATGTCAATTCTGATGTTTCTCTGTTTTTTGTTTGTTTTTTTTTTGTTTTTTTTTTTTTGTCCAGATTACCTGTCTATTGGAGAAAGTGGAGTATTGAAATCACCTGTTAATATTCTGATCCCACCCCTTGGGGCCACCCTGCATCCTGATGTAGAAGCCTCTTCTTAAGGAAAAACTCTGCCCTTTCTCTCTCCTTCTAATTTTCCTCCCATGAAGTACACACCTCCTCCCTCCCCCCCCCCTCTGGCTCCCTCTTTCTGTCTCTCTGCCTCTTTCTCTCTATTATAATAAACTCTCTGCATGGATACAGCATCTGGGTGTGTATTACTGGTCACTGCCACTGCTGCCATGCCCGCATGGCGTGCATCTGCCCAACATGTTTTCCTGCACATGTGGGATACCCTCGGGGGCCCCCTCATAATAAATCATAACACCTACTATCAATGGATTGATGTTAATCTGTGTCTTAAATCCAGTAGTACAATTTTTATGAAATTGGGTACACCAGAGTTTGATACATGTATTTAGGAGAGTAGTTCTTCTTGTGTAGAGAACCTCATGCTCACAGATAAGCACTAGAGAAACCAGGAGCATTATACATGCAGGCTTTTCTCTTTAACAAAAGGGATGTGTATCTGTTTTCTACCCAGAAGCCTGGGAGTGGATGTAGCCTGGTAATCTGTGCTACTTGTAGGGCAGGACACACCCAAATCCCCCAGACTATTATGTTATTCTAGACTCTTCCTTCCTGGACCTTTATCTTTAGCTTTGTTTCTCAGTCCCCATACTTAGGGGAGATAGTACATGTATTTTATAGCCTGCCGATGATTATGTTATTTGTGACTATGATTGAGACCACACCAAACCCTAGGTCCTTAAGCTATAGAACCCATTTTTTTTTTTTTGTAAGAGGTCACATATACTGTGCCAAAGAATTTTGGTGTAGTTGAACCTTAAGCTTTATTGTGCACATGGGATTGAGATAATTGTTACCAGGAAACTTTTCTCCAAAATTGTATTATACATAAATATGTTTAAAATAAACTGCCTGGTGTCTGGCTCTAGAAGTTTGCAACACCTGCTAACTAAGTTGTGTTGAACCTGCTTCCTTTTTGCCTCACAGAGGTTGTTACCCTGCTGGCTGTGGCATTTGAAGGGACCCCCACATTCTTGGTTAATTGTTCCCTTGATTCAAACGAAGTCTCTCTCTCTGGTTTTTTGAGACAGGGTTTCTCTGTGTATCCCTGGTTGTCCTGGAACTTGCTCTGTAGACAAGGCTGGCCTAAAACTCACAGAGATTCACCTACCTCTGCCTCCCAAGTGCCGCCCAAAAAAATGTCTCTTTTGATCCCTTCTGATTAATTTTGGTCTGAAGTCTATTTTGTCAGATATTAGGGTAGTGATGCCTATTGCCTCTCGCTCTCATTTGACTGGAGTACTTTTATCCATTCTTTTTCCTCTAAGGCAGTAAGATGGTTAAAGCTACAATGCGTTTCTTGTAGACAGCAGATAGATGGATTTTGTTTCTATTCTATTCAGTCTGTGCCTTTTGATTGGAGAATTGGTCATTAGTATTTAAAGTTATTATTAAAATGTGTGTGTTAACTATGCTCATTGTGTTGTTGATCTTTGGAGCCATTTGTGTTTTCACTTGTGTGTAGGGGATTGTTTGTTTGAAACACGGTCTCTACATAGCTCTGACTGTCCTGGAACTCACCAGGCTGGCCTCCACTCATAGAGATCTGACTGCCTCTGCCTTTCCAGTGCTGGGATTAAAGGAGTGCACCATCATGCCTGGGGGTACTTTGTATTTTTTAATAATTATGGATTAATGTTTCTTTCCACAATATTTCTACTATGCTCATTTTTCTTCAACCCAAAATATTGCTTCTTGTATTTTTCTTGGATTTACTCGAATATAATATTTTAGGCTATGTATAATGTGGAAAGTTTTTCTTTGTCCTTCAATTATGGTGGACAATTTTGCTGGGTAGATTAATCTAGGCTGGCTATCTTTCACAATCTCAACATCCAAAGTCCAAAGTTGAATTAATGCATTTGGCATTATGATATGGCAACAAGTTTGTGGGGATCTAGGAGTGGAATGTGATGTTTTGAATGAGTGGCTCTCTCAGGCTCATATATTTAAAGCTTTGTCCCTAGTTGTTAGAACTGTTTAGGGAAGGATTAGAAGGTGTAAACTTATTGGAAAGGGTGTGTCACAGGGGCGGGACTGATGTTTCAAAAGCCCAAGCCAGGCCCAGTCTCTCTCATTCTCTGCCTCATGCTTTGGCTCAGATGTAAGGTTTCAGCTCCAGCGCCAGGCCCACCTGCCTGCTGCCATGCTCCCTGCCATGCTGGTCATGGATCCCCTCTCTGAAACTGTAAGCCAGCCCTCAATTCTTTTAGAAGTTACCTTTGTTGTGGTGCCTCTTTCACAGAATAGAAAAGTAACTGAGACATAAGGCTTTTCCTTTGAATTTTCCATCAGAGTTATTGGGTGTTTTGATTCCCTCTGCATTTTAGTCCTCCTCAGTGTTTCAGTCTTCTTATTGGATTCTTTCTCACATCCCGGATTGTCTTCATCATTGCCATCAGCTTTGTGTTTTGTGTTTTCTTGGCCATCACTCAATTGTTTATTCTCCTTAAGTTCTTTCTCCTTAATTTCATTGAGAGGTTTCTTTGTGTCTTCTTTAAACTCGAATTCTTTGATGAAGTTTATGAACTATTCCTTTAAATTCTGTGACTTAAAGTTCATCTAGGTAATTCTCATTGGTGAACATTTATACAGGGCTGGTAGATTTTGAGGAGAAGACACTGGCTTGATCTTTTATATTGTTAATTTTGGGATGAGATCATGCCAGGTGGGTGTCTTTTGTTAGTTATAAGTCTGATGTGATCAGAGCAGGTTTAGAAAGACTAGAGGATGTGCAGATGGGTTGGGAATGGCTTGGGTGGAATGAAATCAGATGGTCAGAGGGGACTGGGCTGGTATACAGGATCTGCCTCCTGTTTTAAGCCTGGAGTGTGGGTAGATCTGCCTGGGTAAAAAGTTTGATTTTGGTGATGCAACTGCCTTTGAGTCATTTCTGCTCCTGTAACTAAACTGCCACCCATATTCCTGTAAGTAACTGCAGTAAAAATCACTGGTCCACCAAGTTAGACTTTGGTGGTATCAGTACTTTGTTCTATCATCTGTTCTTCCTTTTCTTCTTTCCAGTTGTTTTTATTTTTCATTTGAGACAGGGTCTTTCCACATATCCCTGGCTGTTCTGGAATTATGTAGACCAGGCTGGCCTTGAACTCCTTGTCTGTTCTTTATCTGGTATGAGTAGACATTTGCTCACATCTCCCTAGGAATAGTGTCACACATCATCCATGGAAGTCACATAGAGGTGGAAGGAGAGAGCTGCCTCCACAGTTATCCTCTAGTCTTCATATGTGTGCTACGGCACATCATGTGCATGTACATGCACACACACATACACATGCATGGTACACAATAAATAATAATAGTAATAATATTAATAAAAACAATAATGGGAGCTAGAGAAATGGCTCAGTATTTAAGAGAACTGGATGTTCTTCCAGAGAACAGGGTTAAATTCCCAGCACCCACAAGGCAGCTCACAACCATCTGTAGTTCCAGCCTCAGGGGATCCAACACTTCCTTCTGGCCTCTGCAAGAACCAGGCACACATGAGGTACACAGACATACATGCAGGCTTTAAAATTCCATACACATAAAATGGAATAAAAAATAAGTATTTTACATGATGACCATTCTATTTAAAAAACGTTTGTGTGTATGTGTGTGTGTTTTGTGTATGCATGTGCACATATGTGTAGATGCCCTAAGAGGCCAATGGTGTCAGAGTGTCCTGGAACTGGAGTTATGGGCCACACAACATAAGTAATGAGAGTTGAACTCTGGTCCTCTACACGTGCAGCACATGCTTTTAACTATATAGCCATCTCTCAAGACCCTGAGTTTATTTTTTAAAAATTCTTTGAGAACTTCATGCATGTGTATAATGAGATGTGTTCGTATCTACCTCCATTTCTCCATAACTGGACACAAAGATGAAGGGAGGGCTTGGTGCCATCAAGGAGGGTTAAGGCAGGGGCCTGTACACTCACCTCTTTCAGATTCTTCACTCCATTCCAAGAGTGTGTTGTCCCCTGCCACAGCCAAGTTCAGGGCTCAATGTCAGTGAATCCAGGTATCTAGAGGTGACACACCTGATGGCACCCAGGAATTCCCTAAACTGCTCCTTAGTGGCCGGAGCAGGGATTTTTATTACGGCTTCTATGCAGGCTCGTGACAATAGTCTTTTTCCTCCTCTTACTTCATATCCCCAGTGTGTGACCTGGGTGCACAAACTTGAGTTTTAATTTTTGAGACTTGGTAGCCTGAGTGAACCAGAGTTTCTGAGACCCCAAGCAGCTCTTAAACAGCTCTCCCTGTCCTTGGCTGCCAAGGGTAAATCATCCACACACTGAAGTAAGGTAGCCTCTGGGTACTGACTTCAAAAATGACTTGAGTCCCTGTTGAGAGCTTCATCAGAGATGGTAGGGGAATCCTTGATCCTCTGAGGTAATGGGGTTCAGGTTAGTTGCCCCTATATTCCCAGTTCAGGATTGCCCCATTTGAATGCAAAGATGTGTGGGCTTACTTTTGACAAAGGGATGGATAAAAACATCCTTTAAATCCAGTACAGTATACACCTTATGTCCAGGCAGTAGCATGCTGAGCAGTGTATACACATTAAGAATAAGTGAATAAATTTCCACCCTCTTGTTCACTTCCCTTATATCTTGACTGGTCTATAGTCCTGGGTTTCAGGCTTTTGACTAGATAATAGAAGTGTTCCAGGCTGATTGGCATGGAGTGAGTATGCCTGTCTTGAGGAGGCATTTGATGTAGACCTTGATCTCTTCTCTAGCTTCTGAACTGATGGGGTACTGTTTGACTTGGATATGCACAGCCCCAGAGGTCATTTGTACTACAACCAGCAGCCCATGTTCAGTCAGACCGGGAGGACTGTTTTCAGCTCATATGGTTGGAACATCCCTGATCAGTTGCTTTTTAATTCCCATTCAGGGGTCTGAGTTGGGCCCAGGAGGAGGAGGAACCCTCACTCAAAGGACAGGTAATGGTCAGTGCTTTTGCTGGGCTCTCCAGATGTAGCCTTGGCACATGTCCTGAGAACAAGATAGTTGCTGGGAGTTGATTCAGGTTTCTTCCCAGCAAGGGAAAGGGGCATTCAGGGAGAATGCTGAAAGGATGAGTCACTGCCCCCTTCCCCAGATCAGCAGTTCATTCTGTGGTCCATTTGTATTTTTTTTACTTCTGTTGCTCCCTGCACCACCGTTTCAGGGGCCCCAGAAGCTTCCGTAATACCAAGTGCAAAGTCCCCATTTGGACTAGGAAGTTTGTAGGTTGGGCCCCGATTGAGGTTACCATAGGCTCCTGGGGGCCCGATTTGAAAGAGCTTTAGCCCCCCCCACACACACACACTCTTCCAGAGCCAAAATTGGCTTTAGCCGGGAAGGGCCCACCTGTTTCTGTTGAGAGCTTTCTTTTGTCCAGTGTCCCAATTCCTTGCAGTGTGTACATTGCTCCCTTAGCAGGTTCCTCCTCTTATCACAGGGTGTGTGGACAGGGCTGAAGGGGCTGGGGCTTGTAGGATGGCCACTGTGGCTCAGTCCATCTTTTTAATCAACATCTCTTCTTTGCCATCTTGATTGTCAAAACACTTTTTGGGCTATCTCTAGCTGTTCTGACCTATTCTGTTTTGAAAATTTGTCTATTCTTTTTTATGTATACCGGGGGCTGACTGAGCAGCAAAGGCCAGGTTTGCTGCTTGAGGTTGGCTGGATCTTCTGGATCAATAGATGATAAGCCTCTAAGAGTCACTCAAGAAAAACTGAAGGCCATTTGCCTGGATCTTGTTTTATGACTGATACTTTACATACCTTGGTGGACTTCTGGGCTGCCCATTTCAATAAATAATCTCCCAATAAAGCCTGGTGGTACTCACGAGTGACCTTCGACCTTCCTCAGTCCTAGAGTTCCCGTCAGGCCTCTGCCTTGGCAGGACTCTGTCACTGCATTTGTCTTCTTCACTGGTCAGTGTTTCCACCCCAGGGAGTCCCTTAGCTGAGTCAGTCAGATCCATTCCCTTTCCTCCATAGTGGAGAGGGCACATAAAATTTGTTGGCAATAGTCCCAAGTAGGAAGGTGTTTAAAGAAGACAGGGTCAATTAGAGAAATGAAGGACCCCAGTTCTGTGCTGAAAGGGGGTTTTAGTTTTCCAGTGGAAAGGGAAGAGGAGAAATGACTCCTGCAAGTTGTCCTTTGACCTCTCCACGCACCATGCAACATACACCCCACACATGTACACAAATAGAAAATAATTCCTTAAAAATATTTTTAAGGCCAATTATGGTAGCACAGGCCTGTAATCTCAGACTTTGGAAGGATGAGGCATGGATGGAAAGAGAAGGTCAGTTGAGAGAAAGGAAACATATTTGCACTTTTACTCAAACATTTATCTTGAAAATAAACTAATAAAAATGTTTGAAATATAATTTTATCTACTTAAAGTTATTCGTGGATACTGAAACAATAGTTATTGGGGGATAGGTGTTCTGACCATCAAAATATCAACCTACAAATCATTCTCTTATTTAAAAAGAAAAGTATTTAAATTAGAGTGCTCTGTTGCTCAATACTCTAAGCAAGTATTAAATGTAGCATCACTAACTAAAGGACAATTTAAATGGATATTTTAGGCTAGATGTGGTGGCACATTTCTTTAATACCAGCACTGCAGAAACAGGAGAATCTCTGAGTTCAAGGCCAGTTTGGTGTACAGAATGAGGCTTTGTCTCAAAAAATGCATTCCTGATGAAATATAACTATAAAAACATCATCTATAAAATATTTTGTGAATGAGGGTTGAGACTCAGTTTGTAGAGTGCTTGCCTAGCATGCACAAAGTCCTGGAATCAATCCACAGTCCCACATAAACAGGATGCTGTTGGTGTACACTTGTGATCCCAGTATTCATGAGGTGGTTGCAGGACGATTAGAAGTTGAAGGTCATCCCTGGCTACATACCTGGGTTACACGAGATCCTGTCTCAAAAAGACCTAAATATATTGCAAATGAGTTTTGAATGTATTAAACCAGAAAGTGACTTTATCATGCTTTTTAGCTTTGGAGCCTGTCCTCACTCTGTAGACCAGGCTGAACTTGAACTCACAGAGACCCACCTGGCTCTGCCTCCCGAGTGCTGGGATGAAAGGTGTGTGCCACCACTGCCTGGCTTATCATGCGTTTTATATTTACTGGGTTTTTTTTTCTAGTGTGACACATTTCATGTACTCAAAAGAAACTGTTTCAGTCTTTCACTGGTGTGGGATAATGTGATTAGCAACTAGAGAAACATTTTCAATTCCTTAAATGTCATTTGCTTTTGGTCGATACAGGGCTGTATTGTGAAGTCCAGAATGGGCCTGAAATTGCAACCCTCCTGCTCCAGTCTCCTGAGGGCTGGGGATTACAAGTGTGCACCACATCTGACTAGTGAGGAAATTCCATGGAGCCTATCTGATAATCCAAGGAATTTATTCTGGTTTAACTCACAACAAGCATAAAAGAGTTTGTCAAATAATCTAGGAGGGGTGGGATGCAGTCCAACAAGGTTCTCTGGAGAACTCTGCCTTGATCCCCAGCACCAGCATCCAAGACCATGAGATAGCCAAGAGAGAGTGAGCAACTACTCATCCCAGGTCTTAAGGAGTTCCTGTCTCGGCCACGCCCCCGGTCGGGGGCAGGTACCTAGCAGTTACCTGATGCCTACTAGTGGTGCTTCAGGGGTAAAGCACAGACAACTACCCCTACATCTCCCCCTTTTGTCTAAGGAAGAAAGTTCTAACCTAACACAAAACTATATACAATAGGAATAATTACCAAGGAGAAATAAAGGGTAATGACATAAACAAATGAAACTATAACCAACAAGAGCAACATCAAACAAGAGACACATACTAACATCCAGAGAAGTCTAGAGCACAGGTAAATAGCATGTACAGAGATCATTCCAAAAGGTATCCTATCTTGAAGAACCTGAACTAATACTTAATATGTTCTAGCTAATGTATGAGAAGATTATAACTGTAACTGTTAGTCTTCAATCCCATCAAATATCTGAGAAGGAATACAATAATACCTGAGAACTGGAGATGGACACAAGCAACTTTTGCGAGTCTTGTGAGAGTAGACAGAGACAGGTGGCAGCCTGGACACTCACCTAAAGTTTCTCAGCATCATTGGTGCATTCAAATTAGCTACAAGCCTAGAGTATCTGACAGACCATTATCAGAAGCAGGAATTTTGAAAGACCATCTTACCCTGTCTTGGCAGAGTTCAGTAGCTGCTTTTCCTTGTGTCCCGCTCATCCAGAAGGGACAACATTTGTGCTGTCAGCAGTTGAGGCGAGGGCAGCTCTTTGCCCAGTAGGCCATTTTGTGATAAGAAGAAGACAAACTTCCAAACAGAAATGTCTTAGGAGCCCAACATTCTCTCAGAATCAAATTGGTGCTAGGAGCAATCATGTTTTACATCAACAGAATTCTAAGTTATTTAAATGCTATATTCTCTAGGTCTATGAAGTGTTTGAAGATTACCTGTCCATCTGACCTATGTATCTGTAAATCTGGACAACCTAACTAACATAACTATAGAGATAACAAGCACAGGTGACTATAAATCTGTAAGTCTTATCTACCTAAATAACCAAAGTATTAAGGCTTCACATAAACAGGGTAAACAGTCTGTAAGCAAATGTATGGCAAGAGGACAATGACCTCAAAATTGTGGCAATACACAAAATAGCTTAAGCAGAGTTATGAATGTATAGTGCAATATGCAATATGATAACAATCCTAAATATATATCAGTATACAAAATATCCTAAACAGAGGTAGAACATACATACAGTATGACAAATACAATTTTATATTTGTATCAATATACAAAATATTTCAAATAGGAATAGAAATATATGTACATTATAATAAATATAGTTCTGTATTTGTATCAATATACAAATTATCTTAAATATGAATATAAAAAGTTTACATTTGTATCAATATACAATAATCCCTAACAGTGCAATTTATCTAAGGCTGATATTTTACTAAATTAGTTTACTAGTATCTACAATAATCTACCTTAATATCCTATACCCATCCATTCTCCTTTTTCTTTTCTTAAAGTCCAATATTTTCTTACATTCCAAACCCTATAACCATTATCCATAGCCCTGAGAAACATGAAAACTTTGGGTAAAAGGGTGTCATTTTCTTAGAATTGCTTTCTGCTGTTTAGGGGGCAACAGTATCTCTGTGGGGTTCTGTAAGAAAGTTCAGATAGTTAGGTCTCAGTTGGACTAACTGTAGATTCTGCAGCCAGTCTCAGAGTAATGGGAAAGGTTGTCTGAGATTCTGGCTAGAGGTGTAGTAGGATAGACCATCCTATCATGGAACTGTCTCGAAGAGTTTTCAGTCCAAGGTTGATCACTGAGTAATGTTTATGAATTCCATGGTATCCTTCTGGACTGGGTAGAGTCGTTGTTGTGGAGCCCCATCTTCCTTCTGGAGACTTCAGAGATTGCCAATGGAAGAGATTTATTTATTACTGTGGAAAACTTGAACATTTTCAATATCAACATAAAAAGTTTGGAATTTATACTGGATAGAGAAGGGATTCTTGAAAGGAGAGGAAAAGCATAGAAAGAAATAGAGTTGAGATGACAGTGGTCCCTAAATTATTGGTTTTCTTCTGTCTCACACTAGTTGGCTCTTCAGATATGAGACAGAATCTCCTGATTTTTTCTTTTAGTAATATGCTTGGGTTTAGAGAAGGAGAGAGCCAAATTCCAATTCTAAAGCCAGCTTGATTTATTATTGAATAGGGACCACAACTATTCTAGAGTTAAGGAGATATTGATGTGAGGCAGTGAGATATTACCATGTAGAGTATATTTGTACCAATAGGTTCTTCCCTTCTGTTGCATATGTCTGGGTATCCAAGGCCTTATGATTTCTGGAAGATGGGTATTTCCATTATCCTATAAATAAAGAAAACAGAACCTTGCCCCAACCCTTGTTTGTTGAATTTTTCTTACAACTTGTAGAGATGTCACATTGGTGGATGGGCTTTTACTTCTCCTCATCAAGGGGTTTCTCCTGTTCAAATCAAATTTTTATTAATTTTGTTGGTATCCATAGCTTTTCTTCTCCTGCAGAAACAAAAGCAAAACCCCTTCCCCAACGTAGAACATATCCAGGTTTCCATTCTGAGGTCAACACATCTTTGAAATAAACAGGTTGATTTAGCTCAAGAATTTTTTCTGTTGTCATTCTCTCTCCACAGCTGTTGTTCCTTTCTCATCAGCATTGAGAAAATTCAAGGTTAATAAAGCACTATGCAATCTATTTCTTGGAGTCATTGTTACCTGCTGCTGTTTATTAAGCATATCCTTTAAAGTTCAATTGGATCTTTTTATGACTGTTTGGCCTGTGGGATTGTGTGGTATACCTGTAACATGCTTTATATTGTAATAAGCAAAAAACTGTCTAATTTTATTTGAGACATATGCTGGGGCATTGTCAGTCTTAATTTGTACAGGTATTCCCATGATGGCCATAACTTCTTTTTTTTTTTTTTTTTTTTTTTTTTGGTTTTTCGAGACAGGGTTTCTTTGTGTAGCTTTGCGCCTTTCCTGGAACTCACTTGGTAGACCAGGCTGGCCTCGAACTCACAGAGATCCGCCTGGCTCTGCCTCCCGAGTGCTGGGATTAAAGGCGTGCGCCACCACCGCCCGGCTGGCCATAACTTCTAATAGGTGTATAATTACAGAATCAGCCTATTCAGAACTCATAGGAGTTGCCCCTTGAAATACTGAATAGGGGTCAATGGTATTGTGTACATACTTTAATCTTCCAATTTCTGCAAAATGAAACATATCCATCTGCCAAATATCATTTATTTGTATAACTTTTGGATTGCTTCCTGTAGGTAATGGAGTTTGGTTATAGAAGGAACAAGTAGGACATTGTCTTACAATTTCCTTGGCTTGTTGCCAAGTGATGGAGAAATCCTTCTTCAAACCCTTGCCATTTACATGGTGTTTCTTATGAAATTCTGAGGCTTCTAGCATGTTTCCTATTCATAACTCATCAATCTCATCATTACCTTGTGCTAGAGGTCCTGGCAGACCTGTATGGGAAAACGTTCCCTATTTCTGGTGATTTCCTGTAATTGTATGAATAATGAAGTTAATTCTGTATTATTAGGAACAAATTCAGAAGTTTCAATATGTAAAACAACTCTGTGTATTGAGAGTCAGTGACTAGATTGAGGGGTTCTGTGAAGTCCATCAGTACCATAAGAATGGCATACAGTTCTGCCTTTTGTACAGAGCTGTATGGACTTCAAACCACTTAAGTCTCCTGATTTGTATCCTGCTTTCCCTGATTTATTTGCATCAGTAGAATGTGAGGACTCCATAAATTGGCTTTTGTCAGACAATGTGAGGAACGACCCACTCAGTTCTCTTTAAGAATTATATTTTCATGCTTTTGGGGGTAACAGTTGTTAATCTCTCCCAAAAAGTTACTGCAGGCTCTTTGCCAGTATTCATTATCTTTTTTGACATATTTATTATGTATCCAGTGTTCTGCCTGCATGTCAGAAAACAGCACCAAATCTCATTACAGATGGTTGTGAGCCACCATGTCATGCTGGGAATTGAACTCATGACCTCTAGAAGAGCACTCAGTGCCCTTAACCTCTGAGCCATCTCTCTAGCCCCTCATTATCTTTCCATAGTGAGGAAATGTCCTCATTAGTTAAAGGTACTACAATTTCTGCTTGGTCCATTTCTGTTAACTGGCAAAGTCTTAATTTTCCTTTTAGAATCAAATCAGAGATCTTTTCCACATACGTCTTTAACTTCTTACTTAATTTACATGGTAGAAATAGCCATTCCAATATAACATCTTCCCTCCTTGTCTGTCTATCCTGCATAATGGGCTTTAACAACTTAGATGCAAGACTGTAAAACACTGGTAGCGAACTTCTGTCCTCTGGGGTTCTCCCCATTGTGCTGTAAGCCTGTATTTAAGACCTCCTCCCTCCTTCAATAAACTGCATTCAGCATTAAATAAATTATATATATATACATATATATCACATATATATGTATATATATGTGGTATATATATTACACACCGAGACATATATATATACATATATATATATATATATATATATATATATATATATATATATATATATATATATATATAATCTTCCCTCTGCATCAAAATCCCTGTGGGGGAGTTTTTGGAGGGGAGTATTGCCAGAATGTATTTAAGTTCTAGATTTACATGATCCACATGCACTTTTTGTATTTTCTTTTCTACTAGAGCCAATTCCTTCTCAGATTAGGCCGATAATTCTCTTGGACTATTTAAGTCCTTGTCCCCTTTTAGGGTATTGGCCAAATTTATTAGTCCATCTTTAGGTACTCCAATTATAGCCTGTAAGTTGGAAATGCTTCTTAACAATTTTTGAAAATCATTAAGAGTCCGCAATTGATCTCTCCTGAGTTGTACCTTTTGGGGTCTAATTTTTTGTAGCTTTATCTTATATCCTAACTAATTAATAGAATCTCCTCTTTGTGTTTTTTTCCAAGAGCAATTTGTAGTCTCCAGTGAGGCAAAACTTTCTTTTCTTCTTCAAACATGCTTTCTAAGGTACCTAATGTTGGATCAGCTAATAAGATATCCATATAATGATAAATTATGGATTGTGGAAATCTCACACGAATTATCTCCAATGGTTTTTGCACAAAATATCGACACAAGATAGGGCTGTTTAATATTCCCTGTGGGAGGACCTCCCATGATATCTCTTGACTGGCTGAGAATTGTTATAATTAGGTGCTGTGAATGCAAAATTTTCTCTATCCTTTTCTTGTAAAAGTATGGTAAAGAAACAGTCTTTTTGTTTTGTTTTGTTTTGTTTTGTTTTTCAAGACAGGGTTTCTCTGTAGCTTTGCGCCTTTCCTGGAACTCGCTTGATAGTCCAAGCTGGCCTCGAACTCACAGAGATCTGCCTGCCTCTGCCTCCCAAGTGCTGGGATTAAAGGCGTGCGCCACCACCGCCTGGCTAAGAAACAGCCTTTTAAGACAATAACTATAATAGGCCATTCTTTGGGTAGCAGAGAGGACAAGGGTAGCCCATTCTGTAGAGAGCCCATAGGTTGAATTACTTTATCAATGGTTCTCAGATCTGTTAGCATTCTCCAATTACCAGTCTATTTTAAAATAACAAGTATAGGAGAATTCCAAGGGCTGGTAGATTCTTCAATGTGTTGAGCATTCAACTGCTCTTGAAAGCTGTTCTAAAGCTTGTAGCTTCTCTTTTGTCAAAAGCCATTGTCCAACCTGGACAGGTTTATCAGTTAGCCATTTTAAAGGTAGGGCTGTTGGTACTTCTGAGAGTTCAACAGCAGTCGTGCTCTGTTTATGTACAGCCTGAATGGTTGGTGGTTGTTTTTTTTTTTTATGGTATGTTATAATACTATTCCTAGAAACATGTATTGGTCTATATTCCCTTTCTGAGATTGTAGGAATTTAAATCTGGGTATTCCACAGGTATAACAGATCTGCTACATTTGCCACATATGGCTTCAGCCTTCCTCTCTGTCCTTCTGGTCCTATGCATTCAACCCGTCTCATTGTTTTACCTGAGATAGGGTTCCAATCCCTAGAAATTGGACATCTACCTCTTGAAGAGGCCAATTTGGATGCCATGATTTTGGTGTAAATATAGTCACATCTGCACCTGTGTCTACTAGGCCCTCTAGAACAATGCCATTAATTCAAAGTCCACGTTTTGGTCTTTATTTATGGAAGTCTGCCAAAATATTCATTTTATTGTATTCTTTGGAACTTTTGATTTAGCTATCAGAGCTGTTTTATTATCCAGTGCAGTATCATTCTTTACATTAGACAATGGATTGTTTAATTGTTCTGAAGAGGAATTTCCTCCACAGTGGCTGGAAATGTTTGGACTATGTTTGATTTGGGGGCTGGCAGGAGTTCCTCTGAGGAGTTTCTTGATAATAAAAAGTTGCCTCGTATATCTATTGTTGATCTGCATTCATTGGTCCAATGCTGGCCTTTGCTGTATCTTGTACATAATCCAGAAGGTTGAGGTCTCCCATTTGGGTTATTTCTAGAGGAGTATTGCTTCTAGGAGCACCCTATGTACAGTTTCTATTTATATGACCTGTTGTACCACAGTTAAAACATTTGGTACCTTGAGGCCTCCTTCCACTTCTGGAAATTCCCTCTCCTATCCAAGACTCATTACCACAGTTTAGAGACTCAACACCATTAATATATTGAATCCATTCTTCCAAAGGTGCTGACCTGACCTTTAATGGCGTAAGTATTCTTTTGCATTCTCCATTAGCATTGTTAAATGCCAAGGACTCAGTTAATACTTGTTTTAGTTCTTTGACACTGGATTTTTTATAACTGTAATCAGCCTTTGCAAAAAATCAGTAAAAAAAAAAAAATCTGTGGGCCTTGGAAAATTTTTGTGTATTGCTCAATTGGTTTTCTTGGTTCTGGAATTTTCCCCAAGCATTTGGGCTGCTGTACAGCATAAGGATACTGTATGCTCACCAAAAGTATCTTCTAAATTTCTATCAGCAAAATGTCCTTCACCAAGAATTTGATCTTGGGAGATCTCAAAACCTCTGATTTTACCCTGCTTCTCTAGACTTCTAGCTTCCTCTCTCAACCAGATTTCCCATTGTAACTGCTGGCTATATTCTAGAGCATCTGAGATTAACAGATTCCAACCATCTGGTATGATTCTATTTGTGGAAGACCGTGCATTTAACATCTGTCTTACATATGTTGAGTGTATGCTATTTGTGACCACCACTTCCTTAATGGTTTTTAAATCTCTCATGGGAATAGCTTGCAACATATATTCCACATATGGCTCAGGCTGTCTGTCATCTGCTGGCTTCTCATGGATGATGACAGGATGAGCTATTTTATGAGAGTCATCTGGAGATGTTATGACTTGTATGATTTTCCCCTTCTGCCTATTAGCTCCTTTGTCATCTTTACTGAGAGTTATGCCCAGAGCTTGCAACTGAGCACCTATGGTAACATGCATTGAGTGAACCTCCTCTGTTGTAACGGATTCTAGAAATTTCATTGAATTATGCAAACTTTTATATTCTTCTAACACACATGATTCCATAGACCTTATTTTATCAGTTAATGATAATCTTTCTTCCTTATAAAGTATAAAGTAGTGGCAACATCACTCTGGAGAGTTATTGTTTTATCCACTAAGTATTCATGTTTATTATCAATAAAATCAAATCTGGTTGTACATTTATTATTAATAGACTAAAGTTCTTGTAGTAAATTAGCAGATTCCAAATAAAGGATCCTCTTATTTAAGTCTTTATTACTACTTTGTAATGCCTGGTTTTTAGATTCCAGAGAAATAATCTTTTTATTTAAGTCTTTATTGCTACCTTGTAAAGCCTGTATCAGTCTCAGTAATGACTCATCTTTGTTATTATTATTAAACCAGTTCTCCAATGCTATGTGAATTATTATGCTAAACACTAAAATGGTGTATATCATGTACATCCCAGGAAGGTCATATATGTCCTGTAAAAATTCATTCATCATACAAGCAAGCAAAAAAGTTTTCAAATTCTTGTGAAGTAATATTTTTCCACAATGTTGTGAGAAATAATATTCAAAATTTGTAAATAAATTTTTATTATCTTGTTTATTTATTAATTGGTTTTAAGGTGTAAAATTATCAAGTACTTTTACCTTGAATGAAATCCTTGGTTGCTGGTGTTTCGGTTCTTGTAATGATTTTTGGGTGTAGTAGCGCTGTTCGGCCAGCAGGTGTCTCACTAAAGCAGGTTCTGCAGAAGACCTTAACCTGTATGTCTTAAAGGGCTGTAGTTTAACCATTAGGTTAGCTGCCCACTATGCATGTGGCGGCAACCAGGGCAGGCAGCCAGCCCTGTGCGGGCATGGGCCTGAGACGGTGGGTGTGGGGGCCGCTCACCACATCTCAGGCCTGCTTGGTCTACATAGAGAGTTTATGGCCATTCGGTGAGACCTTGTCTTGCAAGAAAGACAGGAATGTTTTCATGGACAAAATGTGAATGAGGATGAAAAGCTAAAGGCACCCTATTTTCTCAATAAATAAATTCATTCTTTTAAGATCAACAGCATCCTAAGCAGTTCCTTTCATACTCACCTTGGTGGTCTCTTCTCTGCAATGCTCCCACATCTTCTAATTGAGAGATCTCGCTGGGTTTGAGCAGTAAACAACCTGTGCCCAGGGAATGCTGTACAACAGAACAGACTCATGGAAGCATCAAGTACCTCCAGATAATCCATAATGTTCCTCCTCATTATACTCATGAAATTATTTATGAAAGGCGGATGTAGTTTGAAAGAAAATTGCCTCAAAAGCTCATAGGGAGTGGTACTATTAGGAGGTGTGGCTTTTGGAGAAAATGTGTCACTGGGGATAGGCTTTGAGGTTTCAAATGCCCTAGCCAGGCCCAGTATTTCTCTCTCTTCCTGCTGCCTGCAGATCTGGATGTAGAACTCTCAGCTCCTTCTCCAGCTCCATAGCTGCCTGTACACTGCCATGCTTCCTACCATGATGACAATGGACTAAATCTCTGAGCTGCAAGCCAGCCCCGATGAAATGTTTTCAAGAGTTGCTGTGGTCATGGAATCTTGTCACAGCAAAAGAACTTTGACAAAGACAGCTGAAAATGAGCTTTATCTGTTTCTAAAGACTATCTCTGAAAGTTGAAGCGCAAATCAATGATTATGTGCACAATTATAACTAACACTCTCACTCAGGAAACTGAGTTAAACCGACTGTCTTCTGCCCACCCTTCTTCACATTTCTCTTTCTTCTCTCTCTCTCCAGGATCTTATGTATCTTAGACTGACCTAAAAAACAAAACAAAACAAAAAACTATGTAGCTGAGGTTGGCTTTGAACTCCTGATCCTCCTGCCTCCACTTCTAAAGTGCTAGGATTACAGAAGTGCATCACCACATCTGCACTTGGACCACATTAAGAATTTATTTGATTTATTTATTTAGAGTGTGTGTGCATGTTTTTACACATGTGCTGCATCATGTATGGATGGCAAAGGACAACTTGCAGGAGTCAGTTCTCTCTTTCCATCATATGGGTTCCTGTCTGAGTCCAGCTCCGACCTGTCTAAAGGTTCTTAGGGGGAGGAGAGAGGAATGAGGAAATACTACATAGAAATATAGGCAGAGATGAGAAAGACAGACACAGGATAGCTTCCGGAGGGCTCTGGGTCAATACCCAGCCACTCCAAGATTTGTTCTTATGGACTTTTTATACACTACCAAGGGGGCAATGGAGTGATTTTAAGTGACATCAGCAGCAGTGGGGAGCTTCCAGGCTAGTGGAATATGGGAGTGGGTAACCCTTTCCAGTTGATATCCCATATGGGTGGAGATGGGAGTCTACCTCTGCCATGCTCGGGAGAAACAAAATGACTTATGTGGAAATGTGAGTCTCCACCTTGTAAACTAATGAAATCACCAACAAAACAGAAAGCCTGGCTCCATCCAACAGTTTTTGTTTTGTTTTAATGGAACTATAAGCTCAAACAGACCCCATGTCAGAAAAACAGCCACCTAGTCCAAGGAACAATTTCTGGAAAGCAGGTCAGGAAACCATGTACCCTCAATCTGCTCTGCACCCCATGAGATGAAGGAACAATGGGAAACTTACAAGATAGGCTAAGCTTGGAGCAGCACTGAAACCTAGAGATCCATTTGTTGGATTGGAATTTTATTTTGAGACAGGGTCCTGTAGCCCAGGCTGTCTTCAAACTTGCTGTGTAGCTGAGGAAGATCCTGAAACACCTGATTCCTCTGCCTCCATCTCCCAAGTGCTGGGATCCCTGTCACACATCACCATACCTATTACACAGTACTGGGATCCTGTCACACACCACCTTACCTACTACACAGTACTGGGGATGGAACCCAGGGCTTCGAGCATGGGAGACGAGCACTCTAACCAGCTGAACTGCAGCCCTGGCTCCTGGGCTGGAATTTTAAGTTGCTTGAAGAGTCTGTTGTACCTCTCAGCATTGCCTTTGTTGAATTTATGAGGAAATGAAAGTCTCAGTGGCTGCCTTTCCCAATTACACATTTGGGAAAGTGAAGTATGTGCTGGGGTTCCTTCCCTTTCCAATACCTGTAACTCCGAAGGCCATAGAAAATGTCTGGGTGGGTGAGATGGCTCAGCAGGTAGGAGGCCCATGCTGCCAAGCCTGACAATCTGAGCCCAGTCCCTAGAACCCACATGGGGAAAGGAGAAACTAACTTTTGCAAAGTTATCTTCTGACCTCCACACAAGTGCTGTGCTACATGCGTGTCCACATACATACATACACACAATAGATAAATGTTAAAACAACAACAGCCGGGCGGTAGTGGCGCACACCTTTAATCCCAGCACTCGGGAGGCAGAGGCAGGCGGATCTCTGTGAGTTCGAGGCCAGCCTGGGCTACCAAGTGAGCTCCAGGAAAGGCGCAAAGCTATGCAGAGAAACCCTGTCTCGAAAAACCAAAAAAAAAAAAAACAAAAAAACAACAACAACAAAACCAGATCTGCCAGGATCTGGTCACAACCACTGTACTCTACTACTCTGGCCTCAGTAGAAATAGAGATGTGTGACATTGTTAGGTGCTACAATTCTAACACAGGTCTTATACATATTAAGCATGCATTCTATGGCTAAGCTCTGTCCCCAGCCTGAAATGTGACAGTGATAACTATTTTAGCCTCTGTGAATCAAGAGATCCCCAGCATTCATTCATTCTTTCTTTTTTTTTTTTTTTTTTTTTTTTGGTTTTTTCGAGACAGGGTTTCTCTGTGTAGCTTTGGTGCCTTTCCTGGATCTCGCTCTGTAGCCCAGGCTGGCCTTGAACTCACAGAGATTCGCCTGGCTCTGCCTCCGAGTGCTGGGATTAAAGGCGTGCGCCACCATCGCCCGGCCCCAGCATCATTCTGAACAGGACAATTTTTTAAGCAGTAGTGAACAGTTTGTGCAACAGCAGTGAACACGGGACACCTGTTGGCCACGGTTTCCAGGGTCTTACTCCACAGCCTGGGCTAGCCTAGACCTCACTATGTATCACACACAGGCTGGCCTCAAATTTGAAGCAATCCTCTTGTCTCAGCCTCCAAGTGCTAAGATTAAGGCATGAGCCACCACATCCAGCTTGGTTTTTTTTCCCCCCTGGTGCTAAGTATGGACTCAAGGCTTCCTTACACATGCTAGGCTAGCACTCTACGGACCCAGGCTGGAGACTATTTTATAGGCACATCTAGGCCATCTTGTTGCAATTTTCATAAGGCTAAGTATAATTAGCAGTTGAGTTTGGAGGGTCATGGGCTCAGGGTCTTTGAGAGACCATTTCCAAGACATCCTAGGATGTAGCCAGCAGCTGCTTTTAAAGTACATGGCAAGAACGTCATTTTGGCACTGGTTTCAGACTCCGGGCCTGTTTCCTTGGTTCCTTTCTCCGGCTCAGGTCCCAAACCCAGGCTGTGTTTCTTTCCCTGGTCCTGGGCCCCAGGGCCAGGATTCTACTGTCCTGCTCTGTGGTTGGTTTCACAAGTCACTTGGCCATGGACAGAGATGGCTCTGATCTGAGCCAAACTGTTTCTTTCACTGGCCTTATCTGAGCCATCTTTTCCTAGTGCTGGGCTCCAGGGTCAGAGTGGGTTTCTTTCTTTCTTTCTTTCTTTCTTTCTTTCTTTCTTTCTTTCTTTCTTTCTTTCTTTCTTTCTTTCTTTCTTCTCTTCTGCTTCTTCTTTTTTTTTTTTTTTGAGACAGGGTTGGTTTCTTTAGCCAGCCCCTTTCCCCTACACCTAGCACTACATAAAACCAGATATGGTGGTGCATGCATGTAATCCCAGGAGGTGAAGGCAGGAGGATTAGGAGTAGAAGGTCATCCTTGACCACACAGTTTGAAATCAGCCTGGAATACCTGAGACAATACCTCAAAAAAGGGTGTTGTTTCTTCCATCAAGAGCATGTGAGTAGACACAAACTAGAATGGCCACCCGAGACTTCAGGAAGCATGAAACTACCTAAGCCATTACCATGATGAAGTATCTGAAGGACCTAATGGAGTTCGTGTTGTGATCCTACGTGTGGAGAGCAAAGAACTGTTTGAAGGAGTTGGTTCTATCCTTCCAACACATGGGTCCAAGGAATTGAACTCGGACCAAGACATCCCATCAGCCCTGAATATGTATAACTTTAGTGAGAGTCCAATGTATATCTTTGAAGAGGCTGTCATCAATGTATTATCATACTTGTATTCCTGGAGAAAATTGGACAAAGTCAAGTTTCTCTCTGCAAGATTATCTGTAAGGAGACTCAAGCTGAGGTATTCACAGTGGTTTTGAAAAGGTATGTTGTGTTTCCCTATAGATGAAGGCAAACTGCAGCCGAGGAGCTATTGAGAAAGACACTAAACAGAATGCTCCATCTAAATCTATACTAGCAAAATATAGGCTGATTAGAATCTGTATTTTAATAAAATTAGGTGTTGGGTATGGAGACCCTAATCATTGGGCCTAATGGATGGAACCATAACATTGAGACTGCAGTAATTTATTATGAAGTTATTTATAAATCTAATCTATTTTCAGTTTGTTGGCTTTGTTTTCTTTGTGTTGTTTGTTTTTGTTTCTGCTTTTGAGACAGGGTTTCATTATGTGGCCAGGCTGGCCTAGAACTTGATATGTAGACTGACTAGGCTGGCCTCAAACTCCCAAGTGCTGGATTAAAGGGTGGGGCACCGCCACCTGTGGACTATACCCCTTCCTAAAGCCAGCCTTTCTCACCGTAAGTTCCTTCTTTCGGGCACTTTGTCAGAACAAGTAGAAAACAGCAATGCACTCACTGTTTAGTATTCAATGTGAGTAACAAATCCTTCTCAAGTTCTCCCCTCTTACTGTTATGTTCAAAGAACTGGCCAGTATCCATTGAAAATTACTTTTTTCCATGGACTGTTTATTCCATAGGACTGCCCAAGGTGGCAGCTCTATGCCTGTCTCGATGGTCACTGTTTCCCTACTTCTGACCGATTATATAGACGGTCAGATGCCCTCAGAATCACCACAGTGAAGCAGGTATGGTGGGGAGGTCATGAGTCGAGGCTAGCCTGGGCTATCAAAGACTCTGCTTCAAAAAGAAAAATAAATAGGGTGTCCTGACTCCCCGAAATGGTCTTTCTATCCAGTGCTCACCTGAAAGCCTCAGAATCACCAGGTCCTGCAGCCGCAAGATGTAAGGCGAGACTCAACTAAATGTATGTTGACAGGTGAATGTTTTTCCTTCTGAAAAAAAAAAAAGAAAAGAAAAGAAAAGAAAAGAAAAGAAAAGAAAAGAAAAGAAAAGAAAAGAAAAGAAATGAAACCAGAAGGTTTTCTAGGGGCTTTTGAAGAGGGGAAGACACGAAAACAGACCCGAGTCACGCGTGGTAGTTACGCCTTGTAATCCCAGCACATCAGAAATTGGGTCAGGAAGTCAGGAGTTCAAAATCACTCTGAACTACATTGTGAGACATTGTCTCAATACTATTTAAAAAAGAAAAGGAAGGCAAAAAGCACCCCGGGGACGCAGTGTACGGACAGGACACTTCCCGCCGGCCCGGGCAGGGGTGAGCGCGCTGGCTCCCGGCCTCCATCCACACCCGGACCCTCCACGTCACTAGACCGTCTCCAGGTAGGACCAACAACAATTTGTTCTTTGACAAACGGGGACCGCGGCGGAAGAGACGACTGCTTTATGGTGTCACTTCCGGGACAGCCTCCTGAGGGGCGCACAAGCTGGGGTTCAGCGGCAGTAAACAGGCTGGGACCAGTACACAGCTCCACCTTAAGAATGAGCCGGAACGCTGGGGGCGGGGCTTCTTCCTGGGGGCGGGGCTACCTCCTCGTGGGGGCGGGGCCGCTGTCCAGGCTACGCGTTGCGGGTCCTCTGCCCAGGGGCCGGGCCTCCAGTACTGACCTATCCAGAGACCGGGAGTCCTACTCTGGGGCGGGTCCGCTACCCAGCGGGGAGCCTGCACACGCAAGTTTGGTCGGGAGGTGGGGCCGGGTCGGTTCGTAGTGTGCACAGCGGGATAGACCTGAAGAGCAAGGTTTCATGCCGGGACTTGCCCCACAGGATGCTCCGAAAAGCCTTGCTGCATGCCTGCCGTCTAGCTATTCAGCCTACGCAGACTGGTCTCGAGTCACGTACTGGGAATTCCAAGGCTAAATGCATTAGGGCGCAGAAGCTGAGGACAGACAGGCGAGCTGAACAGGACTGACTCCTAGACTACAAATTGTATTCCTAGTACCCAGGGTGTGGCTCGTGTGTTGAGCCCCTGTGTACCAAGTGTAAAGTCCTGGATACTAACCGCAACGCAAACAAACAAAAACAAAAAACCAACTTAAAAAGTCCTAGGACTTACAGTGATGGAGGAAGACTCCCACTGCGAAATTTATTCCTTGCTTGCTGTCTTTTTTTTTTTTTTAAGTTGGTGATGAGGATCAAACCTAGGGCCACCTTGGACCTGAGGACCTGAGATCGATCCTTAGGACCTACAAAATGCCGAGTGTGGTAAACATTTGTAACCCCAGTACTGGGGGAGAGCAGGAAAAGGAGGAATCCCGGGGACTTAGTGGCCAGCCATCCTCGCCCACTTGTTGAGTTCCAGGCCAGTGAGAATTGTAAACATGCCCCAGCCTCTTGTGATTTTTTATTCCTCTGAGGCTGGGCTCTCCTGGAGGCACAGTGAGAACCTGAAACTGTAGCCCAGGTCCCAGCTTCTTGGTTTACTTGTGCTCAGGCATTGAGATCGGGAGCGCTGCAGGCATGGCTTGGGTAGAATCCGTTTCAAATTAATTTTTGAGACTTTTTTTTTCCTTAAATTTGTATTACATTGTGTGTGTGTGTGTGTGTGTGTGTGTGTGTGTGTGTGTTTTCATATGTGTATGCCCATGTGTGCAATTGCACATCAAAGCCAGTGAAAAAAAGGACCCAGAAGCGACATACTGGGCCAGGTTTCAGTCTAGTGCCTTAGGCCTAGATACCCAGACTAACCAATAAGCCATCCTTTGTTTTCTGTTTGTTAGAAACTATTAGACCATTGCCTAAAGCACTTTAGAGAATCAAAACTTTGGGAATCTGTTGTCTTAGAGATACTATAAATTGAAATGATGTGTTATCATATAGACTAAAGCACATTGCTGGCCCTGCCAGGACATTCCTTATTCCTTTCAGAGTTGCAGATGGTTCTGTTAGTCACAAAGTTACATAGTTTTTTTTTTTTTTTTCTTTTCTCTACTTTAACCTTTGTTGCTTGAACCCGTGTTGTATACATGCACATGTGTATGCATTTGCCTGTGTCTAGGAATGTGTGTGTATATGTGTATGTATATGTGTGTGTTGTGTGTGTGTGTAGTGTGTAGTGTGTGTGTGTGTGTGTGTGTGTGTGTGTGTAGTGTGTGTGTGTGTGTGTGTGTGTGTGTGTAGTCCAGAAGTTGATGTCAGGAGTCTTTCTTGGTGATGCTCCACTTTATTCATTGAGCTAGAGTCTCTCACTGAACCCATATCTGAAGATTCTAGGTAGTCTAACTAGCCTATTGCCCAAAGGATCCTGTTTCTACCTTCAGCGCAGGAATTACAGGTTTCTACCATGTCTGCCCATGGCTTTCATGTGGATTCCCAGGGTGCAAACTCCAGTCTCCACACTTTCTTGGCATGTTTTTTATCCATTGAATCAACTCCCCAGTCCCTTTATCTTTTGGGTGTTTGTGTGTGTGTGTGTGTGTGTGTGTGTGTGTGTGTGTGTGTGTGTGTAATATATGTTATAGTAGTGAGTTGTCACACAGTTTGAGATCACTGAGAACCTGGCTCTTAGGGTAGGGCTGCCCCCTCCCCACTTTAGACCCAAGCATGCTAATAAGACCTCTTGCCTGGGAATGGACTAGCTTCCTCTGGTCCTGTGAGGAGAAGAAAGAACAGCAAAACAGCCCAATGAGACTATGAGAAGGAGTAAAAGTGCTGTGTCCTTGAACACACTGGGAGGTAAGCATTCCTAGGCAGCTTTCCAAAGCTAAAGACTCTGCTACTGTTTAATCCCATGATATAAAGATGCCTGTGGTGTGAACTGCCAATGGGAAGTCTCACCCAGGGGAACACGTTCTGCCTGGAATCCTCTGGTGGTCAGAGTGCCAGCTGACTGTCTTGGTGGTGGGGCCTCCTCAGACAGTTTCTGCTGGGTGCTGTAAGTGCCTGGCCTCATACTCTGCTTGTTTTCTTTCCAAACCATAAGCATGGCTAGCATGGATCCCTCCACAAGATACAGCTCTGTTCTGAAAGAGAAAGCATTCTAAGGCTGCTGAGCAAATCCCTGGCTCTGAGGAACTTCTCTTTTGTGTATTGGCTTCGTAGTGAATAAATCAGGTTGGTCTTTGTGAAGAGTGGGCCAGCAAGTTGAAAGCTTTGAAGCTACACCATGTAGCTTAGGCTTCAAAAACCATGGTTACTGGGATAAATATGACCCTTTTGGCCAGGTGAGGCTGGTGTTTGCTAATGATCTACTTGAAAGCTATTGAAGATGTAGGCGGGGAAGACAGAAAAATGTTCAATGGGAAAAGGAGGTGGCAGATTTGCAGAGCTGTTGATGATGTTGCAATGGCAGACACATATCCTTAGTGAACAAGTGCAGGAGAGGAAGTGGAGGGCCAGTGCCTGGAAATGCCACCTGGCAAATGCTGTGGCCAAATTGAGATCCTGACACCTGTACTGGGATAGTGATGTACGGGATAAGGATTAGAGTGATGAGGGATGTAATGATGAGGAGAGAGAATTCCACCTTACTGAAAGCTGGGCTCTCATGCACAGATGCTTAGAACAACAGGAGGATTTGGGGATCTGAAGGGATGTAATAGAATACTTTACATGGCATGAAATAAATGACATTATCAAGGGTTACCTAGAGGCTTGGGGAACCCCTGATTACCTAGCTGGTGCAATTGTATGACCTAGGTGTCACTGGTATTAAACTGGATTCAAGAGACTTCATGTTGTTATTGCCACCACAGAATCTGCAGTGTGCAATGTGTTCTGAGTGTGGAGCATAAGGGCTTATCCACAGATGCACAGGGCAGGCCAATTGGCAGCACCAACATGTCCGAACTGGCTATGAGGGGTGCTCAGGGACAAAGCGATGACTCTTGATTGGTGACCCACAGCTAATCACCCATGATACTCCTTAAAGGATTGTGTACAAACCGTGGGAGAATCCTGGAGCCATCCAGTGTTGCAGCGGCTGATGATCTAACAACCCTGCTTTAGGAACATAAATCAGGAATAGGACAATTTAAAAATATTTATTCTTTATTACTTATTTATTATGGTGGTTGCACTCATGACACAAAGTATGTGTGGAAGTGCGAGGGCAGCTCTTGGGAGTTGGTTCTCTTCTTCTTCTTCTTCTTCTTCTTCTTCTTCTTCTTCTTCTTCTTCTTCTTCTTCTTCTTCTTCTTCTTCTTCCATGTGGATCTTGGGGATCAAACTTGGATCGTCCAGTTTGACAGCAAGTGCCTTTGCCTCCTGACCTGTCTCACTGACCCTGATAAGACAATTAAAACCGCATCTCCTGCTTATAAGCAAATGCTGTGGATATCGCTCTATATAAATAAAACACTGATGGCCAGTGACCAGACAGGAAGTATAGGCGGGACAAGGAGAGAGGAGAATTGGGGAAACAGGAAGAAGGGGGAAAGACACTACAGCCACCGCCAAGACATGCAGCATGTAAAGACACCGGTAAGCCACAAGCGACGTGGCAAGGTATAGATTTATAGAAATGGGTTAATTTAAGATATAAGAACAGTTAGCAAGAAGCCTGCCACGGCCATACAGTTTATAAGTAATATAAGCGTCTGAGTGATTATTTTATACTTGGATTGTGGGACTGCGGGGCTTGGTAGAACCTAGAGAGAAGCCCTCCAGCAACAAACAAATTATCAGGGCTCTGCTAATAAATGATAGATAACTTATTGACTTGAGTGATTTAAAAGGTAATGCAAAGAGGGAAGTTGGGACTGGACTGTAGGAAGGCAACCTCCCCATGTGCACCATGGGAGGAGAGCTTCCAACCCCCAGAGACAAACATTCACTGCCCTTCTTAAGTCAGAAGTGCCACGTGATAAAATAGATGGAGTGACTAGCCAAGAACTGCGACAGATGTTTAAAGATAAAAGACAGAAGCATCCTTATCCTCCAGAAAGCCCCTGGCTGATGCTTCCCTGGTGGTCCCCATTGCTACAGTGGCTCCTTTTGCTTTGTCTGCTGTTTTACTCTCAAAACTGGAAAGTCCAGCTCCAGAAGTGAGGGTGACATGTAAAGACTTTAGGCCCCACATTAAAGTCATAATCTATTGGAAAAATGGGTCAACTACTATACTAGCACTTTGGTGGGTACTAGAGATGAGACCAATTTAATTTATGGTAATCCAAAATTGTTCAAAGGGAAATCAGTTACAATTACTAGATTAGGGGAGGGAATTTTTGCCAAACAAACTACAGTTCCATTTAAAAAGTGGCCAGCTTCCTAGACAGGGGCATGAGGTAATGATAGTTCCCATTCCAGAGTAGATTGTGAGCATTGATATGTTAAGAGGATTAAAACTAAATTTAAATGCTGGAACTTATCAATCTGAAATCAGAACTGTTTCTTGTAAGCCTCAACAGGTGCCTGTGTAGGTGAGCTACTAAGGTGATGCAAATGAGGCAATATCATCAAGGGACCACGGAGAAATAGCCCAGACTATGGAGGATTTGGAAATAAAAGTTTTGGTGCCTACTACTGCTTAGTGGAGCAAATCCATACGGTCTGTTAGAACAATGATCATGGAAGAAGACCAAAGACTGTTGAGAGTTAAATAAGTAGCTCTGCCTCTCACTGCTGCTGTCCCAGATGCTGTCACCTTTTTAGAAAAGTACAGTGCCATTCAGGCGCCTGGCTCTGTTATAGATCTGGCTAATGCTTGCCTCAGTACATACCCATCCTGATTAATGCAAGCAAGGGCAAAGAATGCACATTTGTGTGCCTACCCCAAGGGTATATTCATAGTCCTACTGTATGCCACCACCTCATAACAGAGCATTTGCAGGGTGTAAAGGTGTCTCTCTCCATTCAGATAATGAGTTACATTGATAACATCATGCTTCAGAGGATGGAGGAAGAAGCCATCCCAGAAGCTGTAGTGTTAGTGACTGCTAGGTTGAAGTAATTTGAATGGGAAATCAACTCTGTGAAAACTCAAGGACTGGAAACTACTGTCTAATTTGGAGAAAGTATTTTTGAATCAAGGCAGATAGTAAATATTATTTAAATCCAGACTGAAGAAATTGTAATTTCTCATTGTATAGGATAAAAAGCAAGCCCAAAGTCCATTGGTCTGATTGGTTTCCAGCATCACCATCCTTCATCTAGAACAGTTTGAACCTTCTATATAAAAGAACCAGAAAGAAATTTCAGTTTGCACAGGCCCTAAGCAGGAGCAAACATTTGAACATGCAAACCAGATAATACGTGGCACTAGAGGTCTGGCTGGTCAGAACAGACTACATTGAATTATAAGGAAGAGCTGATGGGATGTATGCCAACTGGAGTTTATGGCAGAAATGAGAAAAACAGAGGGTGCCTTCAGGCTTTTGGAAGAGAAATCTGTCCTCTGCCAGTGAAGCGTATACCCCTTTAGAGAAACAGTTACTGGATTCTTCTGGGCTTTGATTGAAACTGAACCAATCACTGCCTATCATGAAGTACTGATGAGACTCCACACTCCATTACAACATGGGCACACATCAAACCTGCCACTCATGAAACAGGGCAGGCATAGGAGCCTAGTGTCATCAAGTGGAAGGGCAAGCAGGACAGAGCAAACGCAGGGCCACTGTCCCAGCAGAATCGGACTGCTCTCTCACTTTGGATGTTACAACAGAGTCTCCAGTTAGGTTGGAGAAAGTCTTTTGATCAATGGTCTCCTCAGCCTCTGGTGTGAGCAGTCAATATGTAGAGATATATGCTATCTATAAAGCTATTCAAACTGACTCAGGACAGTGCCACGTGTACATTAACTGGTCTGTGACAAATGAAATGGCCATTTGGATGGCCTGATAGCAAAAACATGAATGGACCACAAGTGGCAAAGAAATATGGAAAAACCTGCGTTGGAGGATATTTGGCAGTGGTCAGTCAGTGGCACTGTACTTCATGGCGATACTTCACAGTGTGCTTACTTACCTCCATAGAATAATCATTCAGCCCAGACTCCTCAGTCCAGACTCCAGTGAGTGTGTAAGCTCCCTCTGATAAGCACAAATGGGTTTATCACAAATCCAGACATCTTGGAGAGTATGCTGCTCACAGGTGGGCACAGGACTATGGAATGCCTAGTACTCAGGACATCATAAAGAAGAGTATCCTCAAAGAGCCCCTCTGCCAGCAGATGCAGAAATGGGATATCCTGCATCATTGGATAGATCATATTCATCAGGCAAAATCACCAGGACAATCTGGCAGATCAATAATACGGGAGCTTTGACTTGATCTCAAAATTGTCAGTCCATCTCTGTGGCAGTAAATACCTACATCTGGATGTTTGGTTGTATGTCCATATGCCCATGCTGCCCAAATGAGTACTATATGGACTCTAAACTATAATGCTAAGGTTGATATGCTCATACAAATCCAGAGTGACATGGGAGCTACTTCAAGCTGTATTAGTCAGAGTTCTTTAGAGTAACAGAACTTATAGAATTTATCTAACATATGAATGTGTTTATAAATAGATACATGTTTATATAAAATATATGGATTCTTTATTAAAATGGGGAGATTTATTAGAATGGCTTACAGGCTGTGGTCCAGCTAGTCCAACAATGGCTGTCTACCAATGGAAAGTCCAGGAATTCAGTAGCTGTTCAGTCCATGGGGCTGAATACCTCAGCTGATCTTCAGTATATCCAGGATTCCCAAAGAAGTAGGCTCTAATGCCAGTGAAGGAATAGACTTGTCAGCAAGAGCAAGAGCAAACAGGTAAAAGAGTGTTTCCTTCTTCCATGTCCTTTATAGAGGCTGCCACCAGAAGGTGTGGCCCAGATTAAAGGTGGATCTTCCCACCTCAAGATCTGGATGAAAAGTGAGTCTTCCCACTTCAAATGATTTAATTAAGAAAAAAATACCTGACAGGTGTGTCCAACCATTTGAGTTTCAGTTAATTCCAAATATAGCCAAGTTGACAACCAAGAATAACCATCACAGATGTTAATACAGCAATTTAAACAGTTAGGGCAAGGCTCATTCCATAAATGGAAAGATCATTTACTGGAAATGGTACAGACCTAAAAAATAGGCCAATAGGACAAAATGAAACACCACTAATATGGGTGATGACTCTAGATCTCCAAACCATAGTTGGAGACAAAAGATGAAACAATAGGGCTAATGTCCTGGGAGGTTAAGGCTGGTGCTCAGGTGTCCTTTTGGGCAGCTTCTGACTCAGTGAGACTGGATGTGTACTTCCCCACGGAGTGTCACTTAGCGTTCATGCTGCTTGGTTTTGGGGTTTGTTTGTTTGTTTGTTGTTTGTTTGGTTTTTCAAGACAGGGTTTCTCTGTGTAGCTTTGGAGCCTGTCCTGGAACTCACTCTGTTACCCAGGCTAGCCTGGAACTTACAGAGATCCGCCTGCCTCTGCCTCCCGAGTGCTGGGATTAAAGGCATGCGGCGCCGCCGCCGCCGCCGCCGCCGCCGCCGCCGCCGCCGCCGCCCCGCCTGGCGTGTTCCTGCTGCGTGTGACACCTACTGGTAGTGTGTTCTATCCCCTCCTAGATTTTTTGGGCTAATCTTGGGAAAGTCAGGTCTGGCCATCTTGGAACTCAGATACTAAGTAGAATGATTCAGCCAGACCACTGGAGGGAGATTAAGGTGATTTAAATACTGTTGGAGCCAAAGATCTGCCCATGCAAAGACATATCAAAATAGCTCAGTTAGTGCTCTGTGCATTTGATGAAGTTAAAGTAAAACAAGGGAACCCTCTGACACTGCCAGCAGTACAAGGAGCCAAGGCTTTGGATCAGTCAGCACTTTATGGAGGCTGGAAATAAAGAGGCCCCTGAAAGCCTTCCACATGCTATGAAAATTGTGGCACAAATTCAGGATGAAACAGTAGTGGTCATCTGCCCAGGAGATGACCGGCTGTCTCATACACCCATTACTCACACGAGTATACTGAATCGGGGCATCTATCTATCTATCTATTTATTTTTCTTGAGATAGGGTTTCTCTGTGTAACTCTGGCTGTCCTGGAACTCAATCTGTAGGCCAGATTGGCCTTGAATTCAGAGATCTGCTTACCTCTGCCTCCTGAATGCTGGGATTAAAGGTGTGCTCCATCATGCCCAGATGAATCTTGAATTTTATATCCATTATACTTAATGTTGCTGAAGGCTGCTTGATCTCTATGAGACCAGTTCAATATTCTTCTTCTGGGAGCTGTGCAAATCCTTAGCTCCTGGACTAACTGCACCACTCCTGTCAGACGAGCAGTTTACGAGAGGGAGACGACGGAGGTATTTTTCCAGGGCAACAGAGACATCTCTTAATTCAAAAACGTTATTGATCCGCCCCCCAGAAAAACAACTGTGATTTCACCATGTGACTCCCTAGAGCAACTCAATGGATGATAAGGACTTTATCTACATCAAACATAAAAAGCAGCCTTTGAGATATCTCAGTGGGTAAAGGCACTTGCCACCAAGCATGAGGGCTGAGTTTGAACCCAGGAACTTATGTGGTAGGAGAGAATACACTCTGATGAGTTGTCCCAACCTCCACAAGGATGCCATGTCATGTGCACACCCACTTTCTCCCTCATGGAAATAAATGAATGTAATTTTTAAAATAACTGTAGGGAGGGACTGGAGAGATGGTTCAGCAATTAAGGGCACTTGCTACACTTGCAAAGGATGTGGGTTTGGCTCCTAGCACCCACAGAGTGGCTTATGACCATCTGCAATGTCAGGGGATCTGACCTCTCTGGATTCCTGCATGTATATGGTGCTCTTATGAAAACTCAGGCACACATGTATACACAGGAAATAAAAACAAATATAAGCTTGGCATAGTGACACACACCCCTAGTCCCAGCACTCAGGAGGTAGAGGCAGGAGGATCTTTATGAGTTCAAGGCCAGTCTGGTCTAGAGAGTGAGTTCCAGGATAGCCAAGGCTACACAGAGATTCCTTGTCTTGAAAAACAAAACAACAAAACCAAATTTCAGGTTGAATTTAGCTCTAAATCTAATCAGTTTACTTTTGGTGTTCATAATAGATATAGTCCTAGAAAACCACTACAAGGGCCGGTGGTACGGCTCAGCTGGTAAGGGCATTCGCCACCACACCTCGCAGTGAGTTCAGTCCTGGGGCCTACATGAAAGGAGGAGAGAACTGACTCCTGCAAGTTGTCCTCCGGCCCCAACAGGCCCACCCACTTCTTCCCTCCACCCACAACAGTAAATGAATAAATGTCATTTATAAATTAAAACATTGGGGCTAGAGAGATGGTTCAACAGTTAAAAGTTAAGAGTGCCTAGTGCTCCAGCAGAAGACCCGAGTTCAGTTCCAGACCCACGCAAGGAAGCTCACAAACACCTCTAACTCCAGCTCCAAGGGGAATCAGATGCTCTCTTCCGCCCCCTGTGAGCACCTCTACTCATACACACACACAAAATTAAAGATAAAACCTTCAAAAATGTTCTTAAAAGTTGCTACAAAATAACCTGATAGAGAGAGGCATTACCTGTGGAGACATTGGTAAATGCTACAGGGATGCCCTTCATGCTAACCCACTAGACAGCCACGTGGCCAGCACGGATACTGTTAATCAGTGCTGTCTTTGTACGGACTGTCCCGCTCTAAGAATGTAATGTAACTCACTCTACTGGCAGTACGTTCCTGCAGAAGCTTGTGAATAGTGTCCGCTTTGTTTTAACGTATCTTCTGATCACACACTAGTGAGATATGTGGGCTGTGTGATCGGTGACATAGTGTACAGACGTCTTTATACTAAGGGCTCTTATCATAAAGAACTCCACGTTTTGGGTCAGGCGCACTCTTTCTGGTCTTGTGATGCTAACCTCATCCCGTACCTGCTTTGACGACTATTGCAGTAGCTACATCTTTGCGAGCCGTTCCAGGGCTTACGGCTGGGTTGCAAAGTGAACTTTCAGTTAGAAGCTTCATCACTAAAGTAGTGAACAGCACTGCCTTAGCCTTGACTGCTGTTAAGAATTAATCAAACTTTCTCTTCTTCGGGAAAACACTAAATGGCGGAGGAAGCCAGTGCCGCGGAAGGACCAGGCTAGGCTTCTGAGGAGTTGGCAGCAGCAGCTGTAGGCGTGGCCAAAGGCCTCAGGACTCTTGGAAGTAAAGCGGAAGACAAGGACTGGATCCCCATCACTGAACTGGGCCGCCTGGTCAAAGTCATGAAGATCAAATCCCTGCCCACTAAGGAATTTATGATTATGGACTTTTTCCTTGGTGCATCACTAACGAATGAGGTTCTGAAGATCATGCCAGTGCAGAAGCAGACTCGGGCTGGCCAGAGGACCAGGTTCAAGACTTTTGTCCCTATTGGGAATTACAATGGTCATGCTGGTTTTGGTGTTAAGTGCTCTAAGGAAGTAGCCACTGCCATCTGAGTGGTCATCATCTTGGCCAAGTTGTTCATTGTCCCTGTGTGGAGAGGCTACTGGGGGAACAAGATTGGCAAGCTCTGCACTGTTCCGTGCAAAGTGACAGGCCGCTGTGGCTCTGTGTTGGTGTGTCTCATCCCTGCCCCCAGGGGCACTGGCATCATCTCTGCTCCTGTGCCTAAGAAGTTACTGATGATGGCCGGTATTGATGACTGCTACACGTCAGCCAGAGGCTGCACTGCCACCCTGGGCAACTTTGCCAAGACCACCTTTGATGCCATCTCCAAGACCTACAGCTACCTGACCCTGACCTCTGGAAAAAGACTGTGTTCACCAAATCTTCTTATCAGGAATTCACTGACCATCTTGTAAAAACCCACACCAGAGTCTCTGTTCAGAGAACCCAGGCTCCAGCTGTGGCCACCACGTAAGGGTTTTTATACAAGAAAAACAAAGTGTATTGAATTAATCAATATGTGCCAAGGTATATTCGAGCTGCTGTTGCTTATTATTACACCACCTGAGTGCAGAGAATTTCCAGCCATGTGTTGTTTTGACCTGAATGATGATTCTCGGAATATTTCTGCATTGATCTCAGATTTACAAACAACATTAGTAAAATACTCATTCCATAGGACTCTTGGGATGGGCTGCAGGCTGAGAAACATATAAATGTGATGTAGTGATAATATCACTAATGACTGCACTTGTAGTGATGACTATGTTTCTGCTTTTACCTATTGTACTCACTACTCATTGTAGTCCCTTCCTATCCTGTAACTACTCAGGAATAGTTTAAAAACAAGATGTAATACACATTGTGTTAGTACACTGCCACACACTGTTTAAGATTATTGAGACGCTGGTTCTGGAAGTGCAGTTAGTCCTCCACTTCAGACCCAAGTATGTTTGTCTTGAGTGTCCTCCATGACCTCCTGTCCAGGGATGGACTGCCCTGCCCCTGGCCCTGTGAGAAAATGGAGACAAGGCCAAGAATGAAAATATCATGCTGAAAAAGTAGAGAAAATTGGCAGAATAAAAACATTATGTCCTTGAACACAGTTGGGAGGTAAACTATTTCCAAGTATCTTCCCAAAGCAAAAGACTAATTTACCTTATGATATAAAATGCTGTGATGGGAATGGCTAACTGGAAGTGTTATCTAGGCTATGCTCTGAGACCCTCTTTATCCACCAGGGGCCGGGCTGACTGCCTGCACCCTATCTTGGACTTTCTGCTGGTGGCAGTGTCTGATACGATGCTCTACTATATTTCTGCTGCTGGCTTATTCTTGTTTTCCTGCTTGCTGTATAGTCAATAAACTCACTCAGTCAGAACAGAAAGTGCCACTACTGAGGATCATCCACCATACAAAACAGTGTTCATGTGTGTGAGTGTGGGCGGGCCCACACCTGTCAGGACAACCTCGTGGAGGTCAGTAGATACCTCAAGTATCTTGCTTTTAATTTATTTTAGACAACGTATCTTGTTCACTGCTGCTTATACCAGGATAACTGGCCTGTGACTTTCCTGTCTCCACATTATATTTTGCTGTAGGAGTGCTAAGATTATAGATGCTATATCATGCTCCTGAGTTTGGCTTCTAAAGATACAAATTCAAGTCTTTATGCTTGTGTGGCAAATATTTACAGTAGAGTCATTTCCCTAGCAGCCCATGATGGCTAATCTTGTCAACTTGACCACATCTGGAATCAACTAACATTTAAACTGCTGGACACTCCTGCGAGGATTTTCTTGACCAGATTATTTGAAGCAGGAAGACTCACCCTAAATCTGGGCAGCATCTTCTGTGGCACCCAGATAAAAGGACATGGAAGAAGGAAACCGCTTTTTGCCTGCTTTGCTCACTGTTGCCAGTGAGTCCATCTATTCTGTTGCTGAGGCATTTCTTCATCAGTACTAGAACCAATTTCTTTGGGATTCCAACACAGATTGAAGATTAGCAGCTCTCCAGGCATCCTTCAGGACTCCAGTGCCAAATCGGGACTGATGAGATATCCAAGCCTTGTGGACAGATTAACCACTGGATTCTTGTCCTTTCCAACACAGTTGTTGGGCTACCCAAACTGCAGCCTGTAAGCCAACCTAAGAATCTCCTTTTCATATATTGTAGGGATTTGAATGAGAACGTCACTTACGGGCTCCCATATTTGAATACTTGGTCCCTGTTGGTGGTGCTGTTTGGGGAGGTTTAGTGTAGCTGGAAGGTTTCTCCAGTCTCGCCCAGGCCCAAGGTCCCACAGCCACTTATAAAATAATCATTCAGAGGCTTAATATTAATCATCAATTGCCTGGCCTATGGCAGACTTCTTGCTAGCTGGCTCTTATAACTTGACCCATTTCTATTAATCTATAAGTTGCCACGTGGCTGTGGCTTACGGGTACTTTCACATCTTGCTTCTTCTGGCGGTGGCTGGCGTCTCTCCCCTCTGCCTTTCTTCTTCCTCTCTCTCTCATCAGTTTCCCGCCTAGCTATAACCTGACTTGCCATAGGCCAGACAGCTTTACTTATCAACTAGTCAGAGCAATACATATTCACAGTGTACAGAAAGACATTCCACAGCAGTTTAGGAGGTATGGCCTTGTTGGAGGAAGTATGTCACTGGAGGTAGGACTGAAAAGCTTAAAGAATTGGTCATTTTCGGTTAGTTTTGTGCTTGAGGTTCCACATGTGAGTTCTCAACTTTCTGTTCCTGCCGCCACGCCTGCCCCTGCTGCAATGCTGTCCCTGCCATTATTGATTCGAACTCTCTGTCACTGTAAGCCCAAATCTATTCTTTCTTTTCTTTTTTTTTTTTTTTTTTTGGTTTTTCGAGACAGGGTTTCTCTGTGTAGCTTTGCGCCTTTCCTGGAACTCACTTTGTAGACCAGGCTGGCCTCGAACTCACAGAGATCCGCCTGCCTTTGCCTCCCGAGTGCTGGGATTAAAGGCGTGCGCCACCACCGCCCGGCTATTCTTTCTTTTCTTGATCATGGTGGTTTATTATAGCAACAGTAAATATCTATCATCTGTCTATCTATCTATCTATCTGTCTGTCTGTCTGTCTGTCTGTCTGTCTGTCTGTCTATCTGTCTATCTGTCTATCTATCATCTATATTTGCTTCATAAGTTCTGTTCCTTTAGGGAAAACCCTAATTCACCTTGCTTCCTTTTTTTTGTACAGGAACAGAGGAACAAATCCAGACACTACTGCATGTTAGATAAGTGCTCCACATCTTCAGCTCTTCACTTAAAAGATTTTTTTTGTGTGTGTATATGGTGGGTATATGCACAAGAGTGCAGGTGGCCACGAGGACCAGAAGAGAGTGTATGATTCCCTGGAGCTGGAGTTACAGTTGGTTGTTGTGGTGGTTTGAAAGAAAATGGCCCCCAAAGGGAGTGGCATTATTAGGAGGTGTGGCCTTTTTAGAGGAAGTGTGTCACTGCGGGGGCAGGCTTTGAGGTCTCTCTTTTCTCAAGCTTCAATGTGACAGTCAGTTGACTTCCTGTTGCCTCTGAGTCAAGATGTAGGACTCTCAGCTCCAGATCCACATCTGCCTGTGTGCTGCCATGTTATCCATCCTGATGATAATGGACGGAACCTCTGAAACTGTAAGCGAGCCACCTCAATTAAATGTTTTCCTTTACAAGAGTTGCCATGGTCATAGTGTCTCTTCACAGCAATAAAAAGTCCCAAGACAGTCGAGAATCATCAGATGTGGGTGCTGGGAATCAAACTTGTATCCTCTGGAAGAGCAGCAAATGCTCTTTAATAACAAAGCCGTCTCTCCAGTCCACAAACTCACAGAGATCCCACTGTTTCTGCCTCTTGAGCACTGGAATTGAAGACATGCACCACCACGCCTGGCTTTAAAAACCTTTAATTTTTCTTTTAATTATTTCTGTGTATGCTGTGTACATGTGGGTACCCAGTTACTGTGGTGCCCTAGTGGAGGTCAGAAGGCAACTTTGTAGGGTCACATCTCACCTTCCACCTTTCCTTGGGTAGAATTGAACTCTCTGTAGAGCAGGCTGGCCTTGAACTCACAGAGATCCCCCTGCCTCTCCCTCTGCTGGGATCAAAGGCATGTGCCACCATCACCCTGCTCCCAACTCTTTGTTTTCCTTTTTTTTTCCTTTCTCGAGTTAGGGTCCTTACTATGCCTGCTTAGGGAGTTTGAGGCCATCTTGGCTACATAAGGCTTTGTCTCAAACAAGTAGAAAAAATTACCATGAACAATTGTAGTTGTTTGAAAGAGAATGTCTCCCATAGGCTCAGGGTTTGAACACATGGTCCCCAGCTGGTGGCTCTGTTTGGGGAGGTCATGGGGACATGAGGCTTTGCTGGAGGACAGATGTCCCTGGGGGTGGGCTTTGAAAGTTTGAGGCCTCACCCCATCTCTAGTTCACCCTCTTGCTTCTAGCTTGGGGTTGGGACATGATCTCTCAGCTTCCTGCTTCAGCTGCCATGCCTGCCTGCTGCTAAGATTTTTTTTTTTTTTACCATGATGGACTCTCATCCCATGGGAAACATAAGTCCAAATAAACTCTTCTTTTTGTAAGTTGTTTTTGGTCATGGGCTTTATTTTATTTTACTTTATTTTATTTTTTGGTTTTTCGAGACAGGGTTTCTTTGTGTAGCTTTACGCCTTTCCTGGAGCTCACTTGGTAGTCCGGGCTGGCATCGAACTCACAGAGATCCACCTGCCTTTGCCTCCCTAGTGCTGGGATTAAAGGTGTGCGCCACCACCGCCCGGCTGGTCATGGGCTTTATTACAGCAACAAAAACATAACCAATCAACATTGATAGGCCTCTATATACATATATGAAAAGTTTATTATTTTATTATGTGTATGAGTGTTTTGCTTGTGCAAAACAGCTGTGCAACTGTGTCTTTCCTGGTGCCTGTGAAGGGTCCCTGGAACTGGAGTTATAGACAGCTGTGATCAGTCATGTAGGTGCTGGAAATCAAACCTGGGTCCTCTGGAGGAGTAGCCTGTTCTCTTAGACAATTGAGCCATCTCCCCAGCCCATATATATTAATATCAATATACCATACAAATTAATAATACACAATATACTATACAATATTAAGTATATCATATATCATATAATAGCAAATACATTATTACTGGGGTCCAGCCTCGGCTCAAGTTCAGGTCCTGAGATGGGGAAGGGGTATTGGTGCGAAGAAATGAACTGTCTGACCACCAGATGAGTTTCACACAAGTGGCCAGCCCCAAGTAGTTCCAGTCGTCTTTATCTATATATCAAAACCAAGCATTTTTTCCACACTAATAAGTTTTTCCCATCCCCCAATGTTAACCTCTGGCAAAAAACAAGTATGTCAAATATGTTTTTTTTTTCCTACTTTTACATCAAAACATCTTTAAACAAAAACACAACACTTATCATTTTGCTGGCTTGGCCAAATATTGAGCCAGGTACATCCTGTCTTTACAAAACTAAAAGGTGATAAACACAGGCACACATTTTCAAGAACAACAATCTCGTTCAAAACTTATTTACAGAAATAGGGGTGATCTGCCTCCTGTCCGCACTGAATCAGAACAGCTCCCGGGGTCAGATCCCTGGAGCTGCAGCTAATAGATTGCTGTGAGCTGTCCAACGCGGACGCTGGGATGCAAATTCATGTCCTCAGGAAGAGCTTCAAATAGCCTTCACTGCTGAACCATCTTTCTACCCCTTTCACGTGTTTTTTTTAGTAAGCAAAGTAATAAGTTTCGGCATGACATTTTCATACATACCTTGCTTTGGTTGACTGTCCTCCCCCATTCATTTCTGCAGTTCCCACCTCTTCAAAATGTACCCTCGTACCCACTTCCAGCTTACCGCCTCTACTTCTACCTCTTAAAACAATTTTTTTTTTTTTGTATAGGTATGGGTATTTTTCCTGCATGTATTTCTGGGCATTGTATGCATGTCTGGTGCCCATGGAGGCTAAAAGAGGGTGTCAGGTATCTTTGGAGCTCAAGTTACAGACTGTTGTGGGCCACCATGTATGTGTTAGGAATTAAACCAGGGCTCTTAACCAGTGAGCCATCTCTCCAGCCCAAATCCTATTTCCTTAAAACCTCTCCTCCCACCCCATTCATGCTCCCCTTTCTAGGTTCATGACTTACACACACACACACACACACACACACACACAAAGCTAGGATCCACATATAAAACAGTAGTTTTGTCTTTTTTCTGAAATCTGTATCAATGGCTGGCTTTGAACTCACAGAGATCCACCTATATTTGCTGCCTGAGTGCTAGATTAAAGGTGAATGCCTCTATGCCTGACCTAGTTTTATTTTGAACTATTCCAAAAATAGAAAATACACAAGTTGCTAAATTGTCTCTAAAAAAGTAAGCTATTTGGGCCAGCAAGCTGGCTCAGTGGGTGAAAGAGATGATTTCCATTGCTGACTTCCATTCCTGAAACCATGAGAAGAGAACCGACTCCTGAAAGTTCTCCTCTGACCTCCATACATGACCATGTACATGCCTGCTCTTCCTGTCACACACATGCCCATGCACATGCACACACCACCACCACTAAAACTCAGAAAAAAATATTAGGACCTCATGTTATCTAAAATTTCATGAAACCTAAATATTCTTTACAAATACAGACTTCCTCCTACAAACTGATCATTGTATACAGAAAAGATGGAAAAGAACAGCAAAGGAGTTACCAATTCAACATATCTGTAAACTAAATTTGCTAACACAGAGATACTATTTTATTATTTATTTATAGACAGGGATTCACTATGTAGCTGAGGCTGGCCTCCAAGAGCTCTGATTTAATACAGTTCAAGTACACAGCTTCCCTTGAGACACTTCCTCAGAATTCAAAAGAGTAGTCTTGAGTGACTTTTCTTCTCAGTGTCCTATATTTCACTTATTTATTCATTCAAGAATGAGGCATTTATTGTGCTCTGAGATGCTGGTGATACAAATTAGTACAACCAGTTTATATGTGTAGAAATACAATCCAGTAGTTCAGGCTGGTTTTGAACTCATTATACACCCCAGACTGGCCTCCAACTCTTGATCCTCCTGCTTCAGTCTCTGGAGTGTGTTGGGATTGCAGGAATGTCTATGAATAACTTTTTAGATTCATATTTTTATTATTTAGTTGTGTTTATGTGCATGTGAGTGTGAGTGCCTGCAGAGAGCAGAAGAGGGCACCACATCTGCTGGAGTTGGAGTTAAAGGCAATTTGAGCCATATCAAGAAGGTGCGAGCAACTGAATTCTGGTCCTCAGAGCAGCAAGTGCCCTTATGGGTGAGGCCTCTTCAGCTTCCAAAAAACTTACAACAACAACAACAACAACAACAACAAAATCGCAGCAGTGGAGACTGAACTTAGAGACTTGAGTGTACTAGGCAAGTATTCAGCCACCAAACTGTCTTCTCAGCCCTAGTGAATAATTATTGAAAAAAAATGCCAGTAAATTAGTGTTCACAGTAACTCCCCAAAGGCCAACCACTGAAAACTCAGTGATACCCAGAAAAGCCTTGAGGCACAATTTTAGAATGCATGTTAGCAATATTACTTTGTAAAGTAGGAAAGGCTGGTTTATTTGGTAAATTCCAAGAAACAGAAAACTTAACACTTGAGGTAGAGGATGAAGCTCTGTTGGCAAACTTCTTGAATAACATACACTAATACCCATGTACCCTATTAATCCCAACATGGGCATGCCTGTTATCCCAATACTTCAGAGGAGGAGGCGGGAGACTCCGTTCAGAGTTAACACAGCCTAGGGAGTTAGAGGCCTGCATGGGCTACATAAGATCCTGCCTGGGCTACAAAATACCCTGACTCAATGGGGAACACACACACACACACACACACACACACACACACACACACACACACACACACACACACACACACACTCCCCCTCCACGCGCTCCAAACCCCAAACAAGCCACATTAGATGGAGGGGAAAGGAAACAAAGAAAATTCAAAAGACTCAGAATTTACAGAAAGCCCATTTTTATTTTATTTTGGTGACAGGGTTTCATGAATCCCAGGCTGGCTTCGAATTTACTATGTAGCGGAGGCTGGCCTTGAACCTCTCGTCTCTATCTCCCAAGCACTGAGACAGGCGGGCACCATCTCACGGGGCTGGAGATGGATTCCAGGGCTGCGTGCATGCTAGGCAGGGGCTTTACAAACTGAGCCCTGGGTGGTGGTGGGGGGTTGTGCCTTTATTCTACAAACACGACAGAGTCAGCGACTGCGGCGTCAGCGCGGTGTCCAGAGGCACACAAAGGCAGGTCCACAAAAAGGTGTCTGCAGACGGCAGTGACTGAAGGGGCCGGACGGATCATTTTTCCTGGGTTGGCAGATTATGCAACACGGCTAAGGGCACCGCGAGCGTGAGGGAGAGGCCCGACAGAAAGGCTTTTGTCAGCAGCATCTCCATCGGGGCGTCCCCACCCCCATCCTCGCCCCACCGGTCCGCCATCAACTGCGGCGCACCCGGGCCTGGTCCCGCCCCTCACCCCGCCCCCGCGCTGCCCGCCCGTCTTCAGGGCCTCGCTTCTGACCTCGACCTCTCGGCCCCTTTCGTCTCTGCGCCCCTTACGAGCCCACCCGAAGAAGGGTGCAACTGCCCCGACGCGGGAACAAACAGGCTTTTCTCCCCGGCCCGAAGGCATCCAACGTGGCCGAGAACGCCGAGCCGGAAGCGGAAGTGACGTCACGCCACCGGCCCCCCTTTTTTTCTCGGAGCCCTGAGACCTTCTCGGCGTTTGTCCGAGGGCTCTCCACTCCGCACGGTGAGGATTCGGTGAGGGGGTGCGGGGGCCTGCACCGGGAGGGAGAGCACTCGGTAGGCCTCGGCGGGCCGGGCCGAGCTCCGCTGGCGGGGCCGCGCGTCCGCCGGGGTCTGCAGCCTTTCCAGGTGCCGCGGCCCCGAGTGCGCATCGGGACTCAGCCCGGAGCTGTTTGCATCCACCTTTCTTCTAAAGCCCGTGCAAAGTAACCTTTGTGGAATTGTTCTCCCCAGTCCCCCTCCCAGAAAGAATAGACTTTCCGCCATTGGCATCGCATTGAGACGCTGCATCTTCCATTCTCGGACCGGGCGATTCTGTTTGCTGCAGCCGAGCTTTGGCCGAAAGGTGGGTGAGGACAGCCCTTTCCTCGTTTTTTCTTTGTGTGTGGGTGTATGTGTGTGTGTGTGGAAAGGAATGTTTTATCCGAAAATTTAGCTTTTGTGGGACATCTGTTTACCTGAGACACATTGCATTCTGATCTTTAAAAAAATAGCTTTTTTATACCCATATGCAGGATGCGTCTATCTGTATGTAAATCTAAACGTACATAGACCCTACACGGGTCCCTTTGTGTCGAAGAAAAGTAAGGATACCAAGTTACTCTGATTTGATGCTGGGGATGCAACTCGGGACCTCATGATGCTAAGTACGCTCCTGCTGAGCGACACCCCGGCCCAAATAGTTAGCTATTGTCTGAATGTTGTAGGCCTGTGCCTTCTTGCAGACTTTAAAAAATGGAGGCTTTGTTAGGTTAGTACTGATTGGCTTTTTCCAAGGAAAAGTAAAATAACGTTTTATGGTGAACTATTTGAAATAAGTTGAGAGTTTCAGGCATGATACTTTACAGAATGGGTAATACATCTTCTAAAAAATTAAGATATCCACCCAGTAAGACCTTAATGGTAATGTTTCAACCAAGATAACTAAAAACAATAATGTTATCTAATAGCTTCTTTGTGTGAAATCAGAATTCTTCATTGTTATAAAATTGAGTGTTTTTGCATCTAAGATCTCTTCAAAGTTTCTTTGTTTTGTTTTTTCGATAGTGGCAATTGAATCCAGGGCTTTGTGCTTGTTGGGTAAGCTCTCTACCACTAAGCTATAAGCCCAGACCTCTTTAAGACATTTTTGTTGTTTTTTTTTTTTAACATATTTTTAAAAATTTGATATTTATGTATGGGGTGCGGGTTTATGCCTTCTCGAGTGCACTGCTCTGGGACATCGGAAAAGGGCATGGGGTCCTTGGAGCTGGAGCCGCAGGAGGTTGTGAGCCACCTGGTGTGGTGTTGGGAACCAGATCTCAGGTTCTGGAAGAGCAGTACCCACTGTTAACCGACAGGCCGTTTATCACTTTAGTTCCCTCTTTAAGGGTCTTACATGAAAATTTCAAATGTCTTGCAGAATCTTTGAACCTAGAGCAGTCGTGTTGTTTGTTATACTAACTTTTTCAGGAGGCATCCCCCCCCCCCCCCCGTTTCTGTGTATATTTTGATGGCTTATTTTTATTGGCATTTTTGTCCATTTAAGAATTTTCCCCATTAAAAAAAAATTTTTCCCCCTGTAGACTAATTGATGCTTTGATGGCTGAGTGAGTGAAGTGGTCGAGTTCTTGCCTAGAATATTTGAGGCCTTGGGTTTCATCCTCAGCTCTGCAAAGGAAGGGAGAGGTAGTGAAAGAAATCCAGCCTAAGCTTGTTCTTAAAACCCAGAATAAATATATTACAAATTGATCAGTTTTGGAAGTTCATATACTCTATTGAGTTACTGAGTTAATACATTCTATTGCTATTATGAGAATACATGAAGGAAATAAAAGTGAGTGAGTGAGTGTGAGAGACAGAGACAGAGAGAGACAGAGAGACGGGAGGGGGTGCTGAACCTACAGCATTGGTCATGGTAAGTGCTCTGTCATTGAGTTACACCCCTAGTCTTTTTACTTAACTTCTTAAGCTACATTTTTTTTGGTCCACATGAGTGCATGTATGTGCTGTGGTGTGTGTGAGGAGGTCAGAGGACAGCCTACTGGAGTCCATCCTTTTCTTCCATCTTGTGGGTCCTGGGAGTAGAACTCAGGGAACTTTAGGTCTTTGGGCTTGGTGGCAAATGCCTTTATACAGTCAGCCATCTCCCTGGGCTTTGTGCTTCTCTCCCTCCTTTTCTTCCTTTTCCTCTTATTCTTCTCCCTCCCAGCATAATGGCTCCATATACTCTTTAATTTGAATATATTCATTCTACAAAATAATGGGTTTCATTATGCCATTTTAATATATTCACATAATGTATTTTGATCATGTTCATTCTCAAGAGAAGTGAGTTCTAAGTTGAGACTAAATGACAGGGTATAGGAATAACCATGTTGAAAGAGAAGGACGTGGGAGGTAGAGAGAGCATGGTAAGCAGTGACTAATTATATTTGTACAGTACAAGAGGAGAGCCTCAAGAGTTAATCCAAGGCTTGACAGTAATTTCACTCATTTTCTTTGGTGGTACACAAACTCTTATCCCAGCAATTGGGTGGTAGAAACAGAGGCAGGAGAATTGCTGCCAGTTTGAGGCCAGTCAAGACTATATAGCAAGACCCTATCTAAATAAACAAGGGGGCTCATGATTATGAATACTGGTTGCTCTTGCAGAGGACCTGGGTTCGGTTTCTAGCACTCACATGGCACCTTACAACCATGTGTAACTCCAGTTCCAGGGGAATCCAGTGCCCTCTTCTGGCCTCCATGGGCACCAGGCATGCAAGTGGTGCACAGACACACAGGCAAAGCACTCACTCATACCTACAAAATAAAATAATCACAACAGCGAGACAAAACAGGATAGAAAATTCATCTATGCTAGTTATTAATCTTAGGAAATGTTTTTGTTCCTGAACAGCCAGAGCCTCTTTGAGTGGTTTTTAGACTGCCTTGGGTTTCCCATATCCAAACTAGGACTCAATTTCCCTGGGGGAATGTTCTAGTTCTTACAGGAGGAACTGGTCCCGTGTGACTGCTTACAGATACTGACACAGTTGGAACCACTCCAGGGCTAAATGACCAGAAGGTCCCCTGCCAGTATGGTATAGCTGAAAATATCAAGGGATACCTGGGCTTGACAGCATTCATGGTTTCTTCTATATTTGCTCTTTAAGGGACATAGATTAAAAATTGATGGTGTCAGAGGAGTCAGAAAAAAATGAGAGAAAGCTAGGCATGGTAGTGAACACCTGTAATCCCAGTATTTCGGAGGTGAAGCAGGAGGGTCTTGAGTTCTAGGCCAACCTGAGTGACATACTGAGTTCCAAGTAAACCTAAGCTACATGAGGCCTTGTCTCAGAAAACCCAACCAACTAAACAGAAAAATTAATGAGGAGTTGTTACCATGCAGTGTAAGGCTGTACGTATAACGCTGGTGACGAAGTTAGTGGAGAAATAATTTGAACTATTAGTAGTGTCTGCTAAGTGTTTAATGTGAATGTTCTGATATTATAGTATTAGTATACAAGTAAAAGTTATTTAAATATTATTTAAATGTATTATTGAAAGTATTCACAATTATTACTAAAATTGTATTCAGTTAGAAACAACTGTGAGGGCTGGGGAAATGGTGCAGTTGGCAGAGTGCTTGCCTACTGTGTAGAAAGCCCTGGGTTCTATCTCTGGTTCTGCATACACTTGACTATAGCATACATTCCTGTAATTCTGGTACTTAGTAGGTAGAGACAAGAGACTCATCTTACAGTAAATTGGAGGGATAAATCAATGATAGATCCCACACAAGGTGAATTTCTCTGACATCTCCTTTTCCTACCCTTGGAGTCCAGGGTGTTGTGAATGCTATACAAGTGCTGTACCGCTGAGCTCCATTTCTGTCCTCCACACAAGCATGCCTGCCCCTGTCAAGTCATGGATTTGACTTCGTCAGAAAACACTTGTTTAAAAAAGAAGAACATGTTTATACTTACTAATTAGTGCCTAACAAGTTTGAACACATTTACTGGCTTAAAATGTCACATGACTGAGTATGTTGATGGACACCTGTAATCATAGCACCTGGAAGATAGTCAGGTACAACTCAGGACTAACCTGAGCTACATAGCAAGTAGCAAAGGTGGAAGGGGAAAAAAAACTAGTGTTGTGTTACGTAGCATGTATTGAAGGAGAACTTGAGGCATACTGCAGTCCACAGTGTGGTTGCATTTACTATTTGTTTAATTACTATTACAAATGTAATAGTAATTAAACAAGTCTATAGTCTAGCTAAGAGAATACAAAGGAAGTTGTAATGCTTCCCCATAGTGAGGAGAAACAGTCCCCCATAGACATGCTATCACAAACCATATTCATTAATCCTCATATTTAGACACATTCTGAGTGAAGAGTATTGTTGCCACAAAGATTAAATTAGAGCTGGGACTGGTGACTCAGACCTGTAATCCCAGCTGCTGGGAAGAAGGGTAAGAAGATTGAAAATTCAAGGCCATTAAGGGTTATAAAGTGAGTTCAGTGCCAGTCTAGTCAACTTAGTGAGACCTTTTCTCAAAATAAGTGACGAAGAGGGTTGGCTATCTCAGTGGTAGCATATGTGAGGCCTTAGGTTCCATCCCCAATACCAGAAAGGGTAGAGGGGGCAGAACTAGAAGCTGAATGTGGTAGTGGTAAGATTGTGAGTATAAGGTCAATGTGGGCTATATATTGAGGTTCGGTTTCAAAAGGAGAAGAATAAAACAAATTTAATCTCCAGTGTTTGCAGAGAAAAATGGAAAAGAGATTGAATGCTTGGACACAATTATTACAATCCAATAAGAAAGGACTGCTGCTCTTCTCATGTAGCTTAGGCTGGCCTCACACTTATAGCCCAGGCTGGCCTTGAATTCCCTATCCTCCTCCCTCAAATTCCCAATTGTTAGGACTGCAGATGTGTGCCACTACCCTGGGCCTTTACCTTATTTTCCCCTCCCTCGTGGTTGCCTTTTCAGGTATTGTTCCCATATTTCCTTCAGCAAGGATATTGTGCTGGGTTATATATCTGACAGAAAATCCTTCATTCTCTCCTCTTCTCTCTCCTTTTTATAGGTGTTTGTGTGTGTGTGTGTGTGTGTGTGTGTGTGTGTGTGTGTGTGTGTGTGTGTGTCTCCAAAGACCAGAGGAGTTGAATCTCCCTGGAATTGGAGTTATAAGCAGTTGTGAGCTGCCAACATGGCTGCTGGTAATTGACTCTGATTCTCTGTGAGAGCAGTGCCCGCTCTTAACCACTGAGCCATCTCTGCAGTCCCTTTCTTTTGTTTTATTTTCAGTTGTAACTTTCTGTTAACTTTCTGCATCATGGAAGTATATGAGACTCCAGACTTCCTTTTTGCCTTGAATATATCCTTATATCCCACTTCTCTTTGGTAGTGGGGAACAGTTGCTGTAGCCCATGGATTGGTTAGTGTCCCCTTGCCTTTTGATTAGGTATTTGTTGCTAGACAAAGCTCAAATGACCCTGTGACAGTCTCATTTCCAGTGCCTTCTGAGGAATGCTTTCCCTTGAGTCTGAAATGGAACTGAAGGCAACAATTGTTTTGTGTAGAACCAATTTCGCATGTTCTCCTCTGTTCTCCCCTCAAGTTCTGTGGGGGGCCATGCCATGCAAAGTCCTGACCCAGGCTGTTGCATTAGAAGGAGGGTTACATTGTTCCAATAGTATTATGTAGGCAGTTGTTGCATCTTTTTTTTTTTTGAGAGGGAGTTTTGCTTTGTAGCTCAAAATAGCCTCAAATTCACTGTCCTCTTCCTGTCTGCTGGCCTACAAGCGTACATCACCACTCCCATTGGTGTTTTTTGGGGTGGGTGGGGGTGCAAGGATAGTCTCACTATGTAGCTGAGGCTGTTCTGGAACTCACTGTGTAGTATAGGCTAGCCTTGAACTTGTACTCTTGTCTCAGCCTCCTAAATGCTGGTGTTACAGCTGCTTCCTCTCCTTACCTGGCTCAATGATGGCATCATTATTGTACATGTATAGACTTTTTTTTTTTAACCATGATTTTCTTCTTTTTCTTTTTTCTTTTTGTTTTTTCCAGACAAGTTTTCTCTATGCAACAGTCCTGGCTGTCCTGGAACTCTCTCTGTAGACCAGGCTGTCCTTGAACTCACAAATCCGCTGCTTCTGCCTCCCCAGTGCTGGGATTAAAGGAGTGCGCCACTGCTGCCCAGCACCACTCTTTTCTTAACAATGTAGTGTAACAATCACTTAGCATGTATATTATTATATTGGGGCTTTTTGTTTTGTTTTTTGAGTCAGGCTCTCATGTTGCCCAGGCTTGCCTTGAACTCAATATCCAAGGATAATCTTAAACTCCTAATCTTCTGTCTACACTTCCTAATGCTGAGATTACAGGCATGTGCCAATACCTGGTTTATGCTGTGCCATGCCAGGGATTGAACCAAGGGCCTCATGCATGCTAGGTAAGCTCTGCCAACTCAGCTACATTCTCAAACCTGTATTAGATATTGTGAGTAATCTGGTGATGATATATCAAGAAGTACATAAGTAATACACAAAGACTGTGATTTTTTTTTTTTCTTTTAACATAAGGGATTTAATCATCTGCATATTTTGGGATCTACATGGCACCTGGAACCAATTGCCCAGGGACCCCAGGGACATCTACTGTGTACTAGAACACAGAGTCTTGGGCTGGGGAGATGGCTCAGTAGTTAAAGCCCTTTCTGGATTCTGGAGAATGGAGTTTGGATCACTAGAGCCCACATAAATGTTGGGTGGGTGTGGCAACCAGTCTATAATTTTAGCACTCAGGAGGCAGAGATAAAGGATCTGTTGAGTAAGCTGGCTAGTTAGACTAGCTGAATCGGCAGGCTCTCAATAAGATGGAGAGCAGCCGAGGAAGACTTTATAATCAAGTTCAGGTCTCCTCGTTAACATACACACCTGCACCTACATGTGTGCCTGCGATGGCACTTCTTGGTGTCAACTACATCTGGAATTGACTAAAACCCAAGCGGCTGGGTCTACCTGTGAGGGATTTCTTTCTCCTCCCTCTCTCCCTTCCTACCTTTCTTCCCTCCCTCCCTTCCTTGCCCCCTCTCTTTCTTAAAAATAATTACTTATTTAATTTTATTTTATGTGCATTGGTGTTTTGCCTGCATGTGTGTCTGTGTGAGGGTGTCAGATGCCCTGGCACTGGAGTTAAAGACAGGAGCTGCCATGTGGGTGCTGGGAATTGAATCCAGGTCCCCTCTTAACCACTGAGCCATCTTTCCAGCCCCAAGGGATACGTTTTTTAATTAAATCACTTGAAGTGGGAAGACCCACTTTTAATATGGCTCTTTTGAGGTGGGAAGATACACCTTTAATCCAGATCTTTTTGGGAGGAAAGCTCTCCCTTTAATCTGGGCCACACCTGCTTATATTCATTCTGTAAGTTCTGTTCCTCTAGAGAGCTCTGACTGATACAGTGTGCCACAGGTGAACATGGATATACATATGCAAACCACGGAGACATATATACGAAAAACAAGGGACAAATGTATTTGTAGGTGCATCTGTCTGTCCATGTACATTCTTGTCCTGCCTTTGACCTTTTCTTTTTACTGCAGAGAATTTCAGTGTTTTACCATAGTGCACCTATTCTGTTGATCCATATTTGTTGTTGTTTTTTCTCCCAGTTTGGAACTTGCAAATTGTAGTGGTAGCAAAGGCATTTGCTTCCATTTTATGCACAGGAGCACACCTTTTATAGTGTGTGGACACAAGAATCTCATGGATGTTGCCAGTAGTTTTTGAAATTGTTTCTCCCATAATCTACTCAGTCAGCAATGTATGCGTGTCCTGATTGGCTTAGTATTAAGAACTCTTACTGTTTTTTAAAATTAGATTTTGTTTATTTTTGTATGTAGGGAGGATGTGCCTCAGCTTACCTGTAGAGGTCAGAGGACAACTTGAAGGAGTCATTTCTCTCTCTGCTCCATGTGGGTCCCAGAGAGGTCACTAGGCTCTGCAGCAAGCACCTTTGCCCGCGGACCCATCTCCCAGGCCCAGAGCTCTCTCAGCCCTGTCAGAGTACCCCGCTAGCTCCTTGGGGTCTCCAAGTGCGGTATACAGAAGATGATAAGGACATTTTCAAGCTGCCTGCTCCCTTCAGGTCCTTTTGGCAGTTCATCTTGGCAGAGGGAATTTCTGGCTGTTACCCATGGAGTAATTCCAGCCCCCTGGGTGTGTCAGTGTTCATCAAGAGTCCCAGGAGCCCAGTTACTCTGGACACTCTTTCAGGGAGGTGAAGGACTAATTTGAGTAGAAGGAGGAGTTCCAAGATACACTGCAAACAACTCTGATAAGTCACCTTTTAACCCTAGGCTGAGGGTGACCCAGGCCTTGAACTTTCGAGATGAGCACTCTATACCACTGAGTGCATCCCTGGCTCAGTGATCGTATTCTCTTAGATTACCTGTGATGGGGTTCAGGCAGGTCACAGATACCTTGATACCTTGTGTTCTTTCAGACAAGGCAGTCCAGTGTGTGTGTGTGTGTGTGTGTGAGAGAGAGAGAGAGAGAGAGAGAGAGAGAGACAGACAGACAGACAGACAGACAGACAGGAAGAGAGATGGAAAGTGAGACAAAGACAGTTTCACTGTGTTGCCCAGGCTGACCTGGAATTTCTTAGCCCTCCGAGTGTTGGGGTTACAAGTGTGTGCCCCATGCCCATACAGATGTCCTTGTCACCATTCTTGTCTTTGTACATCCTTGACTGTCCAGACAAATGATTGGCAACTCTCGTGAGTTAGTGTATAGGTAAGGCAAGGCAAACAGCAAACACACTCTTGGAGGTTCTTTATTGAGATGATTCTTTTTAAACTACACATTTTATTCATTCATTTTGCTTTTAAAAACTCTGTGTGTGTGTGTGTGTGTGTGTGTGTGTGTGTGTGTGTGTGTGTGTGTATGTATGTATATATATGGGGTGTGTGAGTGTGTGTTTATGAATGTGGAATTGGGGCAACCTCCGATGTGGGTCCTTGCCTTCTACCTCGTTTGGAGTCTGTTTTTCCACTATGTCCAACAGACTTTGGCACTTCTGGGCTGCTTCTGTTTCTACTTCCCACCTTCCTGTAGGCACCCTTGTTTGCAGACATCCATGCTTCTGCTGCTGCTGGGTTTTGCATGGTTTCTGGGGATTCGAACTGAGGTCTTCATGCTTGCATGGCAAATGCTTTGCCTGCTTCTCAGCTCTCTTCACTGGGATGATTTTCCATAAATACAAATCTTCAGAGTTCAGTGAGACCATAGAACTTGATGTCTCTGCTCTCCTTTCAGGTGGTGCTGATATGTCACGCAGGATCATTTATAAAGTAGGTCTTGTCCTATGTTTGGGAACAGTGCAACTGAAACCAGTGTTGAACTAGTCGATCACAAGGTCTTGCCGCAAGTTCTTATAGTTTACTTGTGTTCACTGGAGTTGACAGACCTTAGGATTTTGTAATTTTTCTTCCTTTCTTTTTGGAGGAGATTGGGTCTCATGTAGCCTGGGCCAGCCTTGAACACTAAGGATGACCTTCAGTTCCTGATTCTCCTGCCTCTACCTTCATAGTATCGAGTCCAAAGGCATGTGCTCCTACCTCTGGTTTTATGTAGTGCTAGGGAAGGGACACAGGCTTCATGTATGCTAGCCAAGCATGCTACGCATTGATTCACATCATCAGCCCATTCAGTGTCTTCTTTGTCTTGGTATAATCTTATGCTGGCGTTGATTCTCTGCCTCAGCCTCCTGAGTCCTGGAATTATAGGTGTACACCACTGCCACACCCAGCTTGAGTGCAGTGTTTTCTGTAGAGTTCCTGTTGGGTGGCAGATTGTTGCATGCCCTAACACATGGCTTGGTGGATCAGGTGACTCAATAATTTAGGAAATTCCAGCCATTTGGTATATTGATATCTTGTAGTTGTTCAATTTATTATATGCCAGGGCTAAGCTGTTCCTCCTTTTGAGAATAGCTTCATTCAGAAAGTGTCACAGATTTGGTCCATGTTACCTGAAAACTGTACATTGAGTTCCCTCTGGTCCTTTGTCAGGGACTGTTAGCGGGACCTTGCTTTCCTTGGTCTGCAAGGTCATTTAAGCTGAATGCTGGAGAAGCTTGTAGTGCAGCCTGGGCTCTTTTAAAAGTGCAATTCACCCCTCTCCCCGCCACAGGCTTTTCTCTGTGTGGCCCTGGCTGTCCTGGAACTCACTCTGTAGACCACGCTGGGCTCGAACTCAGAGACTCACTTGCCTTTGCCTCCTGAGCACTGGGATTAAAGGCGTGTGCCACCACTGCCTGACTAAAACTGGAAATCTTAAAAGTGACTGGAGATTGGTTTAAAATGAAGAAAATTCTGTCATTTGCGGCAACATTGGTGGATGTTGTATTAAGGGAAATAAGCCAAGCGTAAATCCCTTGTGAGTATAGGAAAAGTTGAAGGGAGACTGTCAACTTAGTTGATGTCCAGTCAACTGAGCGATGTCTAGTCAGTTAATGAGTACAGCTCTGGGTATTTCTGTGAGGATGGTTCCAGAAAGGATTAGATTATGAGGGCTTTAGCTTCATGAATGATTTGATCCATTGATGGATTCAAAGTTTGTGTGAACTATTGGAACTGAAGAAAGGCCATTGAGCATGTTCGTGGGGTTGTGTCTTGCCGTAGCTTGTTGTTACTGTGTTGCTCTGCTTCCTGCCTGCGCCTGTGAAGAGCCTGGTCTGCCAGATGCTCCTGCCACTGATGCTCTGACCAAGCACCTGCACCAAGCTCCCCTGGGCTGATCCCTCACAAACTGAGCAAAATAAATCTTTTTTCAAAAAAAAATACTCATTTATCCCAGGCTTGGTGGCCTTTAATCCCAGCACTTTGGGTCGGGAAACAGAGGCAGGCAGATCTATGAGTTCAAAGCCAACCTGGTCCATGTAGTGAGTACCAGGCCAGCCAAGGCTACATAGTGAGACCCTGTCTCAAACCCTGCTTCCCAAAGTTGTGTGTGTGTGTCCCTCTCTCTGATATGTATGTGTGAGAGTGGGCGTATGCATGCTGCTTTTGGTTTTTTCCTTCTACTGCGGGTTGAGGGATTAACTCAGCTTATCTGTCTTACTTGCTGAGCCATATTGCTAGCCTAGTAATTCCTTCTTTTAATTTGTTGTTAGGTAGTCTATACCTGGGAAAAGTAGTACAAGGATTTATTTATTTTTTGTTTTTGTTTTTTCGAGACAGGGTTTCTCAGTGTAGCCCTGGCTGTCCTGGAACATGCATTGTAGACCAGGCTGGTCTCGATTCACTGAGATCCACCTGCTTCTGCCTCCCTAGTGCTGAGATTAAAGGTGTGTGCCACCAACCCGCAGAATAAGGATTAAGGAGGCCAGGCGGTGGTGGCGCACGCCTTTAATCCCAGCACTCGGGAGGCAGAGCCAGGCGGATCGCTGTGAGTTCGAGGCCAGCCTGGGCTACCAAGTGAGCTCCAGGAAAGGCGCAAAACTACGCAGAGAAACTCTGTCTTGAAAAACCAAAAAAAAAAAAAATAAAAAAAAATAATAATAAAAAAATAAAAAAAAACGAATAAGGATTAAGGATACAAAAATTAATTTTTTTGGAGGCAGGGTCTCATGTATCCCAGTCTAGCCTAGAACTCACTCATTAGCCAAGGATGACTTTCTTATTTTGTGGGAGTGCATGTATTTGTGATTATGTAGGTCAAAGGACATCCTTTCATTCTCTTGTGGCCTCAGCATATGCACATGCATTTGCATCTAGTCACATACACACACTCATACCCACACCCTCCACTACCTATCTTACCTATTCATTAGTTGTAGTCAGTGTGCTCAGTGGATGTACTGTATGACATGGTGTGCCAAGGCCTGTGTTTCTAGCTTGCAATTCTATTGTGTGGGGTATCGACTTTGGTGTTGTACAGTAGATTGTCCCTGAGTTTAGTAATAGTTGTGAGTCTAGTAACAGCAGCAAGTGCTTTTGAAAGTTCTTTAGAAAAATGAGCTCCCTGTTTCCAGGTATCTCCCTGGAATGAGTTTTCAAGTAGGTCAAAGGTTGCCTTCTGAGCAACTAGTGGGCATAATGCTTCCCTGGTCAAGGAAGCTCAGGGTGTTGTGGAAGCTTAAGAGTGTGGCTTTCATTTGAGTCCAGAGAGATCCCTACATCCACCCTTCACACTCCTGTTTTTTACTAACTGTACCATGCAGAGTTTTTTAATAAAAATTTATTTTATTTTATTTGTATGGGTATTTTGCCTGTATGTATGTCTGTGCATGAAGTACTCTCAGAGGCTAGAAGAGAGTGTCAAATTCCCTGGAATTGGAGTTACAGATGGTTGTGAGGTGCTATGTGGGTGCTAGGAATTGAACCCAGATCCTTCTGAAAACTAGCAAAAACTATTAACCTCTTAGCCATCTGGCCCCTGCATTGCATAGTTTATTGTATAATTTCATTGTATATTTTTGTGGTGCTAAACATGAAATACTATGCCTCAGGAATACTAGGCAAGTGTTCTGCCAATGAGCTTTACCTATTTTGTTTTTGTGTGACAGGATCTCACTATTTTCCTCTTGCTGGCCTCAAAATCAGTCTTTGCTTTTCAGCTTCCAGGCACAACTTGTTTTTTTTTTTTTTTTTTTTTTTTCTAAGACTTATTTATTTTGGGGCCTGGAGAGATGGCTCAGAGGTTAAGAGCACCAACTGCTCTTCCAGAGGTCCTGAGTTCAATTCCCAGCACCCACATGGTGGCTCACAACCATCTGTAATAAGATCTGGTGCCCACTTCTGTGTACATAATAAATAAATCTTTAAAAAAAAGATTTATTTATTTTATGTATATGGCATTCTATCTATCTGCATACCAGAAGAGGGCACCAGATTTCATTATATAGATGGTTGTAAGCCACCATGTGGTTGCTGGGAATTGAACTCAGGATCTCTGGAAGAGCTGCCAATGCTCTTAACCTCTGAGCCATCTCTCCAGCCCCATGCCCAACTTATATTTTAATTTTCTTTTTTTAAAGATGATGTCTTATTTAGCCCTGGCTGGTCTTGAACTATGTAGCTGAGGATGGCCTTGAACTTCTAATCCTCCTTCCTCTACCACCTGACAAGACATAGGGGCTTCAAAGGGAACCTCTAGTGACCTACTTCCTCCAACTGGGTCCTGTGGAAGTATATACCATCTTTCAGTAAGGTCACCAGTGATGGTTTATACTGATTTTCCACTTGATAGTACGTAAAAATTGTCCAGGAAATGAGCCTTTGGGCATACCTGGGGGAGATTATCTAAATTAGGCAAATTTGGGTGGGTGGCACCCTAACTATAGACAGCATGTTTTTATGGACTGGGTCTTGGACTGGGAGGAAGGAACTGAGCAGCAGTATTCATTACCATCTGTTTCCTGACTGCAGATGCAGTGTGACCAGCTGCCTCACACTCCTACCATCATGACTTTGCTATGATTAACTGTACCCTAGAACTGTGAGCCAAAATACACTCTTCCGTAAGCTACTTCGGTCAGGGTATTTTATCACAGCGACAGAAACACATTAAGACACCTGTCAAGTTAGGAATCCATCAGCTAGGTGAGCCACTGATGAGGTCAAGCTTTCTTGAGCTATCAGTCTCGAGACCGCGCCTCTGGACATGCTGTGTGAGGGTCATGCCTCTGACATGACCTTTCTGTAGGCCTTCACTTTCTCAGGTGTCCCCAGTTTGGTACAGCTCCCTTGTTCTGTGGTTCCCTGTTTTTTCTGTATGTGTTCCTCTCTAGCACCTGTGAGTAAATCTTTAGTTCACATGTTTCTCCAGTGTAAGTTTTTTGGCCATGACAGAGTGATCCCCCAAGATCTCATGGAAACTCACTCCCTGTTTATAGTCTATTGACCAGCACCCTGATTTCCCTTGAAGAATATTTGATATGGGCCATGGCTGTCATTTGTCCTGTTAACTCAGGTTTTGTGTTTTGTACTAACAACCTTGTAGTGTTCCTTTCCTTCCAGATTTTTCAAAAATTCATTAATTTATTATTTATTTTGGACAGAATCATACTATGTAGCCAAGGCTGCCTCAAACTTGTGAACATCCTGCTTCAGCCTCCATAGTGCAGGAATTACAGGTGTTCACCACCACACCTGGAAGGGTCTTAGATCTTAAGTGGGTCTGCAGGTCAACAGATCTGAGTTTTAAGCACACTTAAAAAACTTTGAGGACTGGGGAGATAGCTTTGCAAGCAGGGAATGTGGGTTTGAGTCTAGAACCCAACCTAAAGAAGTAAGTTGGATGTGGTGGTGTGGGCCTGAAACTGCAGTGCTAGAGTGGTGCCAGGAGAGTTGGATTCCTGGAGCCCACTGACTTGCCAGGCTAGTCTAAACAGAAATCCCCAAATTGAGCCAGAGATACCATCTCAAAAAAGAATAGCTGTAGAGGAGGACTCCAAACACCACCTCTGGCTCCCACATCAGCCTGCGCAGGTGAGCACAGCCATATACACAAGAAAAGGAAAGGGCTTTTTATTTTAAACTTTAAAGACTTACAAATTAATCTTTTCCACATATTTATTTTGTGTGTGTAGTGGGGTATGCTCATGCCATGGCATACATTGAGGCCAGAGGACAGTTTGGAGAAGTTGGCTATCTTTTCTTCATCATTTAGGATCTGGGAATCAAACTCAGGTTGTCAGACTTGTGGCAACTACTCAATGAGCCCTTTCACAAATCCAAAAACTTTTTTTTTTTTTTTTTGAAAAAAACCACTCCATTGGAAAGCTATCTGAGACAGGAGAATTGCTGTAAGTTTGAGATCAGCTTGGGCTATGGAGTAAGACAATATCTCAACAAAAGATACCATCATGGTTGGGGGTATTGTGGGAAAGTACTTAATTACCCTGCATGAGCCCTTAAGTTCGATCTGAACATTGGCTGGAGAGTAAACAAGGAACTGCCGCTGACAGTTACAGCAGCATCTGTTTGGACTCCTGAGACAGGAGCCATAGTTGGCACTGCACTGCAGTCACCCACAGGAACGTTGGGATTCATGGGATTTTACCAAATGTCTTTCCCACTGTAAGGAGCACTGTAGATGTAACCAACCATCTTATTAAAATAAGAAACACAGAACCAATGTAAAAGAGAAAGCCAAGAGGTCAGAGCTCAGAGCTAAAATCTTACCTCCTGCAGTGCTCCTAGCTCTCCGAAAGAGACCTACTTCCTGTGTGTATGTCTTTAAATAGTCTTTCTGTTCTGCCTTCTCATTGGTTGTAAACCCAAACACATGACTGCCTCGTCACTGCCTGTGTACAGCCCTCTAGGTCTTAAAGGCGTATGTCTCCAGTGCTGGCTGTATCCCTGAACACACAGAGATCTATGGGATTAAAGGCGTGCGCCACCACTACCACACTCTTGCTATGGCTCTAGTAGCTCTGACCCCCGGGCAACCTTATTTATTAACATACAATTAAAATCACATTTCAGTACAAATAGAATACCACCATAGAGCACTGCTACTTTCTGTATCTTAGAGGCCCCAGCATGGGGTAGCAGGGACCGGAAGGACAAAATTCTAGGGATAATTGTAGTGGGCTCTATTTGTCTGTGGAGTCTAAATGTGATTTTTAGGAGACTATCTAGTCCAGCACTTTAGATTCATCAACTATAGAGTAAGCTGCATAGGGATTTTGAGAGGGTGAATTTTGTTGGTGGATAATGAGCTATGGGACTTTTGGGGTTCATTGAAATGCCACTGTGTGGAACACTAGGTAGGCTGGTGTTCTATTGGCTTTATGAAACCTTATTTGTGGGGAGAGAACACAGGCCACAGTGTGAATGTGGCAGTCAGAGGACAACTTTCAGGAGTCTGTTCCCTCGTTCTACCATGTGGGACATGGGCATAGATAGGACTCAAGTCATCAGGCTTAGCAGTAAGAACCTTTGCCTGCCCAGTCATCTCACTGGCCCTTATTTATTTATGTGTGTGTGTGGGGCGTTGGTACTGGGAATTGAACCTAGGCTGTGACATATGCTAGGCAAGTGCTCTATCACTGAGCTACAGCCTTAGCTCTTTTTCCTTTTGAGACAGGATCCCACTAACTTGCCCATGCCGGCCTTGCACTCATTCTGTAGCTCCAGCTAGCTTTGAGCTTTCAATCCTGTCATTTTGCTTCAGCTGCCTCAGTAACTGGAATTACAGCTCTGGGGTTTTGTTTGTTTGTTTTGTTGTTGTTGTTTTTAAAGATAACTATTGCTGTTTAGCGCAGGCTAGCTTTAGGGTCTTCTTGCTTCTGTCTTGACAGTGCTGGGTTCACAAAGCTTCCCCCATCATACCTGGTTTTCATTTCTTTTTTTTTTTTAAAGCCAGTCTTTAAACTATATGTTGCATGGTAACAATAAAAGAAAAATGAAGGAAATTATTGGAAGAAATGAAAACAAAAAAGTCAACCTTTTTGGGTGGGGATACAGCTTCAGTGGTAAACCACAAGGTTCTGGGTTCAGTCCCCAGCATCATGAAAAGAAGGACTTGGATGGCACATGCCAACACTCAGAAGGTAGAGGCAGGGCTGTGAGTTCAAGGCCAATCAGGTCTTCCTGTTGGGAGGGGGGTTGGATAAAGAGAGAATAAAAAGACAAACTTGCACTTTTTCTTTTAATTGCCTGGTACTCTTTATCTAAAAAGGTATGCCACACAAAAGAGTGGGCAGATTCTGACTCGTCCTTGACCCTGTGCCAGTATGAAGAGGAAAGGGCATTTATGTATGATTCTGATGTTTCCAACCAAGACCTAGTACTTGAAGTGTGCTGAGTCTGTGTGTGTGTGTGGTGTGTGTAGAGAGACCAGAGGCGATTTTGGGTGCGTTCTGCAATCACTCTTTACCTTATTATTTTTCAAAGATTCAGTTTTATTATCTATTGTGTTTTTGTCTGTGGTGTGTGTGGGTACTTGGAGACCAGAAGAGGCCATTGGATTCCCTGGAGCTGGAGTTAACAGGTGTTGTGAGCTGCTGGATGTGGATGTTGGGAATTGAATTCAGATCTTCTGCAAAAGCAGCAAGTGGCCGGGCGGTGGTGGCGGCGCACACCTTTAATCCCAGCACTAGGGAGGCAGAGGCAGGTGGATCTCTGTGAGTTTGAGGCCAGCCTGGTCTACAGAGCGAGTTCCAGGACAGCCAGGGCTGTTACACAGAGAAACCCTGTTTTGAACTGCCCTCCCCCCCAAAAAAAAGCAGCAAGTGCTCTTAGTTGTTCAGCCATCTCTCCAGCTGCCGTCCACCTTATGTTTTGAGACAGGATCTCTCATTGAATGCAGAACTCTATTTTGATGAGACTGGTCAGTGAACTCCAGGGATCTTCCTATCTTTGCCTCCCCAACACTGGGATTACGTGCCCAGACTTTTCCTGGGTACTGGTGACAGAACCCAGGTCCTCATGCTTTCATGACTGAACTGTCTCCCAGCTTTTTGTTTGTTTGGTTTTTAAGAAAATTTAAAATTATTATTATTTAATATGAATGGGTATGTGCACCACTTTTATGGCTGGTGTCCTCAGAGGGTGTTAGATTCCCCAGAAATGGAGTTAGAGATAGTGGGAGCTGCTATATGGATGCTGGGAATTGAACCAGGTCCTGGAAGAGCAGCCAGTGCTCTTAAGACACTGAACCATCTCTCCTGCCCTGAGTCCTTTAAAAAAACAATCCTGTCAATTCTTACCTTAATCTCGTGGTCACAGATGATACAGCCAGTGTTAGTTTTCTTTGGTGTTGCTCTCTTGCCCCAAACAAGTCTGTAGTTCTGTGCTTCCCGTGTGTGCATATGCAGGACTCTCCTCAGCTGCTTGATTTCCTGGAGCCCTTATGAAGTAATATATCAGTTCTTTTGTTATGATTATATTTCCCCATAGGACTTCTAGATCTTTACAGAACAGGATATTTTCTGTGTCCTTCCCTGCTCTGCTCATGCCTACCACAGGAATAGGACTTCCTAATTATTTGCTGAAAGAATTAAAGAATAAGCCAGACCTGAAATAAACTTCCAGTACCTACAGTAAATGAAATAGAAGAGGTAAGATTATTTGTAATCATGTTTTTATTTTAACCCATATATTGAAAATACCATTTTAGTACATAATAAAAAACTCAGATGCTTGTGTTTTTTTCCAGACATATTTGATTTATGTTTATAATAAATGAGATTAGTAGTTTTAAAAGATTCAGAACCTGGGGGTATATATTAGTGGTAGAGTGTGTGTTTAGCTTACAATGAGGCCCTAGGTATAGCTCACAGTCACACACAGGGCTGGGGATGTAGCCCCATGGTAGAGTGCTTGGCTAGTGTACACAAGGCCCTGAGTTCTATCCCAGCACCACATAAACCAGGCATGGTGGAACGTATCTGTAATCCTCGTAGTTGTGAGATAGAAGTAAAAGGATCAGAAGTTCAAAGTCATCCTCAGTTACGTGGTGAGTTCAAGGCCAGCCTTTATATGAGATGCTGTCCTTAAAAAGAGAGAGAGAGAAAAAAAGATAGATTCAAATAGACAAGCTATTCCAATTTTTTTTTATTTTTTTTTTTTTATTTTTTCCGAGATAAAGTTTCTCTGTGGAGCTCTGGCCTTCCAGGAACTGTCTTTGTAGACCAGGCTGGCCTTGAACTCACAGAGATCTGCCTGTCTCTGCTTCCCGAGTGCTGGGATGAAGGGCATGTGCCATCATCTTTTATTTTTTATTTTTATTTTTTGTTTGTTTCTTAAGACTGGGAATCTTTATGTGGTTGAGGTTCTAACTTACAGTCTTCTTGCCTTGGCCTCTGAAGTGCCAGCACTAAGCGTGTGGCGTTGGGCCTTGTGCCAACGTACTTACGCGTTGTCAAATAACAGTCATACTGATTTTTAGAAATACTTCCATTTTAGTTTTTTAAAATTAAGTCATAATGTGTACCTATGAAGTAATCATTTACATATGGAACTAGTGAATCCTGAATAGTGCTGTGGTGGGTCCATGTTTTGTCACGTTGGGGAGCAGTAGCAGTCATAGAAAATCAAGCTTTCTGGACAAACTCAGTTTCATCAAGTCTCAGTTCATTTCCAAGCAGGGTAATACTAGACTGACCACTAGTGCTGCCTGGATATGGGTGTTTTAGTGTGGGTAACGATATCTACTGATGTCTACTGTGTAGGACGGTTATGATAACATGTGAGCTTATATGTGTAAACTGTTAGCACAGCTTCTGACAAAACTAGTAACTGTTAATTGGTATGCGTATGGCTAGTGAGTAGATGTTGGCTGGTGGGTTTTGCATATATTATCTGCAGAGAGTGAGCACTACTGTGTGATGTTTGCTGACTGACGTTCGATGTTGTTGATTAATGATTGATGTGAACAGGACTCCATATAACCCTGTATTAAGAGGAATGGAGATTGCCTCTGTCCACTTAGATTCATAAGCTGTCCCGAAGTGATCTTGGCATCAGGGAAGGGAGTGTTCAGGCACATTTCACCATCAGCATCACGGGATGGCAGCCATTGATTTGTCCCATGGTAAGTCCTTGTTGAAGCTCTTTTTTAGACTGTTTTAGGTCTCTCCTGCACAGCAAATTCCAGTGGGCAGGGCTTCAGTATCTTGTGTGTTCGTTTACAAAGAGCTGAAATGGGTCACATAATAGTGCTCTGTGATTTAGGCCCGGTGTGTATGCTTTCAGAAGAGGTGCTGTATAATTGTCCTGAGTTCTGTTACCAGGTGCAATTTAGAGTCATGTTTTTCTTTCTACTTTTTATTTTATTTAACTATTATTATTGTGTGTGTGTGTATTTGTGTGAGTGAGGGTACATGTGGAAGTCAGAGGACTTTTTTAGGGAGCCAGTTTTCTCCTTCCATTGTGGAATCCTGGGATCAAACTCTGGGCACCAGGTCTGAGCACTCAAATTAACCTCATGGCGCCATCTCACCAGCCCCAGAGTCAGTGTTTTTCACCCTTTAAGTTTCTTCATCTGTAGAGTGAGAACACTCCCTTTCTCAGCAGGCAGCAGAGTTCCTAGCCTGCCCCCCTGGCTCCGGGGGAGACGGAAGTGCTGTGTATTTCTTGGTAGGAACATGTGTTTATGTGGTTTGATGAGGGTCCAGATGACAGGGAATGTCACACTAGAGTAGAGTGACTTCATGGCTCTGGGATTTGATGTCGTCTTCATTTCCTGTCAGGTCTTCTTTCTAGAGAGCCTGTCTACATCTATGAAGAAAATACAGAGGAGGAAGAGACGGTGACTGACAACCAGGCAAATTGTTACCAGGTAAAAAGAAAGGATAGCATTCTACCAAATAAAACTTTTTGGGGGGCTGGAGAGATGGCTCAGCGGTTAAGAGCACTGGCTGATCTTCCAGAGGACCCAAGTTCAATTCCCAGCACTCACATGGCAGCTCACACCTGTCTGTAACTCCAGTTTCAGGGGACCCCAACAACCATGGCAAAAACACAAATGCACACAAAAATAAAATATATTTCAAAACTTTTTTGTCCATGATCTAGATGCGTTTTCTTCTAGAGTCTAGAATCTAGACAGACTCAGCCTCCAGGACTTCTTAAAGGAAATGCATTCTCCTTAGGAGGTGAAGAGTGTCTGGCTGAATTTCCCTGGGGAGCAGAGCCTTATATTGGTAACATGTTACCTTGCAAATCATTCTAGCATTTCTATAATTGCTACTTAATGTGTTTGCTTGGCTGGGGATTGAACCAGGGCCTTTTTACCCATGCTAGGCACATGCTTCACCACTGAGCTGTATCCCCAGCTACACTAGGTAATCTTTTTTTTTTTTTTTTAACGTAGGGTCTGGCAATATAACCTAACCTTCCACTCACTATATAGTCCTGGCTGGTCTCAACCTTCTTCTCCAGTGTTGAGGATTATAGACATAGGCCTCCACTAACTAATCTTGAGTCTCATGTGACAACTGCATGTTCTTTTGTTTTGTTGAGTGCTCTGACAGATGATCAGGCAGCTGAGAGCACCCTTTTCTCAGAAGATCTACTTATTAGATATCTACAGTTTGCTTAGGAATATGCTGCGATGAGAGAGTAGGACCAGAAGAGCTTCTAGCCTGGCTGTGCTGGTAGAAATCATGCTTAGTCATGTGACAGTAGAAGGTCGGCAGAGTGAGTTTAGAGAGAAGAGTTCCTGGGGCCATTGAATCCTGCAGCTGGATTGAGGCTGATCTGAGAACCATGTATAGATATTAGGTCCACCTTCCTAATTTTCCATTGAGTACTAGCAAGACTGTTAATTGGCTCAAACCAACATGTGTGTAATTGGTTTAGGATTCAGTGACCTTTGATGATGTGGCTGTGGAGTTCACCCCAGATGAGTGGACGTTACTGGACCTGACTCAGAGAAACCTATACAGAGAGGTGATGCTAGAGAACTACGAAAACTTGACCTCAGTAGGTAAGGCAGCCAGCATTCCTCATTACCTTTTATGAAACAGATACATATTGCATGCTTCTTAATGTGTTGGAGATTGATCGTGTTAATTTTGAATATAGTGGAATGACAAATGCAACTTTTAAAATGAAACAGCTTTTGTGTGGGCGTGCAGACAAGGGGCTCACACCTTTAATCCCAGCACTTGAGAGGCAGAAGCAGAAGCAGGTGGATTTCTGAGTTCAAGGTTAGCCTGGTCTATGTAACAAATTCCAGGCCAGGCTATAACAAGCCATGTTCCCAGCTTCAACAAATAAAATTCCTGTCACAATACATAATAATCTATGGTGGCAGTTCTTTGCTTTTCCCTTTCTTCTTTCCTTTTCCTTTAAAAAATATACTTGTGACTCTCACCTATTTTTGGCAATAAAAATCTTCTGTGAATAGTCCAGGCTGGCCTCAAACTTGGAATTCTCCGTCCTCATCCTCCCAAGTTATGGGATTTCAAGTTTCACACACCACTGTGCCTTGCATAGTAAGTAGACTTGTTTTTGGAGAGAGAGAGAGACAGAGACAGAGAGAGAATGAGTGAGTTGCCAGAGATGAAACCCCAGGGCAGTGCACATGCTAGGGAATGCTCGGCCCTGGAGGTATAGCTCCTCTTGAAAGTGTACATTAACTTGCATTTGGCTTTCAGGGGTCCTTTTTGGGGCACAGAAATAGGAACATTGTCTTTTATGTTGCTAGAAACTGCACTTAGAGCCTTAGGCATGTTAAGCAGACAGTCTACCACTGCACTACATCTCTCCCTCCCCTGCATTTGCACTTTTACTCATTTTGAAAGAATTTCTTTGCTTTCATTTGAAGTATGATTTTCCTAGTCATATAAAAGTTTGCCATCTCTTGTTTGAACCTCTTCCAATCATGTTTCTGCATATGCAGGATGTCAGTTCTTCATTCCTAGTCCGACCCCCTGGTTAAAACAAGAAGAGTTGGAGACAGTGGAAAGCGCAGTTCCTCAACGTGAGTATGCATGTAGAAATCTGTTTGATGAGTTCAGTATTGTTCTGAAACTATAATCAATTTTCTTACAATGTCCTGGCCTCAGAGATTGGAGCCATTTTTCTCAGAGTTTGAGATATCTTCCATTTTACATAACCTACTGTTTCTATCTATTCATGCACACCTGTGATCTGGTATTCATGCATACCTGTGATCTGGTAACACTATGTGTTCCATTTCCTAAGTTTAGGACTTCAATGTTAACTGTTTTTCCAGACCTTCTGACTTTCCTATTGCTATAATTCCTACAGGATCAGTTTGTAATTCATAAAATGTTGACTCTACTTTTATTTTATTACTATTTTTTTATTACAACTTTTTTGTTGCTCTTGTTTTTGAGGTGCTGGGAATTGAGCCCAGGTCCTGGGCTTGTGAGGCAACCATTCTACCCACTGAGCAGTCCTGTTGCTAAATTTTTAACATAACAAAATCCTTAAATATGTGCAGTTACTTTCTTTCACATGTAGGAGAGAGTGTAATGTACAAATCTCGGCAGATGTGTGGAGGTTAGAGAATAACCTCAGAGTCAGTTTTCTCTTTCCACCATATCAGTTCCAAGGCTCGAACTCAGATTGTCACGTTTGGTGACAAAGTAGTCTCCACCTTTTATTTTGAGACCAGGTCTCTCATTGAGATCTGGGGTTTACTGACCAGGCAAGGCTGGTTGAGCAGTGAGAATCAGGTAATCTGCTTGTCTCTGCCTCTCTAGTTACTGGGATCATTAGCATGTACCACTATGCCTGGCATTTCAAAGTGGGTTATGGGGTTCAAACTCTGGGCTTCATGGTTTACCAACTAGCCATCTCCCTTGCCCCTCCCTTTTCCTTGTTTTTCTGGTACTGATTTTGAAACAGAGTGTCATAATATAGCCCAGGATACTCTTGAACTTAAAAAGAGTCTCTGGCTTGAGCATCTTCTGCTTTAAGATCACAATTGTGCACTGTTATGTCTGTCTCACTTTACTTTCTCATCTTTTTGGTTTTGAGCCTTAGCCATTAATGTCTGAGCCATCTTTCCATCCCTCACTTGTATTTTCTTAATGTGATTAATTTGAAAAGAAAGGCAAATGACCTTTACCACCTTTAATTCCTTGTATGTACCACTTATTTTTTTGAACTTCTTACGTTTCTCTTTCTATTTAACTTTAGAATTGGAATTGCAACCTAGAATTGATGATACAGAGCTTCCGAATTATTTTAAGATGCAAAGTTCCAGTGCAATAGAAATGGTAAGATTAGCAAAGGATTTTCTGTTTCATACTCAGAAAAAGAAGAGGGTGTTCTGTTGTAGAAAACTATTTGAAATGATATTTGAGATGACTAGTCTGCACCCAAGAGGAATTGATACTTCTGGAGAACTATTTGGAATATCATGAATTGGAAGATTCCCGAAATATACCGTAAAGATTATATCTCATTGTTTCCACTAGTATGTATTTCTATATATGCAATTAGACATGAAGGTTTTAAGCAATTTCATGAAAATACACATTTGTTTTTTAAAAAATGCATATAATTAACCAGTCCTCAAGCTTTGGGCAAAGGGATCTGTCATTCAGTTTGGAAAAAAATAGAGGTCAGGAAATAATTGCATGGAAAAGAAACTGTAAAATTCATATTGAACATAAAAATGTTTTTGTCTTTAGGTGGGTGATTCATCCCTTCCTCAACAGTCAGAAAACCATAATGAGGGGGACCTATGTGACTCTAAGCCATGTGGAGAAGTGTTGGGGGAACAATTATGCCTTAACACAGAGGTGAGCATGCAGAGCCAAGGATACAGTTCTGAGTGTAACTGGTATGGGAAAGACATTCTTTCTTTCCTCAAGGAAACCTCTACTGGACAGAACGTTTCTGATCTTAATCAGTGTGGGAAAATCTTCAGTCTGACTCCAAACATCATGTACCCGAGCACTAGCACAAATGAGAAGCCCTTTGAATGCACAGACTGTGAGACAGCCTTTTTTAATCCGTCGTACTTTCAGACAGATTTGAGGCCTCACAATGGAGGAGAGCCCTATGACTGGAATAAATATGGGAATGGTTTTATTCACCCCACAAGCTTTGCTATGCATCTTCCAATTCTCAATGCAAGAAACCCCTACAAGTTTGAGGAGTGTGGAAAGGACTTTCAGTATTTTGCATGCCTTAATAATCCCATGGGAATGTGCACTGGAGATAAGTTCTGTGACTGCAAGGAATGTTGGAAAGCCTTCACGGTTTCCTCACACCTAACTCAGTATGTCTCAATTCATACTGAAGAAAAATCCAAAGTATGTAAGATATGTGGGAAGTCCTTTGCTAATTTTTCTCGACTTTCTGCACATGTAAAAACTCACAATGAAGAAAAGCCCTTTGTATGCAAGGAGTGTGGAAAGGCCTTTAAAAATATGTCATACCTTAATGATCACGTTAGAATTCACACTGGAATAAAATCATACAAATGTATGGAATGTGGGAAAGCCTTCCTTCGATGGTCAGGCCTTACTGAACACATAAGAGTTCACACTGGGGAAAAGCCTTACGAATGTAAGGAATGTGGAAAAACCTTTTCTAGATCTACTCAGCTTACTGAACATATAAGAACACACACTGGAATCAAACCTTATGAATGTAAGGAGTGTGGGAAAGCCTTCACTCAGTACTCAGGCCTTGCCACACATGTACGAATTCATAGTGGAGAGAAGCCCTTTGAATGTAAGGAATGTGGGAAGGCCTTTACCAGGACCTCTGGCCTGATTCATCATGTGAGAACTCACACAGGAGAGAAGCCTTTTGAATGTGTTCATTGTGGGAAAACCTTTATAACTTCCTCCCATCGCACAAAACATCTGAAAATTCACAGTGGCGAAAAGCCCTTTGTGTGTAATATATGTGGGAAAGCATTTATATATTCCACATCCCTTAACATTCACATGCGAACCCATACTGGAGAGAAGCCCTATATATGTAAGCAGTGTGGGAAAGCATTCGCTGTTTACTCACGTCTAAGGAAACATAGCAGAGTCCACACTGAAGAGAAGCCCTATCAATGTGAGGGTATGAGTGTTGCTATTTAGCCCATCTGTTGCCACCTTTAAATATTGACAGTGACACCAAAGATCATCAAATTAGTCTTATCTGCTTTGTGTGGGTTATAATGGCTCACACTGGCCTTAGACACCATCCTAATTTTGTGAAACAGGATTATTTAGTTGTCCCTCAAACTTTCTTTTGGGCAGTGCTGAGGATTGGCCTTGAAAATCACACATGCTAGGCAAGCACTCAATCACTGAGCTACATCCCTGGAACCTTTTCATGGATATCAGAGTCTGAATATTTGTGGGTCATAAATGAGGCCAGTATACAAGATGGCCTCATTCTGATGCTTTACTCTTAGTGATTATAACATTTCTAAATGCTATAAAATAATGAAACAGATTTGATCCTTTTGTTTAGTGGCTGCCAGTGTGTCTTGTTAATGTGAAAATTCACCACAAGCCAAAATAATATAGGACACAGGTGGTTTGTGGAAAGACATAATCCAGGCAACTATTCTGACCCCATTGATTCCAATAAGCATACCAAGAAACATCCCTATCTGTTCTTAGTAGCTGTTCTATCGACAGATGTTATCTCTGTGTTCCTTTATAAAATTCAAAAAGTGCATTCCATCCCACCTTTTGGGATCTATTTTGGATTGAATTGGCAGTAACTTTGTTCATATTTCCAATGTCCGTTCCTCAGTTTGGTTGAGATTGATCTGTGCATTGAACTGAGTGTTGTAAATGCTAGGTAAGTATTCTGCCACTAAGCTAGATCCCTAGCTGGCTCTTAGTCTTTTTTATACAAACTTCTCAGTTATTGTAATGTGGATTGGCTGAGAGTTTTTCAAGGTACAGTTCTCTTTTGTTGAACAATTCCTTCTTAGCTTCAGTAGTTTCCCCTTTCATATTTTACTAAAAAGCACTCAAGAGGAACCAAGTTGCTCCTTTTGAACACTTTAATTACAGCTCTTACATACATTTCTTATATTATCACTCTCAAGTTCTAACTTCCACACAAAATGCAAGGTTCATGACCATTACATATCACTGATTGCTTTTTCTTCATGTTCTAGTAACATGTTCTTCCTTCTTAAGGGAGCCCTCACCAGAATAGTGTCTACCTATCACTCAGTTTCAAAGTTACTTGCATCTGTTTAAGTGTTCTTTTACTGCAGTACCCAGGACCACAAAACACCATAGCCAGCACTGGCAAAATGGCTTAAATCAAATCAGGAACTGAGGTCAGTCCCAGGTACCTCCATAGTAAAGGGACAGGATGGACTGCTACAAGTTGTCCTCTACTTTACATGCATACCACAGCTTGCACACACACTTAGTGTACCACCATAAATATAACAACAACAACAAAACTAAGTTGTTTTGGGTTAGCATAGTATTGGGTTCCATTATGACATTTTCATATTTATATGTTATTGTACTCTATTCTCATTAGCTTACCACTTTTTGGATAGAATTTAGGGCTGTGGGTTTAGCTCAGTGGTAATAGTCCTTGCCTAGCATATGCAGAACTAGTTTTTATCTCCAGCCCTGGACAGATAATATACAGCAATTTACTTTCTCATACAAGAAAACAGCATGGGAGCTAGTGAAATGGTTCTGAGGGGAAAGCTCTTGCCATGCAAACATGAGGACCAGATTTGGATCCTCAGAACCCATCTAACTGCCAGGTGGGCATGGAGGCCCTCCTGTCATCCCAATGCTTGGGAAGCAAGATGGGAATCCTCAGGTGATTTGAGTAGCTAGGTTACTTGAATCCATGAGCTCTGAGTTCAGCAAGAGACCCTGCTTTGATAAATAGAGTGGAAAGTGATTGGGGACACCTGATATTATCTTTTGGCTTCCACATGCCGTGTGCAAATGTGTATCACATACCAGCCTGCGTATATACACACATTAAAAAAAATAACAGCATGTTTGACTTCTGCTGCAGACTTTTACTGGCATGCAGTCTCTTTCACATGACAAAGCCTGAAAATGAGGTTTTCTTTCTCTTCTGATAAAATCATAGCCTTGTTGGGTGAGGTTTCCACTCATTGTCCTTGCCTAACAAATGGAATTCTAAAGACCCTACCTGGACAATCATGCTGTGGGTTAGATTTAACCTGAATTTGAGAGGGTCATCAGTTCAGTACATGTATGTATAGATTCTTTTGGTTTCCTAGACAGGTAGTCATACCTGTAGATAATGACTTTTTTTCTATTTTAGTTGTTACTTTTACAGAAATGAGTATGATGTCCAGCACACTAGTCAAAGTAGTAAAAGCGTATTTTTCTTTAGAATTATAATGAGGTATGCTCTCCATCATACTGATTCGCTTATTAGATAGTTTTTTTTTTAATATCTGGATTTTACATAATGATTTTATAGTATATCTTTATTGGTGAAGTAAAATTCCTCTTGGATTCATTCATTGCTTTCCCTGTATCTTCTGTGATGACTTGTACTCATTTGCTGGTAAGACTAAAGTACCTAGGATTTCCTTGGTCCGTAATACCTAATAAATACTGGAATGAGTAAAAGGACTCTAAAATAAAAGCAGTCATTTATTAATGATGATTATATATTAGTTGTCTCATCTTAACCTTAAATTCCTAGATATATTCAACTTGGACATTAAGGATCATTTTTGTTTTGTGTGATTGCTGAGGATCAAACAAACCCAGGATTAGGCAGGCACTCTGCCACTGAGCTACAATCTTGAGACAAATGGATCCTTTTTACTACTTAGTGTTGATTATGTTTACTCACATAAAGCTTATCATAGATAATCTTGAGTAACATTGACGTGTAAGTTTTCCTTGTGCAAGAAGGAATGGAGCAGGGGATAGGTAGAGTTTCTGTTTATCAATCAATGTACAAGATCCTGGTTTCAATCCTCAGCACCACCAAAACAAATTTTTAAAATGAATTGACTGGTTTTTAGCTGTAGATTAGAACAGTGTCATATACTACAATTAAGTGTATTCCTCACTTTTCTAAATTCTTAACCTGTTCAGTTATCCTGATCTAGAATAGTTGATACTGTTTTGGGTACCTTATCTTAAACTGTTCGATATCTTTTATGTTTATAGGACACCTAATATTTACAATATCATTTAAAATTTTTGAGTATATTTTTCTAGGCATGCTTTCATTTTCACATACAAAGCAAAAATTTATTTTTTTCTTATATTCCTAATATTTCCTGGTTGTATAATTAAATTTACTTTGGGTCTGTCTTGCATTCTGCAATGATTTCTTCTTGTATTTCCATTGAGTTGATCTTGAAAGTATCCAGTATTCTTTCAGTGAGTATCTGTCTCAAAAGCAGAGTGTGTTACCACCCACTTAGAGATTGGAAGCCAAGTCGGGAGGGTCACAGATTTAAGGGTAGCCTGAACCTGGGCTACTTCGTGAGACACTGTCTTAAAAAGATAAAAACCAAAATAAAACAGAAAAACAAACAAACAAACAAACACAAATGCACCCAAAGGTGGAGTTGGGGGCCTGGTTAATGATTTGGGAGGGAAAAATCATCTTGAAATATTTAAACTTTCTTATATAGTTTTTATTCCATTCACTCTGGTAGGTATTTACATGGCTCTCTCTTTCTCTCTCTCTCTCTATATATATATAAGCTTTCTTTTTGTATCCTTAGTTAAAAAATTTTTTTTTGTTGGGGGGGGGTGCTAGGATTCAAACTTAGGGCTTTACACATGCTAACCACTGACTTATAACCCAGCTGTAGATGTGTCTTTTATACATACTTTAGTTGGAGTTTTAAAACTCTGAATACTTGAAAAATCCTGATTAACAATTGTTTTAGACCATTATGTATAATGCAATGAGTAACAAATTGGATTTTTAGCAACTTGGTTTTTTTTTTTCTTCTGTATTTGTTGCATGTACCTTCTCTTTGTAATGATATTTTTATTGAAATTTTGCCCAGTGCTTGAAATCTATGTACTCCATTTACTTTTATTTTAGTTGCTATTCTAAAACATTAAATCCAGTTTTAAAATAAAATCTGTTAATATCGTTTCTTTCTACCGGAGTAGACTAGACAATTTGCATACAGATTCCCATCATTGACTTCCTGAGTGAGCATCACAATTGCAGAGACCGAGAAGGGAATGCACCATCATACTGACATAGAAGAAACTCAAAGGAACAGTGGATGTTGTAGAGGATTTAATATATTTGCTGAGGAGATGCTAAATCACACAAAGTAGAACTTAGCCAAGGAAGTGCTGCCCCCCTCCTCCCCGCCCCCCAGTACCCCAAACTTAGTAGTGTGCTACTCAAGCCTGGTAGAGGTAAGCAAATTCATGATTCATGATGTAAATGTTTGTTCACAGGCCTGACTGGTCAGCCATTAGTCTCATCCCCAAAGAACATGCCTTTAACAGGCAGCTCCAGGGGGCAGCGCAGGGTCACAATGGATGTTAAATCCTGGCCTGCTGTAAATTCCCAGTTCTTTTCTTGAGAAAAGCATAATTCTGTTGAAAGGGCAATATGACCCTGGGTCACATCTGTTTGAAAAGAGCAGCACTGGTGTACTTAAATAATTTTGGCAATGTTTTTGCTTTGTGAATCATCTCTCTGTCCAGGTGGCTAGACTTGCAGTCTCCTGTCTCTGTTTATAAATGTTAAAAGTGTAAGCTGGGACCTAAAAGATTTAAGGATGACTGTGTGTAAAATGCATAACCCTAAGGTGTATATAAGTTAGCAAAATTTTCTATTTAAGGCCAGCTCTTATTGGCGCGTTAGCCCCATTTGGCAGTGTGCTTAATAAAGAGCTTTTCCTTCCGTTTTTAAGTGTGCAATGATTTCTTATTGGCATATTGTTGCTATGGCAACACAAGCCCCTGACTGAACAAATTTATGGCAGAGGGGGCCAAAATGGGTCTCTTGATCACAGCCATAAATTCTTTGATGTTCATCAGAAGACGGAGTAGCATCTCCTTTTCCCTTTTATGTGAGCTGGTCTTGACTCAGTTTGACCAGTGTAAGTCAAGAGAGTTCAATTTTGGAAGTTCCTCAAAAGGCTTCTAATAACATCACAGTTCTCAGCTACTGAACTGTGGGGTTGTTAAGCCCTTCGTGTATCAAAGGAGTGTCAGTATCCAACAGTAGAACTGTTTGAATGACTGCGCATTCATTTTTTCCTGTGACCTGAGATGACAACAAACAAGACTTGCGTTCACTTTTTGTTTCGGGACCCAGGGCATTCAACAGAACCAAGAACTGGGAAAACAATTGCTGGGTAAGATGCAGATACGGTTGGGAGAATGCTAAGACCCACTCAGTAGTTATTTCAGGATTTCCAATCAAAAACCTCCAGCATCTTAGCCGGGCGGTGGTGGCGCACGCCTTTAATCCCAGCACTCGGGAGGCAGAGCCAGGCGGATCTCTGTGAGTTCGAGGCCAGCCTGGTCTCCAAAGCGAGTTCCAGGAAAGGCGCAAAGCTACACAGAGAAACCCTGTCTCGAAAAACCAAAAAAAAAAAAAAAAAAGAGAAAAACCTCCAGCATCTCAAATTCCTCCAGTGGCTCCTGAGCTCGGCCGAATGGGCTGAGGGTCGATCTGTTGAAGCACTCTTTATTGTTGCAAACTGCCCAAAGCAATCCCAACACCGTGAGAGGTCCAGATAATTGCGGAGGCGAGCCCGCCTTCCGTCCCCTACTGAATCAGGGAGCTCTGGAAAGCTAGGGTTTTAACGCGACGGAGGCAGGCAGGAAAAGTTTCTGATGCGCTTCCTGTGGGTGGAGTACCCACAGGAAACCTCGAGCTGGAAGGGCTTGCGTGACCCGGCCCGGGCGCCACCGGTGACTTCCGCTCCCACCCGTGGCCCGGCCCACAGCCTGGGTTCCAATTCTGTCTTGTCCTCGAGGCCACCATTGGCCTCCAGCTCCCGCTGTGAAGTTACCCCGGCGCCCCCGCCCTTAGACTGCGAAGAAACCGGAATTCTGACAAAGGGAATGCAATGAAGTAGGATCTGAATCCCGACCCTGCAGTAAACGAAGCGCGAGCGGAAGTGACGCCAGGGCCGCGACCGTCTCTTCCGGCCCGTGTCTGCAGGGAGGCGTTCCCTGGGGGCTGTGGCCTTCGTGAGTTCCGCGGTCCGGGCACTGCCTGCAGGTTGGTGGGGAGGACACGGGACGCGGGCGCTGAGCTCTGCAGCGCGCCGCGGCTCCTCGGACGTGGCGGAGGCCGAGGCTCTCAGGCTGTCAGTCACCGGGGTGGAAAGCGCCCCGGGGTTCGTCCTGGCGGTGTCTGCCTCTCCCGCTCTTCAAAAGCCGCCCTAGCAACTTTTATGGAAAAAAGCTGGTTGCTTTGTTTTTGTTTTTGTTTTCTCCTCAGAAGGGAACGAATTTTCGCTGGAGTAGTTGGAGTGACCAGCATCATAAACCTTGTGATTTCAGCGCCTTTGGTGAGCACTTAGTGAACGGTGGCTTTTGGAAAAGGCCGATTTCCTTAAGAAAATTAGAAACGAATGCCTCGGGTGAAAACTGGACTCTGTGTGTGTGTGTGTGTGTGTGTGTGTGTGTGTGTGTGTGTGTGTGTGTGTGTGTGTGTTGACTATTAGCTTCAGATACAAAGACGTACTTAGTTACTTAGAGTGTACGTCTTTCTGGTGAGAGTATAAACGTTGGTAGAACTCAAGTCCACTTAAGAAAACTCAGCCGAGTGTGGCTGTGAATGCCTCAGATCTCAGCACTCAGGAGGCAAGAGGATTTCTATGAATTCCAGGCTACCCTGGTATACATAATGAGTTCCAGGCTAACCAGTGCTCCATAGTGGAACACTGTATTAAAAAACAAGCAAAACCCCAACAAACAATAATACTAGGCTGTTCTGTACAAAGTTCCTAGGCCTGTGTTCGTTCCTCCGTCCCTTTTGTGCTCTTGTGCTAATGATCAAGTCCAGGACCTTGTGCATGCTACAGATACTTTCTCTTAGTTCTTAGGCCTGTGCATCACTAAACTGCTTAAAAATATGGACCTCACAGAGGAAATGTGGGAAGCTTTATTAAAAATCGTAGAATTAACTGTTAAGATTGATAAATTAGTGTTCTCTCTCCCACAACATTCCCTCCCTATTTCTCTTTTTAAAAAATCCTTAAATGTACTTGCATATTAGATGGTCCAGAATCTGTTGTGATACATTCATCTTTTTGCAGAAGTTTGTTTGCTCTTTCCTCTAATAGATAAATATATTGTATGGTGATTTATTTGCTAAGATGTAAACTGAAAATAAAGGGGAATATGGCAGGGTTGTGGTGGCACATGCCTTTAAGAGGCAGGCGGATCTCTGAGTTCGCGGACAGCTAGGGCTACACAGGGAAACCCTGTCTTAAATCAAAACAAAATTACTAGATTTCCATCAAGAAAGTTAGAGAATAGAGCCGGGTGTGCAGCTCAGTGGTAGAGTGTTTGCCCATTATGTACAAATGCCTAGGTTCAATCTCTAATACCATATAATCTCGAGTGTGGTAGCCCATACTCCTGGAATCCCAGCACTTAATCCATAGACGCAGGAGGATTAGGAGTTCAAGGTCATCCTCAGCTATATAGTAAATTGTAGGCCAACCTGGATCACATAAGATCTTGTCTCTTAAAAAAAAAAAAAGAAAGAAAGAAACATGTTAAAAACCAGTTGGACATTCAGCTCAGTAGTAGAACATTGGCCTAGCATGTGTGAAGCCCTAGGTTCAACTCCCAGCACCACAAAAAAAAAAGAACTGAAAATTAAAAATGATGCAATGTGATATCTGAACTATAGACATTCAGAGTTCTCCACATTGTTTAAAAGAAATAAAAAGTGTTGGTGGCCCAAGCCTTTAATCCCAACATAGAGGCAGGCGGATCTCTGTGAGTTCGAGGCCAGCCTGGTCTACAGAGCGAGATCCAGGAAAGGCGCAAGGCTACACAGAGAAACCCTGTCTCGAAAAAACAAAAAACAAACAACAACAACAACAACAACAACAAAACCAAAAAAACAAAACAAAAAACAAAAGAAGAGAAACAAACAAAACAAAACAACCAACAAGCTTCTGGGTGTGTGGAGGTATATGATCCATTCAGGATTTCCGTGTTGTGCTGGGCTTGGTGGTAGACACCTGCAATCCCAACAGCTGAGCAGTAGAGGCAAGAGTATCACTGCAAGTTGAGGTCATACCAAGACCTTGTGTCAAAAAAATCAAAATAAAACCACAAGACATCTATATTGTACTTGTTTATAAGCCGTAAAGGTTACCAACTAATTGGCTGTATACATGTAGTAGACAAGTTGCCATACATGGTTGAACAGCTAGGCACAGCTTTCCCTTTTTTGAGGCAGGGTGTCATGCAGTTCAGGCAAGTCTTAAGCTTATTATTGGCTTAGGTTGGCCTTGAGTTTGGACTCCTACCACCATCTCCCAAGTGCTAGCTTAACAGGCACATCTTGTTTCCAGTAAATTTGGGTGCCACGGCTTCCACTGCCAACTCCAAAGATTTCAAAAGGTTATGTGGAAGATAATTGGTAGATATCACATACTTGGATTATATTTTATTAGGGAGGCATCTAGTTGTTGTGGTCCTAATTTTGGTGCTTGCTAAAGGCCCTGCCTATTACAGCACTTTGCTTGTTTGCAATGCTGGCCATTAGAGCCAGGGACTTGGGTATGCTAGGCGAGCACTCTGCACCAAGCTACAGCCCCAGCACTTTGTTTTGCAGAGATTTGTCCTTTTAAATAAAAAAAATTGTAGGCTGATAGTTTGACGGGAGGGATGTCTTGAGCCCCAGCTCTCATCCCACCTATTTTTTTTAACATCCATTAGTCACCTGCAGTGAATACATGTCCCTGTCCTTTTTTTTTTTTAATGTGTACATGCTCATACCTTAATGATGGTGACATGGTTGTGGTCAGAAGACAACTTTGTGGAGTTGATTCTTTCCTCCTTCTATGTGGGTCCTAGTGGCCCAACTCAGGTAGACAGGCTTATGCTGCAAGTGCCTTCAGCCAATTTGTCAGCCTTTTTATCCCCCTTCCTTGTATTTATGGAGGTGTATTGTCAGAGTAAGCTTTTAAGGACAAGTGTTCTGGGTCAGAGGACATATGTATACTTTATTTTGACATACATTAATCTTTTTCTCCTTTTTCCACGTCTTTTACCTATATAGCAATTTCTGAATCAATTTTTTAACTTCATTTAAAACTTATTCTAGGAAAATAAGCAGATTTTTAGTTGTAACTACAAGGCATTTGTTTTGAAAAGGGAAATCACTTGGCCATTTTAAGTGAATAAGAGCACTCGCCTGAATTTTCAAAAGCTGTATTTGCATGGGTGACCTGTCCTCTAGTGCTTGGGCAACTGAGGCTAAAAAAAAAAAAAAAATCATTGAGTGACATATACTTCTAATACTAGGACATGGGAAACGGAGGCAGGAAAGCACAAGTTGGAGGCCACCAGCATTACATAGTGAGAGTCTGTGTTTGAATTTGTATTGTTTGGGGATGATATTTAGAAGTGTTATTTAATTTTTGCTTTGTAATCTTGCTCTGGTCATTGGTTCTTTCTCCTTTGTGTCTCCTCCTCCCCCTCCTCTCCTTCCCCAAGCAGCATTTTTGCTGGCTGTGAACTCAAACGAGCAAAGTAAAGGGACTTTTAAACTTCAGGTTTTCCAAAATACTTATGTATGTATGTGTGTATGTATATGTGTGTGTGTGTGTGTGTGTGTTTGTTTGTATGTGTGTGTGTATGTATGTATTGGTCTTGCTGTGTTGGGTAGGTCAGCCTTGGCCTCTATCCTCCTACCTTAGGCTCCCCAGCATTGTGAGTATAGGTGTGTCCACCTTGAGTTAATGATTTCAAAATGAGTCCCATTCAAGAGCTTAAAATACAATGTAATTTAGTAGATTATGTGAGTTAAATCAGTCTTTACATTTTCATTTATGGTTTTTGAGATAGATTCCTGCTGTGTAGCCCTAGATGGCCTGGAACTCACTATGTAGCTGATGTTTCCTCTTGCTCCTGCCTTTATATATTTCTGTATGTCTGCATTTTAATATGAATAATATAAGGTATATATGTGATAAATTTTGTCAGGTGTAAGTAATAAAATAGTTTTATATTCTGATCTAATTCAAAATCCAAAATTTATGTAACTAATTTTCATGGATCAGATAGACACAGACGGTACCTTGAAGTGTTTTACCACAGCCTCAGTGTTGTGGCTTCGTAGTCAAAGCCCCATATACAGTACTCAATGTTGCTACTCATTCTCTTCAAGCAACAACTTGTAAATATTTTTTACTTATATATTGGCTAATGTATTCCTTTTAGTGCCTGTTTCTTTTTATTTAATTTATTATTGTGTGTGATGTGGGTGTGTGGGTATGTGCATAGAGGTCAGAGGACAATTTTGTAGAGTTGGTTCTCTCCCTGTCCTATTTCCTGATGTGGGTGGGTTCTGGGGGTTGAGCTCAGGTCAACAGGCTTGCATGGTAAGCAGCATACTCACAGAACCATCTCATCAGCCCCTCGGTGCCTATCTCAACAGCTTGTTAGCTGTACTGTGCCTCACTCTTCCAGCTTGAACACAGCATGCTTTTCCAGTCTGCCTTTGAGGTATCATAGCAACTTTGTTATCACACACAGTCCATTCAAACAACATCTTTTTTTGTTTTGTTTTGTTTTGTTTTATTTTTTCAAGACAGGGTTTCTCTATGTAGCTTTGGAGCCTGTCCTGGAACTCGCTCTGTAGACCAGGCTGGCCTCGAACTCCAAAGATCCGCCTGGCTCTACCTTCCGAGTGCTGGGTTTAAAGGCGTGGTCACCGCTGCCTGGCCTCAGACAACATTTTAACTGTATACACTTTTCTCTAGGACCACAAGTAGGACATTGATAGTGTCTTCCAGGATTTTCATTTGGCACACTTCATTTTTACATTTAGTGTGTGTGTGTGTGTGTGTGTGTGTGTGTGTGTGTGTGTGTGTGTGTCTATCTATGTGTGTGTGTGTCTATGTGTGGGGTGCTTACACTCATGTAGGAGTGCCACAGCATTTATGGAAATTGATTGTCTGTTACAAACCTCTGGGTTCCAGGGATAGAACTCAGCTTTTCAGGCTTGGCAGCAAGTACCTTTATCCGCTGAACCATTTCACTGGCCCTGGCACAGTATTAAAATGACACAAAAAAATGCAGCATCTTTTACTCACTCAACCTTTCCTTTATTTTTTAATTACACTTATTTGGGGGGTTGTTTAGATCAGGGGGCAACTTGGGAGAGTTGATTCTCTCCTTCCACCCTGTGGGGCCTTGGAATTGATGGTGAGCACCTTTTTCTACTGAGCCATGTTGCTGGCTGTGCTGTTTTAGTTCTGGTGGGATACATCCTTATTTTAAAATTTTATTGACAAATTGAAACTAACAGCTAATCATGTTAGTGTCCTTCGTTACTTCTTCACTGTAGAGATTTCATCAATATTTCTTATGCCTTGTGGTGTATCTGTCTCAGATAGCCTTTTGTTGCCATACTATTCTGATAGAAGAAATGGCCCTTCTCAGCTTTGAGACAGCAAATGACATGCCTACTGGGCTATCTGAGAACAGGTTATCACAAATAGAGTCTTTGACTCTCCATACCCAGCTGCCCATAATACTCCAGGTCATGGATATCCCATTAATCTGGCATGGATATTAAAGCCCAAGCCAGTGTTGTATCAAATCTGGGCCCTCTGATAAATTACAACTGTAGGAACAGTGGCTCCTGTTCCCAGTCCCTGTACCTAGGTGGAGGTCTCTGAGATGCCTAGACTTTACAAGGAGCGGCTTGAGTTTGACGTGTGAATGAGTTTGTATAGCAGTGAGTTTGTGTGCTATCGGGAGGATGCTGCTGCATTATGAATGTACCTTAGCCAGTAATTACTGTCCTTCGTAAAGGGCAAGTGCAGGGACTAGCACACTTGTTCAAACTTTGATTGTTGTCCTTGGCATTAATACTGTGCTCAGCCAACTACCCCATTCTCACATATAAACTGGGGAACAGTTGTTAAGCATGTTCTCCTTTGTTAACTATAGTATCATATTTGGTTTTATTTTGAAACAGGACTCAGGCTGGCCTTGAACTCTGTGTAGCTGAGGATGACCCTATACTCATGGACTTCCTATCTCCACCTCCTAAGTGCTGGAATTCCAAGTCTGTATCACCATACCTTACTCATATTACCACATTTTGTGAGTACATTTCCCCCTTTTTAACAGCATCTTTGGTTTCATCTGGGGTCCTCAGTAAGCAGCATATATATTTCTCTTTGCTTATCTTCCCATGTTCTCCATAATGAAACTGTACCCAGTGTGCAGTGGTCACGTGAGTTTTTTTCTCACCTGGTACCTCCCTCCATCATCTGCAGGTTGCTGAGTGAAATGAACAGTATAATGGTCCCCTTATCTATAAGAGAGACTTTCTTTTTTAATAAATGTGTTTTAAAATCATAATTTTGTGTATGTATGCATGTGTATTTTTATGTCTTTAGATACGCTGAACTATGAAGTCAATATCTGTGTCTTCACCTATCTTAATTCTTGAGATAGGATTAAAACTATAGCTCACCATTTTGGCTAGACTATCTGGCTGACAAGTCTCTGCCCTCACACCCCCTCCAGTGCTGGGGTTATTGACATGTGCTAGCCTGTTGGATTTTACATGGGTGCTAGGATCCACACTCAGTGTCTTCATATTTACACAGCAAGTATTTTGCTCACCGAGTCATCTCCCCAGATCCTGTGGTTGATCTAAGAATGTCAGTAGATAGCTTAAACTGTAGAGGGTGTAGAACTCTACGTGTATCATTTTCTGCCCCTGAACATATGCATCTGTGATAAATTTATGAATTCACTACAGTAGGAGATGAACAGAAATAACTAAGAAATTCAACAATGTACTATAATAAAAGTTTAGTGATTATGGTTTCTCAATATTTTGTTGTCCCATAGTCACCTTCTTTCAGACTGACTGATCATGAATAGCATACTGGCATGTAAATATGGAAGCAACTAATAATGCATTTAGTTCTGTGTTAATAGCATGTGACATAAATACAAAGCCTCTAGTATTTACACCAATTCAGCATCTTTTGTCAAAATCAAGTCATAGGTTGCAGCACCTAATAACACCTTATAATGATGCTTTGAAATCACTCAATATCAGCATGAAATATGGTCTGTCATACAATATACCTGTGATCGTTTCTTTATATTTTTTCCGCTTTGAGGGCTTAATACAGTATATATTGATCATATTCACTCCTTCTCCAACTTCTCCCAGATGAGTTGCCATCTGCCTTCCCACCCAGCTTTCCTGCTTCTGTTTTTTCTTCCTCCTCTTTTTCCTTCTCATCAAGTCCAGATTGTGTTGCCCAAATACTCCATCCACTGGACTGTGGACAGCCTACAAGAGGTTGCACTTTTAAACTGACAACAGACTCCTCCCATAAGCTGCCAGTAATTCCTCTGCTTAGGGTTAGACCTCATCTCACCTTCCCCTCTGTGCGGGGATTTTGTCTGGCTTGAGCTTGCAGAGGTCTTGTGCTTGTTATACAGCCACTATGAGTTCATTTGTGTAAGTGCCATGGTGTGTCTGGGAAACACTTTCATTATAGTCATTTGTGGTCTCTGGCCCTGACTGTCCCCTGTTTCTTGATTCCTGAGCCTTGAGGGGAAGGGTGTGATGTAGATGTCTCATTTAGGGCTGAGCACTCCAAAACTTCTTATTCTGTGTGTTGATTGCTACTTACTGCAAGAAGCTTCTCCGATGAAGATTTAGATTGCGATAGGGTTAAAACTGTGGCTCACCATTTTGGCTAGACTATCTGGCTAACAGATAGTCTGTGGGTATAGTGATAAGTCGTGAGTTTGTTTAATACTATGTCTATTTAGCAGAATAATAGTGGTAGGTTCCCTCCTATGACCAACTAGCCACAGGTTCTTGGTTCTGATAATGCAGGTCTGGGTTCCATTTTATGTGAAGGGTCTTAAGTCCAATCAGAAAGTGTTTGGCTACTCCCATAGCATTTGTGCCGCTAGTGGTTGCATCACTGGGCATATCTTGCCAGAGTGGACATTATTGTAGCTTGCAGAGTTCACAGCTGGATAAGATTGGTGATTCCAGGACTGAAGAGATGGCTCAGCAGTTAAAAGCACTAGCTAGCTCCTCTTCTAGAGGACCCAGGTTCAATTCCCAGCACCCACATGGCAGGTTACACCTATCTGTAACTCCAGTTCCAGCACATTTGACATGATACTCTCAGATATACATACAGGCAAAACACCAATGAACATAAAAATAAATTATATATATAAAGATTGACCATCGTCCCCCTCCACTCCCCAGTAGCATGCATAGCACTCAGCACTAAAAGCTAGTCAGTAGGGATGAAGCTTCCAGGTTAATAACAGTTTGATTTTTTTTTTTTTTAAGATTTATTTATTATGTATACAGCATGCTGCCTGCATGTTTGCCTGCAGGCCAGAAGAGGGCACCAGATCTCATTACAGATGGCTGTGAGCCACCATGTGGTTGCTGGGAATTGAACTCAGGACCTCTGGAAGAGCAGTTAGTGCTCTTAACCTCTGAGCCATCTCTCCAGCCCCAACAGTTTGATTTTTTCATGTTCTGAGGCTCAAGTATGTGGTGTCTTCAGCAACAGGGTCTTATTCTCAAGTTTTGAAGGGTAACCAAAAGCAATGGCAATAGTTTATAATGTTTGGGGGTCTGTGCAACACCACCAAAAGAGGTAGTGCATTCTTGGCACTGACTTTTTGATTTGTTAGCCTGTGGTATATCCAGTGGGGACACTGTTGCCTGGCTACAGGGTAATTCTATTTAAACTCTTTTTATACAAGTATAAATTTTAGGAAGGTAGGCTTCTATGCATTGTCTTCAAAAGACTTTTAATGTTGCCTTTTCCCATACTCCCTCTTCTATTCTGCCCTTCTATCACTGCTTTATTTAATCCATCCTGTTGGAGTAGTCATTTTTTTCCCCTTTGTTATATGATGGTTAGCTTTTAATTGTCAACTTGTCCACCTGGAATCACCTGGAAAGAATCTAAGTAAGGAATTGTGTAAATCAGATTGGCCTGTGGGCATGTCTATGGGAGCATTGTCTTGATTGTTAATTCCTATAGGGAGTCCCAGCCTGTTGAAGGTGCCATCATTCCCTGGTTTGGGACTCTGAAATGTATGTATAAGACAGAAGAGCAAGCAACCAAGGATCCATTTATTTCTCTCCTCTTGATTGTCAATGTGATGTGAAAAGTTTGAATTCATGCCTAGACTTCCCCTAGGTGATAGACTATAGACTCTAATTGTAAGCCAGAAAAACCCATCACCCATTAAGTTGCTTTTGGTAAGATTGTTTAGTCCAGGGCCAGTGGGTGACTCAGTGTGCAAAAAAATTTGTCATTCAAGACTTGGAACCTGAGTTTGATCCCTGGAACCCACAGTAGAAGGAGAGAACCAGCTCCTCAAAGTTGTCCTCTGACCTCTACATGTACATGCCTACACATGCACACACAATAATAAATATTTTTTAGGTCTCTAGTGCTTATTGAATGAATGATAGGATTTTTGACTGCCCACAGAGGAAGTAGAGATTGTGTCATTCCAGCTGCATCCTGCCATCTGTATATTTCTTAGAGAGATCAGACAAGGGTGTTGCAAAATTATGTTTTAATAACCAATGTTCTCAACACTTAACTTTTATCAAAAAGCTACAGGAGTATAATTCTAGCACTGCAGAAACTAAGAGGAGGGTAGAAAGTTCAAGGCCACCCTGGGCTCTCATGCAAGATTGAAAACATTATCTTGATTTTAGATCGAGGTGTCTGATCTGTTTTCTTGGGTGTTGATGGCAAAACAGAGTGTCTGGTTAGTGAACTGGGTTCCAAACCTTGTCATATGTCTAATGAACTCTTTCTAATTGTGTGGATTTTGTTTTGCTTTGTTTTTTGTTTGTTTTTCAAGGTTGTCTTTAACCTCACTGTTAACTAGGAATGACCTTGAACTGGGCCTCTTGCCCCAAATTAGGAATATAGATGTGCTTTGTCATATATGGCTCTCCAGTTAGATTTATAGACCTGTGGGAGCTAAGTCAGTCTGTTCTGCTCATCTTTTATATCTGCATAACCCAGATGACAAGTGTCAGCATTCCCAGTTGCTGCTTAACGTATTGAGTTGTGGTGTCAGAGTGTCGGCTCTGCAGTTAAGAGCATTTGCTGTTCTTCCAGAGGGTCCAGGTTTAGTTCCCAGCACCTAAGTCGGACCATCAGTAATTCTAGTTTCAAGGTACCTGACAACTTCTTGGCCTCTACAGGCACTCGGACACATGTGGCATGTGTGCTCTTTTGCACATGCATGTACATACAACACACACACACACACACACACACACACACACACACACACACACACACACACAATTGAGTTAGCAGGAATAAAGGTGCACATCTGTAATCCGGCACTTGAGATGATCAAAAAGAGAAAGAAGACCAGTAAGATGGCTCAGTGGTAAAGGTGCTTGGTGCCAAGCCTGATGTCCTGAGCTCAATCCTTGGGACCCACATGGTGGAAGAAGAGAACCAACTCCCAAAACTTGTCCTCTGATCTCTACATGGGTGCCATGGACCAGCAGCACACCCAGACATACATATAGCAGTAATAAAAAATTTAAAAAAGGGTGGTGAGATGACTCAGCGGGTAAAGCTTGTGGGTAAAAATTACTGTGTGAGTTTGATCTGAATTTAATCCCTGGACCCCACAGTTAAAGAGAACCAGCTTCCCAGATTTGTTTGCTTGCCATCTTCTGTATACCATGGCACATGTACCTGCACACAGCACACACACTAATAATAATAATTAATAATATATAAAGGACCAGTGAGATGACTCAGCAGCTGAAGGTGCCTACTCCCAAGTCTGACAGCCCAACTTCAATCCCTAGAGCTCACAGCAAGAGAGCCTATTTCTGAACGTTGCCTTCTACTTCTGCACATGTTCAGTCATACACCTATGTGTATAACTACACTATTGAGGGGACCAGCCTCAGCAGTTTCGAGGGAAGAGCAGGGATGTCTGGCAGGTGCAAGAAAAGGACTCGGACACATAGGTTGGTGCAAGCTGACAAGTCTTGTCAGATCTGGAGGTGTGCGTCTTCTCCCGATTCAACTCAACCCCAGTCTTTTATTGTAATCATACAAGGAGGGCTGGAGAGATGGCTCAGAGGTTAAGAGCACTGACTGCTCTTCCAGAGGTCCTGAGTTCAATTCCCAGCAACCACATGGTGGCTCACAACCATCTGTAATGAGATCTGGTGCCCTCTTCTGGCCTGCAGTCATACATTCTCTATACATAATAAATAAATAAACCTTTAAAAATAATAATAATAATACAAGGAAATAGGGGATGAGAAAATTTAACAGGTGATTGGGTTCTTCACAATAGTTTCAAAAGTTCTTTTTGGAAATCAGCAAAGTGTACCCCTTGATCTCACATAGAAGTTCCCAGGAAGAAAGCCAAAGCATGCCATCTTATTCTTTCGCAGGTTAATAATTATCAGAACATCTGAGGTCAAAACCCCAAAGGCCATCTACTTCGGTTTCTCAGAAAGCACAGAAGTACAAGTAGTGGTTTAAGGTGCCAGACTGCCAGCTTCCTCTCAGCTTAAGTCCTTCTTCATCACTCTGTAATTTGTCAAGTTGTCTTCTGACTAGTTCTGGACAACCCTTGTCTTCTGTCCCATCTACATGTCACTCCATCTAGTTTTCTGTCACTGGCCTTCTGGGGTTTAAATGGTTTCTTCTTCGGGACTGTGCTTAGCATGCACAGGCAGAGTTCTCGGGTCATCTAAGGTTGAATTTTGCACAAGCACTAAATGTAATTCAGCCTGCCTGTGTATCGCATCCCATACGCTATAATTCTGAACTTTGCATTCTGTATGATTGTCCCAAGCCTGAAGAGCTTCCTCAGCCTCCGGGGTTTTCCCATGACCTGCAGAGGAGCTCTATCTCCTGCCACTGTCACATCTCAATATCATTTCTAATTCCATGGAAACCACTGCAGGAGAGAGAAAGAAAATCATAAAGAGCAAGTAGATTAGGAGGATGACAAGAACCAGTACCAGTTGGATGGGTGAGAACATGACATGCATACGCCATAAAGTCTGCCCTCAGGACACAAGGGCGGTTTTCTCCCTGGCCCACAGAAGGCAGGCTTAGTAGAGTGTCTGGCAGGGCAGGCCGGAGGGATCGATGTCCTCATTCTCGGGTACCTCCAGCACAGATTCCAATGGCAACACCTCAGGCTTTTCATATGCCGTCTCTGGCATCTCCCCCTTTTGTTTTAGGTGGAGGGTGCGAATATCCACCATTAGAGAAGAGATAGTGGAACAAAGTAGTCCTATGAGGACTGGAAAGAGAATTAAAACAATGAGAAAAAGACCTCCAGCAATGGCAACATTATAGATGAATGTATTTTAATTCAAACTGCCAGTATAAGACTGCACCGAGGATGTAAAAGCAGCAGCAACCTCGAGAGAGAAGGAACCTACAAGTGACTTACTAATTTCAGCAATTTGGTGATGTAAATGAGTAATATCCATAGAAAAGGAAGAATGATTCCAAACACCCTAAATATGTTTTTGGATAGTATCCCAGTTATGCTGGGACGCATTATACTGAAGAAGAGTGACACAAATCCATTTAATCATAAAGGGGCATTGTACTGCCAGTCTAATCTTGATATTTTGTATCTCGTTTTCAATAAACAGTACTGCTTCTTCCAAAGCATTAAGTTTATCCTCAAGACCTGTCTGTTCTTTCCTGAATCATTAATGTCACATTAGCATTCCTAGAGAGCTGATCAATATGATGTGTGGAATGCACCTCCTTCATAAGAGAAGTGGTAGACATAGCCAAAGAAGAAACTATACCTATAAGTGTAGTAATACCCAAAATAAGGGCAGTGACAAAACCCTTAGGCCAACAAGCGCAGCAGCAGCTTGATGTAATGCTTCCAAGCCAGGATTAGCAAACCATGTCCCATTAACAGCAACCGGCAGAAGCAAAAAGGAGGCTGACGCAAAATAAGGAAAATACCCTTAGGAGTGGAAGAAAGGCAGTTAGATAAAACACAGTACAAGAAACATGATAAATGTTATTGCCATCCAGAGCAGATTGTAACTTGCTGTCCGTCCCTGTAGGGAGAATGCTATATGAAGCACCCACACAGGCCTGCACAGGAGCAGAAGTTTAACATTGGAGTGTGGCCTCACCAAAGTAACCTTATGTGTTGTTGTAAAAAGTCTAAATAAATTAAGTTGAGCAGGAAATAATTGAGAAAGATTAAAAAGGTTGAAAAACAGGTGAAACCCAGCCAGGAGGATACCAGGCATTGGCAGGCGAAGATGGAGGATGAGAGTCTCCCTTTGTGTAGTGCAACTGATCAAGCTGTGACTTGTAGTCAAAACCCAGACTGCTAACAGACCAGTCCTTCAGCAAGAAAGAGGAAGTATTGAAAGGTTTCAGAGAAACAGTCTTCTGTGCAAAACCACAAAACCACCAAAGCGGATAGCCATCACCAGGAACCTTTGTCCAAGCACACTCCAATTCCCCAGCATCCAAGCAAGGATGTAAGCGAGAAGGAAGGGCAGAGGGAGTCTGCTCAAAGGCTGAGCCCCCTCGAGGAGGAAGAAAGAGCTTCAAAAACCAAACATCTCTATTGTGAACCTGATCAGAACACTGTAACAGAGAAGGAAAATCAGAAATTAACTGTCATTCCTGTAACTGAAAACTTCTGGGTGATTTAAAGCAACAGTAAAACAGGAAGGAAGTCAGCTAAACCAGAGTAGTTGTTACCTTTAAGCATCTCTTCTTTTAAATATGTATTATTCTGTCCTCCAAGCAAATGAGTATTATTTGTTTTTTTTCGAAGCAGGGTTTCTCTGTGTAGCTTTGTGCCTTTCCTGGAACTTACTTGGTAGCCCAGGCTGGCCTTGAACTCACAGAGATCCGCCTGGCTCTGCCTCCCAAGTGCTGGGATTAAAGGCACTCGGCTGCAAATGAGTATTATTAATAGTAACCTTAATAGGACCATCCTTCCAAGTAGCATGATGAAAATGAGATCAGGCAAGTAAGTCCAATAATGAGCTGTAGAGAAAGATCAGCAGCAGCAAATACTTGCAACATCAGCAGTGAGAAAACAGCCAAAAGGATGTTGAGATGAGTCACCGGTATCCCCAACTTTTCCAAGTTCTTCTTAGCCTGCTGAATTAATTCACAAAGTTGGTCAAGAGTAGGCAACGGGACAGGAGAAGTGCTTCCCTGTACATTCAGATGAGCAGAGACGAAAGTCAAAACTATCCAGCTGCTGGGCCATATTAGGAAGTAGGCTCTGACGCATGTGCCTCTGACGCTGCTTGCGGTTTGGCCGGGCTTTTTCTGCAGGGTCGATGGGATCAGCAGCGTAGGGTCTGGTGAGATGGTTTGGTATTCAAATTGGTGACTCGGCATCCTGTGAAAACACACAAGCAGATCCTCTTTCAGAGGATAGCAAAATGCCTGGATCTTTTTAGGTCGAAGAAAGAACATCTTTTTATTTCATCAAAGATTTAGGCAAGACGTTGGATTCTCAATGTTTTTTTTTTATATTAGAATATCCCTCAGAATCTTTATTAAGGTAATTAAGCACAAAAAGTGCATGATGCAGCAAATGAGGAGGAGAAAGATACTTAAAAGTCTCTCCTGTAATTTTTGTATTTGCATTTTTTAATGACTGATTTAATCTCTCCATTATGGCTTGTCCTTGAGGGTTATAAGGAATCCCAGTGGTATGTTTAACGTAAAATTTGAGGCAAAAATCTTGAAAAGCCTTTGAAGTGCAGGCTGGACCATTATCATTATCAGTCTTTATATGTTTAGGCATCCCCATAAGTGCAAAAGCTGCAAAGAGATGCTGCACGACATCCTTATAGGCCTCTCCTGTTCCGGCTGTGGTAAAAAGTCCAGAGCAAATGACCATACAGACATGCACATAAGAAAGCGTTCCAAAGGAAGCCACATGTGTCGCATCCATCTGTCATAATAGTCTAGGTGACAGTCCTCATGGGTTTACCCAGAAGGGAGTGAAGCTTCGTGAGTGGGACAGTGAGGACACGTTTTAACAATTTGTCTAGCTTGTTCTCTGGTCAAAGAAAATTAGTATCTCAGGGCTTGTGAATTTTGATGATGCAATTGATGGGATGCGATGGCCTTTTCAGTAGGGTTCACCACCAAGTGAGTAAGCACATCCACTTGTCTGTTTCCTTCCACAGGGGGTCCTGGCAACTGTGCCGGCAGATGCCCTATAAAGTAAGAACTAGTTCTAGCCTGTACCAAGCTTTGAAGTTGGAGCAACAATGCATTAATTGAGGATTTATCCATATTAATAACTGTAGTTTTAATATTAGGAAAAAGATTAAAAATATAATGTGAATCAGTATATAAGTTTAAAGCTTCTTTACATAATTCAAATGCCTTAATCATAGCAAAAAATCTCTGCTTTTTGAGCTGATGTAAATTTAGTTTTATCAATAACAGCTGCAGCCTTACCATTAGATGAGCCATCAGTAAATATAAGATGAGCATTATTCAAGGGCTCATAAGAATATTTAGATGGAAAGATCAGAGATTGCAACTGTAAAAACTGTAACACAGGGCGTGATGACAAATGATATTGAAGTGTCCCAGCAAAAGCTATTAATGCTACAGCAAAATTTTCAGAATTTGTCATTAACCAGTCAACCTGTTCAGCAGTAAAGGGAGCAATAATAAAATCTGTATCTTTTCACAAAATTTTTGTCTTTAATTATTAACTGGGAACAGAGGTCATAATAAGCAGAGAATACTTTTGGTCTGGATACAGGTAAATGTAACCATTTAAGAGGACCCTGTTTTTGCCAAATAACTCCTGTGGCGGCAAATCTGGTCCTTAGAATTATTAGACCACGTGGTAAGTCAGGGTCATATCTGTATAGTAGTTGATTATTAAGGGCTTGTTCTACTAAAGGTAAAGCCTCCAATCCCTCTGGGGTCATGTCTCTTTGATTTTGGATTAGAATCCCCTTTAAGGATATCAAATAGAGGTTATAATTGTCTGGTAGTTAATTTTAAATATGGCCTTACCCAATTTATTTCCCCTAGTAATTTTTGAAAATCATTAAGGTTTTTTAAGAGCTTAATATCTAATTTTAAGGGTCTATGGTATTATAACATCTTTTGTAATAATTCTGTCTAAATAACTATAAGGAGGATTCTTTTGTATTTTATCAGGAGCTATCTTTAAGCCATAAACCTGTAATTGAGTAACTAATTCTGTTAATGACTGCTCCAAGACCTGTGGATCAGAGCTGGCAAGGAGGATATCATCCATATAATGACATATTATCACAGGAAAGGAGTTCCTGACCTTCTTTAAGACGTGGTCAAATTTTTGGCACAATGTTGGGGAATTCTTTATTCCCTGAGGTAAAACCTTCCATTGATATCTCTGATAAAGTCTTTGTAAGTTAATTGGAGGAAGGCTGAAAGCAAATCTTTTTTATCACTTGGATGTAGGGGGATAGTGAAAAAACAGTCTTGTAAATCTATGATAATGATGGAAAAAATTTTAGGTATACATGAGGAGAGGGGAGTCCAGGTTGTAGGGCTCCCGTGTCTTCCACAGTGGCATTTACCTTTCTGAAATCCCGCAATAATCTCCATTTTCCTGGTTTCCTTTTATAACAAAGACAGGAGTATTCCATGGACTAGTACTTCCTTCTAGCTGTCCTTTTTGCAATTGTTCCTCTGCCAAATCTTGTGTTGTCTGGATCTTGTCTCCATAAAGGGGCCATTGATTGACCCAGACAGGGTTGTCAGATTTCCAAGAAATCTTATCTGCTGTTAAAGCAGCAGCCCCTACTGAAAAGGCTGAAACCCCATTCCATATCTATCCAGTTTTTGATTAACAGGGACTGGTTCAGTACACCCTTGCAGGTTTTTTCCAAGCCTTTTTTTTTTTTTCTTGAAATCCCATTTTTTGCATCTGTCTGAGAAACAGGGTCTGATGCAGAAATCAGATAGGTACCCATTTGATTCAGGATATTTCTTCCCCATAATATAAAAGGCAAAGAGGGCACCACAGATGGCTGGAAGGTGCCAGCTGGTTCACCATCCTTCCATTGCAGGATGGTGGCACTCTGAGCCACATTGGATGCCTGTCCTACCCCTGTAAGGGAGGCAGCAGTAGTCTGAACTGGCCATGATGAAGGCCAGTCTTTTGATGAGATACAAGATACATCTGCACCAGTGTCCAAAACCAATCATCCCCTGTCACCTCTGGGGTCTTTAATGGCCTTTCCTGTTTAATTTTTTTTCACCCAAAAGATATAATCACCGGAGCCTAAACTTGCATTGTTCCTAGGCTGCTGAGTAATATCTATACCTTTTTTAAGATAAGAAAGTAAGAGCAGTTGTGCAATTCCTTGACCTTTGTGAGTCATAGTAGTTTTTGAATCTGGTTAAATCATTATTTGTAGTTCCTTGGTATAATCAGAGTCAATCACCCCTGGTAACACTTTTATTCCCTGCATTGAGGTTGAGCTTCTCCCCAAAATGAATCCTACAGTCCCCTTAGGGAGAGGTCCAAAAATTCCTGTAGGGATTTTAACAGTCTGAGAGTCAGGGGTTAATATGACTGTGGTGGAGGAACCGAGGTCCAATCCTGCACTCCCTGGGGAGGTCCTATACAAAGAGTCGATGGTCCTTATGGGAGAAATGGATTGTTGACTGATGTCTCCATTATTTGGGGGGCCTGGGACAGGGCCCATTTCTGGTAAGGCGCAGAAGCTGTTCCCAGTGGCTGCCCATTCCTATGAAATTTAGATTTACAATCTCTTTGCCAATGATACCCTTTTGGACAATGTGGGCAAGGTGTAGCAGGAACTTGTCCCATACTGGTGGTAACAAACTGAGTCCCCTGTCCTTTATGACAGGTTCTACTAATATATCCAGTTGCTCCATGCTTGAAGCAAGCTCCAGGTGGTCCGAGGTGTCCCCCTTTTTGTTTTAGTTGGGGTGGCATCCCAGGTACCCTTCCCTGGATTGTAACTGCAAGAGCCATTCCTTGTACCATAGAGGGAGAAAAAAATTAGAGCAGATCATCTGCCATCACTCTCTTTTAGGTTTAGTAGAGCTTGACAAGTTCTGTTAGCATTTTCATACGCTAACTGTTTCAGTATTTTATCAATGGCACCTGCATCGGCCACTGATTTCTCCACAACATCAATGAGTCTAGCCACAAAATCTGCATATGTTTCATCAGCTCCTTGCTTAACAGCAGACCAAGGCTGGGGTCGGGAATCATTGGAGGGCAGTGAGTGCCATACTCGAATGGCGGCAGAAGCAATTTTCTTCAATATGGGCAAAGGAATTTTAATCTGTTGGTCTACTGGGGCCCATTTTCCTTGTCCCTTATATAAGGGAAAGCCCAAGTCTTCCACCTCTTCAGGTTTAATCTTTGGTGGCAAGCAAGGCCCTTATCTCATCATCATAAGCAGACCTCCACAGGAGGAATTGTCCCCCTCTTAAGCATGACCTGGCCAAAACAGTCCAATCTGTAGTAGCCTGTGGCTTCCCCAGATATTATCTACTAAGGAGAGGACACATGGTGCTGATGGCCCATAATTTGAGCAACCTTCCTCCAGTTCTTTTACCAGTTTGTGGGGCATAGCCTCCCACTGGGACTCCCTATCCACGACTGTCATAGGGAGGGCCAGCAGCAGCTTCTCTCAAGCTCGAGCTTCTGTCAGCGAGCCATAAGCGAGATCGTGGCCCAGCCCTTGTAAGGCCTTTTCTATTAGTGAGGGGCTGTCTCAAAGGAGGCCAATCAGGATTAAGATGCTTGGCTGCTTCTTCCTCAAAAGCATCCTCAGGATCTAATGCCTCCTCCTCATCATCTGAGGAGTCAGATTCTGAGTCAGAGTTTGAAACCTCAACAACACAAGCCTTATTTTCCTTTTTTCCTTTCACTGGTGGGGTCTTCCCTGAGGAAGCATACAAAGGCGATTTTTTTTTTTCCCTCAGTAAGAGGAGCTAACTCTCCCTCTGCTGCTGATGTGGGTAGTTCAGGCAACTCGGCGTAAGTCGTTGCTTGTTTAACAATGAACCAGTAAAGTAAAGCATTTTCTGGCATACCAGAATCATGTCTCCTCTTTGTGCTCAGGCAGCCAGTTTCTTATATCATTTCCTACCTTTCCCCACAGTTGAGAAGCTAGAGTTCCTTTTTCAGGTAACCAAGGGCCAGTTTTTCTAATAAAAGTGGTAAATTCTTCTAAACTGCCCTTTTCAAACTCAATTCCCTTTTAAAATAACAGTCTTCTTGGGGGCGGGAGAAAAAAATAACAGTCTTCTTAGTGTTTTCTTGTACATATGCTCTTCAGTAGATTCTACCTGTCCCATTTTTATTAAATTCATGTTCTCCTTTCTCAGCCTTATTCTTTGACTGAGGGGTCCGCGGTCCCCCCCCCCCCAACAGGTTCCTTACCAGACCGGAAGCACAATACTTACCCTAGGGTCTTCCCTTCAAGCCCCACATTGTTATGTGCCAGTTGCCGGGGACCAGCTTCAGCAGTTTCGAGGGAAGAGCAGGGATGTCTGGCAGGTGCAAGAAAAGGACTCGGACACATAGGTTGGTGCAAGCTGACGAGTCTTGTCAGATCTGGAGGTGTGCGTCTTCTCCGCCTTCTCCCGATCCAACTCAGCCCCAGTCTTTTATTGTAATAATACAAGGAAATAGGGGATGAGAAAATTTAACAGGTGATTGGGTTCTTCACAATAGTTTCAAAAGTTCTTTTTGGAAATCAGCAAAGTGTACCCCATGCCCCTTGATCTCACATAGAAGTTCCCAGGAAGAAAGCCAAAGCATGCCATCTTATTCTTTCGCAGGTTAATAATTATCAGAACATCTGAGGTTAGCACCCCAGAGGCCATCTACTGAGGTTTCTCAGAAAGCACAGAAGTACAAGCAGTGGTTTAAGGTGCCAGACTGCCAGCTTCCTCTCAGCTTAAGTCCTTCTTCATCTCTCTGTAATTCATCAAGTTGTCTTCTAACTAGTTCTGGGCAACTCTTGTCTTCTGTCCCATCTATGTGTCACTCCATCTACAGTTTTCTGTCACCACCCTTCTGGGTTTTCCCATGACCTGCAGAGCAGCTCTATCATTTCTAATTTCACTATCATTTCTAATTTCACTATCATTTCTAATTTCATGGAAACCACTGCAGGAGAGAGAAAGAAAATCATAAAGAGCAAGTAGATTAGGAGGATGACAAGAACCAGTACCAGTTGGATGGGTGAGAACATGACATGCATCTGCCATAAAGTCTGCCCTCAGGACACAAGGGCGGTTTTCTCCCTGGCGCACAGAAGGCAGGCTTAGTAGAGTGTCTGGCAGGGCAGGCCGGAGGGATTGATGTCCTCATTCTCGGGTACCTCCAGCACAGATTCCAATGGCAACACCTCAGGCTTTTCATATGCCGTCTCCAGCATATACTGATTCCCACAACACACAATAATAATTAATAATAATTACACTTTTAGACCAAAACCACTAACAGTTCACGTGTGTGTTAGCTAGAGAGAGGACTCAGCAGTTAGGAGCACTTGCTGCTCTTGCAGAGGACCTGAGTTTAGTTCCCAGCACCCACATGGTGGTTTATAGCCATCTGTAACTCCAGTTCCAGAAGAATCCAACACTTGAATTTTCTGAGTTCCTTGGGCACCAGGTATGCACATAGTGTACGTACATACATGCAAACAAAACGCTCAAAATACATTTGAAAAAAACTTATTAAAGAATTCACAGCTGGGTGGTGGCGGTGTACATCTTTAATCCTAGCACTTAGGAAGCAGAGTCAGGTGGATCTCTGTGAGTTTGAGGCCAGCCTGGTCTATAGAGCGAGATCCAGAACAGGCACCAAAACTATACAGAAAAACCCTGTCTCAAAAAACTAAAAAAAAAAAAAAAAAAAAAAAAAAAAAAAAATTCTTATGTTGGGAGAGGAAAAGGGCTGGGAGCTGGTGTGTGTGTGAGGGGTGGAGCTGGGGAGGGTTTGTCCCTTGGAAAGAGGTCAGATCATATTGCAGGAAGAACTGGAACCTGGGGAATCATGAGGGGTATCACACACTAACCAGGACTGCTTAGCTATGCATGTCTCTTGCCCTCTAGTTAAATCTGAACTTCATGTTAGGATCTCAGAGACTGGCTTGGAGGTAAAGGCCATTGTTTTGTTGGAGGTACAGGTCACACTTTTTTTTTTTTTTTGAGATAGGGTCTCTCACCACTATGTAGATCAGGCTATCCTGAAACTTATTATTGCAGATCAGAAATCCACCTGCCTCTGCCTCCTGAGTGCTGAGATTAAAGGCATGCTACCACCGCCTGGACAATTGCTATTATTTTTTTTTGCCATTAAATTTTAACAAAATGTTTTTTTTTAATTTTTGGTTATGAGCCTAGGATTTAACAGGTGAGCCATCTCTCCAGTCCCCAGAATTATTTTTTAAATACATAATGCTTAATGATGACAGAAAGGAGGGCTGGGGATAGAACTCAATGGGTAGAATACTTGCCTAGCATGCACAAAACTCTGGGTTTGATCAGCATTACCACATACACTGGGCAGGGTGGCACACCTCTATGTTGATTCTTGAGAGATGGAGGTGAGAGGATTAAAAGTTCAAGGCTAACCTTGACTATGTGGTGAGTTTGAGGCCAGCCTAGGACATGGGATCTTCTGTTTTGTTTTGTTTTTTAAAAACAATTTGGGAGAGCCGGGCAGTGGTGGTGCATGCCTTTAATCCCAGCACTCTGGAGGCAGAGCCAGGCGGATCTCTGTGAGTTCGAGGCCAGCCTGGTCTACAGAGTGAGTTCCAGGAAAGGCGCAAAGCTACACAGAGAAACCCTGTCTCGAAAAACAAAACAAAACAAACAAACAAACAAAAAACAAAATAAAAAAAGAAAAAAGAAAAAGAAAAGACAACTTGGGAGGCAGAGACAGGTGGATTCCTGAGTTCAAGATCAGCCTGGTGAATAGAACAAGTTCCAGGTTAGCCAGGGGTGAAAAAAATTAAACATATGAAACACTATTCCTACCTTTTATTACCTAAGGAAGGAATGCTGTTGGTACTTTCCTATAATCTTAAAATTTGAGAAACTGAATGGGAAGATTGCTGTGAGTTTGAAGCTAGCCTAGGCAATATAGTGAGATCTTGTTTTAAGCAACTAATCAGAAACCCTAAAACAAAAAACTGAAAAGATGGTTGTCTGAAAAGACCTATAAAATAGGTGTTGAATAGGTCTGATTTTGCTCTAGCCTTCCCTGAACTAGGAAGAGAAGGCATGTCTTTTGAGTTCCATATTTCCTACCATGACCTTGCTGAGGTTGCTCACTGCTTAAATTGTATTCTGAGATTCCCCATGCCCAAATTCCTTAACATTTAAGACTGGGATATAGGTCAGTGGTAGAACTCTTGTCTACCCTGCATGAGATCCTGATTTCCACACCTGCAAAACAGAATCAAATACTACCAACAAAAATCTACCTGAAAACAAGAGAATTATTTTGGGACCATAAAGATGGCTCATTGTTTAAGAACATTTGCTGTGGATCTGAGCCTCAGGTATCAAACCAGGTGTCCAGTTAACACCTGTAGCTCCAGTCCTAAGAAAGGATGGAGACAGCAGGATCACTGGAGCTTGTCGAATGTCATTTCTTGAAGTGGGTAGGAGGTCTTAATTACAGGCTTACAGCACAATGGGAGGACTCCGGAGGGCAGAAGTTCGCTACTGATGTTTTACAATCTTGCATCTAAGCTGTTAACGCCCATTATTCAGCATACACAGACAAGGAACTTCCCTTAAGCATTCAGGAGGGTGGAACCTGGCAGGGAATTAGCACTGGGAGGATATCAAGTTCAAGGTCTGCAAGCAAGGCAACAGTTACCCAAAACAGGGGCCAGGGCCCTGCAGGTCCCCCTTTTATTAAAAAATGAGCTTCTGACTTGGGTTGCGTGGGACGTCAACAGGTCACCTTACCCGTCATGGAGACGCCTGCCCAGGCCACACAGGTGTTCTGTCTTAGGTTGGTGAGTGCCCCCAGGCATTACCCATCTCTGAATACTCATTATCATACCGGCTCAATCGTGTGTGAGCTGCATGGTTAATTGCTGCCGAAGATCTCAAAGTGGCACTGGGCTTGCAATCTGTGTGTTTGATACAGAAAAGACCAACAGAGGTCCTATCTCACCCATAGCCAGTAGGCTAAAGGCAACTGAGCCATTCCCTTCCTTAATGAGCCATACTGTACGCTGGAGTCCTTGTAAGATAGTATCCCAAAAGCAACTGGAACTTGAGTTTATAAATTTATAATTTTCAAAGCCAATCGAGATGTATATAACTACTCAATTAAATTTATCATGCCCAATAGAATGAAAGATTAACTAACTGTAGTAGCTGCTTTTGTTGCCAGGGTCTGCACTGTGCTAGCTGTAGTAAGCAATTATGAAATGGTAATCCCAGAAACAGTAGCAGCGGTGTGCACCATTGTTATACCAGCAACAGTGGCAGCAGCAATGTTAAATTCTCTTCTGGATTGTGTGGACATCCACTGGCATGGATACAACTCCAGGAACACAAACCGCCAAGGCCTGTTTTTCTTGATCCCAGCATGACTTTGGCTGGCAGCTCTTCTGGAGAATCCAATCTCACTGCTACTGTTCCTAGGCTTACATTAATGCTTGCCAAAGCTGGCCATATTGGGCTCTCAATCTCCATTGGCATCAGAAGGGTAGATTTTTTCATGATGACCCATTAGGTCTCTGTCATGTTGGGCTTCAGCAGCAGCCACAGGGTGCGTTCAGTGCTCAGGAATCCAAAGAGGAACCACATTGTCCTGAGGAAAGACATAAAATAAACTCCGGGGCCACACCAACACTAGATCGGGTCTTCTCCAAGTGCCAATAGAAAGATCCTTCCATTGCTCCAGAGGATGATTTGCAACAGGAACCCTCCAGTACTTATCTGCATTGGATCCTCCAGCAGAATCCACCAATAAACTCCAGCAGAATCCACCGATAAAAAAATTTAAAATATATAAAACAAGGGAAAGAATAGAATGTGGAGAGGAATGATGAGTCCCTAGTTCTCCTTTTTTAACTTTAGTAAAATGTTTGTTTGTTTGTTTAATATTTCAAATTTTTCTATTTTTATTTATTTTTTATTGTTTAAAATTAATTAATTTATTTTTCTATTATCATCTTGATAGAGTATGTATTCTTATCTTAATAGTGAGATGTTTCATTGAGGCTTGCTCAGTAATTGAGTAAAACCGAAATTTATTATAAGCCACAGTCGTCCTAGGGACCTCCATGCTATATATATAGCCTCCATGGTTCTGTGGGTTGTAGTCTAATTGTTCTTTACTTTATATCTAGAATCCACTTATGAGTGAGTACATACCATGACTGTCTTTCTGGGTTTGGGTTACCTCACTCAGGATGATTTTTTCTAGTTCCATCCATTTGCCTGCAAATTTCATGTTTTCATTGTTTTTCTCTGCTGAGTAGTACTCCATTGTGTATATGTACCACATTTTTTTTCATCCATTCTTCTGTTGACAGGCATCTAGGTTGTTTCCAGGTTCTGGCTATTACAAATAGTGCTGCTATGAACATAGCTAAGCATGTATCTTTATGGTATGAATCAGCATTCCTTGGGTATATGCCCAAGAGTGGGATGGCTGGGTCTTGAGGTAGTTCGATTCCTAATTTTCTGAGAAACCGCCATGCTGTGGGATGTTAATGTATGTCCTGTGGGAGCCCTTCTTGGGTTCCTTGTGGCGTTACTCAGCAGGTTTGCATAGAGGATGATTAGGACCATGGGCCTGAGTGCAGGTGTCTGAGATGGTCTGCACTTGGCTGTACTGGGGGATGGTCTGTATGTCAAGTTGCTCTGATTGGTTAATAAATAAAACCTGATTGGTCGTGGCTAGGCAGGAAGTATAGGCGGGACTAACAGAGAGGAGAAATAAAAGAACAGGAAGGCAGAAGGAGACGCTGCCAGCCACTGTCAGGACAAGCAGCATGTGAAGATGCTGGTAAGCCACGAGCCGCGTGGCAAGGTATAGATTTGTAGAAATGCGTTACTTTAAGATATAGGAACAGTTAACAGGAGGCCTGCCACGGCCATACAGTTTGTAAGCAATATAAGTCTCTGTGTTTGCTTGGTTGGGTCTGAGCGGCTGTGGGACTGGCGGGTGACAGAGATTTGTCCTGACTGTGGGCAAGGCAGGAAAACTCTAGCTACACCGCCATACTGATTTCCACAGTGGTTGTACAAGTTTGCATTCCCACCAACAGTGGAGGAGTGTTCCCTTTGCTCCACATCCTCTCCAACATTGACTGTCATTGGTGTTTTTGATTGTAGCCATTCTGACAGGTGTAAGGTGGTATCTCAGAGTCGTTTTGATTTGCATTTCTCTGATGATTAAGGATGTTGAGCATTTCTTTAAATGTCTTTCAGCCATTTGTAGTTCTTGTTTTGTGAATTCTCTGTTTAGATCTTTAACCCATTTTTTAAATTGGACTGTTCAGTATTTTGATGTCTAGTTTCTTGAGTTCTTTATATACTGTGGAGATCAATCTTCTGTCAGATGTGGGGTGGGTGAAGATCTTTTCCCATTCTGTTGGCTGTCTTTTTGTCTTATTGACTGTGTCTTTTGCCCTGCAAAAGCTTCTCAATTTTGAAAGGTCCCATTTATTAATTGTTGTGCTCAGGGTCTGTGCTGTTGGTGTTATATTTAGGAAATGATCTCCAGTGCCAATGCGTTCAAGAGTGCTTCCTACTTTCTTTTCTATTAAGTTTAGTGTAGCTGGATTTATGTTCAGGTCTTTGATCCACTTTGACTTGAGTTTTGTGCATAGTGACAGATATGGATCTATTTGTAATCTTTTACATATTGACATCCAGTTATGCCAGCACTATTTGTTGAAGATACTTTCTTTGTTCCATTGTATAGTTTTGGCTCCTTTGTCAAAAACCAGGTGTTCATATGTGCATGGATTAATGTCAGGATCTTCAATTTGATTCCATTGGTCCATATGTCTGTTTTTATACCAGTACCAAGCTGTTTTTATTATTATAGCTCTATAGTAGAGTTTGAGGTCAGGGATGGTGATGCCTCCAAGGGTTGCTTTATCGTATAGGATTCTTTTAGCTATCCTGGGTCTTTTGTTTTTCCATATAAAGTTGAGTATTTTTCTTTCCAAGTCTGTGAAGAATTGTGTTGGGATTTTGATGGGGATTGCATTGAATCTGTAGATTGCTTTTGGTAAGATTGCCATTTTTACTATGTTAATCCTACCTATCCATGAGCATGGGAGGTCCTTCCATTTTCTGATATCTTCTTCAATTTTTCTTTAGAGATTTAAAGTTCTTATCAAAAAGGTCCTTCACTTGTTTAGTTAGTGTTATCCCAAGTTATTTTATATTATTTGTGGCTATTGTAAAGAGTGATGTTTCTCTGACTTCTTTCTCAGCCTTTTTATCATTTGTGTATAGGAGGGCTACTGATTTTTTTTGAGTTGATCTTGTATCCTGCCACTTTACTGAAGGAGTTTATCAGCTGTAGGAGTTCCCTGGTAGAGTTTTTTTGGGTCACTTATGTATACTATCATATCATCTGCAAATAATGAAAGTTTGACTTCTTCCTTGCCAATTTGTATCCCTTTGATCTCATTTTGTTGTCTTATTGCTCTAGCTAGAACTTCTAGTACTATATTGAATAAATATGGGGAGGGTGGACAGCCTTGTCTTGTTAATGAGTTTAGTGTTATTGCTTTGAGTTCTCTCCGTTTTATTTGATGTTTGCTGTTGGCTTGCTATAAATTGTCTTTATTATGTTTAGAAATGTTCCTTGTATTTCTGATCTTTCTAAGACCTTTATCATGAAGGGGTGTTGGATTTTGTCAAAGGCTTTTTCAGCATCTAATGAGATGATCATGTGTTTTTTTTCTTTCAGTTTGTTTATATGGTGTATTACATTGACTGATTTTCATATGTTGAATCATCCTTGCATCCCTGGGATGAATCCTATTTGGTCGTGATGGATAATTGTTTTGATGTATTCTTGGATTCGGTTTGCCAATATTTTGTTGAGTATTTTTGCATCAATGTTCATGAGGGAGATAGGTCTGTAGTTCTCTTTCTTTGTTGCATCTTTGTGTGGTTTGGGTATGAGGGTAATTGTAGCCTCATAAAAAGAGTTTGGTAGTGTTCCTTCTGTTTCTATTGTGTGGGACACTTTGAAGAGTATTGGTATTAGTTCTTCTTTGAAAGTCTGGTAGAATTCTGCACTGAAACCATCTGGTCCTGGGCTTTTTTTGGTTGGGAGACTTTTGATGACTGTTTCTATTTCTTTAGGGGTTATTGGTCTATTTAAATGGTTTATCTGGTCTTGATTTAATGTTGGTATGTGGTATTTATCCAGAAAATTGTCCATTTCTTCCTGGTTTTCCATTTTTGTGGAGTACAGGTTTTTGAAGTATGATCTGATGATTTGCTGGATTTCCTCGTTGTCTGTTGATGTCTCCCTTTTCATTTCTGATTTTGTTAATTTGGGTGCTCTTTCTTTGTCTTTTGGTTAATTTGGCTACGGGTTTGTCTATCTTGTTGATTTTTTCAAAGAACCAACTCTTTGTTTCATTGATTTTTTTGTATTTTTCTTTTGTTTTCTATTTCATTGATTTCAGCCCTCAATTTGATCATTTCCTGGCGTCTATTTCTCCTGGGTGAGTTTGTTTCTTTTTGTTCTAGAGCTTTCAGTTGTGCAGTTAATTCATTGGTATGGGATTGCTCCATCTTCTTTATGTGTGCATTTAGAGCTATGAATTTTCCTCTTAGCATTGCTTTCATAGTGTCCCATAAGTTTGGGTATGTTGTATTTTCATTTTCATTGAATTCTAGGAAATCTTTAATTTCTTTCTTTATTTCTTCCTTGACCCATTGATGTTTCAGGTGGGCATTAGTCAGTTTCCATGAGTTTGTGGGTTTTCTATAATTTTTGTTGTTGTTGAGGTCTAACTTTAAGGCATGGTGGTCTGATAAAATACAGGAGGTTATTCCAATTTTTTTTGTATCTGTTGAGATTTGTTTTGTGGCCAAGCATGTGGTCAATTTTTGAGAAGGTTTCATGGGGTGCTGAGAAGAAGGTATATTCTTTTGTGTTAGGATGGAATGTTCTGTAGATATCTATTAAGTCCATTTGAGTCATAACATCTGTTAGGTCCTTTATTTCTTTGTTAAGTTTCAGTCTGGTAGATCTGTCTTTTGGTGAGAGTGGTGTGTTAAAATTTCCCACTACTAATGTGTGGGGTTTGATGTGCGTTTTAAACTTTAGTAGTGTTTCTTTTATGAATGTGGGTGCTTTTGTATTTGGAGCATAAATGTTTAGAATCAAGACTTTATCTTGGTGGATTTTTCCCGTGATAAATATGTAATGTCCATCCTGATCTCTTTTGATTGATTTTAGTTTGAAGTCTATTTTATTAGATATTAGGATAGCTACACCAGCTTGTTTCTTAGGTCCATTTGCTTGGAAAGCCTTTTCCCAGCCCTTTACTCGGAGGCAGTGTCTGTCTTTGAAGTTAAGGTGTGTTTCTTGTATGCAGCAGATGGATGGGTCTTGTTTTCTTATCCATTCAGTTAGCCTATGTCTTTTTATAGGTGAGTTGAGACCATTGATATTGATGGATATTAATGACCAGTGATTGTTAATTCCTGTTATTTTTTGTGGTTGTGTTGTGTTGTCCTTCTTTGGTGTATGTTGGTGTGGCATTATCTATTGCTTGATTTTTCATGGATGTGTTAGCTTCTTTGCGTTGGATTTTCCCTTCTAGTGCTTTCTGTAGGGCTGGGTTTGTGGACAGGTATTGATTAAATCTGGTTTTCTCCTGGAATATTTTGTTTACTTCACCTATGGTGATTGAGAGTTTTGCTGGGTATAATAGTCTGCTTTGGCATCCGTGATCTCTTAGTGTCTTCATAAGATTTGTCCATGATCTTCTAGCTTTCATAGTCTCTATTGAGAAGTCTGGTGTTATTCTGATGAGTTTGCCTTTATATGTTACTTGGTCTTTTTCCTTTGTGGCTCTTAATATTTTTTCTTTGTTCTGTGTGTTTCGTGTTTTGATTATTATGTGGCAAGGGGACTTTTTTTTAGATCCAGCCTATTTGGTGTTCTGTAAGCTTCTTGTATCTTCATAGGTATTTCTTTCTTTAGGTTAGGAAAGTTTTCTTCTATGATTTTGTTGAATATATTTTCTGTGCCTTTGACTTGGTATTCTTCTCCTTCTTCTATCCCTATTATTCTTAGGTTTGGTCTTTTCATGGTGTCCCAAATCTCTTGGACATTTTGTTACGACTTTTTTGTCTTTAGTGTTTTCTTTGACTGACGAATCTATTTTCTTTGTTATGTCGTCAGTGTCAGAGATTCTCTGTTCCATCTCTTGCAATCGGTTGGTTATGCTTGTTTCTGTAGTTCCTTTTTGTTTAGTCAGGATTTCTATTTCCAGCATTCCCTCAGCATGTGTTTTCTTTATTGTCTCAAATTCATTTTTCAGGTCTTGGAATGTTTCTTTCATCTGTTTAACTGCTTTTTCTTGGCTTTCTTTGATTCCTTCCCATTTTTTGTTCGTTTTTTCTTCCTTTTCTTTAAGGGAGTTTTTTTTTGTTTTTGTTTTTTTGTTTTTTTTGGTTTTTCGAGACAGGGTTTCTCTGTGTAGCTTTGCGCCTTTCCTGGAACTCACTTGGTAGTCCAGGCTGGCCTCGAACTCACAGAGATCCACCTGGCTCTGCCTCCCAAGTGCTGGGATTAAAGGCGTGCGCCACCACCGCCCAGCAGGGAGTTTTTTATTTCCTCTTTAATGGAGTTTTTCATTTCCTCTTTAAGGGAAGTTTTTATTTCCTCTTTAATGGAGTTTTTCATTTCCTCTTTAAGGGAAGTTTTTATTTCCTCTTTAAGGGAATGTTTTATTTCTTCTTTAAGGGCCTCTATCATCTTCTTAAAGTCATTTTTAGGATTGATTTCTTCTGTTTCTTCTGCTTGGTATGTTTAGGTCTTGCAGGTGTAGAATCACTAGGTTCTGGTGTTGCCATATAGGTCTTTATGTTGTTACCTGTATTTTTGCACTGGCGTCTACTCATCTCTTCCCCTGCTCGGTGCAGGTGGTGTCTGTGTCTGAGAGTGCCTCTCTTGTTCTAATTTTTAGTCTTGGTTCACTAGGAGTTCTTGGTTAAATTGTGCTATTGGGCTGTTTCTTCAGGGGCAGCTGGTCTCAGTCGGTGAAGTATATACTTATGATTCTGGTGATCTGGTTTGGTGGCTGGGCAGCGCCTTCTTCTGTGTTCCCACGTCCTGTTTTGTTCATTTGTCAACTCCTCAGCTGATCTTGTTTCTTCAGACTTCAAACTGTAGTCATCTGAATCCTCTCCCGGATGGATTTCAGCTGAGCGGGGTAGTCTCACCAACACCTCCAAGTTGTTGGGTTTCGCAGGATGAGAAGCTGGGCCCTGTTGTTGGCCTCAGATGGAGTGTTCAGATTCATTCTGGTTCCGTCCCACAGAGATAGCTTCTTCCCAGGGTGTTGGGATTAAAGGCGTCCCTGTTCCATGCTCTTGATTAAGAGCTTGTTTTCACTATCTCTTCAGCGGGTAATAGCTCAGTTTCTGGTCTTCATTGCAACTGTGTTTTGGCTGCCGCCTGCTGGGCCTCTCTGCCTCCACACCAGGCTTGTCTGCCTCTGCCAGGCCTGTTTCTGCCAGGCCTGTTTCTGCCGGGCCTGTCTACCTCTGCGGGCCGCTGCTGGACCTCCCTGCCTCTGCCTGCCGTCACCGCCACGCCTGTCTCTAAACCCATATTTCTTATCTATGTTCTACTGCATGGTGGTACCTTTATTCAGCATGGCATGTTCATCTCCTGCTTCCTCTGGATCTTGCTGGTGACTCTGCCCTTCTTCATCCACATACTCTCTTTTTGTCCACAAGTCCCGCCTAAACTCTACCTGCCTAGGTGTTGACCATTAGCTCTTTATTAAATCAATGAATGCCCTATATTTAACCAATGAGAGCAACACATTTTCACAGTGTACAAAAAGATTGTTCCACACCACTAGCATTGCAGTCATGCACCACCATACTTGGCTTGAATGTAGGACTTTTTAGAGCAGTTGTATTTACTGTGAAGGCTGGTTATAATGATAATTGAACACATACACACACACACACACACACACACACACACACACACACACACATACACACACACTCCTTTCACAGTGTGCTACATAGCATTCCTCAGTAAATGGCAGGTAGATCACTAGAATTCATGTTTCAGAGTCATGTTAATTAATGATTGATACTACAGGAATGCTAATGGTTGTGTACAACAGGTAATGGAGAGTGCTTCTGTCCACTGAACCTCAGCAGCTGCACTAAAGTGATGATAACCCCAGTCAAAGGAGTATTCAGACACACTTCCATGTTACAGAATGGCAGCAGCTGATTCATCCCATGGTAAGGTCTGATGATTCTGTGTCTTAGAAGAATTCCTAAGGTTCCCCTAAGAATTCCCAGCACTGTGGTCTGGGTCAGAATAGTTTATGTTGCTGATTCTTTATATACTTTAAAAAGGTAGTTCTCAGGACTGCAGAGATGGCTCAACTGTTAAAAAACACTTGTTGCTCTTGCAGAAGACCCCAGATCCCAGCACCCAAATGGTGGCTCACAACTATCTGTAACTCCAGTTCCAGGGGACCAAATGCCTTCTTCTGACCTCTGCAGACATTAGGTACACATGTGATGCATAGACATATATGCAAACAGAACCCTAGTACATGTAAAATTTAAAAACAAAAATGTAGTTCTTTGAGAAGATACTCCATATGTAACAGCTGTGCAAATTCTGAGTTGGTCTGCCTTGGTCCTGTGCCAATGAAGAGAGTGGGTATTTATATGATTGGAGTGTTTCCAACCAAGGATCTAGTATTTGAAATGTGCCCTAAGGATTTTGTTATATTTGGTTTTTTTCCCGTGAGTGTGTGTGTGTGTGTGTGTGTGTGTGTGTGTGTGTATGTGTATACATGTTAATGTGTATGTGCACATTGATGTGTGCATGTGGAGATCAGAGGTCCACATTGGGTGTTTTCTTCAATCATTCACTGCATTACTTTTTTTTTTAAAGGAATCTTTGTGTGTGTGTGTGTGTGTGTGTGTGTGTGTGTGTGTGTGTGTGTGTGTTTGTATGTGTATGTGTATGTGTATGTGTATGTGTATGTGTGGACAACTTTTAGGAGTCCGTACTCTCTCCTACCTTGTGGATCTTTGGAATTGAACTCAGGTTGACAGGTTTGGAAGCAAGTGCCACTTGCTGGCCCACAGGGATATTTGAAATGTCTCTGGCGTGTGTTACAAGGGAAAAGGTGAAGTCTTCATTATAAGTTTAATAATCATGATAAAGTACCATTTTTTGTTTTAGATTTTATTTATTTTTATATGTATGTGTGTTTGTCAATGCATCATGTGTGTGTAGTGCCCATGGAGGCCAGAAGAGGGTATCAGATGGGACTGGACAGTTGTGAGCTGTCTTGTGAGCCCTGGGAATTGAACCTGGGTCTACTAGAAGACACATCAGTGCTCTTAGTCACTGAACCATCTCCCACCCCCAACACTTTTCTTTTTTGAGATAGGGCCCCAAGCAGCTCATGGTGGCCTTGAATTTGCTAGGTAACTAATGATGGCCTTGAATTTCTGAACCTTTTGCTTCCACCTCTTGAACTGGGCTGACAGGTATGCACCATCACACCCATGTTTATGCTAAGATGGAACATGGGGCTCCATGCATGCTAGGCAAATACTATACTGACTGAGCTCCAGCTCCAGCCCTGATAGAGTAGTGTTTTCAGGGCATAAAGCTATGTTACTTGTGAAATTAGGCTGTTGTTAATAGTTATCCTAATAAGCAGCATTCCTTGTCATCCTTCTTTCAGGTTGTAGATGGGACAGGACTGTTCTAGCATTCTGTGGCATGTAGGGGTGGGGAAGAGCACTTGTGTGTGTGTGTGTGTGTGTGTGTGTGTGTGTGTGTGTGAGAGAGAGAGAGAGAGAGAGAGAGAGAGAGAGAGAGAGAGATGAGGAATGAGTGAGAGAGGGAGGAGAAAGGGATATATTGAGAGACACAGAACAAGAAAGATGGAAAATAGGAGGGAGGGAGACATCAGTCTGTAGTTAGATTGATTACATAAGGCTTTTGTAGTAGGTGGAATGACTTCTGTGCCTTTGAATGAGATTCTGGACAACTGAGTGTTCATACTTGCTTCATTTTCCTTATGATCTTTCAGGGGACTCAGTCTGCCTTCAACAAGAAAAGGTAGCAGCAGAAAGGATGTTGATTGACTGCCTGACAAATTATCAGGTAAAAAAAATACACACATACACACACTTTCAAACTGTTCTGCCTGTAGACAGTTTCCTCTGGACAAACACGTCTCTAGAGTAAATAGAGCCTCACCTAAGGATCTCGCTCCCTGTTCTAGTTTCCTGGGAGTTAGAGCCTGCCACAGTTTGCCTTCTGTTGCCCTGATAAACACAGGGGGCGGGAGAGAAAGGGTTCATTCCAGTTTACAATTCTCAGGTCACAATTCTCAGGTCATAGTCCAGCACTGAGGGAAGCCAAGGCTGGAACTTGAGGCAGGAACTGAAGCAGAGACCAATGGTGGAATCTGTTTCCTGGGTCATGCCCCTGGCTTGCTCAGCTACCTTTCTAATACATCCCAGGCCCACCTGCCCAGGAGTGGTGCCACCCACAGTAGGCTGGGCCTTCCTTCATCAATCGCAAACCAAGAAAATGCCCCACAGGCCACTCTGATGAAGGCAGTTCCTCAGTTGAGACTCCCTAGTCCCAGATATGTCTAGGTTTGTGTCAGGTTGACAGTGACTATGACAAAAAACTTTCCTATTAAATGAGTTGGAAACTTACAGTTAATCTTGATTTTTCAATAATAACCTAGTTTTACCTTCATGGTATCAACTCATGTTTCTTTCTTCCTTCCTTCCTTCCTTCCTTCCTTCCTTCCTTCCTTCCTTCCTTCCTTCCTTCCTTCCTTCCTTCCTTCCTTCCTTCCTTCCTTCCTTCCGTCCTTCCTTCCGTTCTTCCTTCCTCCTCCTTCTTCTTCTTCTTTTTTTTTTAGATTTATTTATGATGTATACAGTGTTCTGCCTGTATGTGTCCCTGCAGGCCAGAAGAGGGCACCAGATCTCATTACAGGTGGTTGTGAGCTACCATGTGGTTGCTGGGAATTGAACTCTGGACCTCCGGAAGAGCAGCCAGTGTTCTTAACCTCTGAGCCATCTCTCCAGCCCTCATTTTGTTTGTTTTTATTTTTGGTTTTTCTAGACAAGGTTTCTTTATGTAGCCTTGGTTATCCTGGAACTCACTCTGTAGACCAGGATGGCCTCAAACTCACAGAGATCCACCTGCCTCTGCCTCCTTAGTGCTGAGATTAAAGGCACACATCACCATTGCCCAGCTTCCTCATGTTTCTTTTATTATTACGTGTGTGTGTGTGTGTGTGTATGTATGTATGTATGTATGTGCCCATGAATGTGTAGATGCAAATGTTTATATGAGCACATGCCACAGTGTGTGGATTTGGAGGACAGCTTGCAAAAGTCAGTTCTCTCCTTGCATCATGTGTGTCTGAGGATCACACTCAGGTCATCAGGCATGGTGGCAAATGACTTTACCCACTGAGCCATCTTGCTGGCCCCTGATCAACTGAATGTTTCTTCCTTTGTTAAGTTCTCTGGCAGATGATAAGATAGATGACAATTTATTTTTCTACAGACATTCATTCATGTATGCACATTCCTCACATCTTTAGGAAGTGCTGGCTATTGCGCTTAATACAGAGAAATAGGGTATTTTCTTGTGTACTGCTAGTACCGGTTCCAATTCGGCATGGCATGTAACTTGAGGAAATGAAGAGCGTGAGAATAGGGCTGGGGTGGGGCTCAGTGGTGGGGTTCTTGCCTAGCATGCCCAGTCGGGGTCTGAGTTCCTTCTAGCAAGGCAGAAAGGTGGGCAGGTCCTGAGGAGACGGCTCGGTGGGTAAAGGGCTTGTAGTACAAACCCAGGGACCTGAATGTTGATCCCCATATCCCCAGCATATGTCTATAATGTCATGTGGGTGGAGACTGGCAGATTTCAGGACTCTCTGGTCAGCCAGTCTAGCTGAAACAGCAATTTCCAGGTTCAGTGAAAAACCCTGTCTCAGAAAATAAGGTGAAGAATTCATTGAGGAAGTCATCCCAACATCAACCTTTGGCCTTCACATGAACTTGCACAGGCAAGTATACCTATCAGTATACAAGTATATACACCACAACACACACGCACGCACGCACGCACGCACGCACGCACGCACACACAAGTTTACAGAGGATTTTATAATGTGGCCAGGAAATTTTCTATAGATGATGGGTCCTGCTTCCTCATCCTCCCATGTTCATTAACAAAGATCTTATTTGGCTAAACCCAGCTTGTCTTCAATATTTCAGGAGTTAGTGAGCTTTGAGGATGTGACTGTGGCCTTTACCCAAGAGGAGTGGTCCTCACTGAACCCAGCCCAGAGAAGCCTCTACAGAGATGTGATGCTGGAGAACTACCAGAACCTGGTCACAGTAGGTAGGTCTGCTGTTGCTCCCTGTAGCCTCTCATGGACTGTGTTTCAGGAATGGTGATGGTAGTTCTGAGTAAGACACAGCTCCATCCCTAAATACATACTTTTTTGGTTTTTGCTTTGCTGTATTTTGAAACAGGGAGTCTCATTGTAGCCCTTGGTAGCCTGGAACATGAGATGTAAAACAGGCTAACCTCAAACTCAGATATTACCCGTGCCTCTGCATTCTGAATGCTGAGATTAAAAGTGTATACCACCCTAAATGTGTCTTAATATTCTGGGGTAGTTCTCAAAAAGTCCAAGGTCTGTATATATTTTTGCTGGGTGTTGGTGGCTCACGCCTTTAGTCCCAGCACTCAGGAGACAGAGGCCAGCAGTCTTTGAGTTTGAGGCCAGCCTGGTCTACAGAGCGAATTCCCAGGGCATCCATGTTGCACAAAGAAACCCTATCTTGAACCCTGCCCCTCACTCTAGAAAGAGAGTATATATTTTCCCTCTCCATGTTGATAGGCTAAATTAGAGACGTCAATGTAAAATCTTACATCATTTGTGTGTTAATAAGTTCTCTTGGAGTTCAAGAGATGGCTCAGTGGTTAAGAGACCTTGTTGAGGACCTGGAGTGAAATCCAGTACTTATATAACCAGCGGCTTGTGGTCTTGCACACACCTGAAACCCTAGTATATAGAATAGGGGGGAGGTTGGAAATGAGGATCACTGAGGCTTACTGGCTCCCAGCCTGGCTGGAAAAACATAAGCCAAGGTTCCAGGAGAGACTGCTGTAAAGAAGCAAGACAGAGAGTGATAGAGAATGGCACCCAACACCCCCTTTGTCCTTTACATGTGGGCACAGACATGCACACAAATGTGCATATTCCACATACACATACACCGCACACATCCATACCCGCAAATGCATATATTTAATTAAGGAAGGGGTTGGGGAGATGACTCAGTAAGGTGGTCACTGCCTAAGCAAGAGGACTGAGTTAGAGCCCCAGCTCTCATGTAAAAGCCAGGTGTGATATTGACTACCACTTATACAGAAGCACACCCACAGACATGAGCACTTATACACACATGCAAAATAATAAGTAAATTAGAAAGTTTGATTATCTTGATGACTGTGATGAACAATACTATATATGAACCACTTGTAGTTAATTTCCCTAGAGGAACAAAGATCTCTTTGTTGCAGTTCTCTCTCTCTCCTTCTTTTGTTTTTGGTTTTTGAGACAGCGTTTCACTGTGTAGCTCTGTCTGTCCTAGAACTCACTCTGTAGACCAGGCTGGCCTTGAACTTAGAGATCTACCTGCCGCTGCCTCCTGGATTAAAGGCATGCACCACCACTGCCTGGCTGTTGCTGTTCTTACTTCCTGTTTGAATAAAAGTCAGATTCTGGGTTAGATATGACTCAGTGATCGAGCACCTATCTATCTATCACTTGCAGGGCCCTGGGTGCAGTCCCCTGTACTACAGAAAGAAAACTCTGGTGCTTTGTAAATGTGTATGTGACTAAATTAATTGGGGTCTTAGGCTCCAGAGCAAATTGAACTTTTGAGACATAGACAGGTGGTACTTGTATTATTAGTCCCTTAAAAATAATTTATGTTATCATCACAACTCTAATTTCTGGCCAGGGTTGGTGGCACACTTCTGGAATTCAAGCCCATGGGAGGCTGAAAGAGGACTATTTCTGTGAGCTTGAAGCCAGTGCTTGTCTTCACACACTGGAGAAAAAAAGCAAAAATTGGGATTCATGAACCATGGGAAGTTACGTCATTTTTCTGACTGTGCCTTCTCACCAATGTGTCTTACCTTGTGCACAGGATATCAGCTCATCAAACCCAGCCTGGTCTCTTGGTTGGAACAAGAAGAGTTTAGTACAGGTCAGAAGATAGTTTTCCCAGGTCAGTATTCTTGGAAATTCTTTTTTTTTTTTCTTTTGAGACAGGGCTTCTCTGTGTAGCCCTGGCTATCCTGGAACTCACTCTGTAGATAAGGCTGGCCTCGAACTCACAGAGATCTGCCTGCTTCTGTCTCCTGAATGCTGGGATTAAAAGTGTGTACCACCGTCACTGGGCTTGGAAATTCTATTTAATGAAAGTTTAGTATGTTTGCAACTGAAATAAACTTAAAATAAAAACTAAACTCTTGTGTTGGATTGGAGAGATGGCTCAGTAGGTAAAGGCACGTGCGGCCAAGCCTCATAACTTGAGTTCAATCCCTGGAACCCACATGGTGGAAAGAGAGAACCAACTCCCAAAGTCCCCTGACCTCTACTGCATGCTATGACACATATGTATGTGTGCACACATACACTCAGTTGTTGCTGGAGGGCTTCTCTCCAGGATCCACCAAGCCCCGCAGTCCCACAATCCACATATAAAACAATCACTCAGACGCTTATATTACTTATAAACTACATGGCCATGGCAGGCTTCTTGCTAACTGTTCTTATATCTTAAATTAACCCATTTCTATAAATCTATACCTTGCCATGTGGCTGGTGGCTTACCAGAGTCTCTACATGCTGCTTGTCCTGGCGGTGGCTGCAGTGTCTCTCCCTCCTTCTTCCTGTTTCCCTAATTCTCCTCTCTCCTTGTCCCGCCTATACTTCCTGTCTGGTCACTGGCCATCAGTGTTTTATTTATGTAGAGCGATATCCACAGCACTCAGTATGTGAATGAATGGATGAATGAATGTTTTAAAAAACCTTAAAACCCTTGTATATGTATGTGTGATGTGTGTATAGGGGCGTGTATGGGTTGCCGCGGTATGTATTTTGGAGTCAGAGGGCAACCTTTGGTGTTGGCCCTCACCTTCCACTGCGTTTGGACAGTGTCTCTGTTTGCCACTGCATGTGCCAGGCCAGCAAGCTTCAGGGGGTTTTCCTGTCTCCATCCCCATCTTGTCGTAGATGTACTGGAATTGCAGACACATGCTGCCATGCTCAGCCTTATGTGAGTTCTGGGGATCTGAACTCAGGTCCTCACACTTGTAAAATAAGACTTTACTCTTTTTTAACCAGCCCAGCTCCTATAATGAAGTTATTCAAGATAAAATTTGTTTCAGAACTCTGAGGCAAGAAGGAAAATCTTCAACTTCCAATATTCTTAAACATTGCTTTGAGAGATTTTTCTACTTAAATTTTCCTGAAATTTTCTACTCTCTTTCCCTTATAAATTCTTTCTGTTTACCATTGGTTTTAATTTTTATATAATTAACTTTTAACTTTTAATATGATCTAAAAGCTTGATCAATTGTTATTGTTTTTGCCTGGCATGGCACATCTCTGTGATCCTTCTATTCAGGAATCTGAGACAGAATGGTTATGAAGTCAGCATAGTATGAGCTGTGTAGTGAGTTCAAGGCTGGGCTGCTTAGTCTTAAAATAGAACAGAAAAATAACCTCATCTGTTTCTACTGTTTTCTACCTTTTAAAATTCAAAATAAAAATAAATGAGCCTTATTTTTTTAAAGATAATTTATTTTTATTTTATGTGTATTGGTGTTTTGCCTGCATGGATGTCTGTGTGACAGTGTCAGATCTTGGAGTTCGAGACAGTTGTTAGCTGCCATGTGGGTGCTGGGAATTAAACTTGGGTCTTCTAGAAGAGCAGTCAGGGCTCTTAACCACGGAGCCATCTCTCCAGCCCAAGTCTTATTTTTAACTCCCATTTTCCATTTCTTTCTCCAAACTCTTAACATTTATTTTTCTGTTTTACTTCAGAATGGAAAATGCAGCTTGAAAACAAATGTTCAGCACCCCAACAGGAATTTTTGAGGGGTAACATATCCAATGGGATGCAAATGGTAAGAATAAAAAATTTATCTTATTTTTATTCTCAAAGAAAATTAGCGGCTAGAGATGTGTCTCTTGTACAGTACCTAACTGGCGTGCTTGAAGCCCTTGGAAGGAGAAAACTCATTAAAGGAGATTTGAGAGAAGCAGATAATACACAAGAGCAAAGTCTGAAGGAATAGTATTAAATTGTGCCCGTGATGTGTAATGAAACTCACTGCTTCAGAATTCACACAAATTACATCCTTTTCTTGGAATGGTACAGAAATCTTTTAAAGATTAGACCAGATAACAGCATTCTGGAGGAAGTGTTTAATCACACCACTGGAGAGCAATTCACGAGTATGAACTGTATGCATGTAGTGAAAAATAATCATAATGTTTTGTTATCAAATGGTTATAACCTTACCAATTGGCTGCAATAAAGAAATGTTGTTCTTCCCTTTTATCAGCAGACAGGAAGCCAGGATGGAAGGGAGCGCTGTAAGTGGACGAAATCTGAAGACTTCTTCAGTGAACTCTCATCCCTTAAGACACATAGGGAAACTCAAACTACACAGGATAATTATGACTGTAGTCAGTATGGAAAAGACCTTGTAATGCTTCAGAAGAAAAACTGTGCTGGTGAGAAACTTTCTGAGTTCAATCAGAATGAAGAAATCTGTATGACCCCAGTTAAGGTTAATCAGAAAATTACCACAGAAGAGAAATCTTTTGAAGGCAGTGACTGTGGGAAGTCTTTTATTAATCAGTCACACCTTCAGGCACATAGAAGAACTCACAGTGGAGACAGAATTTATGATTGGAATGAATATGGGAGAAGTTTTATAAACTCAAGACTGGCTGTGCTTATAGAAACTCTCAATGCAAAGAAACCTTACAGATGTAAGGAATGTGGGAAAGGCTATAGATACCCTGCATATCTAAATATTCACATGCGAACTCACACTGGTGAGAAGCCCTATGAATGTAAGGAATGTGGGAAAGCCTTCAATTATTCCAATTCATTTCAGATACATGGAAGAACTCACACTGGAGAGAAACCCTATGTATGTAATCAGTGTGGAAAAGCTTTCACTCAGTACTCAGGCCTTAGTATACATGTAAGATCTCACAATGGTGATAAGCCCTATGAATGTAAGGAGTGTGGGAAAGCCTTCCTTACATCCTCACGACTTATTCAACATGTGAGAACTCACACAGGAGAAAAGCCTTTTGTGTGTGTCAAATGTGGGAAAGCCTTTGCTGTCTCTTCAAATCTCAATGGACATTTGAAAATGCATGCTGAAGAGAAGACATGTGAGTGTAAGATTTGTGGGAAAGCATTTGGATATCCTTCATGTCTTAATAATCACATGAGAACTCACAATGCCAAAAAGTCATACACATGTAAGGAATGTGGGAAGGCCTTTAACTATTCCACCCACCTTAAAATTCACATGCGAATCCACACTGGAGAGAAACCTTATGAGTGTAAACGGTGTGGGAAAGCATTCAGTCATTCCACTTCATTTCAGATACATGAAAGAACCCACACTGGAGAGAAGCCCTATGAATGTAAGGAGTGCGGGAAAGCCTTCATCTGTCCCAGTTCCTTCAGAATTCATGAAATAAGTCACACTCACACTGAAGAAAAACCATATAAGTGTCAGCAGTGTGGAAAAGCCTACAGTCATCCTCGTTCACTTCGAAGGCATGAAAGAAGTCACTAGTGAGAAGCCTAGTTGATGTTAGCTATGTGAGAAAGCCATTATTTGCTCTAGTTTGCTTTGAAGACATGATGGTACTCACACTGGAGAGAAAATGTTTAAAATTATATACATAGCTTGGAGCAGTGCTGTATGGTAGCTGCTCAGGAGGCTGAAGATGGGGGTAAATTTAAAACTATACTGGGCAACACAGATACTCCATGTCAGAAAAGTTAAAGTGAATGCTGGCAAGAGGGCCCAGTGGACAGAAGCACTTGTGAATGTCTGACGACTGGAACTTGATCCACATCCCTGTAAAATAGACAGATAGAGTGGCATGCATCTGTATTCCCAGCAGTCCTACAAGATGGGAAGCAGAGGCAGGAGAATCACCTGGAAGCTTGCAGGGCAGCCAGCTTGGAGTATGCAGCATGGCAGAAAGAACAAGAGAGACCCCGCCCTGCCTCAACAAGGTAGAAGAACCAGTGCCCTGAAGTTGTCCTGTGACCCCGTATGTTTACCCACCTCCCCACATATGCCGCAGTAATAAATACAACTTCCAAGAATGGAAATGGGGGCTCTTGAGATGGCTCGGTAGATAAAAGCCTTCTCCATACAGTACTGACAACTTGCTTTCTATCCCTGGTTCCCCACCGTGGAAGGAGAGAATTGGCATTTAACAGCTGCCTTGTGATCTCCACATGAATGCTGTGGCACACATGCCCTCTTGCCAGTCTCCAAGAATAATAGATTTTAAAAATTGAAATGAGTGACTGTAGAGATGGCTCAAACAGTTACCAGCACCTGCTACTCTTGCAGAGGACACAGGTTCTGTTCCCAGCATTCACATGGCAACTCACAGCCATCCATAACTAGTTTCAGGACATCTGGCACCCTTTTCTGGCCTCTGTGAACACTCATCATACATAGAGTGCACATGTTCAGGCAAAACACTTGTACACATAAAGTAAAGATAATAAAAAGAAAAGGAAGTTGCAATGAGTCCTGTTAGGTCAGAGTGACTGATGTCCTCAGAAGGCTAAGGTGCAGCAGGATACAGAGAGAAGACCATGGGAAGTCTTCAAATGGCCTTCTGCAAATGAGACAGATGTTTCTACTATGTTTCTACTACATGTTTCTACTATGACCTCCAGAGGAAACTACCTGAGTTATGCTGATCTTTGATTTCCAGCCTCCCAATTGTAAGAAATAAATAACCACATTTGAGCTTCCTGGTCTGTTACTTTGTTGCATTAGCTCTAACAAATATATTCAATATGAATGAACCTTTGGACTACCCAAAAGCTTTAGTTACATGCAGGTCTGATTGCAGTGGCCCTTATTTGTATAACCCTACAGTTTGAGAGGTGGAAGTGGGATTGAGTGTAAGACCTGTGCTACACAGCAAGGTCCTGTCTGTCTTCTGTGTTTTCAAACATTTTTCTTCAATATCACATCTTTACAAATCAAATCAAGGGATGGGGGCAAAATGATGGCTTAGCGGTTAAGAGCATTTGTTAGTCTTCTAGAGGACCTAGTATTTGAGTCCCAGTGTCCACATGGTGGCTTATAATCATGTCTGTAATTCCAGTTCCAGCTCATCTGATGCCCTTTTTTGGCTCCTGAGGGCAACATACAGTCATGTGTTGCACATAAATACACGTAGGTAAAACACTCATGCACACAAAATAATTAATAACTCTTTTGGGTTTTTTTTGAAGGGGGGGAACAAAGTTTCTCTGTGTAGCCCTGGCTATCCTGGAACTGGATCTATAGACCAGGCTGGCCTTGAACTCTCAGAGATCTGCCTGCTTCTGCCTACTGAGTGCTGGGATTAAAGGCGTGCGACACCACTGCCCTGCTGAATAAATCTTAAAAAGCCAAATAGCATGAAAATAACGGCACACTAATATAATCCTAACACTTGGGGGGATGAGGGCAGAATGATCAGGAAGTTGAGTTCAGTATTGCCTACATGCTGAGTTTGAGGTCATCTTGGGTGCCATGAGATCCCATCTCGAAACAAAAATAAAACCGAGTGTTGTAGTGCACACCTGTCATCCCAGCACTCAGGAGGTGGAAGCAGGAAGACTAGGAGTTCAAGGTCACCCTTGTCATGGTAAGTTTGAGGCTGGCCAGGGCTAACTGAGATCCTGTTTGTGGTGGTTTGAATGGGAAAGGCTCATGTTTGAATGCTTGGTCCCCAATTAGTGTAACTTTGGGAAGGATTAGGCGCTGTGGCCTTGTTGGAGGAGGTGTGTCCCTGGAGGTGGGCTTTGAGGTTTCCAAAGCCTATGCCAGGCCCAATATATCTCAACCTGCTGCCTGCAGGTCAGGGTGTAAAGCTCTCAGTTACTGCTCCAGCATCATACCTGTCTGCTTCCCACCATAATAAATGATCATGGCCCTCTAATACCATAAGCAAGCCTCCAGTAAATGCTGCTGCTGCTTCTTTTTAAATAAGAATTTCCTTGGTCATGGTGTCACAGCAATAGAACAGTAACTAAGACACTGTCTCAAAAACAAAAGCAACTGCGATTTGACACATTTATTATACAACTTAAATTCATAAGTCATACCTGGCAGGGGAGATGCTCATAAAGGTTGTTTTCACAGCGCATGGCCTATTCATTGTATTCCAAATGTTTTGACCCCTGCATTTTCCCTAAATACGGGAAACGTGACTGTATAATTTGTGGTAACGGGGAAATGCATAACTGCTAAGCCACCTCTGTAGCCCGCAAATGAACTTTATAACATGTGTGTGTGTGTGTGTGTATGTATATGTATATGTATATATACACACACACATATATATATAAAACATATATGGAATGGAGTGTAGCCAGATGTTTCTCTGGTCCTGCCTGGCCCCGAGGTCCAGACGAATCTCTCCCACCTGTGGTCCCACAGCTACTTATGAAATAATTACTCAGAGGCTTGTATTAATTACAAACTGTATGGCCTATGGCTCAAGCTTTTTGCTAGCTAGCTCTTACGGGTTTTTGTGTGTGTGGGGGGGGTTGAGACAGGGATTCTCTGTGTAGCTTTGGAGCCTTTCCTGGAACTCACTCTGTAGTCCAGGCTGGCCTTGAACTCACAGAGATCCACCTGCCTCTGCTTCCCAAGTGCTGGGATTAAACTAGCTAGCTCTTATAACTTAACCTATTTCCATTAATCTCTCTCTTGCCACGTGGCTTCGTGGCTTACTGGTACTTTCACATCTTGCTTCTCTTAGTGGTGGCTGGCAGCGTCTCCCCCAACTCCACCCTTTGTCTCTCTGTATCTCTGCTTGGATTTCCCACCTGGCTGTAAGCTTTCTTGCCATAGGCCAAAGCAGCTTATTTATTAACCAATGGGAACAACATATATTCACAGCGTACAGAAAGACATCCCCCAGCCTTAATGTTCACATGTGAAACAGTTGAGAACAGCATCTAAGCAATGTGGAAAAGCCTTTCACTTGTTTCAGTTCAAATACATGAAAATATTCAAGTTGTGGGAAGACTCATGAATTTAAGGAGTATAATACATGTGTCAAATCACAGTTCCTTTTTATATATTTTTTTCATTTATTTTGAGATAAGGTCTCTGTATGTAGCCCTGGCTGTCCTGGAACTTAATATGGATCTGCCTGTCTCTGTTTGCTGAGTACTGGGATTAAAAAGTATGCACCATTATGCCCAGCTAATTTTTAAGAATGATTTTTATGTGTCTCTGTGTGGGCATGTACACACGAGTTTGGTTGCCTGTGAAGGAGTGACAGGTGGTTGTGTGCTGCCAGATAATGGTTACTGGGAACTAAATTTAGATCCTCTGCAAAAGCATTAATCTGTCACTGAGCTATTTCCCCAAACCTATTGCTTTTATTACAGTGATTGATTGGCTGATGTTTGTGGACATGTACATGCCATGGTGTGCATATGGCTGTCTAAGTCAGCTTTCTAGTCCCACCACGTGTGTCTCAGAGATTTAACTCAGGTCATTATCCTTGGTCGAAAGCTTGTCTAAGGCTGAGTCATCTTGCTTGGCCTGAGGAAAGGCTCTTCCTGCTCGTATCTATCAGGTATGTAAGTCTCATGTGTGGCTGTCCACATCTTTTCCTAGATATGGAATTTTTCCAATATTTTACTGGGTATGTTTTCTGTGCTATTAGTTTTATCTTAGCTCTGTCTTCCCCATGATTTCTTAGTGTGTTCTCTCTCTCTCTCTCTCTCTTATCATCTCCAAGAGTTCTTGAAAAAATGTATTGACTTTTTTCCTTTCCTAATATCTGGATATGGCTTTTCCTCGGTTTTATCTTCAATAACTGATATTCTTTTGATATGTTAGTGATGCTTTCTGCTGTTTTGTTGTTGTTTAATTTACTGAGATTTTGTTTCTAGTATTTCTCTTTTCTTCAAACTTTCAAATTCCTTGCTGATTTTTAAATTTGCTTTTCAAGACAGGTTTTTCTTGGTAGCCCTGGCTGTCCTAGAACTCACTCTGTACTCTACCTGCATCTGCCTCCCAAGTGCTGGGATTAAAGGCATTCCCCACCATGCTCAGCTTCCTTGCTGAAATTTTCATCCACGTTGCTAACGTTCTTGTCCAGTTCCTGAACTGATTTCTTACTTAATTTATCAGCTATTCTTTAGTCTTCTTTGAGGTAATTGATATTTTTTGGTAGCCCTAGCTGTCCTGGAACTTGTTCATCTCACAGAGATCCGCCTGCCTCTGCTTCCTGAGTGCTGAGATTAAAGGTGTGTGCCACCACCACCTGGCTGGTCATTGATCATTTTAATGACTTCTCAGGACTGGTGAGAGAACTCAGCAAGTAAAGACGCTCAGTGCCAATCCAGAGGACCTGAGTCCAATCTCCAGAATGCACATGGTGGAAGGAGAGGACTGACCTCCACACGTTGTCCTCTGGCCTCAAGAGCACACCCTGGCATATGCACACACACTGACCCATGAGAAAAAAAGTTAAAAAAAAAAAACTTTAAAAAACTTAGACTTTTGAGTTCTTTGTCTAGCATTTCAGCCGTTCTATTCTGTTTGGAGTCAGTCATTGAGTGGTAGTGATCTCCAGGAGGGGTCATGTTTGTTTTGTTTTGTTTTGAGGTAAGGTTTCTCTGTGTAGCCCTGGCTGTCCTGTGTTTCGTGTGTTTCTAAGCTGTGATTCACTCATGTGGTTGGATGGACAGCTCTTCTAGTTTTATTTGGAGGTCTTTTTAGTGAGCAGCCCTCTCTCTAGGGGTCACCCCAGTACTACTCAGAGAGGAGAAAACAAACTATTACAACAGCACTAGAATTCAAAGGTCCCAGATACAGAAAATCAATTAGACTCAATTAACATTACCCATGTCACCAATGACCATACAAAAGAAAATGTCTAAAATACTGCAATCTATTAGATCAACATGAAGGTACAAGGGGGTCAAATATGGTGGCATAGGCCTTTAGCACTGACACTTGAGAGGTAGAGGCCGGCAGGTCCACGTAGTGAGTTCCATCTTGCTGCTTTGAATACCAATTCTTACAATTAATTTTTTAAAGTCAAATAAGAAGTTGGAGGCCAGCCTGAGACACACACATGCCCGCATACAAAACCTCTGAATTCAAGAGTAACAGTAAAACTCAAATATATAAAAGGACTTGAGTAACTTCACCAGGTATGCAAATGAACGGTGTGCAAATGAGCAGCAAGCACAGCAAAAGATGATTAAGTCACTGAACAGGAAAACGAACCCAAACCACAACCGGGCCGTACTGTGTCTGACGGTCTCGGACTGCAGAAGTAACGGGGGCCGTACTGTGTCTTACGTGTCTTGGACTGCAGAGGTAACGGGGGCTGTACTGTGTGTTACGGTTTCTGACGGCAGAAGTAACCGGGGCCGTACTGTGTCTGACGGTCTCGGACGGCAGAAGTCACGGGGGCCGTACTGTGTCTTACGGTTTCGGACTGCAGAGGTATAGGTTGCCTGCAAAGTGAAAACGAGAAGCCATTTTACCACACTGACGATGACCGTTATCATCTTTCATGGGGAGGAGGGCGAAATTTGAAAAAGAAAAGAGGGTCTGGCAAGATAGCTCAATGGGTAAAGCACTTGCTGCTGAGGATGATGACCCAAGCTTGACCCCTGGAGCTCCCGTGGCAGGAAAGGACCGGCTCTAGCAGTTGTCCTCTGACCTTCACACATGTGCCCACCCCCACACAATACAAAACGAAAACCAAGAAACCGAAAAGGTAAAAGGTAAGGAAATGTGCATTCCTGGTAATAAAATGTCATAGCAGGTCTGGAGAGCTGTATTGTGGTGCCCCCCCCCCCCCGTTATTAAACCTCATTATTATATGATGCAGTGATACTTTTTTCCTATAAATCCAAAATACCGAGAGCTGGAAGCCAAAGCTGTATTTGCACTGCAGTGTTGATGGGACGATTACTGGCAATCGTGATTATTTCAAACTCGGAGCAAGCATCTTTGTCATCATGCTTTTCATCCTCCCTGTGACTGTGCCCCAGACCTGGTAGCCGTGGATAGCATAACCCTGTGGCTGTGAAGAGCCCAATCACTTAGTGCTTTCAGATCTGACCCAGAACCTATTGGATAAATTACCAAGTAGTAGCATCCTCTAGATAGTCATGCAAGCCACCTCCCTGACTGCCTTTGCTGGGAGTTCTATTCTCCCCACTCATGCACACGATTACCAAGTTGGAGGGAGTCTGCTTTGTCTAAGGCTGCAAAGGACTTGCACCGTCTGCTCCAACTGTTTATTTATTGCCCAAATTATGATGTGTGCTACTGCCACCTTGTGGTCACATTCTTTCCTTACTCTGACAAGGAATCACTTGAACACTGCACAGTGTAGTTTTATTTTTTACATTTAGATTTCTGATCCATTTGTAGTTTAGTGTTGTATATGATATGAGGTACAGATTTTTTGATTTTACATTTATTTATTTGTTGGGGACATGAACATGACATAGAACTTGTATGGAGGTCGGAGGACAACTTGTGGGGGTGGAGAGGGGGAGACTGGGGGTTGGCCCTCTCCTTCTACCATGCAGGTTCCAGGGATCAAACTCAGGTCCCTGTGTTCCATTCCCAGCACTGCACAAAATGGGGCGTGGTGGCTCATGTCTGTAATACCAGCCCTCAGGAGATGGAGGCAGGAGGAACAGATGCTTAAGTCATCCTTGGCTATGCAGAGTTCCAGACCTGAGTACTTTTCTGGGTATCTTTGGGGTGAGTTCTTATGCCCAGCCTTGACCTTCAGGTCTATTTATTTATCCTTATAGTGTGCAGAGATGGTGCCTGGTCCTGCCACAGCTCCCCGCCCCCGGGGGGTGTGGGTACTGCCCACAGGCCTGGCTCTAACCTCAACCTTGGGAGTTTCTTCTTCTACATGATTAACAGATTGCAGCCCAGTCCTCAGAGGAGAAAACTATAATTTTTGTGTCTGACCTAGTTCAACATTGCTGATTCCTCAGGAACCATCTGTGGTAGCTTTTCTGCAGTCATGTGAGGCCTGGCCTTAAACATGGATTCCCTTGTATAAACCAGCACAGTTCTTAGATATTTTCAGGGGTTTATAAATGAGCTTTTTACCAGCTCAAAAATTCCTGTAGACTAGTAACCAGAGATAAACATAGTGCGCTGGGTCTAAGGTCCTACAGAAGCATAAGTCAAACCTGTGCTCTGACACCCGTTCCCCTATGTGGGTGACATCGTGTGGGAACTCTGGTAGGCTCAGCCACTGGGGAGACGGGACATGCTTTAGTTCCAGCACTAGGGAGGTAAAGGCAGGCAGATCTCTGTGTGTTCCAAAGCCTCAAGGGCATCCTGTTCTACACAGAGACCTTATGTCAAAAACAACCAAGCAGCCAAACAAACAAACTTGGGAGGCAGAGGAAGGTGGATTTCTGTGGATTTGAGGTCAGCTGTTTCCATAGTGAGTTCCAGGACAGTCAGGGCTACATAATAATAGAGACCTTGTCTCAACACTCCCCCGCAAAAAGAATACATAAAAACTAACACTTTTAAGTATGTTTAGTAAGGGCGAAAGTAAGATAGATTAATAGGCTCCGCTATTGGCTGTCAGGCTTAGTGATCTGATTGAAATTCCTGAGCCCCGCCTAATGAAAGGAGAGAATGGATGCCAGTAAGCTGTCCTCTGACCCCCATAGCACACCAAGGCACACGAGTGCATGCACACACAACACAGAAATGCAATAAAAGTGGGAAAGTGTTTAGCAAGGTTTCTAGTAAAATGCCTTAAGCAAGGATCAACTACATTTTTGCATCTTTACTACCTGAAATCAGCTGCTGGGGTGGGCAACCTCTAGCCTGTGAGAATAGGGTATTACTTGTGAATGACACATAGATTTCAACCATGACTCACAAATGTTCCAACTTCAGCATCTGTGAGCAAATCCTCCAAGGACTCACAGGTCTTATTTTAGACCATCAGGGCAGTGTCCAAGGCTAGCTCATAATCACAACTCACATAAGACATTCAAAACTAATCTCATGATATCTGGTTGCCAAAAATAAAAGGTGGTGGCAGACAGGCTAAGTCACAACACACACACAGGAAAGGAAAGCTTCATGGCCACTTTCATTCCAGGAGCAAACAGAATATGCAAGTATAAAGCTCTTTTATAGGGCCAGGGGGCGCGCGCGCGTGTGTGTGCGCGCGCGCGCACACACACACACACACACACACACACACACACACTAATTTTCTTGTTTAAATAAAATGAAAAATATTTCAAACAGATGCTTGGATTGCCATTATTATCTTGCTTTGAGCTTCTTCCCTATTGTTTTGAAGATTCGATGTATATGTGGGAGCTGGCGTTACAGATAGTTGGGAGTCACATGTAGGTGTTAGGAACTGAACTCAGGTCCTCTGGAAGAGCATCCAGTGCTCCTAACTGCCAAGCCATCTCTGAAGCATTACTTCTTTTTTAATTAAAAATTTTATCACATTTATTAATTTGTAGGGTGGGGGCTGGCTTGAGTGCCACAGTCCAGGCATGGAGGTCAGAGAACAGATTTTGGGAGTTGGTTCTCCTTCCACCATACGAGTCTTAGGGATTGTATTAAGGTCATCAGGGATGGTGACAAGCATCTTTACCTGGTGAGACAGCCTGAGCTTCCTTTTCTTATAATTGAGTGGAGGTCACGGGTGAAAAGGTGAAAAGAGTTCACTGCTCCTTCCGTCCAAAGCCCTCACAAAATCAAATCAAAATCAAATGAATCAAAAGGCTCAACTCTTGGGCTAGAGAGTTGGTTCAGCAGTTAAGAGCACTGGCTGCTCTTGCAGAGGATCCAGATTATTTCCAGCACATACATGGTAGTTCAAAAACATCTGTAACTCCAGTTCCATTGGCTCTGACGTCCTTTTCTGGCCTCTGTGTACACTAGGCATGCATGTGGTGCACATATGTACAGACAGGCAAAACATTTAGACACATAAAAATAAGAATAAATATTTAATAAAAGTGATTGGTTTTATTTTTATTTTGTGTATGTGTGTGCCACATGGGTGCAAGTGCCTGCAGCCACCAGAAGAGGGCACTGGATTCCCTAGGTCTACAGCTACAGGCAGTTGTAAGCTGCCAGAGGCAGGTACTGGGAACCAACCTTAAGTCATCTTCGAGAACAGCATGTGTTCTTTCCTAACCTCTGAGCCATTTCTCCAACCCTTCTTTCTTTGAATTTCTCTTTCCCATTTCAGTTTTGTTTTCTTTTCTCCTCCTTTCCTGAAAGTTTCAGCATTCTAGGCTTGCCTTTGGGACTTGTAGTTGGGTCAGACTTAGAGACCTGCGAGTTTCATCCCAAGGTCAGTTCCTCTCACTATCTCCAGTGTGTGCTGCATGTTTTTAGCATTATGTGGGGGGAAGACACCAGGTGACTACCTTTTAAGTGTGTCTTCCTAGCTGAGCGAACAAGGTTTCCTCAAACCCAGGCATGAGGTCTGAGCTTTCCTCTGAGGTGTTTCTCTCCCTCACACCGCCGCCGTGTTGGCTGGAGAGAGTATTTCTGTCACTTTATGATTAGGTACTCACATAATTTCTAAATTAAAGGGACAAGGGACCAGCTTGGAGTCAGTGAGTGGCTCAGAAAGTAGGGGAACTTGCTGCCACCCCTGGTGACACCTGTTTAAGCCAGCCTCGTCTAAAGAGCAAGTCTCTGGCCAGGTAGAGCTACATCATCACATCCTGCCCCAAAGGAGCCAAATGAAGGGCTGGAGAGATGGCTCAGCTGTTAAGCGCCCTGGCTGCTCTCCCAGAGGACTCTGGTTTAGTTCCCGGCACCCACAGCACGTTTCACAACCCTTTATAACTCCAGTTCTAGGAGATCCAGCACCTTCTGGCTTCCACAGGCACCAGGCACACACCTGGTACACAGACATACACACAGGCAAAATACCCATATACATAGAAAATAATTTTTTAATTGAAAAAAATTACTAAATAAAATAGCTTTGGGCCGGCCAGTGTTGTGCAACAATTTTCTCTTGGATAAAAACCTTCCATCTTGGAGGTTAAGAGCTGTTAAGACACAGAGATGGTCTAAGGGGAGGTAAAATGATTTTTATCCTGGAGGGAAAACTGTTAAACTCAGGAAGGAAATAATTCAAAGGCTTCAGGAAGTCCTTTAAACTGACCAGACTCATTAGGCCCCTCCCTCTGTAAGCATATATAACAATAAGGGCTGCAGTTGGATTTTTCTCTGATCCTGCCCATCTTGCAGCCACTTGGTCCCAATAAATACACAGAGGCTTATATTATTTACAAACTGTATGGCTTCTTGTTAGCTAGCTCTTATATCTTAACTGAACTCATTTCTATTAATCTATATGTTGCCATGTGGCTGTGGCATTACTGGTCTGCTAGCATCTTGTTGCTCCTTGGGTGGCAGGCTGGTGTCTCTTCTCACTCTCCTTTCTTCTCCCACTTCTTCAGTTCAAATGTCCCACCTAACCATATTCTGCCTTGCCATTGGCCAAACAGCTTTATTTATCAACCAATCAGAGCAACACATATTTACAGCATTAAGAAAGACATCCCACAGCAAAGGATTGCTGAGAGACAGTCAGACAAGTTGAGCTGCTTGCAAAGAAGCAAAGGCCAGCCAAGCTGCCTAAATAGATTCCCTCTAATCCAGTGGTCCTCAACCTGTAGTTTGTGACCACTTTTGGGGTCAAACGACCCTTTCACAGAGGTTGCCTAAGACCATCCCGCATATTAGATATTTACGATTCATAACTAGCAATATTACAGTTATGAAGTAGCAATGAAAATAATTGTATGGTTCGGGTCACCACACGGGAGGAACTGTATTAAAGGGCTGCAGTTTTATATATATATATATATATATATATATATATATATATATATATATATATATATGAAGGGAAAAAAAGGGGCAATAAAACTAAAAACAAAAAAAACAAAACAAAAAAACTCATGGGTTCACCAGGTTGGACTTTGGTGATGTCTCTGCTTTGGCCTATTGTTGGTTCCCTATCCAGGTAAGTAGATACATGTTTACATCTTCCCAGGAATAGCATCACACAACTGAGCCAGTAAGATGGCTCAGTGGCAGAGGCACTTGCCACCAAGGCTGGTGACTTGAGTTCCATCCAAGAAACCCATATGGTGGAAGGAGAGAACTAACTTCCACAAATGGACTTCTAACTTTCATGTGTGTGTGGAAACACACATGCGCAACATATATACATTTATAATAAATTAATAAAAATGTGATAAAAATTTTAAAGGGTGGTACAGCTGCAACAAGCAGGGCATGAGAAACAGAAAAAAGACACAATTTCTGTAGTAGTGGCAGTAGAAAGGGACTTAATTGTAGCAAGCTAGTGCTCTGAAACAAGTGAACGGGCATCTTGTCAACCAGCTCAGAATAAACCAATAAACCAAGGACTGAAACCAAAGGGAGATTCAGGTCACAAAAGAACTCAACGATATGTGCTCAAGGAGGCAATACAGATGACTGGTGTATGAGACCTTTCCTGGGGAGATGTAACAGACACTTCTATTCACCCCAGAAGGGGAACCCATACAGGACAAACTAATAATTGTACCAATGTCCAGTTTGGTGAACTGAGTTACCACTGAGGTTACAAGAGTGTGGGTGAGGGGCTACTTACAAGGACCAGGACGACCGGAGAAAGCCACCCAACACTGGTGACAACTCACAGAAGCTGCAACTCTGGAGCTCTCTGTACAGTCCGTATGCACAATTCCCCACTCTTTATTATACAATTAAAAATATTCCCCTTATGAAGAGCCGGCTCTAACTGCTGTTGTGGAGAGGAGACGATGACCTATCTGGTTTCCTCAAGCTGCATGGGGTCATTGGGTATGGCAAGCAGGATAACTCTGCAGTGTGCATATTTATATAACACCATAAAGTAATAGGGACTAGAAAGACAGCCTTTTTTGCATTTAAATTTTTTGAAATTACAATATAATTAGAGCTTTTCTCCCTCCAAACCCTCCCATATACACCCTCCTCATTCTCCCTCAAAGTCATGGCCTCTTTTTTCACTGTTATTCCATGCATATATGTATATACATATATATTCCTAAATATAACCTGTTCAAACCGTTAGTTGTATGTATGTATCAGAGCTCACTGTTTTGCATGGAACAACCAATTGGTGTGATCTTCCCTCGGGAGGACCACCTCTCCCACTCCCAGCTCTCCTCAGTTGCCTGTAAGTTTTTTCGTATAGGGTTGAGGCCTTGTGGGCTCTTCCCTGTCCACTTTGGCATGTCCGTTGGTGTCATCCCTGTTCAGCTCACATTTGGGCAGTTGTGTTGGTAAGATTTTATGGACGTAGCTTCTGACATCACCAGGAGGCACAGTCTCAAAGCAGACTCCCTGGTTCTCTGGCTCTTACAATCTCTTTGTTCCTTCTTCCACAGTGTTCCCTGAGAAGGTGGCTCATTATCCAAGAGCACTTACTGTTCTTGCAGAGGACCTAGGTTTGGTTCCCAGCACCCATGTTTGGTGGCTCCCAGTTGCCTGTAACTGGTTCTAGGGGGATCTAATGCTCTCTTCTGGCCTCCCCAGGCACCTGCACCCATGTATACATACATGTGTGTATGTGTATGTGTAATACAGTCCCACTTACATAAATACAAATGAAAAAAGTAAATGTTCTTTTAAAAAGGAAAGAAGAGGAGGACAGGGAAGAGGGGCCAACAAGATGGCTAAGAGGGTAAAGGCACTGGGTGGGAGAGAACTGACTCCTGAAAGTTGCCTTATTACGTCCACAAGCATGCAAACATGTTGTGGCATGCACACTCTACATACATATAAAAGTTAAAAGAATAAGAGAGGGAAGCAAGTTAGAACAATGGCACCATTTTATAATTATAGCGTGAGTGATCTGAACTTATGGTAACATCCTAATGTTGAGAAAAGAATAATGTCAGTGTTACACAAAGGAACACATGAATAAAGTGAAAGTTAATTTAGAGATTGTTTCTTTTTACAAAAATGGTGTGTCAGAATTCAGACTACACTAGTGTGCACGCTTGGCCAAAATGGCCTGTTTTTAATCTCTTATATGGGATGACTGCATCTCATCCTATTTCTGGGAGCTGGACTTCACAACATGATATAACTGGCTTATCAGTGCAAAGAGGAAGGGGGAGGTTGAGGAAATGTATGTTCTTGGGCTGAGTAAATTTTATAGAAGAAATATATTTCTTAAAATTCCCACCTCTTTGTCATACAATGTTAAAAAATCAACTCCCCCCACCATGAAGAGGTAGCCCTAACTGCTGTTATGGAGCAGAAGCAAAGACTTATCTGGCTTTTTCCAGCTGGATGGGGTCACCAGGTGTGGCAGGGGAACCCTCCAGTAGGCCTATCTAAAGGCCCCATAAGTGCATCTGTAGTTTCATTTGTCTAACAGACAGGTGTATGAAGATAAGGAGGCTCTTTACTGGTCCTTGGAAAAAGATGTGAAGAAGAAGTGAAGGCAAGAGGGATCGTGTTACAAGTCCTAGGCAGGGAGTCTGGAGAAGGCACAGAGGATATTTTTAAATGCCTAAATCAAAGTCCATTAAAATATTTTGATGGGCCCACAGGGCATCCATCTATTGGACTTCTCCTCAATTTTCTTTGGCTCCTAAGGCTGTTTTCCAGAGTGCTGAACTCAGGATCTGCTTTCAGGCCCTTTAATAACTGGAGTGGTGAGAAGCAGTATGAGTTCCCTCCCAGATGGCTTCTAGAGAGGGAGAGATGAGAAAGCCATCATTTAATTTTTAGGTTAAAAAGTGGTCTTGCCTTTCTTGGCTGCAGTGACATGTATAAAGTCTTGTATGTGGGAAGCATTTTTTTTTTATCAAGAAGAAAATCACCAGTGATTGTGACATCGCATATAGGTTTAAGGTTAATGTCTATAGAGTATGAGCCCTTATACCATAGGTTCTCAACCTGTGGGTCGTGGCCCTTCTGGGTTGTATAAGAGCATCAGACAACACAGATATTTACATTGTGATTCATGACGGTAGCAAAATTACAGTTATGAAGTAGCGATGAAAATAATTTTATGGTTAGAGTCACCAAAATATGAAGAACTGTATTAGAAGGGTTGAAACATTAGGAAGGCTGAGATCATGAGAAAATATAATGATGATTTTAGTCTTTGTTTACACTTTGCTGCTGGGTGTTTAAAACCATGCAGGTGGCCAAAATTAATCATGTGCTTTTTACTGTTAGGGCCAGTTGAAAATCTAGTCCTTAGGGGTTACTTGAGCCTGAGAGGAACCTCTCTCTAGCCTTTCTTTTACTAGTTGTTCCGTCTATGAGAGAATAACTCAAAAGTCTTGCTTGACCATGGCTCTGCTTAGAAGTATGGAGAACATTTTCCTCTGTATTGAGCTCCTTGTAGACTGGATACTGGTTAAAGTTCACTAGGTGGGGCCCCCATGGCCTCTCTGAGCAAGAAAACAGGTGACTCTCCATAGTTAATAGACATTTGGAGAGATGACCCATAGTTCCCTGAAACCTAGTTGGCCTTGAAGGGCAAGGAGATGTTATGCTGTTAGGGGTCAGAGACCTCGCTCAGTGGTTAAGAGCACTTGCCGCTCTTGCAGAGGACCTGGGTTCAGTTCCCAGCACCCACCTGCTTGCTCAGAAACATTCATAGCTCTAGTTCCAGGAAATCTAATACCCTCTTCTAGGACATCAGGCATGCAAATGGTACACATAAAATACATGCAGACACTTATATACATTAAAAATATCAATCTTTAAAAATTGTGGTGCTGGGGCTGGAGAGATGGCTCAGTGGTTAAGAGCACTGACTGCTCTTCCAGAGGACCTGGTTTCAATTCCCAGCACCCACGTGGCAGCTCACAACTGTTGGTAATTCTAAGATCTGACACCCTCACACAGACATACGTGCAGGCAGAACACCTATGCACATGAAATAAAAGTAAATAAATTATTAAACTACAGTGCTAGAGCTGACAGAACTTAATAAGGGCTGGCATCAGCCTGCTCCTTTCCCTTACCCTCTCTATGTTAAGTGTAACTGTACTCAATGGGCCAGAAACAGAAGCATACAACAGACATGGAGCACAGGAGTGTTGAGAAGGGAGAACACACTTTATCTCAGAGAAAAACAGGATTGGAGATGCCAGGCAGGAAGAGCAGGCATTAAGACCCAACATAGCCCCCATCTCCAGCCTCCTACCTAAGAAGTCTGACTTCTCTCTGCTCCCAGCTGTTGTAGCTGCCTGCTGGAAGCAGCCTGTCTAGTACCTGGCACTCTATTATTTGGGTACTGTTTGAATCTGTACTTTTCCAAGTTTTCCCTGGGCTGCTGCACACTCACGTGAACTTTCCAAGTCAGCCATTTCAAAGTGTCAGTTCCCATTGATCTGTAGCTAGTGTTAAAAACACATGGCTGTGAAAACTTTTAAATCTTTTCCCTTAAAAATTGGGAAATACATCATGTAAAACAATGTGTCAGAATCAAAACAAAACAAAACAAAGCCTACTATGGAGGTTTGGTGTTGCCTTCTTATTCTGATATAAAAATGCATGGACCTCATCATTTAGCAACACAGTCCTGTGGGCCTCCCATTTCCATGATCCCAGAAGGCAAAAAACAAACAAAACAACAACAAAAAACAAAAAAGAAAAACCAAGAAACCAAAACAACAACAACAACAACAACAACAGCTGAAAGAAAAGGACTGGGATATGACTGAATACCTTTGGTGCAGGAAATTCTAGGGGTGTTCTAGACCAGACTGGTTTACACAGAGAATTCCAGGCCAACCAGGACTACATAGTGAGACACCCTCTCAAAAAAATTAGAAGGACATCGGAGGATTTGGAGAGAAGAAAGGGAGTAGAAGTAATAATGTAGTATTTTAATAAAATTAAAAAATATATGGAAACTCCACAGGCTGCTGAGAGTGTCAGTTTAGACGTTTCCCTCACAACTGACATTTGGACAGAAAGTTATATAGGAAAAAGACAGTACACAATCTCGAGACACAGGTGTGGACTTCTACAGGGTGTTTCATATAAGGCGTCTTCAGTGCACATAGACATATCAGTGCATGTATGAATGATCTTGTGTCTTTCTAAGTAATATTTTGCAAAGGATGTGATGTATAATAAGGTTTAAATATTGAGCAAAGCTGAAAATTTAAAGAACATTTAAAAATTTAGTACAATATATGATCTGGTTTACTAACTCTTCTTAATGAATTTCTATTTGCAAATGAAATTGTACGGTGGTTTTAAAAGCCTTGTTCAGATTTAGGGTTGAGAGGAGCGCTAATATGGTAAAATTCAAGATTATAGACATTTTGGCCCTAAGTAAGTACCATTTCTTTGTTGCCATATTATTATTCATTTTTATTTTAGACGGGTTCTCATTGTGTAGCTCCGACTCGCCTGGACTTGCTATGTAGATTACGCTGACCTCGAACTCAGGGAGAGTGTCTGCCTCTGCCTCGGGGTGCTGTGATTGCAGCATGTGTCATGTCTGGCTCTGATATTTTGTTTTTAAATCTGTTTTAACATATTGGTTTGAGATGTCTTTAGGAAAACACAACTTTTCTTTGTAAGCAATTTTTGTCTGTTTATCACCTGTGTCCACATTTTAAAATTTCCATCAGGAAGTCTCAGGGGGAGGAGTTTCTTTCCTTTTTCATGTCTTCTTCATTTTCCCTGTCCCTCTGGCCCGTCTCACCATCAACGGTTAGAATTTAGCATGATGTCCAGACAATACAAACGAAAGCCTAAAGACTGCTGTGGTCGAGTGGAGGCGACAGGCAGGTTCACAGACCTGGCAGCCTGTCAACAAGGGAAGAACAGGAACCGAGAGGAGGCAGGAGGGAAGGCTTGTGAGCCTCCTGAGACCCCGTACTTCCCGGTCTGTGTTTGATCTCGCTGTGGGATTGGTCATCGGGAAAGGCCGTCCTCGCCGGAAACCTTGCTCTAACTTCAGTCTCGTCCTTTGACACGGTTTTTAACGCCCGCTTCGGAATCAATCTGCACCCAGGTCCAGGGAGCCGAAATTTCCAGTCCGGGAAGGTTCCGACTCGGCAAGCGGAAGTGAACCGCAGCTCGTCTCCGTCTCTTCCGGTGTGGCTTCGCGCGGCCCCCTTCTCTTTTCTCCCTGGCGGCGGGCTGGCTTGGACGGGCTCTGTGAGGCCGGGTGAGGGGATGGGCGGTGGCGGGGGTGGGGAGTGAGGCCCGGGGGTGGCCTTCGTGGGGACCCCGCTCGTCCCCAGCCGCGCGTTTCGCCCCGGCGCCTCTCCGAGGCTCGGACCCAACGGTCCTCCGGTCCGGCCGGGGGCCATTTCGCTTAACTGTGCCTTGCTCTCCCTGTGCCTTCGAATGTAGTCCTCGCTGCCTCGAACGCCTTTAAGGTAATCTTACAAAAAATTTTGCTTTTCCAGAAGGAGAAGGATTTCCGCCGTTGGAGTCCGGCTTGGCGACCCGTCGCCCCACGGACCTGGCCAGCCTGGCGCTTACCGGTGAGCAGTGGGTAGAAGCTGACGGACAGGAAAAGTCTCAGGATGAGGGGCTTCTTTTTCATGTCCTCTTAGCCCTGTCTTTCTAGCCCGTCTCACTATTAACGATTAGGTTTTAGCATCCTTCCTTTTGGGAAACAGATACATTCCATTAGTTCGGTTTTTTTTTTTTTTTTTTTTTAAAAAAACTATCCTACATCATTTTGGCATGTTACATTTAGTCAGAGAAAAATGTAAATGCTCAGGGTGTGCATATTCGTGTGTTGTGCAGACTGCAAATCATCCCTTACCCCTTCATCCCAGCAATAAAGTGTTCACAAGTGAAAAACAGGGAACTTGGCACTGAAGTGATGGCTTATAAAAAACTGGAGTTGGGATGGAGAGATGGCTTAGTGGTTAAGAGCTCACATGGCACTTCCGGAGGACCTGAGTTTGGTTCCCAGCACTCTTGTTAGTGGCTCATAACACTGTAACTCCAGCCATGAGGGGATGGGGAGACCAGGGGCTTTCACTCATAAACACATACACATAGTTGAATAAATAAGTGGAACACTATTAAGGAATGGATGGAGCTTTATTTTTCTAAAATAGTATATTTGAACTTTATTATTTTCTCTGTGGAGGGGCATGTTTCAGGAAAACTTAAAATCATTTCGTTGTGTTAAATTTCAGGAAAACAATGGGTTTCATTATATGTTCATACATGCACATTGTGTATTTTGATCTTATGCTCTCTTGCCTCTTCTCATCTTTTTGTTAAATAGTCCCTCGTATAGGTTTTTCTTTAAAAACAAAGTTTATTGGGGCTGGAGAGATGGCTCTGTTTTAGAGCACTTGTTGCTCTTGTAGGTGGCCTTGGGTTCAGTTCCCAACATCCATGAGGTGGTTCACAACCATCTGTAATTCCAGTTCCAGAGTATTGGACATCCTCTTTTGGCCTGGAGGGGCACTAGCCTCCCTCCACATGTACATGCAGGCAAAACATTAAAAAAAAATCTTTAAAAAGAGGTGTGTGTGTGTGTGTGTGTATCTTTGGGTGTGTGTATGCCTTTCTGTAGAGGCCAGAAGAGGGTGAATTAATGATCACCTGAAGCTGGACTTACAGGTAGGTAGCTGGTATGGGTGCTGGAAACAGCTGTTCCTCTGAAAGAGCAGCACTTACCATTCTGCATCTCTCCAGCCTCAATTTTTAAAATTTATTTTCTCATTATTATTACTATTATTTTAAAAAACTTTTTTTTATATGTGTGAGTATTTTGTCTGAGTGTAGATCTGTGCACTCTGTGAGTGGAATTTTCATGGAGGCCAGAAGAGGATATCAGATTCCCTGTAACTGGAGTTACAGATTGTCATGAGCTGCTCTGTTGGTGCTGGGAATTGAATCCTGGTCCTTTGAAAGAGCAGCCAGTGTTCTTAATTTCTGAGCCCTCTCTTAGCTTCATTATGATGTTTATTTTATTTATTCATTTTTGAGACAAGGTCTGTAGTCAAGGCTAGCCTGACAACTCACTGTGTGACCCAGTACAGTCAAACTTCAGCTTCCCTGGTGCTTGGATTACAAGCATGGATGAACCACTGTGCCTGGCCTTTTTGTTTTTAAATCTAGATTTTATTAGAGAAGACAATATTTGTTAGTTTTCTTGCTTAATGTGATCTCTTTCTATCCATGTACCAAGCTCAACCATTGTAAGACAACCATATGTTAAACTATTCGAACTTTGAGGTCTTCCTCCTTTGGATTTATCCTATTAAAGTCACAGCAGTAACTTAGCTGATGAGAGCTGATGGGTTAGCCCTACCTGCTGAGACTGAGGAACAGGATAGCTTGAGCCTGTGAGATCTGGGCTAGCTGTGACAACAGAATGAGATGTTCCCAACAAGAAAAATTGTCGAAGTGATTAAACAAAAATGTTAATGTACAGCTGAGGAAGTCTAGATTCACCAAGTCACAGTGGGAGTGCGCAGACCTGTTGTAAGCCTGAGAACCAGAATCGTGTCAGCCCAGAATAATTTTAAAATGACTACACTGTTCAGGCATGGTGGTGCACGCCTTCATTCCCAGCACTTTGGAGGTAGAGGCAAGCAGATCTCTAAAGTTCGAGGTCAGCCTGGTCTACAAAGTGCATTCCAGGACAGCCAGAGCTAGGCAGAGAAACAGTCAGTCTCAAAAAACAAAACAAAACAAAACCCAAAATACTGAACAAGACACCTCCTGGTCCTGGTCTGATCCTAAGCAGTGGAAAGGACAGTAAGGGAAATTGGGTCCTAAGCCATTGGTCACAGTCACTGTGCAAGCCAGGTTTGGAGTGACCATTCACAAGGTGAGTCTAGAAACTTGCTGGCAGTCTAATGGCTATCAGCCTCATTTAGTGAACATCTAGTTCAGAAAAATAACAGTGAAGACATGTATATATATATATATATATATATATATATATATATATATATATATATTTATGCAGACTACAAATCTGTTGAAGGCTACACTTCAAGTAAAATCTCAGAGTAGGAAATGATTTTTACAGCTCTCAAGAAATTCGACAACTTCAATTTGGTGGAATTAAATGGCTGGATTCATGTTCCTTTAACTGACAGTTATAATAAGCCAACTTGAACGTTCATGATACAGATTGCTATTCTACCCAGTCACTGAATAGAAGAGGCACCCACATGAGACAAATTAAAAAGTATATACCAGTGGACGAGAGCTCCATTGGGAAGTTTCCTAGATATATAGTCATTAGTTTCATGATGTATCCTTCAACATGCTTACTTTAAAAATGGGACAAATGTGACTGAACAAACATTTTTATGCTATCTTACATACATCAAGTATCGCTAGTGAAAAAGGCATGTTATTTTGCAATTTTCTATACATTTAAAAGAATTTTAATTTTGATAAGTAACTTTTGGGTTAAAAAATATCAGTGTAAAGCGGGCAGTGGTGGTGGCTTTAATCCCAGCACTCGGGAGGCAGAGGCAGGCGGATCTCTGTGAGTTCAAGGCCAGCCTGGGGCTACAGAGTTTCAGGAAGGTGCAAACCTACACAGAGAAACCCTGTCTTGAAAAACAAAACAAACAAACAAACAAACAAAAAAAAAAAAAAAAAGAAAGAGAGAAAGGGAAAAAAAGTGTGAAAAAGCAGATTTCCATGTTGCTCCAAAACTCATCTTTGGTCAGTTGACTCAAATATCCTTAAGCTTATTATTGTTACTAATATCGAGACAGGGTCTTTCTGTGTAACAGTGGTTGGTTGGCCTAAGACTCAATACCAGACTGGCCTTGGAATCACAGTAATCCATCTGTTTTGCTTCCTGGTTCTCCACACCTAGGCCTGTTTATTATTTGAGTGTGTGTGTGTGTGTGTGTGTGTGTGTGTGTGTGAGAGAGAGAGAGAGAGAGAGAGAGAGAGAGAGAGAGAGAGAGAGAGAGAGAGAGAGAGCGCGAGCAAGCGAGCGAGCGAGCTTCTCAGTTTCAAGAGGTCCCATTTATTAATTGTTGCTCTCAGTGTTTGTGCTATGGTGTTATATTTAGGAAGTGGTCTCCTGTGCCAATTCATTCAAGACTATTTCCTACTTTCTCTTCTATCAAGTTGAGCGTAACTGGATTTATGTTGAGGTCTTTGATCCACTTGGACTTGAGTTTTGTGCGTGGTGACAGATATGGATCTATTTGCAATCTTCTACATGTTGACATCAAGTTATGCCAGCACCATTTGTTGAAGATACTTTCTTTTTTCATGGTACAGTTTTGGCTTCTTTGTCAAAAATCAGGTGTTCATATGTGTGTGGATTAATGTCCGAGTCTTCAGTTCGATTCCATTGGTCTACATGTTGTAATTTATGCCAGTACCAAGCTGTTTTTATTACTATAGCTCTATAGTAGAGCTTGAGGTCAGGGATGGTGATGCCTCCAGAGGTTGCTTTATTAAACAGGATTCTTTTAGCTGCCCTGGGTTTTTTGTTTTTCCACATGAAGTTGACTATTGCTCTTTCCAAGTCTGTGAAGAATTGTGTTGGGATTTTGATGGGGATTGCATTGAATCTGTAGATTGCTTTTGGTAAGATTGCCATTTTTACTATGTTAATCCTGCCTATCCGTGAACATGGGAGAGCTTTCCATTTTCTGATATCTTCTTCATTTTCTTTCTTCAGAGACTTAAAGTTCTTATCGTACAGGTCCTTCACTTGTTTAGTTAGTGTTATCCCAAGGTATTTTATATCATTTGTGGCTATTGTAAAGGGTGATGTTTCTCTGATTTATTTCTCAGCCCTTTTATCATTTGTGTATAGAAGAGCTACTTATTTTTATTTTTTATTTTATTTTTTTTGAGTTAATCTTGTATCCTACCACATTACTGAAGGAGTTTATCAGCTGTAGGAGTTCCCTGGTAGAATTTTTGGGGTCACTTATGTATACTATCATATCGTCTGCAAATAGTGAAAGCTTGACTTCTTCCTTTCCAATTTGTATCCCGTTAATCTCCTTATGTTGTCTTATTGCTCTAGCTAGAATTTCAAGTACTATATTGAATAAATATGGGGAGAGTATACAGCCTTGTCTTGTTCCTGATTTTAGTGGAATCACTTTGAGTTTCTCTCCGTTTAATTTGATGGTGACTGTTGGCTTGCTGTAAATTGCCTTTATTATGTTTAGGTATGTTCGTTGTATTCCTGATCTCTCTAGAGCCTTTATCATGAAGGGGTGTTGGATTTTGTCAAAGGCTTTTTCAGCATCTAATGAGATGATCATGTGGTTTTTTTTCTTTCTTTCAGTTTGTTTATATGGTGTATTACATTGACATATTATGTTGAACCATCCTTGCATCCCTGGGATGAAGCTGACTTTTTCATGGTGGATAATTTTTTTGCTGTGTTCTTGGATTCGGTTTGCCAATATTTTATTGAGTATTTTTGCATCAAAGTTCATGAGGAAGATTGGTCTGTAATTCTCTTTCTTTGTTGCATCTTTGTGTGGTTTGGGTATCAGGGTAACTATAGCCTCATAAAAAGAGTTTGGTATGTTCCTTCTGTTTCTATTGTGTGGAACAATTCGAATAGTATTGGAATTAGCTCTTTGAAAAATCTGTTAGAATTCTGTGCTGAAACCATCTGGTTTTGGGCTTTTTTTGGTTGGGAAATTTTTTTTTTTTTTTTTGTGATATATATTTTTTATTTTACAATACCATTCAGATCTACATATCAGCCATGGGTTCCCCTATTCTCCCCCCTCCCATGCCCTCCCCTTACCCCCAGCCCACCCTCCATTCCCATCTCCTCCAGGACAAGTCCTCCCCCGAGGACTGTGATCGACTTGGTAGACTCAGTCCAGGGAGGTCCAGTCCCTTCCTCCCAGACTGAGCCAAGTGTCCCTGCATAAGTTCCTGGTTTCAAACAGCCAACTCATGGAATGAGCACAGGACTTGGTCCCACTGCCTAAATGCCTCCCAAACTGATCAAGCCAATCAACTGTCTCACCTATTCAGAGGGCCTGATTCAGCTGGGAGCCCCTCAGTCTTTGGTTCATAGTTCATGTGTTTCCATTCATTTGGCTATTTTTTTTTCAATAATTGAGTAAAACTGAAATTTATTATATGCCACAGTCGTCCTACGGACCTCCATGCTATATATATATAGCCTCTATGGTTCTATGGGTTGTGGTCTGATTGTTCATTTTATATCTAGAATCCACCAATGAGTGAGTACATACCATAACTGTCTTTCTGGGTTTGGGTTACCTCACTCAGGATGATATTTTCTAGTTCCATCCATTTGCCTGCAAATTTCATGCTTTCATTGTTTTTCTCTGCTGAGTAGTACTCCATTGTGTATATGTACCACATTTTTTTCATCCATTCTTCCGTTGATGGGCATCTAGGTTGTTTCCAGGTTCTGGCTATTACAAATAGTGCTGCTATGAACATAGTTGAGCATGTATCTTTATGGTATGTATCAGCATTCTTTGGGTATATGCCCAAGAGTGGGATGGCTGGGTCTTGAGGTAGTTTGATTCCTAATTTTCTGAGAAACCGCCATACTGATTTCCATAGTGGTTGTACAAGTTTACATTCCCACCAACAGTGGAGGAGTGTTCCCTTTGCTCCACATCCTCTCCAACATTGGTTGTCATTGGTGTTTTTGATCTTAGCCATTCTAACAGGTGTAAGGTGGTATCTCAGAGTCGTTTTGATTTGCATTTCTCTGATGATTAAGGATGTTGAGCATTTCTTTAAATGTCTTTCAGCCATTTGTAGTTCTTGTTTTGTGAATTCTCTGTTTAGCTCTTTAGCCCATTTTTTAATTGGACTGTTCAGTGCTTTGATGTCTAGTTTCTTGAGTTCTTTATATATTGTGGAGATCAATCCTCTGTCAGATGTGGGGTTGGTGAAGATCTTTTCCCAATCTGTTGGCTGTCTTTTTGTCTTATTGACTGTGTCTTTTGCCCTGCAAAAGCTTCTCAGTTTTGAGAGGTCCCATTTATTAATGGTTGTGCTCAGGGTCTGTGCTGTCGGTGTTTTATTTAGGAAATGGTCTCCAGTGCCAATGCGTTCAAGAGTGCTTCCTATCTTCTTTTCTATTAAGTTTAGTGTAACTGGGTTTATGTTTAGGTCTTTGATCCACTTGGACTTGAGTTTTGTGCATGGTGACAGATATGGATCTATTTGTAATCTTTTACATATTGACATCCAGTTATGCCAGCACCATTTGTTGAAGATACTTTCTTTGTTCCATTGTATAGTTTTGGCTCCTTTGTCAAAAACCAGGTGTTCATATGTGCATGGATTAATGTCAGGGTCTTCAATTCGATTCCATTGGTCCGTATGTCGGTTTTTATACCAGTACCAAGCTGTTTTTATTACTATAGCTCTATAGTAGAGTTTGAGGTCAGGGATGGTGATGCCTCCAAGGGTTGTTTTATCGTATAGGATTCTTTTAGCTATCCTGGGTCTTTTGTTTTTCCATATAAAGTTGAGTATTTTTCTTTCCAAGTCTGTGAAGAATTGTGTTGGGATTTTGATGGGGATTGCATTGAATCTGTAGATTGCTTTTGGTAAGATTGCCATTTTTACTATGTTAATCCTACCTATCCATGAGCATGGGAGGTCCTTCCATTTTCTGATATCTTCTTCAATTTCTTTCTTTAGAGATTTAAAGTTCTTATCAAAAAGGTCTTTCACTTGTTTAGTTAGTGTTATCCCAAGGTATTTTATATTATTTGTGGCTATTGTAAAGGGTGATGTTTCTCTGACTTCTTTCTCAGCCCTTTTATCATTTGTGTATAGGAGGGCTACTGATTTTTTTGAGTTGATCTTGTATCCTGCCACTTTACTGAAGGAGTTTATCAGCTCTAGAAGTTCCCTGGTAGAGTTTTTGGGGTCACTTATGTATACTATCATATCATCTGCAAATAGTGAAAGTTTGACTTCTTCCTTGCCAATTTGTATCCCTTTGATCTCCTTTTGTTGTCTTATTGCTCTAGCTAGAACTTCTAGTACTATATTGAATAAATATGGGGAGAGTGGACAGCCTTGTCTTGTTCCTGAATTTAGTGGTATCGCTTTGAGTTTCTCTCCATTTAATTTGATGTTTGCTGTTGGCTTGCTATAAATTGCTTTTATTATGTTTAGAAATGTTCCTTGTATTCCTATTCTTTCTAAGACCTTTATCATGAAGGGGTGTTGGATTTTGTCAAAGGCTTTTTCAGCATCTAGGGAGATGATCATGTGGTTTTTTTCTTTCAGTTTGTTTATATGGTGTATTACATTGACTGATTTCCGTATGTTGAACCATCCTTGCATCCCTGGGATGAATCCTACTTGGTCGTGATGGATGATTGTTTTGATGTATTCTTGGATTCGGTTTGCCAATATTTTGTTGAGTATTTTTGCATCAATGTTCATGAGGGAGATTGGTCTGTAGTTCTCTTTCTTTGTTGCATCTTTGTGTGGTTTGGGTATCAGGGTAATTGTAGCCTCATAAAAAGAGTTTGGTAGTGTTCCTTCTGTTTCTATTGTGTGGAACACTTTGAAGAGGATTGGTATTAGTTCTTCTTTGAAAGTCAGGTAGAATTCTGCACTGAAACCATCTGGTCCTGGGCTTTTTTTAGTTGGGAGACTTTTGATGACTGTTTCTATTTCTTTAGGGGTTATTGGTCTATTTAAATGGTTTATCTGGTCTTGATTTAATTTTGGTATTTGGTATTTATCCAGAAAATTGTCCATTTCTTCCTGGTTTTCCATTTTTGTGGAGTACAGGTTTTTGAAGTATGATCTGATGATTCTCTGGATTTCCTCATTGTCTGTTGTTATGTCTCCCTTTTCATTTCTGATTTTGTGAATTTGGGTGTTCTCTCTTTGCCTTTTGGTTAATTTGGCTAGTGGTTTGTCTATCTTGTTGATTTTTTCAAAGAACCAACTCTTTGTTTCATTGATTTTTTGTATTGTTCTCTTGTTTTCTATTTCGTTGATTTCAGCCCTCAATTTGATTATTTCCTGGCGTCTATTTCTCCTGGGTGAGTTTGTTTCTTTTTGTTCTAGAGCTTTCAGTTGTGCTGTTAATTCATTGGTATGGGATTGCTCCATCTTCTTTATGTGTGCATTTAGAGCTATGAATTTTCCTCTTAGCACTGCTTTCATAGTGTCCCATAAGTTTGGGTATGTTGTACTTTCATTTTCATTGAATTCTAGGAACTCTTTAATTTCTGTCTTTATTTCTTCCTTGACCCATTGATGTTTCAGGTGGGTATTATTCAGTTTCCATGAGTTTGTGGGTTTTCTATAATTTTTGTTGTTATTGAGTTCTAACTTTAAGGCTTGGTGGTCTGATAAAATACAGGAGGTTATTCCAATTTTTTTGTATCTGTTGAGATTTGTTTTGTGTCCAAGCATGTGGTCAATTTTTGAGAAGGTTCCATGGGGTGCTGAGAAGAAGGTATATTCTTTTGTGTTAGGATGGAATATTCTGTATATATCTATTAGGTCCATTTGAGTCATAACATCTGTTAGGTCCTTTATTTCTTTGTTAAGTTTCAGTCTGGTAGATCTATCTTTTGGTGAGAGTGGTGTGTTAAAATCTCCCACTACTAATGTGTGGGGTTTGATGTGCGTTTTAAACTTTAGTAGTGTTTCTTTTATGAATGTGGGTGCTTTTGTATTTGGAGCATAAATGTTTAGAATCGAGACTTCATCTTGGTGGATTTTTCCTGTGATGAATATGTAATGTCCATCCTGGTCTCTTTTGATTGATTTTAGTTTGAAGTCTATTTTATTAGATATTAGGATAGCTACACCAGCTTGTTTCTTAGGTCCATTTGCTTGGAAAACCTTTTCCCAGCCCTTTACTCGGAGGTAGTGTCTGTCTTTGGAGTTAAGGTGTGTTTCTTGTATGCAGCATATGGATGGGTCCTGTTTTCTAATCCATTCTGTTAGTCTGTGTCTTTTTATAGGTGAGTTGAGACCATTGATATTGATGGATATTAATGACCAGTGATTGTTAATTCCTGTTATTTTTTTGGTTGTGTTGTGTTGTCCTTCTGTGGTGTATGTTGGTGTAGGATTATCTATTGCTTGATTTTTCATGGATGTGTTTAGCTTCTTTGGGTTGGATTTTCCCTTCTAGTGCTTTCTGTAGGGCTGGGTTTGTGGACAGGTATTGATTAAATCTGGTTTTATCCTGGAATATTTTGTTTACTCCGCCTATGGTGATTAAGAGTTTTGCTGGGTATAATAGTCTGCTTTGGCATCCATGGTCTCTTAGTGTCTGCATGAGGTTTGTCCATGATCTTCTATCTTTCATAGTCTCTATTGAGTAGTCTGGTGTTATTCTGATGGGTTTGCCTTTATATGTTACTTGGTCCTTTTCCTTTGCAGCTCTTAATATTTTTTCTTTATTCTGCGTGTTTAGTGTTTTGATTATTATGTGGCGAGGGGACTTTTTTTTTGGATCCAGCCTATTCGGTGTTCTGTAAGCTTCTTGTATCTTCATAGGTATTTCTTTCTTTAGGTTAGGAAAGTTTTCTTCTATGATTTTGTTGAATATATTTTCTGTGCCTTTGAGTTGGTATTCTTCTCCTTCTTCTATCCCTATTATTCTTAGGTTTGGTCTTTTCATGGTGTCCCAAATTTCCTGGACGTTTTGTGTTACGACTTTTTTGTCTTTAGTGTTTTCTTTGACTGACGAATCTATTTTCTCTATCGTGTCTTCAGTGTCAGAGATTCTCTGTTCCATCTCTTGCAATCGGTTGGTTATGCTTGTTTCTGTAGTTCCTGTTCGTTTTGTCAGGATTTCTATTTCCAGCATTCCCTCAGCATGTGTTTTCTTTATTGTCTCAAATTCATTTTTCAGATCTTGGAATGTTTCTTTCATCTGTTTAATTGCTTTTTCTTGGCTTTCTTTGATTTCTTCCCATTTTTTGTTCGTTTTTTCTTCCATTTCTTTAAGGGAGTTTTTTATTTCCTCTTTAATGGAGTTTTTCATTTCCTCTTTAAGGGAAGTTTTTATTTCCTCTTTAAGGGAGTTTTTTATTTCCTCTTTAAGGAAAGTTTTTATTTCCTCTTTAAGGTAGTTTTTCAATTCCTCTTTAAGGAAAGTTTTTATTTCCTCATTGAGGGAATGTTTTATTTCTTCTTTAAGGGCCTCTATCATCTTCTTAATGTCATTTTTAGGGTTGATTTCTTCTGTTTCTTCTGTCATGGTATGTTTAGGTCTTGCAGGTGTAGAATCACTAGGTTCTGATGTTGCCATATAGGTCTTTATGTTGTTGCCTGTATTTTTGCACTGGCGCCTACTCATCTCTTCCTCTGTGAGGTGCAGGTGGTGTCTGTGTCTGAGAGTGCCTCTCTTGTTCTAATTTTTAGTCTTGGTTTAGTAGGGGTTCTTGGTTAAATTGGTGCTTTTGGGCTATTTCTTCAGGGGCAGCTGATTTCGATCGGTGAATTATATACTTATGATTCTGGTGATCTGGTTTGGTGTCTGGGTAGCGCCTTCTTCTGTGTTCTCAGGTCACTTTTTGTTCATTTGTCAACTCCTCAGCTGATCTTGTTTCTTCAGACTTTAAACTGTAGGCATCTGAATCCTCTCCCAGATGGGTTTCACCTGAGCAGGGTAGTCTCACCAACACCTCCAAGTTGTTGGGTTTCACAGGATCAGCAGCTGGGCCCTGGGTTGTCCTCAGACGGAGTGTTCAGATTCGTTCTGGTTCTGACCCACGGAGATAGCTTCTTCCCCAGATGTTGGGGTTAGGGGCGTCCCTGTTCCAAGCTGTGTCTGCTTGTCTCCGTCCCTGGGCCTGTTTACCTCTGCGGTCCGCCGCCGGGCCTGTATGTCCCTGTCAGTTGCCGCTGGGTCTGTCTGCCTCTGGGGGCCGCCACCGGGCCTGAATGTCCCTGTCGGCCGCTGCACATCTACCTCAGCGGGCTGCTGCTGGGCCCGTCTTCCTCCACAGGCCGCCGCCACAGGCCTACCTGCGTCTGCTTGTCTCCGCCGCCGGGCCTGTCTACCTCTGTGGACCGCCGCTGGGCCTGAATGTCTCTGCCGGCTGCCGCCGGGCCTGAATATCTCTGTCGGCTGCCGCCGCTGGGCCCGTCTACCTCAGCGGGCTGCTGCTGGGCCCGTCTACCTCTGCGGGCCGCCGCCGCAGGCCTACCTGCGTCTGCTTGTCTCTGCCGCCGGGCCTGTCTACCTCTGTGGGCCGCCGCTGGGACTGAATGTCTCTGCCGGCTGCCTCCGGGCCTGAATATCCCTGTAGGCTGTCGCCGCTGGGCCCGTCTACCTCAGCGGGCTGCTGCTGGGCCCGTCTACTTCTGTGGACCGCCGCTGGGCCTGAATGTCTCTGCCGGCTGCTGCTGGGTCTGAATATCCCTGTCAGCTGCCGCCGCTGGGCCCGTCTACCTCCACCGGCCCCCGCCGCAGGCCTACCTGCGTCTGCTTGTCTCTGCCGCCGGGCCTGTCTACCTCTGTGGGCCGCCGCTGGGCCTGAATGTCTCTGCCGGCTGCCGCCGGGCCTGAATATCTCTGTCGGCTGCCGCCGCTGGGCCCGTCTACCTCAGCGGGCTGCTGCTGGGCCCGTCTACCTCCGCGGGCCGCCGCCGCAGGCCTACCTGCGTCTGCTTGTCTCTGCCGCCGGGCCTGTCTACCTCTGTGGGCCGCCGCTGGGACTGAATGTCTCTGCCGGCTGCTGCCGGGCCTGAATGTCCCTGTCGGCCGCTGCCGCCGGGCCTGTTTACCTCAGCGGGCCGCCGCTGGGCCCGTCTACTTCTGTGGGCCGCTGCTGGGCCTGAATGTCTCTGCCGGCTGCCGCTGGGTCTGAATATCCCTGTCAGCTGCCGCCGCTGGGCCTGTCTCAAAGACAGAATATTGATGAGCTATTGCAACAAAAAAAGAACATCTGGGATTGGAGAATCTGTCAGTGGCCTCATCCCTGGAGAAAACCGATTCTCCTTCTTCCATCAAGCATTAACTGTCTATAGTTTTTCATCTCACCAACTCCACAGCTTCCAAGGGCGAGATACTTCCTGTCTACCCACACCTATATGCCTTGCTGTTCTCTGGTTGGGAAATTTTAATGACTGTTTCTATTTCCTTAGGGGTTATTGTTCTATTTAAATAATTTATCTGGTCTTGATTTAACTTTGGTATGTGGTACCTATCCAGAAATTTGTCCATTTCTTTCAGATTTTCCAATTTTGTGGAGTAGAGGTTTTTGCAGTATGACCTGCTGATTCTCTGGAGTTCCTCAGTGTCTGTTGTTTTGTCTCCCTTTTCATTTCTGAGATTCTCTGTTCCATCTCTTGCATTCTCTTGGTTATGCTTGCACCTATAGTTCCTGTTTGTTTACTCAGATTTTCTATTTCCAGTATCCCTCTGTTTGTGTCTTCTTTATTGTCTCAATTTCAGTTTTTAAATCTTGAATTGTTTCCTTCATCTTTTTAATTCCTTTTTCTTGGCTTTCTTTGATTTCTTCCAATTTTTTGTTTGTTTTTTCTTTAATTTCTTTAAGGGGATTTTTCATTTCTTCTTTAAGGGAATTTTTCATTTCCTCTTTAAGGGCCTCTATCGTCTTCTTAAACTCATTTTTAGGATTGAATTCTTCTGCTTCTTCTGCATTGGTATGCTCAGGTCTTGCAGGTATAGAACCACTAGGTTCTCATGGTGTCAAATAGGTCTTTATGTTGTTGCCTGTATTTTTGCACTGGCATCTACTCATCTCTTCCTCCGCTTGGTGTAGCAGGTGTCTGTGTTTGAGGATGCCTCTCTTGTTCCAATTGGTAGTCTTGGTCCACTTGGAGTTCTTGGTCAAATTGGTGCTGATGGGCTCTGTTTCTCCGGGAGCAACTTAGTCCAATTGGTGTTAGTGGGTTCTGTCTCAGGGAGCAGCTGTTCCCAATTAGTGTAGGGTGGGCTTGTGGCTCTGGTGGTTGTTGGTGTCACATGGGATGGTTTTTCTTGGCGAGGGGGCAGGGAAAGAGGCTATTGTCCAGTCTCTGGTTCCAGTGGCTGTTCCCTGTCGGTGCAGGGTGGGCTTATGACTCCGGTGGTCGTTGGGGTCACAGTGGCAAGCAGGGAAAGGCAGCTGCCTGGTCCCTGGTGCTTCAGTGGCTGGAGGGGAGGGGCATGTAATGTGCCCCCAGGGTCTAGGGGCTAGAGACCTGGATTGGTGGCTGGACGGCTCCTTCTCTTGTGTTCTTGGGTTGCTCTTTGCTTGCTCACCAACTCCTCAGATGATCTTGTTTCCTTGTTTTATTTATATATATAGAGCAATATCCACAGCAGTTCAGTGTTTGCCTAACATCCATGAGTCCCTGGTTTTTGTCCCAGCACTGAAAAAATTAATATGATTCAAAGGCTATATAGGGCTTTCAAGAATTAAGTTCTGTTATATAAAATACAGCAGAGGGTTTACCAGTTTGATCATTCCTTGTTGTCTGTTCTGAGTCTGAAAAGAAACGATTCCCATATGAATTGTGATAGCTTTAATGCTGTTCATTGAGGTCCCTATATCCAACATTTAGTATTAAAATAAATAATTCTATGAAATCAACAGCTAGATGATATTTTGCTCTTAGATATTGGCTAACATATTGTATTTATTTCCTGTTTCAACAGTGTCTCAGAAACATTGTAGTTGAAACTCAAAAAGGGTTCAGTTCACCTCTTCCAGGCTGCTCTGGAGTCCCTCAGTACCTTTAAAAAAAAAAAAAGTATAGCCTTTGAAACATCCTAACTGTGTCCTCCTGTCTTCAAAAACACAGGTATGATGTAGTATTGATAGCATCCTTTACCAGGGACATTTAATGATTACTTTTAGTGATATATAAGTCTCTTAACATATTTCATTCCTTTTCTGGGTTCTCATGTATGTTTTAGTTACCTAAAGGAATAGTACTAAATAGAATGAACACCCCCCCCCCCCCCCCCCCCCCCCGCCTCCACACACACCCACACCCAGACTCACACACTGCCATATAGGATGCAGTCTGAGTAGTCCACCAGTGGCTGTCTCATGTCAGAAAAGCCAAGAATCTTGTAGTTCAGCCAGTCTACAAGACTACATGTCTCTGCAGTCAGTCCCAATCTGGTGCTAGAGCCCAGGAGAATTCTTGGATAATTACTGGTTTTCGGTCTACATTGGGATCCTGAAGAACTAGATTTGGTACTGACTACAGCATCAGGATAGATGAACTTGCCAGGGAGAGTGAGGACAATTAGGAAAAAGCATTTTCCTTCTTCCATATCTATCAGAAGATGTGGCCTAGGTTTAGGGTGGGTCTTCCTTCAGATAATCCGATTTAGAAAAGCCATAACAAGAGTGCCCAGTTTCTTGAGTTTTAGTTGATTCATATGTAGTCAAGTTGACAGCCAAAATTAGGGCATCACAAATCCACCCCTAACACAATCACATCTCCTTATGTTATGCTTAATTTCCAAATAAAAGTAAAAACGAGTTCATAATTTCACCTTGCATGATATAACTCCTCCACATACAATCAATCACAAATGCATTATATAATTTTGAATAAGTGGCAAGGTCCCTGGAGGAATGTTTGGTCTTTTAAATATGGTAATATACATTTATAATACTTAACCACTGACACTATCTCAATTGATGTTACATTACATGATAAAGAAATAGAGGAAAGAAGATGCAAACACTGCCTTACTATATGTAAACTTGTTTTTAACAAAGCAGGGCAGAAACACTCATGCCAGTTACTGTCCTCTTCTGTAGCTGGTCAGGTAGCCTTAGCTGGTATTTAAAACTATCCTCTACCTGCCTCCATGCTCAGCAAGCACCTCAGCAGACTTGATTTTTTTTTTTTTTTTTTTTTGGAGGAGTGACCCATACCTTCATCTCTGAAGATGACCCTTTGTTCCCCTGCCTGATTGATTGGGGTGTTGTAGTTTCCCGTTGACATTAATCACAGGACATATTTTCCTACTGGGTCTCTAGGGGGTTAGTGAGCAGAACTGCCTGCCTGCCTCCATGTTCCCTTACCATGGACACTAACCGTCTACAACCATGAATCCCAAATTAAATGTTTTCTTGTATAAGTTGCTTTGATCCATAGTTTTCTGTCACAGCAATAGAAAAGTAACCAAGACAGTGACCAAGGCAATATAGAAAAGGAAGGGTTTATTTGGGCTTACAGTTCCCGAGGGATAAAGCTCCATCCCTGTCATGGTGGGGAGGTGTGGCAGCAGGCAGACATGGTGACTGGAGCAGCAAACTGAGAACTCAAATCTTAAACTACAAGCATAAAGCAGAGAGATTGAACTGGGAATGGTGTGTGGCTTTTGAAATCTCAGAGTCCTCCTTTCTGAAATCCTCCAGCAAGGCCAGATCTCCTAAACCTCCTCAAACAGTGCTACCAATTTGGGACCAAGTATTCGACCATCTGAGTCTCTCGTGGACATTCTTACTCAAACCGCTCCGCAGAGGGAACATGGTCTACATTTACAGAGTTTATGTACATGTTGAAATCAGAAGGGACTTAGTTTTAGAGGCATGTCTGGACCTTGTGCTTCCTCTTCGTTCCCTTGGTAGATGCCAGGGTACTGGAGAGCAGCTCTTATTGAGAACTGTGGCTACCTCAGGAATTAACTGAGAGAACCATGAGACACGGATGGCACTGCTGAGTATCATGTGTGATAGAACTCTGTGGGATTTTGTTACTTTTCATCCCTTAGTCAGGATGTTCCTTGTAAAGGGTAAAGACCCAACAAATGATATATACCTGGCAAAACTTGAAGCAGTCATTTTAGTACTCAATGCTCTAAGCAACAAATTCTCACATCTTCCAATTCATTATAAATTACTAAACCACTGCTTTAGATTTTTCTCTATTAGGAAATGAAAAAAAAACTATATGCATCTCTGTCCATATAGATGACCAAAGTCGGCGGAGGGGGGCAGTCAAAGGGAGAACTTCGTATGGTTCTATGGTGTATATATATGTGTATATATATAATTATATACACACACACACATATATTACATTTATTTAATTTTGTGTGTGTATGTGTGCCCATGTGTGCCATACCGTGAGTGTGGAGGTCGGGGGACAACTTTTGAGACTCTGTTTGTCTGGAGACAACTTATGGGAATCATTCTTTCCTACACCTGTGAGAGAGAAGTCCCAGGGATTAAACTTAGGTCATCAGGCTCACATTCGAGTACTTCTGCCCACTGAGCCATCTTACCAGCTCCACATACTTTTTTTTTTTTAAAAAAACATAAATTTTTTTATTGATTCTTTGGGAATTTTACATTATGTATTCCAATCCTACCCATTTCCCGGTCCCTCCGTATCCGTTCCTCACCCTTGCAGCGTCCCTCCACAAGGAAAACTTAAAAAGAAATAATAAAAATCAAAAATAAGAAATAAAAATAATACAATTAAGAATATTAAGTCGGGTGGTGGTGGCTCACATCTTTAATCCCAGCACTCGGGGGTAGAGCTCTGTGAGTTTGAGGCCAGTCTGCTCTACAGAGTGAGTTCAGGACAGGCTCCAAAGCTACAGAGAAACCCTGTCTCAAAAAAAAAAAAGAAAAAAAAAAAAAAAGAAAAAAGAAAAGGAATATTAGTTAAAAACAAAAGCAAACAAAAAACCCCTACTTCACTCGTTCTTTCCCGACTCTCCATGGCCTCTTCATTCGTCTTAGTGACATTGGGAGCTGTTGTGTATCATGCAGTACACCCTTTTGTTGTGTATATCATGCAGTACACCCTTTTGTCCAAACAGCTTTATTTGCAGATGTTCAGTGTGTTGTTGGTCAGGTTCAAGGCCTCTGACTTCTGGCACACCATCAGTACTGGACCCTCCCTGAAACTCCTCTCGGATATCCTGCTGTTGCCCTGAGTAATGGAAATTTGTGGCTATGGGTCCTCAGGTCATCGATGGGGCCCACATATTTTTTCTTTTATTTTTGTTAATTTTTTTGAGAATTTTGTACAATGTTTTTTTTTTTTTTTTTTTTGAGACAGTTTTTCCATGTAGTCCTGGCTGTCCTGGAACTTGCCTGTAGACCAGGCTGGCCTTGAACTCAGAGATCCGCCTGCCTCTGCCTCTGCCTCTGCTGGGATTAAAGGCCTGGGCTACCACTAGTACTTTTTTCCTAAGGCTTTCAGGCATGTTACTAAGTTACTAATGAGAGGTCGGTCAGTTGGTTGGTCCTTCTATCTACCTATCTCATTGAGGCAGTGTCTCTGAGGAGTCCTGTAACTTGTTACATAGACCAGGATGGCATGTAGTGAATTCTCTGTATTATTTTGATGTAGGTATTTAGTGCTATGCACTTGTCTCTTAGAACTGCCTTCTTTGTGTCCTGTGGATTTGGGTATGTTGTGTTTTCATTTTCATTCTATTCCAAAAAGTGTTTTTATTTCTGTCTTGACTTTTTTTTTTCATTCAGTATTGAGTTCTTCTGCTTCCTTGAGTTTGTAAGCTTTCTGTTGTTGATATCCTACTTCAATCCATGGTGGTTAGAAGAAGGTGCTTCAATTTTCTTATATCTGTTGTCAGTTTTTGGAGAAAGGTTCGTGAGCTGCTGAGAAGAAATTCTATTCTTTTGTGTGTTTGAGTGAACTCTTTGTAGATATCTGCTAGGTCCATTTGAATTATGATGTTATTTAACCCCAGCACTTCTCTGTTTGGTTTAATCTGGATGACCTTTATTGATGAGAGTGGGTAATGGAAATCACCTACTATTACTGTGTGATTTTAGCTGTAGTAGTATTTCTGAACTTGGGTACCCTTGTGTTTGGTGTATAATTGTTTAGAATTGCAGTATTATCATGGTGGATTTGATGAGTATGTAGTACCCTTTCCTGTATCTTCTGATTAGTTTTGGTTTGAAGTCTGTTGTGTCAAGTATTAAAATCTACATGCTTCTTGGGTTCATATAATTGGAATATACTTTTCCTTCCTTTACCCTGAGATGATTCAGTCCATCCTTGATGGGTGTGTTTCTTTGATGTAGCAGGAGGATAGATCCTGTTTTCCAGTCCAGTTTATTAGTCTTTTATTGGGGGAATTGAGAGTAGTAATATTGAGAGTTATAATTGAGCAGTGTTTTGATTCCTGTTTTTATGTGCCCCCTCTTGATTTATTGATCTGATTTTATTTATTCCTTGTGTTTTCTTGAGTGTGGTTCACCTCTTCAGATTGAAGTTTTCCTTCTATTGTCTTTAGAGGTGGACTGGTAGATGGAAATTGCTTAAATTTGATTTTATTGTGGAATGTTTTTCTTTCTTTGTCTAATGTGATTGGTAGTTTTGCAGGGTATTATTGTCTGAGCTGACATCTGTGGTCTCTTAAAGTTTGTAGAACATCTACTCAGGTCTTTCTGTCTTTCAGTTGTCTCCATTGAGAAGTCAGGTGTTACTCTTGTGGGCCTGTCTGTATGTCTTTTTCCCTTATGGCTTTTCATATCCTTCCTTTGGTTATAGTGTGTCATGGAGAATTTCTTTTCTGGTCCAGCCTGTTGGATGTTCGGTATGCTTATTGCACTTCGATAGACACCTTCTTTAGATTGGGGAGCTTTTCTTCTAAGGTTTCAGTGCCTTTGACGTGTGTTTTTCTTCTTCCACCCATTGTTTGTATTATTTGGTCTTTTCATAGTGTCCCAGGTTTCTTAGGTATTTTGTGCCAGGTGTGTTTTTGTTGTGGTGGTGTTTTTATTTTTTATTTTTTTTGGATTTATCCATTTCTTTTACCTTGTCTTAAACACCCGAGAGTCCCTCTTCCATGTCTTGTACTGTGTTGGTGAGGCTTAGCTCTGAGGTTTTGTTTGACTTGGTCAATTTTTCATTTCTAGTTTTATTTCAGTTTTGATTTACTTTAGTGATTCTATTTCCTTGTTAAATTCCACTTTTATGTCTTGAATTGTTTTACTCAACTTTTTGTGTCTTTTCAGACTTTGATTTATTTATATCCTCTTTCTGGTCCTTGAACATTTATAATTGCTCTTTTGAAGTTCTCATCTTATGCTTAAGTATATTGCATTTCTCAGAGCCTACTGTAATAAGGCTGCTGGCTTCTGGTGGAGGGAGGCATATTGGTATTTTTGTGCTATGATCTAGGCATTTGGAATTACGGTTTGAGGTATTTCTTGGTGTCAGTACCTGGCCTTGTCTTGTGTAGGTGTTCTGTTCTTTGGTTGCCCTCTCTGGATCTTAGGCAAGTGTGATGGCTGTGGGGTCCCTGTTAGGTAGTGCTTCTGCAGGTCAGCAGGTGGCAAAGGAATGGAGCTAGACTAGGAAGAAAGGCTGAGAATGGCTGTGGGAAAGAGCTAGGGAGAGCAGAGGTCCATTACCAAGAAGCAGAGTCCCCAGGGAATGTAGATGTGGTGGGAGGTGAGTTTCCTGCAGCCAGGCTATAGTAGAATAAGTAGTATTCTAGAAAAATTAATAAAGAACAAGTCTGGAAAGACAGGAATGAAAAAGACTAGGGGGACCCTGAGTCTGCTTCAAGAAGTGGAGTTCCGAGATAATAGAGGTCCCAGGTAATGGAGGTGGGTGGGAGGAAGTGCTTCTGGGAGCATGCCACTGTGGGACTAAGAGTAAGTCTGGAGACAGTGTAAAGGAGAAGAGGAAGGAGAGTGAAAATTGGCTGGGTCCTGTTGGGGAACCCTGGTAGAATGTGTTTCTGCATATCAACGGCTGACAGAAAGGAATGGAGAAGATCAGCAGGAAAGAGCTAAGCTGGGTCCACACCAAGAGGCAGAATCCACAGGATATTATTATTATTATTATTATTACTAGGGTCAGAATACTAGACTAGCAGAATACTCCTTTTAACCTTTCAGAGTTGCAGCCATTACTGGCCATAACTAAGATAAGTCTTTTCAATTCCCCAAATAAATAATACTAAGATTAAGAAAAAAAGGTTTATTTTTATTTTATGTATGTGTTTATTCTGCATGTATGTTTGTACAACATGTGCATGCCTGCTGCCTGTGGAGGTCAGAAGAAGGCATCAGATCCCTGGAACTCCTGGAGTTGTGAGTTGCTGTGTAGGTGCTGGGTTCCAGACCTGGTTCCCCTGGAAGAGCATCAGGCTCTCTTAATCACTAGCCCCTCTCTCCAGCCCCTGAAACCTCTCTTGTGTACTCAAAACACTTTAAATGCCCATTCAGCAGGTCTCTGAACAGTTTTTGAAGCCTGTCTATTAAGTACATTTGACTTTAAATAAACTTTACTTCTTTTTAGTTACTTGTTTTAGGCTTAACCTTGTAAACATACAGAAGGTTAAATAAAGTTTATCAATGAATTACAGTTTGTTCTTAGCATGACTATAAGCATAGTTCTGAGCATGTCAAAGAATTTGATCATTTATAAGGTGATTATTAACCTGCATGTCCTAACTATAGCCTTAAAAATTATAATTCTTGAATTGAAGCTCTATTAGTAACCAAAGTAAAACTTAAAATCATAAATGGCAGCCCACAGAGAGACTGGGAATCTTTTTTTTAATCCTTTTATAGTGCATCATTATAGAATAATCAGTTTCTTGTATGACTCAGTTTGTCTAAATAGCTGATACTTAACAAAGTCAGCAAAGATAAAGAGGCCAGATAGACATTTTCAAGCCAATTTCCGTTAGCCTGAATACACCATAGGTGAGGAGAGATATTCCATAGGCTCTTGCCAAACTGCTCAGGCCATCGTCTTGTGTTGCACAAATCCTAAATGGTCTTATAATAAAAACCTGGAGCCAAATATAAGGGTGAAAGCTGAAAGATCAAAGAAATAGAGCAAGCCACAGCTACTACCTCTTACCTTACCAACTCCTCAGCCTTGACAAAGCCTCTGCAAGAGCATGAATTCCTGTCTCCTCCCGCCTTATATTCCTTTCTTTGTCCAGCCATATCTTCCTGTTTCAACCTTCCTAATGCAGAGATTAAAGGTGTGTGCCACCACTGCTTGGCTCTGTTTCTTTTTGAGACTGGATTAATATTGTGTAGCCCAGCATGGCCTTGAACTTAAAGAGATCTAGACGGATCTCTGCCTCTGCCTCCTGAGTGCTAGGATTAAAGGTGTGTTGCCACCACTGCCTGACCTCTGTGGCTAACTCTGTGGCTGGCTGTCCTCTCCTCTTCAGGCAAGCTTTATTTCTTGGATTGTAAATATATCACCACAGTCTTGCTGCATCATAAGATACAATAGAATATCTCAGTTTTTGGTACTCATATCTGTGGTCCCAACTCAGCCTCTTGTTTCCTTCCCCATATATTAATTTATTTTTCATTCCTTTCCAGCCTAGTTCACCCTGTGTTTTGAGCCTCAGTTATTCTTTAGCTGTCTGTCATCTTAGTCTGTCCAAAACTGTGGTCAGATTGTATCTTGTGACAGCAAACCTCTGCTGATTCTTTTTAAAGTCATATTTTTAATCAGAAGATCTAACTAGGGATGTTGGTCCCTGATAGTGACTGTCAGAACCTGGTCAAAGGCAAGTAGTGATTTTTTGTTTTGTTTTATAATAAAAATATTTTGGAATTATAAAAAAAAATTGTTTAGACACAGAAAAAAATTCATTGAGTTTACAACCATCAGTGGTTGATATATGCCAAGATTCTTCTAGTAATTTTGTCAATTCTAGTTTTCAGTTAAACAGAGGGCTTTGGCCAGATACACACCTGAGCTAATAGAATACACTAGCTCAAGACCCAGAGGACTAGGCCTCAGACATCCACTTAAAAGGGCCAAGATAGAAAATGCTGCCAGAAGCAAAACCAAGTAGGAAAGCTCCATAAAGAAAGCTGTCTTGAGAGAGAGGGAGGGAGAGAGAGAAAGAGAGAGAGAGGGAGGGAGGGAGGGAGGGAGGGAGAGAGAGAGAGAGAGAGAGAGAGAGAGAGAGAGAGAGAGAGAGAGAGAGAGGAGAGAAGGGAGGGAGAGAGGAAGGAAAGAAAAAACAAAAAAATCACCAAACACATCCACCAATGAAGATTCCTAGTCCCGTCTGTCTCCCTGGTGACCACTGGGCTGTTTCTGGATTAGCCTCTTCCAGACATTTCATCTGGATGGAGCCTAGCACTATGTGGCTTTTGTGTCTGGCTTCCCTCCTTGTGAGAATCATTCCAGCACCCCTCCCTATGGAGGCATGCATGCCTCAGCATTTCAGTCTTTCCCTGGTCTGACATAGCACAGCTAGCTTATGCTTTCCTCACTGGGGTGACTGTGTGAACATTTGAGTTTTTGTGACAACATCTGTCTTCATCTCTCAGGTGTGCATGGAGGAGCCAGGTAGTGAGTGATGAGGCCACTCTGTTGAACTCTTTTTTTTTTTTAAATCTTATTTATTTATTTGAAACAAGATCTCACTGTGTAGCTCAGGTTGGCCTAGAACTCACTCTGTAGATCAGACGGGCCTTGAGCTCACAGAGATCCACCTGCCTCTGCCTCCAGAATACTAGAATTCAAACTGTGCACCACCATGCCCAGCTATCTTTTCAATTTTTTTTTTTTGTAGTCTGATTGTTCTTTATTTTATATCTAGAATCCACTTATGAGTGAGTACATACCATGACTGTCTTTCTGGGTTTGGGTTACCTCACTCAGGATGATTTTTTCTAGTTCCATCCATTTGCCTGCAAATTTCATGCGTTCATTGTTTTTCTCTGCTGACTAGTACTCCATTGTGTATATGTACCACATTTTTTTCGTCCATTCTTCCGTTGACGGGCATCTAGGTTGTTTCCAGGTTCTGGCTATTACAAATAGTGTTGCTATGAACATAGCTGAGCATGTATCTTTATGGTATGAATCAGCATTCCTTGGGTATATGCCCAAGAGTGGGATGGCTTGGTCTTGAGGTAGTTCGATTCCTAATTTTCTGAGAAACTGCCATACTGATTTCCACAGTGGTTGTACAAGCTTACATTCCCACCAACAGTGGAGGAGTGTTCCCTTTGCTCCACATCCTCTCCAATATTGACTGTCATTGGTGTTTTTGATCGTAGCCATTCTGACAGGTGTAAGGTGGTATCTCAGAGTCGTTTTGATTTGCATTTCTCTGATGATTAAGGATGTTGAGTATTTCTTTAAATGTCTTTCAGCCATTTGTGATTCTTGTTTTGTGAATTCTCTGTTTAGCTCTTTAGCCCATTTCTTAATTGGACTGTTTAGTATTTTGATGTCTAGTTTCTTGAGTTCTTTATATACTGTGGAGATCAATCCTCTGTCAGATGTGGGGTTGGTGAAGATCTTTTCCCATTCTGTTGGCTGTCTTTTTGTCTTATTGACTGTGTTTTTTGCCCTGCAAGAGCTTCTCAATTTTGAGAGGTCCCATTTATTAATTGTGCTCAGGGTCTGTGCTGTTGGTGTTATATTTAGGAAATGGTCTCCAGTGCCAATGCGTTCAAGAGTGCTTCCTACTTTCTAAACATTTTTTAAACTGTTATATTTTTAAGAATGTACCCCCCAAAAATTTACAGAACCCCTTTTAGTTCAACCTAATAAAAGTGGTTTCTAGAAACTATTCCACATGAAATCTGTCTTTAGTTCAGTTTGAATGCATTCCTAAGGTCAGTGAATTTTGAGAATGTTCAAGGATAAGCATTTTGGTTTAACCCATGATATTCTGAGATAAAGGTACATCTAGAAGATATGTTATTTAGCCATTTTTTAAAAAGGGGCAATGAGTTATTAAACACACTAAACCTCATTTATATTTTCTTGTTGGAGGGATAAAAATGATGACATTTTATTTTATTTTCTAAAGATTTATTTATTTATTTATTTATGTATATGGTGCTCTATCTGCATGTATGCCTGCAGGCCAGAAGAGGGCATCAGATCCCATTATAGATGGCTGTGAGCCACCATGTGGGTGCTGGGAATTGAACTCAGGACCTCTGGAAGAGCTGCCAATGCTCTTAACCACTGAGCCATCTCTCCAGCCCAATGATTACATTTTAAATTATAGCCTTTTCAGTGTTGTTCCCCCTTTTTAAAAAACCTTGTTTTTATGATTATTTTCCTGATCTGTTTTTCTTATTCTCAAGACAAGAATCCAAAATCCATCCCAATCCAAAATATCTTGGAGAATCCACTGTTACTCAAAAACATCCATTTTAAAAAAAGAGTTGAATCCAGGTTACACATGCAGTATGCTGTAGTAAATTAAGACTACCTATGTATAAATTTTCATCAACCCTTTTAGTATACCATATAGTTTTAAGTTAACTTTTTGTTACAGATTTTACAGATTTTTTAAAAAGATTTATTTATTTATTTATTTAATATATGAGTGCTCTATCTTCATGTATCCCTTTATGCCAGAAGAGGGCATCAGATCCTATAGAGATTGTTGTGAGCCACCATGTGGAATTGAACTTCACCCCTGTTTATTTGTATTAGGAGTTTGCTGTTTGGGATATGATGAGTTTCTTCCAGGTTCTCCTTTGTTAATACATGTGCTCATCTTAGGCAGTGTCTCCTTTCTTGTGCTCTCGTGGATGACCCTGTCTTCTTTGGTATAGGATTCCTTATATTCTGCAGGTTAGGATTGGTTATGATGAGTTGTCATAATTTGTGTTTATCTCAAAATGTGGATTGGGGGTGAAATGCTGAGGAGTTTCTTGGCAGATACAAAATAAAGTCAGGACAAGATGGTGCCACCTTAGCCATTTCATAGTCAAGGATACTAGTGGTCTTTCTTCATAGTGTTCTGTGTCTGGCTTTGGTTGCATAGTGATGAATTTAGAACTGTTTCTTACTCTTCTAATTTTTGGAAGGGCACAAGGTTTCTTGAATTATTTAGGTACTTTGTAGAATGCAGTTGTGATGGTACTTTCCCAGATGTTTCCTAGGTGGGGGAATTTTTATGTGATTGAGTCAGTAGTGTTAGTGAAAGGGACCTTTAAGTTTGCCCAAGACACCCCAAGACCAAGTTCTCAGCACAAAGGAGATTTTTTTTTTTTTTTGCCCCAGAGGACAAGTGTCAGGGAATAAGAGACAAAGACAGGGGATAGAGGACAAGGGAGATGGGGAAGGGATATTTGCCCCGGAGGGACAAAGGACTGCCTCTGGATAGAGGAGACAGATGAGGCCCATAGGCAGATGGCAGTTTACAAAGGGAAAGGGGAAACTTGTGTTAGGATGAGGTGTTTAATTTTGACTGGGCATGTTAATTAGGTGAGCCAAAAGGGGATTTAAATACTCTGATAGCTGGACCTTGGTGGTCAACCTCCTGGAGGAAGTGACCAAATAAGGGACCTGATGGCTGGCTTTAGGAATGTAATCTAATGTTTTTAGCAAGGAAGAGGGAATGGGGAAAGGACAAGGCCTGCCAGAACCATGTTTGCCATGCTCTGGCCCTGCTAGAGCACCTTCACGTTAGATTATTTGTGAGTTTTTGGTTTTTGTTGTTGTTTTGGTTTTGGTTTTTTGAGACCAGGGTTTCTCTGGGTAGCTTTGACTGTCCTGGAACTTCCTCTGTAGACCAGACTAGCCTTTATCTCACAGAGATCCACCTGCCTCTATCTCCTGAGTGCTGAGATCAAAGGCATGCACCACCACTGCCCAGCAGTGGTTCTTTTTTTTTTTTTAAAGATTATTTTTCTTGATCATAAGGGCAATTCTAGAACAAGATGCAAAAATATGCAATCTCAGCATCATTGTTAGAAAAATGGTTTCAAAAAGCAAATTTTTTTCTCCATTTGTTCTTTATTTTTTTGCTTTTTAAAAACAAATACTTTTTTTTTTTTTTTAACTTTTACGAGAATTGGTGTTTTGCCTGCATGTATATTCTTGTGAGGGCGTCAGGTTAGCTGTGAGCTGCCATGTGGGTGCTGGGAATTGAACCCAGGTCTGGAAGAGCAGCCAGTGCTCTTAACCGCTGAGCCATCTCTCTAGCTCCCATTTGTACTTTCTTTGACTAGGAAGTTGCTGTGTTAGTAGTTTCACTAACCAGGCAGAGAAATATCAAGTATAATTATGAATATAATCAACACATATAATTACAAAATAAAATTGTGACTCTGCTAAAGAAAAATCCAATGTGAAATGAAACAACTGTTTAACAAGAAAGGGGAAAAAAATGGAAAGATTAATAGACATGTCTTCCCATAGAATGAGGGTTTTCATACATTTAGCATGAAATTGATAATCTTCCATTTAACAAGGAAACGTTTTAGAGAGCTTTTCAGCTATAAGGAGAGGTACTGAAAGAATGTTGAACGAAGTAAGCAGAGGACAAGTTAGACGTTAGATCCCCTGGAACTGAGTTTGGAGGTGTGAGCTGTCTGGTGTGGGTGCTGGGAACTGAACTCAGGTCTGCGGCAGCAGCAGAGCTTGCTCTTAACATCTCAGCTGTCCTCCGGCCCTTCTTTATTTTCTTTGGAAATGCTTATTGCCATAAAATTTCCACTTAACATCTGTGTCTACCTGCCTGCCTCCTCCACTTCCCTCCCTCCCTCCCTCCCTCCCTCCCTCCCTCCCTCCCTCCCTCCCTCCCTCCCTCCCTTCCTTCCTTCCTTCCTTCCTTTCTTTTTTTGAGACAATTTTGTGTGTGTGTGTGTGTGTGTGTGTGTGTGTGTGTGTGTGTAGCCCTGGCTGTCCTTGATCTCACTCTGTAGACCAGGCTGGCCTTGAACTCATAGAGATCCTCCTGCCTCTGCCTCCCAAGTGCTGGGGTTAAAGACGTGTGCCACCACTGCCCGGCCTGTATTTCTTTTTAAAATTCTTAGCACATTGTTCAAGGTGTATTGTTAATTCCTCTCTATTTGTCAACTTTGTAAGTTTGCTTTCACTATAGTTTTCTAGTTTGAACCAGTGTAGTGTGAAAAGATAACTTGGACAGTTTAGTCTCCTTACATTTGTTAAGACTATCTGGCTTTTATCTTAGAGAATATGCCTATCCATTTGGGAAAAATGTATTTTGCTATTGTTGGATGGCTTGTCTTGAGGTTCTTTTGGTATAACATGTCTTTCTCATCCAGTGTTTCCATGGCTTTGTGTTTTGCTTAGTCAGGATGAACTATCTGTTGTTACACATTCCCTTTTTGACATCCACTACTATATAGCAGGCAGGAAGTATGTTCAGACTTACTTGCTTCAGATACTTGACACTCAAGTTGTTGTGTCTGCACATCTATCTACCTGACGAATGGATCCCTGAATCTTTATATAATGGTGTTTTGTATGTTCCTTTTTTTCTACCTGAGCACCGGCTGGAATGAAATACGTAGTCTTCCTACTGTCAGACTTAAGTGAGGCTAAACTGTGGTTGCTACTTGCTCTAGTGTTTCTGTAAGACAAGGAGATTCTGGTCACAATGCCTTATAGTCAAGTAGAATTTAGAAAATATATTTATTTTGTGTGTATGAATGTATCCTGAGTTTTGTTGTTGTTAGCTTGATACAAGCTAGGTTCATCTGAGAAGAAGGGACCTCAGTTGAGGAACTATCTCCATAAGATTGGCCTATAGACAAACCTGTGAGGGCATTTTCTTGATTGATGATTGATGCAGAACGGTCCAGGCCACTATGGACAGCCCACAGTCTGTCTCTGGGCAGATGGTCTTGGGGTATATAAAAAAGTGGGCTGAGCAAGCAAGAAGAGGAAGCCAGGTGTTAATAATAAACAGCATTCTTCCATGGCCTCTGCTTCAGTTTCTGTTTCTAGGCCCTGCCTTGACTTTCCTCAGTCATGGGCTATTAACTGGAAGTGTAATATGAAATAAACCATTTCCTCAGCAAGTTGCTTTTGTTTTTGCAAGTTGCTTTTGATCACGATGTTTTATCACTGCAGTAGAATTGCTCGCTAAGATGGTGCTTTGTCTGCATGTATGTCTTTGTGTCACGTATTTACTGATGCCCAAGGATGCCCGCAAAAGGGTGTTAGATCCACTGGGACTAGAGTTATAGATGGTTGTGAAGGTGATCTTAACCTCTGAGCCACTGCTCCAGCACAGAATGTTATATTTTAAGTAACTTATGTGCTTACTTTCCTGAGTCTTATGGCACTTACTGTGGTGTATAATAATCATGCAAAATAACATTTCAGGGATAGTTATTCAGATTAATGTCAGTGTTCTCCCTTCCTCACTACTTTGTACTTGAACAGTCATTAATTTTGAGAGTATAGATTGCTTTGTTATATAATGATTATGATACCTGCTGTCAAGGATGACCCCAGCTTAGACTACTAGCAATAGTGGAGAGGGTGCCTGAGCTGTCCTACCCTGGTAATCAGATTGGTGAATATTCTAACTGTCATCATAGAGCCTTCATCCAGTAATTGATGGGAGCAGATGCAGAGATCCACAGCCAGGCACTGGGTTGAGCTCCAGGAGTCCAGAAGAAGAGAGGGAAGGAGGATTCTATGAGCAAGGGGCATCAAGATTTTGATGGGGAAATCTACAGAGACAAGTGAACCAAGCTCGTAGGAACTCACGAACTTTAGACAGACAGCTGTGGAGCTTTATGGGACTGGATTAGGCTCCCTGCATAAGGGAGACAGTTGTATAGCTTGGTCTGTTTAAGGGGCCCCTGGCAGTAGGATCAGGATCCATCCCTGGTGCATGAGCAGGCTTTTTGGAGCCCATTACCTATGGTGGGACACCTTGCACAGCCTTGATGCAGGAGGGAGGGGCTTGGACCTGACTCAACTGAATGTACCAGGCTTTGCTGACTTCCCATGGGAAGCCTTACCTTTTCAGAAGAGGGGATGGGGGCGGGTTATGGGGGAAGCCTTGCGGGGGGAGTGGGAGGAGGGGAATCTGTGGTTGCTATATAAAATGAATAAAACATTTCTTAATAAAGAAAAAATAATATGGGTTCATTAACAGCACCTGCACTGACTAGAGCTGTGGATTGTAGTCTGGTTATCTTTTGCTTCACATCTAGTATCCACTTATGAATGAGTACATACTGTGTTTGATTTTCAAAGTCTGGGTTACCTCACTCAGGATGATATTTTCTAGTTCCATCCATTTGCCTGGAAATTTGATGATGTCATTGTTTTTCACTGCTGAATAGTACTCCATTGTGTAAATGTATCACATTTTCTTTATCCATTCTTCGGTTGAGGGGCATCTTTATCCATTCTTCGGTTGAGGGTTGTTTCCAGGTGCTGGCTATTATGAATAATGCTGATATGAACATAGTTGAGCAAGTGTTCTTGTGGTATGATTGAGCATTCCTTGGGTATATGCCCAAGAGTGGTATCATTGATGAACCCATATTATAAGGTATACATTTTTAGTGGTTTCATTATCTCACCTGCAGAGAGCTAATATATGATGTTTGATGACTGCTAAGTGTTGCTTTTTGATTCATGCAGATTAAAGAGAAATGAATATCATCATTTTCCGCCTTGATGCATAAGTTTCCCTGACGTGTCCTTGGAGTCACAGAAGAATTTGTTTACACATTTTACCATTAGTCAAAGGATGGACATTACCAGTTTGTCCTGTGGTAAGTCCTGTTGCTGCTGTGTTTGAATCTGATGTAGGTCCCTCCTACACAGTGTAGAGCCAGAGGTCTGCCAGTCTGTTCTGGAGGGCTGAGGTAGGCCAAAGAGGGCTGTTTTGTATATCAGCCCTCTAGTATGTGCTTGGGAACGGGTACTGCATAATTCATTACTGATTTTTGTCATCAGGCAAATTCAGAGTTATGTTTCTCAGAACTTACATTTTCTTGGTGTTAAAGCAAAACTAATGTACTTTTGGTAGGCAAGACAGTTCACCATTGTGTCTCCTTGCTGTAAGAATTGCTGTGGTATTGTAGGTTACCAGAGTTATCTGAGTGAAATGAGTTATGTATTAATTGCAAACAGATGAACTCCCATCTCACAGTGAATTTTTGGCAGCTCTGGATTGTTGTATCTTTTTCCAGGAAATCTGCTTTCTGGGGACCAAGTCTGCAGTCAAGGGGAAGAAACAGAGGGAGAAAGCATACTGGTTGATTGCCTGAAAAGCTCTAATAAGGTATGAAGAAGTTCCACAAACTGACATCATTACATATAGAGGTATACATCTTTCCATGCAGACCAACTTGTCTCCAGGGATCATCAAAGGGAATAAAGCCCCTGACAAGGACTAATTACCTCGGGAGAGGAGCTTTTTCACACTGCTGTAATATGTTGTTATAGTCTTGACTCTGTGGTGCCAACTGCCAGTTTGTTTTGTACAGTGTTCTGAAAAATAGTAAGAAAGTGAAAGTATCATTTTCTCAAAGACTTTGTTTTTCATATTTACCCGATTTATACAGTATGTCCAGGAATGTTATTAAAAAGAGGGAAGACGAGAAAGGTCAGTGTGTGGTGAGGTGAGAATGTTTGAAATGTGTCATTAAAGTCCGTGGTTAGAGTGGATGGACAGAGTGTGAGTGTGAATACAGAGAAGCCTAGTCTAGGGCCCTGGAACCCCAGGGTAGGCAACGGGAGAGCTTACAGCTCTCTCTATAGGCATTGAGTTCCCTGTCCTTAGTCTCCTGGGATGATTGGTGGGGATATTAACTTGGTTGAAGCAAGCATTGGTTTAGGATTTGGTGACCTTTCAGGATGGTGCTGTGGATTTCACTCAAGAGGAGTGTACTACAAAGGATCCAACTCAGAACATCATACCCAGTGATGTGACAGTGGAGGACTATAAAAACCTGGTCTCTGTAGGTAAGTTGGTAGTTATTCTCATATGACAGATGCTTCATGTGGAGCAGGCACCTATTATGTACTTAGTATGTTTAGGATCTTTGCTAAATCCAATGAGATAACAGTGACAACAGTTTCTCTTCAAAAATATTTAAACATATGATATTAGTTTAATGGGGATTTATAGTAAACTCCAGTGTCTCATAACTGTTATGTGTGTGCTTCATTACTGAGTTGCATCCCTAGCACACTGTAGAATTTTTTTTTTTTTTAAGATTTAAGGTGGTGATGATCATGCACCTTTAATCCCAGCTCTCGGGAGGCAGAGGCAGGTGGATCTCTTGAGTTTGAGGCTAGCCTGGTCTATAGAGTGAGTTCCAGGACAACCCAGGGCTGCTCAGAGAAACTGTCTAGAAAAACAAAAACAAGATTTATTTATTTTTATTGTTTTGTGTGTGTGAGTGCAGGTGCACATGTGCCAACAACACCCATGTGGAAATCAGAGGACAACACACAGGGAGTCAGTTCTCTGCTCCCATCTTGTGGGAGGAAGGTTCATTCTCATTTCTGCCGCTGCACTGTGGCCAGTTCTCCTTTTTCTGCTTCTCATCTCATTCTAGGAGTGCCAGGGCTGGGATTACAGATGTCTGCCTTTGCATCTGACTTTTTAATATTTGGTGTCCTAGTTTGCTTCCTGTTGCTGTGATAAAACAGAGTAAATAAGCAACTTGGGGAGGGAAAGGTTTATTTGGCTTAAGGTTATAGTCCAATCATCAAGAGAAGCCAAGGCAGGAACCTGTAGGCAGACCGTGAAACAAAAACCATGGAGGAACACTGCCTTACTCCCTTTGACTTGCTCATCTACTTTTTTTTACACAGACCTGGCCCTTTTGTATCAAATAGCAATCAAAGGTTCCGAAACATGTCCACAGGCTAATCTGATGGAGTCAGTTCTTCAGTTGAGGTTTCATCTTCCCAAGTGTGATGTTGTCAGTGAAGATGTGGGTTCTGCATATTGAACTAAGATTGTCAGTGTTACATGGGAAACTTTTTTACCCAATGAACTATCTTGATGGCCCACTCTGGTGGTTTTTAAAATGTGTATCATCTAGTTCTGTCGAAATGTATGTTCTTGTTGCCATCTTTGATCTATTGAATAGTACTTTCTAGTTAGTGTTCTATTTGTCTTATGACTTTATCTGAATTAGATGAACTATAATATTTATAAGTTAATGGTCTGCTTTATTGCCTAGCAAGTATTGCTGTGATTAATTTTTGTCTGTTTGATTAAATTGCTAGAGCTTCAGAAATACAAATATGAAATTGATTTGTATTTCAGTGGTCAGAAATCCTTGGGATCATGGGATAAGGCTTTGTCTTTTTTGGTCCATTTGAAATAATTACTGCTTTTATTAGAATTGTAGACCAAAAACTGGGTTTGATTGTGCATCCTGTAATCCCAGTAGGCTTGCAAGTTTGAGGGGCTAATCTGGGCTACCTGAGACCCAAATGTATTATAGACTGAAACATAGAAAAGTTTGTCATCTCCTGTTAATGCAACTTTTTCTATGTATAGGATGTCAGACACTTACCAAACCCAGTGCTTTGACTTGTTTGAAAGAAGAATTGGTGAGCACACAGAGAGAAGTTCTTCAAGGTGAATGTTTGTGAAGAACAACAGTGACCAGTGGCATATATCATCAGTTTTCCTGTTGTTGCTTTTTGTCTCCCCCAAAATCCCGTGATCTAATGAGATAGCATTTTTTTTCCCAGAAGTTATTATTATTATTATTTTTTTTTTTTTGGGTTTTTCGAGACAGGGTTTCTCTGTGTAGCTTTGTGCCTTTCCTGGAACTCGCTTTGGAGACCAGGCTGGCCTCGAACTCACAGAGATCCGCCTGCCTCTGCCTCCCAAGTGCTGGGATTAAAGGCGTGCGCCACCACCGTCTGGCCCCAGAAGTTATTTTTAATGTATGCGCTAAATAAATAAGATTTAAACAGAGGATAAGACTATCAGATATTTATCTAAGTAAAATGTACAGAGGTACATTAGCAATTCAAATTCTAAAATCAACCACCTTCATAGGAAAAAAAACCTTGATTAAAAATTTCAAGCTTGGGGCTGGAGAGATGGTTCAGCAGTTAAGAGCACCTACTGCTCTTTCAGCGGTCCTGAGTTCAATTCCCAGCAACCACATGGTGGCTCACAACCATCTATAATGAGATCTGGTGCCCTCTTCTGGCCTATAAGCATATGTGCAGATAGAACATTGTATACATAATAAATAAATCTTTAAAAAAAAATTTCAAGCTTAATTATTCCTCCTTAAAAATTTCATATTTATATTGGGCAAAAATGATCAAAATTATCTTCAAAAATAAAGTATGACTTAAAGTTAATCAATTACTTCAACACCATAATGTATGAATGCAACTTAGTTATTATTCTGATTTAACCACTGTCCTTAATTCAAGATTCAAGTGAAACCTTGTATACACCTACAGGAGACACTGACCATATTCCTCTGCCTCAAACAGGAATAAGTACTAGCAGACCTCTGAGGAGTTAGGTCTAATGAGATAGCATTTTATGTTTCAAGTTCATTATCTTTTTTTGTTTGGTTGGTTTTTTGAGTTACTGTTTGTCCCTGACTGGCCTGGAACTTCCTTTGTATGCTAGGCCAGCCTTGAACTCGAGGCAAGAGATTCACTTCTCTCTGACTGCCTCCTGGAGTGCCAAACTCATTGTTTTATGAACTTTTCTTTTTTCATCTCTCTCTCTCTCTCTCTGTGTGTGTGTGTGTAAAACAGTCTCCTGGGATTTGCCTCAAATGCATGCTTTTTCTCTTTCTTTCTCTCTCTCTCTCTCTCTCTCTCTCTCTCTCTCTCTCTCTCTCTCTCTCTCTCTCTTTCTATTATGGTGTAGTTTTAAATAGTTGATTCTCCAGTCTTAGATTCGTGTGTGCTGGGATTGTAGGTGTGCATCATCATACTGTGCTGTACTCTCATGATATTTCTTCCTTTTTCTCTTTGGTGACAAGTTTTTATTTTATTACCATGTATTAGTTTTAACAGAATTATATGTAGCAAAATTTCCTCTAAATCTTGAGTTTGCTTACCAGGTTTATTTAGAAAACCATGGAGATACTTTTAACTTGCTATACTGTTCTGTTATTTAAATCTAATCTTATTTTGTGGGTTCAATTCCAGAATTAGAAAAACAACTACAAACCAAAGATTTAGCACTAGAGCAGAATTTTTTGACAAGACATACCTTCATGGAGACTCAGCAGGTGGTAAGTTCAACAAAAAAGTTTATTTCCTATTTTATGCACTTAGCCAGGATTGATAAATTTCTTTGTAAGAAGTCAGGACATGAAGAGAAATGGGTTTCTTGGTAGAAGGAATGATCGCTTATCATGTACTCTGAAGAGGAGTATTAGAGGATCTAAAGTTAATGTGAAATTGGCCATGAAGACATTTTCTCATAGGTAGACTTGCCCTCACAGCAAAACAAATCAGCAAACCAAAAACCCATGCCATGACTGATTGCTTGGTTGAATTTTCCCCAAGGGCACATATTTAGGTGAGGGATTACCCTGAAAATATTTCAGTATTTTAGTAATCATGTGTCTTGACTTCTGTTAGTGTTTAAATGTTTATTATTTTATGTGTTCTGACAAATGATAAAGATGAAAATCCCCGTTTTTAAAGAAGTAAATTCATTTATAATCACATAACAAGTTTGAAATGCTTGGGAGCGTGTCACAGCATAGGAGAGTAGGATGAATAGAGTTCCCTGTGTAGTTGGGGCAGTGTAAGTTTATTTGTAAGAGCTGCCAAAATCCGTGAGTATAAAAGGTGTAGAGAGTGAGTGTAGATAGAGAGATGCTCTAGAAATACTGAGACTTGAGATAGATTATGGGAACCTCAGACTCCTTTATAGGTATGGATATTACTTTGTCATTCTCCAGTGAGCATAGATGATGTTTGTTTTGCTCAAGCTGGTGTTTATGTGATGGTTCAGGATGCAGTGACCTTTGAAGATGTGGCTGTGGACTTTACCCAGGAAGAGTGGACTTCACTGGATCCTATTCAGAGAAATCTCTACAGAGATGTGATGCTGGAGAACTACCAGAACCTGGCCACAGTAGGTAAGACTGCCATCATTTGTTCTAGATTCATAAGATAAAAATAGTGTTCTAGAATGTGATATCAGCTCAGAAAACAGTGGGAAATAGCAGATGAAATTCTTTCCTTAATATAATTATCCCACCATGGTAGTTCTCAACTAAATCATCGTTAGTAGCATCACTATTCCTATACTAATAGTGTTATCTTGATATTCTTTCTCTTTCTGATTTTTGTTCTGTGGCGGGGTCTTACTCTATAACTCTAGCTGACTTCAAGGTCTCAGCATTCTACCTCAGTCTTCTGAGAGCTAAGATTACAGATGTGCTCTATCACACCTGGCTGTTGTTTTTATTTTAACAATTTTTGTGAATCTGTTTCTGAAGGACTAGTGCTATCATTTTTTTCATATAAGAATGCAGACCCATGGCTGGGTATGTTTCTTTGTGGTAGAGTGCTTGTTTAGATATATGTGGCCTTGGGTTTGATCTGTATCTCTGGGGAGCAGGGGTGGTAGTAACTTTATAAAACTTTCATTACTTATACTAGATCTTATTGAAAGAAATAATTTAGTGCATTTTATTTTACATTTTTTTTAAAGCATAGAATTTTCATTAATAATGGAGGCATAGGACCATTACATGCCATTAATAGTATTTATTTGTTTATGGGCAGTAGTGGGGATTAAATTTAGGACCTTATACAGTCTAGGCAAGTGCTCTACTATAGTACAAATCCTAATTGTCTTAATAAAAACCCAGAATCAGATATAGGGGTAAATGCTTAAAGATCAGAGAGACAGAGGAGGAAGCCACAGCCATTTCTTACCTCTACTGAGTTCTCAGCCTGAAAGGGAGCTGAGCTCCTATCTCCTCCTGCCTTATATTCCTCTCTTTGCCCAGCCATTTCACTTCTTGTCTCCACCTCTCTAGTGCTGGAATTAAAAGTGTGAGATTCCAAGGGCTAGGATCCAAGGTGTGTGCTACCACTGCCTGGCCTCTATGGCTAACTAGTGGCTTAGCTCTACACTCTGATCTTCAGGCAAGCTTTATTTGTTAGGTCACAAACAAAATATCACCACACTGTACTTCAACCATTTTTTTTTTGGCTTGAGACAGGTCTCACTATTTAGCTTTGTAGCCATGATTGGCCTGAAAGTCTTGATCCTCTTGCCTCAGCCTTGTGAGTGATGAGATTACATCAACAGACTTGGTCTTCACTAGTGTCTTTTAAATGTGCATTTGGTTATGAATGTGGGTTTGGTGGGTCACAGAAAACTTCTAGTCACCAATAGCATAAATATTTGTATTCTGAGCTGTTAATAATTTTAAATATTTCTTGAGAAATGTGTTTTTCTATCATTGGGGAATTTATGAGACTTTTCCATTGATGTATTTGTCTCTGTTTAGGAGGTCAGTTGTTCAAACCTAGCCTGATCTCTTGGTTGGAGCGGAAAGTAGAGTTGACAGTAATGGAGCAAGGAATTCTCCAAGGTTAGTATTTGTTGAAAACATTTCTTGTCATTGTCAAGTTCCTTATGTTTGGAAGTGTGTCAAGGGAACTGTTAGAAGGACCACCTTGAATCTGAGGTCCTTGGAACACAATTTAATTTTAATAGAAAAAGCTAATGTATAGCATCTGTGATGTACTTTTTTTCCCTTTTCTCTATTTACCATCCCATTTAATTTTAGTAGAAAAATTTAATTGTTACAGCTTTGACACCATATCCTGTGTTTGCCATATTTTAGATTTAGATGCTTTAATCTCTCTTTGCCTTATTGTTTAATGTGTTTCAATATGAAAAAAATGTAAATGAAGTTCTTGCCTGGAACTCAACTTATAGAACAGGCTGACCTTGAACTCAGACATCTGCTTGCCTTTCCTCCTTAAAGGTGTGTACCACCACCCCTGGCCACATGAGATGGGTTTGTGCCTGTTTTTAAAAATTGAACTTTCCATTTGTCGTGCAAATCCTTATATATGTTTTCCGGTCTCACTTTAGAATGGGAACTGCACCTTCAGACAAAAGGGACAGCACTTCAGCAGGATGTATTTCGGTCCGATGTGTCAAATGGAGTGCAACTGGTAAGGCTCACAAATGAATTTGCTTTTCTTTTATGCTTATGGGAGCTTTGCCTGCACATAAGTCTGTGTATCATGTGCATTTCTGGTGCTTTTGGAGAACAGACTAGGGCATCTGATTCCCTGGAACTGGAGTTATAGACGATTGTGAGCTGCCATGTGGATGCTGGGAAACTAACCTGGGTCCTTTGGAAGAGCAGCAGGTGCTCTGAGCCAGCTCTCCAGCCCCAGAATTTTTTTTTTAAATTTTGAGAATATCTCATATAATGTATTTTGATAATAATCAACTCCCACTTCCTAAAGTCCTCCAAGATTCACCTTCACTTCTCCACTCCAACTCTACATCCTTTTTTAAGAATATAAATAGTCTATCAATTTGAATTTGTGCTAACCAAACTTCCTTGGTGTATTATATAGGGCCATTCCAGGAGCATGGTTGACATAACTCCTTGGGGGAACAAGGGTATTTCTTACTGTCCAATTTCAGGGAAGATTAGGAATTCATTAATAAAATAGATATAAATGAAAGATATTTGGTAGAAATAGCTATCACAGGCACGGGAACTCTTCTCTTTCCCTCCTTTTCTGTTTACTCCTTTTATCAGAGAGGGGCTCACTAGCACTTAAAATAAATAGCCTTCACTTGTGACTTTTGCTTCAGCCTCCAGAGTGTTGGGATTATAGTAGTAAACCAATGTATTCAGCATAAATTAGTGCATCAGAATTCCCACAAGTATACATTCCTATACAAGCCTGAAAAGTCCTTTAATCATCTTTTTACCCTTTATCAATAGGGAAGAGAACACAAGAGAGGGGTGCTTGGTGACTCTATACAAGTTGGAACAGTTTTCAATGAAGATTCATGCCCTGAGACTCACATAAGTACTTCAAATACAGAGAACACTTCAGAGTGTAATTTGTATGGAAAAGACTTTTTGCCACCACTTAAAGAAAATTCTACCGAAGAGAACATTCTTCAGTTGAACCAGTGTGTAAAACCCTTCACCGTGACTCCAGATGTTTCCCAGAAAATATGCACTGTGGAAAAATCCTTTGAATGCTGCGAATGTGGGAAAATTTTCGTTAATCAGTTAGAACTGCAGGCACATAGTTCTTCTCATAGTGAAAAGAATCTTCACAAATCAGAGCAGTGTGAGCAAGCTTTTACTCATCCTATAAGCCATGACGATCATGTTGTAATTCCCACTGAAAAAAAATATTATGAATGTAAGAAGTGTGAAAAAATCTTTACACATCCTATCTACCTTAATATCCATATGCAAAGCCACACCTCGGAGAAGCCCTACGACTGTAAGGAATGTGGGAAAGCCTTCACTGAGCGCTCGAGCTTAATTGTACATCTACGACAACACACGCGAGAGAAGTCTTATGAGTGCAAGGAATGTGGGAAAACCTTTATTCAGCCCTCACGCCTTACAGAACATATGAGAAGTCATACAGGAGAGAAACCATATCAGTGTGACCAGTGTGGGAATGCCTTTGCATCTTCTTCTTACCTTACTACGCATTTGAGAACTCATACTGGAGAGAAGCCCTTTGAGTGTAACATATGTGGGAAGGCATTTACACGTTCTTCTTACCTGTTAGGTCACATACGAACTCACACAGGAGAAAAACCCTATGAATGTAAAGTATGTGGGAAAGCGTTCAGTGGCCGTTCTTGGCTTACGATACACTTACGAAAACATACTGGAGAGAGGCCCTATCCATGTACAGAATGTGAGAAAGCCTTCACCAGCTTTGCTCAATTAACTGAACATATAAAAACTCACACTGGTGAGAAGCCCTTCCGGTGTAAGGTATGTGCAAGGACCTTCAGAAATTCCTCATGCCTTAAGACCCACTTTCGAATTCACACTGGAATAAAACCATACAAATGTAATTATTGTGGGAAAGACTTCACAGCACGTTCAGGCCTTACTAAGCATGTACTAATTCACAATGGTGAGAAACCCTATGAGTGTAAGGAATGTGGGAAAGCCTTCAGTACATCTTCTGGCCTTGTTGAACATATAAGAATTCATACAGGAGAGAAGCCCTTTGAATGTTACCAGTGTGGGAAAGCCTTGGCTCATTCCTCATCTCTTGTTGGACATTTAAGAACTCACACAGGAGAGAAACCCTTTGAGTGTAATCAGTGTGACAAAACATTTACACGATCTTCTTATCTTCGTATTCATATGCGAACTCACACCGGAGAGAAACCATATGAATGTAAAGAATGTGGGAAAACTTTCCCTGAGCGCTCATGCCTTACTAAACACATAAGAACACATACTGGTGAAAGGCCCTATGAATGTAAGGAATGTGGGAAAGGCTTTATTAGTTTTGCTCAACTTACTGTACACATGAAAACTCACAGTTCTGAGAGACCTTTTCAGTGTAAGGTGTGCACAAAATCCTTTAGAAACTCATCATCCCTTGAGACTCACTTTCGAATTCACACTGGAGTAAAACCCTATAAATGCACTTACTGTGGGAAAGACTTCACTGCTCGTTCAGGCCTTACTATACATTTACGAAATCACACTGGCGAAAAGTCCTATGCATGCCAAGAATGTGGAAAAGCCTTTAGCACTTCCTCAGGCCTTATTGCACATATAAGAAGTCACAAAGGAGAGAAACCATTTGAATGTGACCACTGCGGGAAAGCCTTTGCTTCTTCCTCTTATCTTAATGTGCATTTGAAAATTCACACTGGAGAAAAGCCCTTTCAGTGTACTGTATGTGGAAAAACATTTACATGTTCTTCTTATCTTCCCGTTCATATGCGGACGCACACTGGAGAGAAGCCTTTTCAGTGTATAATATGTGGAAAGTCATTTTTATGGTCCTCGTACCTTCGAGTTCACATGCGAATTCACACTGGAGAGAAACCCTATGTATGCCAGTACTGTGGAAAAGCCTTTACAGAGCACTCAGGCCTTAATAAACATTTACGGAAACATGCAGGAGAGAAACCATATGAATATAAGGAACGTGGGGAAGCCTTCACTACTTCTGATGCTAATAAACATGAAAATCCCCATTGGGGGGAAAACCTTTGAATGTAAGGAATTCAGAAAATTGTTCTGGAGGCCCTTGATCAATCTTTTGCAATCAGAATTTGGTCTATACAAGTTTTATTAATATAATAAGTAATGTATGAAAGCATTCAGTTTTCACTATTTGCTGTAAAAACTCATTCTGAGGATGCTCTGAGTTTAAGGATCATGGGAGAAATCAAAATCTCATGATATGTGAACTCAGTCAAGGTTTGTAGCATAGGAAATGAAAACAGTGTTTCCATGTGTGTTGATGCAAGACATATAGAAATGTCATAGATTTTAAGTTTTGTTCACTTGTGATCTCACAGTTGAGAAAAAAATCTTTCTGAAGTTTGGGAAATAACTTTTTACATTTGACTTTATGTGGTGTTTACAGACTGAACACAAACTACGTATGTGTAATAGGGGATTTGCTTCATTTGGATGGCAACACATAGATTTCCTGGGTGCTTCTAGATGAACTTTGAATATTTCTATATTTGTGTATTTTTATGACTTCAATTATAAATTTCTAAGTTCCATTATAGGTTTTCCTTTTTAAAATATTCCTATTTGTATGATTGAAAACTATTGTTTATACCTAGTGTCTAGTATATGTCCCATGTTGGCATTGTGAACTAATGAACACAAACTCTCATCTACTCACTACTTTTATTTTATTTGTTGTGCCATGTACGTCCTCTGCACTGTCTGCTTCGTCCTCTGCACTGTCTGCTTCCCTCCCTTTTGTCTTTTTTTCGAGTCAGTCTTACTTTGTGACCTAGACTAGTATGAAAATCATGTAGCTTAGACTGGTCTTGACCTCATGGCATTCCTGACTCAGTCTCCTGAGTGCTGAGATTACAGGCACAAGCCACCATACCTGGCTCTGTCCACTATCTTAGTATATACTTTGCTAGCACTGAAATCACTGTGTTTTTACAGAGTGTTCAAGTACTTACATAAGTAGGTTGGATCTGACCAATACAACCCCTTGATTTGAGTTCCCAGTCACTGGTAGCCATTATCTCATTCTCTGATTAGAGTTCAGCTTTTCTTTAGACTATTTGTTAAGTTATGTAGCATCTGTATTAACTACCTAGGTTTTTTATTTTTTTGTGACAGGATCTTACTTTGTAGCTCAAACTGACCCCAAACTTACCTTCTGCCTCAGACTTTAGTGCTGGAGTTTCAGGCATGTGCCATCATGCCTAGCTCTCTATATGGCTTCTGTTAGTTTATATGATGTCCTCAAGGTAAAGCTGTGTTATGGTCAGTTATTTCATTTTAAGATATTTAATTATCCTTTGGCATGATTATGGATATTTAATTTCCATACCTTGGCTGTTGGGAGTATTGCTACATAATTGTGAGTGTAGCTATCTCTTTAAATTAGTGATCTTATGTCCTCAGACACAATCCCCAAAATGGGTTTGTTATAGTAACGATAAATGTACTTTTAATTCAGTATGTCTGTACTATTCTGTAATGACTATCAATTTATTGTTTATCTTTTTACTTTTTCTATGTGCCATTTTAAAATATGAGATGGTATTTGATTCTTTCTAATCTGTAAGTATGTCTTTGCTAAAATATTAATTTCAGTCATGAATTTTAAGATCAATGTATTTTGCTGTGAAGTTACCCGGGTTACTATATTTTAGACATAGACCCCACTGTAATATATATGGTTTGCAGATATTTTTCCGTGTACATGCCTTTGCAGATTTGTTTTCTGCTCTGCTTTGCAAAGTCTTCAGTTTGATGTTGCCCTAATTCTTCATGTTCACTCCAGAATTCTATGCTGGTGTGTCAAGAAGCATTCTTTTTACAGTTTTATTCTGTCACAGTTTTAGATTTTATTTTCAGGGTTTTGTTTGTTGGAGGTGATCTTACTATGTAATCTAAAATAGCATGGAACTCACTGTGTAGACCAGGCTAGACTTAAACTTGCAGCAGTATTTCTTCCTTACGCCTCCTGAGTGCTGTGATTTTGGGTATGAACCAGCCTACCCAATTTAACTGTATTTCTTTTACTATTATTCAATTTTATTTCCTTTTTTCCTTGACCTCTGAGTTTATATCATTACACACACACACACACACACACACACACACACACACACACACACACACACACACACCACACCCACCCCATAGTTAGTGGTGCACTTATTTTGCTTGCCTATCCATTTTTTCAGTTTCTTTTATTTCTTTCAAAATACTTTTTAATGTTATGATATTTTTTTTGAAAATTTGGTTATCAACCTTTGTATTTTGGTGCTTAGAATTGAACTTGTGACCTCATGAATGCTAGGCATGTGCTCTACCCTCAAGCTATAGTTCTAAATTCATTGTTGAAATTATTTTGACTGTATAAGAGTTTTGGTTTTGTTTTTGACCTTTTTTTGGTTTTATGGTTTGTTTTTTGTTGACGGGGTTTCTCTGTGTAGCCCTGGCTGTCCTGGAACTCACTCTGTGTTGCAGACTGTCCTCAAACTCAGAGATCCGCCTGCTTCTGTCTCCTAAGTACTGGGATTAAAGGCGAGCACCACCACTGCCGGGCTTATATAAGATTTTTGTTGTTATTTTGATTTTGAGATAGTCTCTCTCTGTAGCTCTGGTTGGCCTGCTAAGTAGACCAGGTTAACCTCAAACTCATGAAGATCCACCTGTGCAGGGATTAAAGTTATGTGCCACTATGCCTAGCAATGACTATAAGTTTTATCTAAACTATTTTGTTATGTTGTTTGTATCAATATTGTAATGTTTGATTACTGCCTATGTATTTTTTTCTTTAATTATTCCTTGAGACAAGGTTTCATGGAACTTAGGCTTTGAAATTAACTAAATGGTCAAGAATGACCTTTGACTTTTGATCTTCTTGCCTCTACCTCCCCAGTGGTAGGATTACAGGTATGCACCACCACATTCATTGTTTTTGTTTTGTTTTGTTTTTGGTTCAGTGCTTGGGTATCAAACTTGGGACTTCACACATGCGAAGTGAACTCTCTACTAACTGAGCTTCATCTCCAACCCTGTAATACATTGTTAAACCTAAAATTTTTGTTTTTATTTAAGTCTGGCCTACTTTGAAAGGTTTTGGTTCCTTATGACTTGGGAATTTTTTCATAAGCCTGTGAGAAATGCTGTTGGAATTGTTAATGTGATGGCAATAACTCTACAAAGCACTTTGGGTAGGAAGGACATTCTAACAGTGGTGATTCTCTCAGTGTGCATGGGATACCTTGCCAGTGTTTATAGTCTTGTTCATAGTGGTTTAGATTTTCCGTTTAATTTTATTCTCTGTCGTTTTATGCAGTTTTATAGGGTGTATAATATTTTTGCTTTTTAAATTTGTAGTGTGTAGACACTTTGTGTTGATTTGAAAATTATTGAACTTTTATGAGTTTCTTAAAATTTCTTTCACAGAGTAATTTTCTGTATTGACACCCTATCACCTGAAACAAGTTTCTTTCCTTGGGTGACTTTTTTCTTTTCTTATCCTAATTGATTCAGCTAGGCTTTTCCCAGTATTTGCTGAATAGAAGAAGGAAAGGTAGGTAGGCCTGTCTTTGACAAGTTTGAGCTTTGTAACACTGAATGATAACTGTATTTGTTTTTCATATGCTTCCATTATAATTAAGTACATTTCTATCTAATTTATTGACTCTTGTTACCATCAGTTGATATTCTGTGTTGTTACATGATTCTTTACATTTTCTGCAATACAGTTTTTTTTCACTGTTATTCAGTGTATCACATTTATTTATTTGCATAAATCATCTTTGCAACTCATTCTTGATCACAGTTTGTGTGGTCCTTTTAAAAGTTACTTTGTGAAATGATCAGGAGATTGAAATTGTCTTAAATAATAATTTTTCATTATTTGTTTTTGTGACAGGGTCTTGCTGTGTAGTTTAGGCTTGGCCTTGAATTCACTGTGTAGTGCAATCTGACCTCAAACTAATAATCCTCCTGCATTAACCTCTCAAGTGTTATGGCTTCAGTAATGGCCCACTGTGCTTGGCTGATAATGTATAGAAAGACTTCTCTGTGCTTCCAATAAGTGACTAATTTTATTTGTAAGGGCATAAATAGACCGAAAAAGGTCTATTTATTGTAAGGGTGATATGGTTGTTAAAGATATGATCCCTGAAATAGAACACCCAAGTGTGGAAAGCAAATATTAGTATATATGTGGAGAGAAATAGTGTTATGATGAGAGTGTAAGACTGTTTTAGTACTCTCTTCAATGCTGAAGTCATATTAACATTGGGTCTTAAAATCACTAAGGAAACTGTACTTGAAATAGACTTGAGACCAAGTGAATCTAATAAATCTATACATAACATTCAATCTAAGAGTCAGGGAATGCTTTGTGTTTAATTTCACAGTGTGCATTATGAGAAATTTCACATTAAACTTACAAGCTTTACTTTTAAAATAATTCTTAGGCAGGTTGAGTTTATTTAGTTCTTGAGAGAGGGTCTCATTGTATAATCTAGACACCTCTAGCTTACAATTCTGCCTTAAATATACATTAAGTATTAATATAATACTGCATTATATTAATAGTTAGAATTGGCACTAATTTTGTTTACTGAGTCTAGATCCAAACTATTGAATATATTCCTCACCTGACATAGTTTTTTTTTTTTTTTAATTACATTTATTTATTTGGGGGTGTGGGTGGACAACATTATGCGTGTGGAGTCAGAGGACAACTCAGGACCTGGCTTTCTCCTCACCTTATGGGTCCTGGGAATTGAACTCAGGTGGTTGGGCTTGGAGGTAAGCATTTTTACCTGCTGAGCCAACTTGCTGGCCCACTGAGTTATATTTTATATTTGATATGAAAACACCTAATGTCTTAGCAAACTAGAAAACACAGAGTTCTGTAGGCCCTCAGAACAGATGCTTATATGTATCTTAGAGAATGGTGATTGATGTGGCAGGGACTTCTCTCTCGGAGTGTAACCAGGAAAGGCCATCTTAGGCTTTACAGAGTCTTTGTTTGTCAGGAACTAAAACAGCCCCCTTTACCAACACCTAATGTCTTAGCCAGTTTTCAGTGACAGTAAATTATTGTTCCTTGTTGTCACGGTGGTGAATATGCTGTCCTGATGCTACTCAGAAAGTCTGCATTCTTAAATGGTTATCTTCTTATTTCTCCTAAACCTTAACCACTGGCAGCCACTGTGTAGTTTACTTCTGTGACTTCAGTTTATTCTTTAGATTCCAAGTGTGAGATAATGCAGAGGGTTATCCTGGAACTTACTTTGTAGACCAGGCTGGCCTCTAACTCAGAGATCCACCTGCCTCTGCCTCTCAAGTGCTGAGATTAAAGGCGTGCGCCACCACTGCTTAACTGTTTTGTTTGTTTATATGTGTATATACTGCCTGTGTGTATGTGTATGCACCAGGTACATGCCTGTTGCCGAAAAAGGTCAGAAGGTCCTCTGTGACTGGAGTTATAGATGGTTATGAGCCTCCATGTGGCTGCTGGGAATTGAACCCAGGTCCTCTAGAAGAGTAGCCAATATAGTATAATTGAAGCCAGATTAGTATAATTTTGAATTTTGTTTGAAACTAGTGTGCTTTGAAAGTGAAATATCCCCTACAATTCTATGTGTTCGTACATGTGGTCTCCCCTAGCTGCTGCCACTGTTCTAGAAGGCTGTGGGTAGGGATGGGTCTTTGAGGTTGTGTACCTGCCAACCATTTTGGTCCATCTCTCTTTTTGATCTGTCAAGATGTGAACAGTCTCCACCACTAACTCCTGCTGCCACATAACCATTCCAGCTACCATGCTTTTCCTGTCACAATATATTTTGTCCTCTGAATCCATGACTTCAAACCTTTCCTCCCTTAAATATTGCCTCTGTTAGGAATTTTGACACATGATACAGAACCCACATAACTTAACGTGTATGTATGTGTTCTCACCTGTATGTGCAGTCAGATGAAGGTGTTAGATCTGAAAGCTGGAGTTACAGGATGTTGTGAGCTAATTAATTTGGGTGCTGATAATTAAACCTGTGTCCTTTGTAAGAATAGTAAGTGCTCAGAACTGCTGAACTACACTCCAGCCTCTCAAGCATCCTTTTATACACTTGTTGGCCACTTGGCGTGTTTTAGGAAAAGTGTTTAGGTTCCTTTCATGTTTGTTTTGTTGTGTGTGTGCACATGTATTTGAAATAGGGTCTCATGTATTTCTTCAGACTGTCCTCAAACTTGACATGTGGTAAAAGATGACCTTGAACTTTCAATCCTATCTCTGCCCCAGTGTACTGTGGTTCCTAAGGAGTGTGTGATGCTGAGGATTGAACCTGAAACGTCATGCATGCTAGGCAAGAACACTATTTTCAGAGCTACATTAACATTCAGATGTGTATAAAGTACATTTTGCTCATATTCACACATACCTTTACCTTGTGTTGTCTTCTTTCTGTTGGGTTCCTTCCCCTTAAAGCCTCATTTTCTCTACTTTCATGTCTTTATTTTTTTTTAAGTTCTGTGGATGAGAGAAAATACAGTATTTGTCACTCTGGGTCTGGCTTATTTTGTTTAGTATGCATTTTAGTTCCATCACTTTCCCTCCAAATTACCTAATTATTTTTTCTTTATGACTAAATAAAGCTCCATTCTGTGTATCAAGTGTCCTCCCCCCATTTTATCATTGTACATATGTGTTCCCCCTGTGTTTGGGTGCCCAAGGGGGCTAGAAGAAGGTATTAGAATTCCTTGAGCTGTAGTTATAGGTTCTGAGCCACCCAACAGTGGTGCTGGGAACCACTCTGGGCCCGCGGAAAAGCAATCTTAGCTGCTGAGCCATCTCAGTCTGTTTATTAATGAACACCTAAGCTGATTTTTAAAACTTGGCTACTTTCGATAGTGTTACTGTTAACATGGGTGTGCAGACATTTGTATTATGTGCTGACTTGCTTCCTTTGGTATATATACCCAGGAATGGTACAACTGAATCACATCATAGTTCTGCTTTCGGTTGTTTGGGCAACCTCCATACTTCTCACCAACAGTGTATAAGGATTGTGGCCCACTTCCCCCACACCACATCTTGTTTTTTGCTTACTTGGAGAAACCATTCTGAAAGGGGGTAGAGGGAATCTTAGTGAAGTTTTTTTTCCCCCCTGATAGCCAAGGATTTTGAACATTTTTTCATGTGTTTATTGGCCATTTATGTTTTATTTTGAGAACTAATTATACAATTATTTTTCCTAATCATTTAAAAAGATTTATTTTTTAGATGTACGTGTGTGTACCTCCATGAATTTATGTGCATCACACATATGTAGGTTCCCAAGGATGCCAGAAGAGCACATAAGGTACCCTGGAGCTGGAGTTACAGGCAGTTGTGAGCTGCCTGATGGGTGCTGGGGATGGAACCAAGGTCCTCTGCAAGAGCAGTAAGAGATATTGTTTAGCTGTCTTTCTAGTCTCTATTGATGAGTATTTAATATGATACACTGGGTCAGTGAAGGCCAGAGCCTGAGGGGGTGTGAGGAATCTGGTTTCTCTAGTCTGCCGTGAGGTCTACAGTAGAGGAATCCACTCTCCTGAGCTTTGTCAAAGGACAATTCCATGAGTTCAGAAGAGCACAGCTGGAGTGGCCTTCTTCACATAGATGGTCTGCTTGGACAGCCTAACAGTTTGAGTTCTGGAGCATAGCTAGACAGAGGCAATCTCAATAGCACAGCTCCTGTATATTGTGACAGAACCCTGGCTGCCAGTGTAGTCTATTTATCAATAGGCTAACATTTGCAGGAGCCAATGACTGAGTCAAATGTGCTAACCAAACTTGGGTTGTCTTAAAAAAAACAAACAAACAAACAAAAAAAACAACAAAAAACCAAAAACCGGAAAGTACTCATATTTCCAGCGACCTCCGGTGTCTTTTCATATCAGTCTTGGTCTGGACTCCTGTGCACTGGGTCTATCGCGATAGGACAGAAAACTCCAGGTCTCAACTGTTGGAATTAAGACAGTGTCCATATAACAGAGAATTCATGATGTAAAAGGCAGAATGATTAAACAGGATTTAGTTCATTTTATAGATCCTTAGGTTTAACACTGCAGCTAATCAACTCAAGAGCTGTGTGTGGAAACGACCTGCGAGCACACTCTCTTCTAACCTTTCTGCTCTCTGACACGGGACCTGCCACTCGAGTCCCACTAGTGGATGACCCCACCCACAGTCCGGTCCACCCTCGTAACTGTGTCCTCAACTTTGTGGGTCTATTTCTGCCTCTCTTTCCTGCAATCAGTTAATCGAGGGCCAACTGCACCTTCGTGAGTGGAAATTCTAATGTCTTTGACCGGCTTACAAATTACAGAACGGGAGCCAGAGCTGGACCCCAAAATGGTCCTGCAGCCCTAGGCCGGAAGCGGAAACACTGTTGGTTGTGGCCTTCAGTCTTTTCCGGGGTGGACTCTGGGATTTGTAGTTCCTTTGCTTCCCGGAGGTGGTGACCAGCAGGCTGCTTAGGTGACAAGGGTCGGGCCCCTCTGCTGAGGCGGCGGCCGGCGTTTTCTCGGACGGACTGCGCGGGAGAGCGCGACCCGACCCGTTTTCTTCCGAAAGGAAAAGAATTTGCTCCTATTTGGTTTTGATCGTAAGTCTTCAGCAATTGGAGGGTCGGAAGTGTTCACGTGGTTGAGGTGAGCGTCTTTTCGGCTTGAGGCGGTTGTGAATGCTGGGAACCAAATCGAACCCAGGTTCTTCTGCAAGAGCAGTGCACACACTCCGCTGAACAGACTACAGCCCCAGCAGTGTATCTCTTAAAGCAAGAAAAATGCCTTATTGCTGGATGTGGTTGGGCACACTTGTCGCCCCAGCACCGAGAAGGCGGGGGTTGGAAGTTCAGGAGTTTGAGGCTAGCCTGGGCACCATTACAAAATCTTGTCTCAGCAAACAATGTTACTAATAAGTAGCCTGAGTAAAACTAAAATTCTCCACAGGTCCTCTGTGAATGACAAAAAGAAAGGAAAGGAAAGGAAAGGAAAGGGAAGGGAAGAGGGAAGGAAAAAAGGAAGGAAAAAGGGAAGGGAAGGAAAGGAAAGGACATGACTGCTCCTAGGTATGGTGGAGTAGAACGTTTAATATAGATATGTGGGAGAGCATAGGCAGAGGCAGGCACAGCTGGGAGAGTCCAGAGTGGACGTGACCAGATTGAGCTGCCGTGTGCGGAGAGGGGGAGGGGAAGGTAGGCACAGACGGGAACCAGGTACAGCAGACAGGCCAAAGGTACAAAAGGTGCGGGTAACCAAATACCCCGATCATTTAGGGAAGAGCCTCAGGGAAAGGGCAGCTCAGCCCCGGGGCTGGAGAGTTCAGGGTAGAGGGCAGGGTGTGCCAGCCATACCCTGTCACAGGTAGGGACTGAGGGATACTGGGAGAACCTGGCAGCCAGGTGCACTTTGATATGTTAAACAGGTACCTCAGCCATTTGTCCCAAGGTTTGAGACTTAACACTCTAGAAGAGTGGCCAGTGCTCTTAACCACTCAGCTATCTTTCCAGGCCCCAAAGTATACTTGTTTCTTATTTCTTAAGTCTCTTCTGTACATTCAAGGTTCATATCTTGTAATTGCTTATGTCTTGCTCTCTCAACTGAGAGCGACTGCTTTTGTCTTGTCATTTTGTCTTTTAAATGAGTCATTCATTCATTCTTTTAGAAGAATCACCGACTTTGAGTTTGTTCTCCTTTTTTGCTTATTTGTTTCTGTGGTCCTGGCAATTGAACCTTATGGCTCTCAAGCTTTCAAGGCTGTAGCCCCAGCCCTCCTGTTGTATTTAATTGGTTCCTCTGTTTTTTGTATTTCCTGTATCTGGTTGCTTAAATCATGGAGACAAACTTCTACCTGGAGCTATTTTTTTCTTTGAAGACACTTTCATTTTATATTTATGTCTGTTTTGCCTGCATGTATGTATGTATGTGTACCATAGATACGCAGTACTGGCCAGAGGAAGCTGAATCCTTAGGAACCCGAGTTACAGAGAGCTGTGAGCCACCAGCCACCAATGTGGGTGCTAGGAATTGAACTGGGTCCTCTACAAGAGCAGCCAATGCTCTTTTTTTTTTGGTTTTTCGAGACAGGGTTTCTCTGTGTAGCTTTGCGCCTTTCCTGGGACTCACTTGGTAGTCCAGGCTGGCCTCGAACTCACAGAGATCCGCCTGGCTCTGCCTCCCGAGTGCTGGTATTAAAGGCGTGCGCCACCACCGCCCGGCTTCTCCTCCTCCTCCTCCTCCTCCTCCTCCTCCTCCTCCTCCTCCTCCTCCCTCCTCCTCCTCCTCCTCCTCCTCCTCCTCCTCCTCCTTCTTCTTTTTTTTTTTTAAATATTATTTTGTATGTATGGGTGTTTATTTTTTGACTAGAATGTGTCTGTGTACCATGTAAGTGCCGTGCCCTTGGAGACCGTTAAAGGACATCCTGTCCCCTGGAACTAGAATTACAGATGGTTTGTGAGTTGCTATGTGGGTGCTGGGAGTCTAACCTAGGTCCCCTGGAAGAGCAGCCAGTGCTCTTAATCACTGAGCCATCACCTCCAGTGCTCTTAACTATTGAGTCATTTCTCCATTCCCAACCTAGAACTACTCTTGGTCCAGAAGAGGGCATTGCATTCCCTGGACCTGGAGTTGAAGATGGCTGTGAGCCGGTATGTGGGTGCTAGGAGCTCAATTCAGGTCCTCTGGAAGAGCAGCCATTGCTTTTAACCACTGAGACATTTCTTCAGTCCCCCTACCCCAAGTATACTTTCTTCTTTGTTTCTTACTAAACCATCTAACTAAGAGGATGCATTTATTATTACAGTTTGATTAGGATTATAGAAGTAGAAGACAGTATTATTTTCTGCTTTAGGATCTAAGTAGTGAACACAAGGAAAAAGAATGTTTAAACTGACAACAAAAATATAAGTAGGAGGGGCTCGGGAGGGGGCGTGGTATTAGGAGCACTTGTTGCTCTTGCAGGGAACCTGGGTTTGGTTCCCAGAATCCACATGGTGGGTTACAATTATCCTTAACTCCAGTTTAGGGGATCTGACACCCTCCTCTGAACTCCTGGGGCACCAGGCCACACATGTGCACATACATACAGTCAGGCAAAACAGTCATACACATAAAATAATATAAATTTTAAAAAACTTAAAAATATATAAACAGGAAAAGAGAGGAGACGATAAAAGTTTTCAGGAATTGCAGCTTATGTTTATGAAGAGAGACAAATGAACCAGGGATTACTCTGTTTGATACTTTAGTCATTTTCTGTGTGTGGGGGAAAAAGCAAAAAATATTCTTCAATCAGGTAACTGGCAGAGGCAATAAAAGGTATTCAATTGATGTAAATCAGGAGAAAACAACAGAGCAAGAATGTAAATTTTCCACGGATAGGAAATTAAGTAATTAGAATCCTTAGCTGAGCCTTAAGCTCACTGTGAGTAACAGAAACAAGAAATATTCTGACAAGGACTTGTTTTGTATAAATAGACATGTGTGGAGTTTCCTTTATATTTTTGTTATCTTTCAAAAAAGTTCCAAGAGGGACGGTGTGTGTGTGTGTGTGTGTGTGTGTGTGTGTGCGCGCGCGCGCGCTAGAGAAGGCCAGAAGAGAGCCTTAAAGCCCCTAGACCAATATTTTTGTTTGTTTGTTTGTTTTTTCGAGACAGGGTTTCTCTGTGTAGCTTTGTGTCTTTCCTGGAACTTACTTTGTAGACCAGGCTGGCCTCGAACTCACAGAGATCCACCTGCCTCTGCCTCCCGAGTGCTGGGATTAAAGGTGTGCACCACCACCGCCAGGCACCCCTGGACCAATATTACAGGCATCTGTGACCCACTTGCAGATCCGAAGCTGGATCCTTTATAAGAGCATTGAGTGCTTTTTTTTTTTTTAATTTGTTTTACGTACCAACCACAGATCCCCATCTCATCCCTCCTCCCACTCTGCCCAGCATCCCTCCCCCCATCCCCCATCCCTTCCTCCATGGGGAGTCAACAAAGCCTGGTACATTCAATTGAGGCAGGACTAAGCCCCTTCCCTCTGCATCAAGGGTGAGCGACCATAGGCAATGGGCTCCAGAAAGCCAGCTCATGCACAGGGATATATCCTGATCCTACTGCCAGGGGCCCCTTAAACAGACCAAGCTACACAACTGTCTTGCTTATGTAGAGGGCCTAGTCCAGTCCCATACAGGCTCCACAGCTGTCTGTCTAAAATTTGTGAGTCCCTATGAGCTTTATACAGTTGTCTCTGTAGATTTCCCCATCAAAATCTTGACCCCCCTTGCTCATAGAATCCCTTTTCCTCTCTTTGACTGGACTCCTGGAGCTCAACCTGGTACTTGGCTGTGGATCTCTGCATCTGCTTCCATCAGTTACTGGATGAAAGCTCTGTGATGACAGGGTGTTCACCAATCTGATTAATGAGGTGGGTCAGATGAAGCACCCTCTGCCCTATTGCTAGTAGTCTAAGCTGGGGTCATCCTTATGGATTCCTGGGAATTTCCCTAGCACCAGGTTACTCCCTTATCCTGTAATATCTCCCTCTATCAAGATATCTCTTTCATTGCTCTCAGTACAAATAAAATACCACCATACCTATCCATGACCATGGGAGATCTTTCCATTTTCTGATATCTTCTTCAATTTCTTTTTTCAAGGACTTAAAGTTCTTATCATACAGGTCCTTCACTTGTTCAGTTAGTGTTATCCCAAGATATTTTATATCATTTGTGGCTATTGTAAAGGGTGGTGTTTCTCTGATTTTTTTCTCAGCCCTTTTATCATTTGTATATAGAAGAGCTACTGATTTTTTTTGAGTTAATCTTGTATCCTACCACATTACTGAAGGTGTTTATCAGCTGTAGGATTTCCCTGGTAGAATTTTTGAGGTCACTTATGTATACTATCATATTGTCTGCAAATAGTGAAAGCTTGACTTCTTCCTTTACATTCCAGTTTCTATCCCTTTGATCTCCTTTAGTTGTCTTATTTCTCTAGCTAGAACTTCATATCTTGAATAGATATGGGGAGAGTATACAGCCTTATCTTGTTCCTGATTTTAGTGGAATCGCTTTGAGTTTCTCTCCGTTTAATTTGATGGTGACTGTTGGCTTGCTGTAAATTGCCTTTATTATGTTTAGGTATGTTTCTTATATTCCTGATCTCTCTAGAGCCTTTATCATGAAGGGGTGTTGGATTTTGTCAACGGCTTTTTCAGCATCTAATGAGATGATCATATATATATATATTTTTTCTTTCAGGTTGTTTATATGATGTATTACATTGACAGATTTTCATATGTTGAGCCATCCCTGCATCTCTGGGATGAAGCCTACTTCATCATGGTGGATGATTTTTTTGATGTGTTCTTGGATTATGTTTGCTAGTATTTTATTGAGTATTTTTTGCACCAATGTTCATGAGGGAGCTTGGTTTGTAATTCTCTTTCTTTTTTATCTTTTAGTGGTTTGGGTATCAAGGTAACTGTAGCCTCATAGAAAAAGTTTGGCAATGTTCCTTCTATTTCTATTGTGTCGGACAGTTTGAGGAGTATTGGTATTAGCACTTCTTTGAAATTCTGGTAGAATTCTGCACTGAAACCATCAGGCCCTGGGCTTTTTGCGTTTGTGAGATTTTTAATGAATGCTTCTATTTTCATAGGTGTTATAGGTCTATTTAAATTGTTTATCTGATCTTGATTTAATTTTAGTATGTGGTACTTATCCAGAAAATTGTCCATTTCTTTTAGTTTTTTTGTTGTTGTTGTTTGTTTTGTTTTTTGAGACAGGGTTTCTCTGTGTAGCTTTGAGCCTTTCCTAGAACTCATTTTGTAGACCAGGCTGGCCTCGAACTCACAGAGATCCACCTGCCTCTGCCTCTCGAGTGCTGGGATTAAAGGCATGCACCACCACCGCCCAGCTCCATTTCTTTTAGATTTTCTAATTTTGTGGAGTACAGGTTTTGAAGTATGACCTGATGATTCTCTGGATTTCTTCCTTGTCTATTGTTGTGTCTCCCATTTTGTTTCTGATTTTGTTAATTTGGATATTCTCTCTGTCTTTTTGTTAGTTTGGATAAAGGTTTGTCTATCTTTTTAATTTTCTGGAAGAACCAACTCTTTTTTTTTAATTGATTCTTTGTATTCTTTTGTTTCTGTTTTATTGATTTCAGCCCTCAATTTAATTATTTTCTGGCATCTACTCCTCCTGAGTGAGTTTGCTTCTTTTTGTTCTAGAGTTTTCAGGTGTGCTGTTAAGTCACTAGTGTGAGATTTCTTCTTTTTCTGGACATTTAGAGCTATGAACTTACCTCTTAGTACTGCTTTCATAGTGTCCTATAAGTTTGGGTATGTTGTGTGTTCATTTTCATTGAATGCTAGGAAATCTTTAATTTCTTTCTTGATCCAGTGGTGATTCAATTAAGCATTATTCAGTTTCCATGATCTTTTAGGCATTCTGTAATTTTGTTGTTGTTGAAATCTAACTTTAAGCCATGGTGGTCTGATAAAATACAGGAGGTTATTCCAATTTTTTTTTGTATTTGTTGAGATTTGCTCTGTGACCAAGTATGTGGTCAATTTTAAAGGTTTCATGGGTGCTGAAAAGAAGGTATATTCTTTTGTGTTTGGGTGGAAAGTTCTGTAGATGTCTATTAAGTCCATTTGAGTCATAATCTCTGTTAGTTTCCTTATGTCTCTGTTAACTTTCTGTCTGGCAGATCTGTTTATTGGTGAGTGTGGGGTGTTGAAGTCTCCCACTATTAGTGTGTGGGGTTTGATGTGTGATTTAAGCTTTAGTAATGTTTCTTTTACATTTGTGGGTGCCCTTGTATTTGGCACATAGATGTTCAGAATTAAGATGGATTTTTCCTGTGATGAATATGAAATATCCATCTCCATCTCTTTGGATTAATTTTAGGTTGAATCTATTTTGTTAGATATTAGGATAGCTACACCAGCTTGCTTCTTAAGTCCATTTGTTGAAAAGTCTTTTCCCAACCCTTTACTCTGAGATAGTGTCTGTCTTTGAAGTTGAGGTGTGTTTCCTGTATGTAACAGAAGGATGGATACTGTTTTTATCTCCATTCTATTAGCCTGTGTCGTTTTATAGGTGAGTTGAGTCCATTGATGTTAAGGGATATTAATAACCAGTGATTACTAATTCGTGTTATTTTTTGGTGGTAGTGTGTATGTATTTCCCTTCTTTGGGATTTACTGCTATGTCATCTATTGTCTGTGTTTTGTGGGTGCATCCAACTTCCTTAGGTTGGATTTTTTTCTTCTAGTGATTTCTGTAGGGTATGGATTTGTGGATAGGTATTGTTTAAATCTGTAGTTTCTGTTCATTTACTCAGATTTTCCCATTCCAGCATTCCCTCAGTTTGTGTCTTCATTATTGCCTCTATTTCAATTTTCAGGTCTTTAACTGTTTCCTTCACCTGTTTGATTGCATTTTCTTGACTTTCTTTAAGGGGTTTATTGATTTCTACCATTTTTTTGTTTGTCTTTTCCTCTTTAAGGGAATTTTTCATTTCCTCTTTAAAAGTCTCTCATCTTCATAAAGTCATTTTTAGGGTCGTTTTCTTCTGCTTCTTCTAAGTTGAGATGTTCAGGCCTTGCTGTAATAGAACCGCTAGGTTCTGGTGGTGCCATATTGCTTTTTATGTTATTGAATGTATTCATGCACTGACATCTACCTGTCTCTTCCTCCAATCTGTGCAAATGGTGTCTGTGTCTTAGGGAGTCGCTTTTGTTCCATATGGCATTGGCAGTGTTTGTATCTCAGGGAGCTGCTGGGATCTCTAGGGGAGGGTGGGTTTGGGGAACAGATTGGGGCTTGTAGATTCCAGGGTCCAATGCGGGGTGGTGGTGGTCAGGCTTACCCACAGGAGCCTTGCCTGCTGGCCTGCTACTGAGACTGCAATGGGTAGGGGTAATGGAGCTTGGGTTGTTCTCCTGGGCCTAGGGCCTAGAGGCTGGGGTGACCGGCTGTGACAGTAGTCACTCAGCTCTTGGTCCAATCGGATCTGGCAGAGTCTGTGTCTCAGGGAGCAGCTGAGGTTTTGGGGAATGGGTGGGGTTGGGAATGGAGTGGGTCTTGTAGATTACAGGGTCCGGTGTTGGTTGCTGGTATTCAGGCCTGTGTGCAGGAGTCCTGCCTGCTGGCCTCCAACTAGCAGTGAGTGCTTTTAACCATTGAATCTCTCTCCCCACCCCCTGAAGAGTATATGTTTGTTTTGTTTAATTTTATTGTTTCAAGACAGAGTCTCACTATATAGCCCTGGCTGGCCTGGAACTTGCTATATAGATCAGCTTGACTTCAAACTCATAGTGATTTGCTTACCCCTGTCTCTCAAGTGCTGAGATTATAGACATATGCCATCTCACAGGGCTTGAAGGAGAGTTTTAAAGTAATTGTCCAGTAACTCATAAATCCAAAGTTGAGTCATTCTCTTGACAGTACACTAAGCAGTACGATGACTGCTTGACCTTTGGTCAAGTGTTTTATTGTTTTGGGTCCTGTCCTTCGTTGTGGATATCCTTGCTAAGGAATGGAAAGAACAGAGTCCTGTTATGCTCCATTACATGATGGTCGGCAGTGCCATTTATATAGTCTATGCGTTTCCATTAGTCACTCAATTAATCCTAAGGGACAACTGGTGTTCTAGGTAGTTAAATGTTCTAGGGTGGGGTGGTCTTCTTCAGCAACTTGACAATGTCAAGTGACAGGGCACATAAGCCCCTGCCTAACTTGAGGTGTAATATATCAGAGGATCCAAGTTTGTCTCTCAATTTCTTGTCAAGTTTAGATGTTTTTTCCTTATGGAAGGTAATAGGCTCAGGGTCTGATATCTTCTGTTTCCACGAGAGCCTCCATAATTTGCCATTCATTTGTTGTTTAGATGGTGAGTAGCAGGTCAGTACTGACAGTTTCTTGTATTAGAATTCCTAGACATGCTATTGGCCTCATCACATGGTTCAAAGATTCCAAGAGGCATTAACAAAGCTGACTAATGTTCCTATAACGAAGAACTGACCTTCCTCCCTCTTTCCCTCCTTCTTTTCTTCTTCCTTCCTACCTGTTCTTTCCTTTTCCTATATTTTTGAACTGCCAGATCACTTTAATGTCTTTATGATTTATCTTATGAATGTTGCCAATGGGAGGTAATGAGTCATTGCAGTCGTTCTGAAACTGTGGTTCTTTTGTTGTTTGGTGGAGAATAGAGGAAATGGAAGAGAATGAGCACACTGCTGGTGTTGGTTACACCATCAGTGAAAAGTAACAAGCACCGAGTTCATGAATCAGTCATGTTTCTCCCAAAGTATATTCTGTTGACCTCAAGCAATGTGGCAACCTGGAATTAAAGATTATGCTGCAGATGTTGCTAACTTACAGTGAAAATGGGAAAACATGAAAGGCCACCTCTTCATATAAAATGGAACAAAAACATAACTTCAAGGAGAATAAACTTTTAGTTTTTTTTTAAATATCACTTATTTATTATTGTATGTATGTGCATGTGCCATGGTGCATATGTGGAGGTAAGAGGACTATATGCAGGACTCAATCAGTGTTTCTCTCTCTCTCTCTCTCTCTCTCTCTCTCTCTCTCTCTCTCTCTCTCTCTCTCTCTCTCTCTCGGGTTCTAGAGATTTAATTTAGACTGTCAGACTTGGCAGCAAGTACCTTTACCTGCTGAGCCATCTTGATGCCCGGCTCCACTCTTTCATTTTTGGAGACAGGGTCTTGCTGTATAGCCAGGCTGGCCTCAAACTCTTGATCCTCCTGCTTCTGTTTCCCAGTGCTGGAATGACATACAGGCTTGTGTAACTGTGCCCAGTTAAGTTTTAGTTTTTGTCTCAGGCGGCTTGGTTAGCATACTGGTTTTTCCACTGCATTCTACATTATTTGATACTTCTCTTGATGTCACAGTATTTTTTTAATTTAAAAAATTTTTTTACATGCATTGATGTTTGACCTACACGTATGTTTGTGTAAGGGCATTGGGTCTCCTGGAACTGGATTTACAGACAAGTGTGAGCCGCCATGTGGGTGCTGGGGATTGAACCCAAGTCCATCTGGGAGAGCAGCCAGTGCTCTCAACCACTGAGCCATCTCTCCAGCCTGATGTCACAGTGTGGAGCAAGTTATTTGCTACATAAACTACTTAAAAGTAAAAATTTCATCTTATGTTTTGTATTTACTTTCTCCAAAAGAGAACTCATTATTTCATTTCCACACTGTATGGAGATGAAGGTCTGTGTGCTTCTTCAGTTTTAAAGGATAGGTATTGGTCAGAATGGTAAGCAGATGTATATAATTAAGTGTGCTTAAATGTCTGAATATTCCCTCCAGGCAGTTCCCATGTACCACAGAACAGAGAGACATCTGCGCTGCCAGAGCCACAGCAATCTTTGGGCATTTCATCCAGAAATTTTGTTTTGTTTGGTTTTTGTTTTGTTTTGTTTTGTTTTTTGTTTTTTCGAGATAGAGTTTTTCTGTGTAGCTTTGCGCCTTTCCTGGAACTCACTTGGTAGCCCAGGCTGTCCTTGAACTCACAGAGATCTGCCTGGCTCTGCCTCCTGAGTGCTAGGATTAAAGGCGTGCGCCACCACTGCCCAGCTGGTTTGGTTTTTTGAGGCAGAGTTTCTCTGTGTTGGCCTGGATATTCTAGAACTCACTCTCTAGACCAGGCTGGCCTCAAGCTCAGAGATCTGCCTGCCTCTGCCTCCTAGGTGCTGGGATTAAAGGTGTGCGCCATCACTGTCCAGCTCATCCAGACTTTTTAACTCAGAATCTGAAGCACTTGTAGCAGATACAACAGCCGAGTCTCAGGAGTGCTGACAGGGCTGCAGTTGAAGTCACTTCGCAGAGAGCCTGCCACACTTCCCTGAATTCCTTCCACTGAATCAACGGAGCCTGAAACCAGTTCTCCCAGGACAAGGACCTGCTGCTCTGAGCCAGGGGAGGGTTCTCAGCTGCACTGTCCTCTGCAGCTTGCCATACCTATAAGTAACCTAGTGTCTGGCATTTGCTTTATAGGTCAATCTGGAAATCTTCCATGGGATTCCTTTCTGGGAATAAGCCCTGGTTTTCCTTTACAGAGAGTCTGAGAGGTAGTATTAAATGGGAAAAATCTCATTTTCCCCCCAAGTAACAAAGTCTTTTGTTACTAATCCACTCAAGAACTCTAGTAGCTCCCGAGAGGTCAGATGATGGAACTCTTCATACAAGCATATCTTAGTTAGGGTTTCTATTACTGTGAAGAGACCCCCATGGCCACAGAAACTCCTATAAAGGAAAACATTAAAAATTGGGGCTGGCTTACAGTTCATTATCATCATGGTGCGACATGGTGGCTTGCAGGCAGATGTGCTGGAGAAGGAGCTGAGAGTTCTTGACCCACAGGCAGCAGAAGGAAACTATACCACACTGAGCATAGTTTGAGCATATAAGACCTCAAAACTCACCTCCACAGTGACACATTTCCTCCAACAAAGCCACACCTCCTAATAGTGCCACTGCCCATTGGACCAAGCATTCAAACACATGAGTCTATGGGGGCCATACCTATTCAAATCATCACAAAGCACAAAGACTTCATCAGCTGGTCCTCTGCAAGCTCTATAGCAACTGTCATTCCTATCCTTTGTTCCTTCCTCCCTATTTTCTTCCTCGTGATCCTAGGGCAGTTCTTAGCTAGGGTTACAGGTGCTTGTCATCATGACTGGTCTCCCTACTCCTTCCAGGGTCTCACTATTTATCCCTGACTAGTCAGTAACTTTCTGTGTAGATCATGCTGGCCTCAAACTCAGAGATCTGCTTGCTTCTGCCTCTAGAGTGCTGGGATTAAAAGTGTACACAGCTAGACATGGCCTCAAAAATCTTACTTTAGTTAATAATTGTATGTGTATGTGTGATGTATGTGCACGTGTACCTATTTGTATGTAAGGGGATACATGTGTGTATGGTTGCAAGTGTGTGCATGTGTGTGGAGACCCAAGGTTGATGTTGGGCATCTTCTTCAATTGCTCTCCACCTTATATATTGAGGCAAGGTCTCTTGCTGAACCTGGAGCTTGCCTTTTCTGCTAGTATAGTTAACCAGCTTGCTCTGGAGGACTCTCTGTCTCTGTTGCTTCTACCCATTGGGATTACAGGTCAGCTGCCATATCCACTGTCCTAGTTAGTGTTTTATTGCAGTAAAGAGACACCATGGCCACAGCAACTCTTAGAAGGAAAGCATTTGATTGGGGCTGACTGACACTTCAGAGGTTTAGTTCACTATGGTCATGGTGGGTCACATGAATGCATGCAGGCAGACATGGTGCTGGAGGGGCAGCTGAGTGTTCTAAGTCCAGGTCAGGAGGCAGCAGGAAGGGAGCACCACTGCGCCTGGCCTGAGCTTCTGAAAACTCAAAGCCCTCCCCTAGTTGCACATTTCCCCTGCTTAGCAAGGCCACACCTCCTAACAGTGCCACTCCCCGTCAGCCTACAGGGGCCATTTCCATTCAAGCCACCACAATCTTTGTATAGCGAGCACTTTACCAGCCGAGCCTCCCAAGCCCATTAATTAACTTTTATTTTTTTATAATAATAGTTTTGTGCCTTATATGGAACATGTTAGGAAAATGGACTCTGTATAAACAATGGTGCAGTTTGAGTGAGGCATATCTTTCTTGTATTTATTTAAGATACAGGTGACATGGGCTGAAGAGATGGCCCAGGGGTTAAGAGCACTGACCTCTCTTCCAGAGGACCCAGGTTCAATTCCCAGCAGCCACATGGCAGCTCACAGCTGTATGTAACTCCAGTTCCAGGGGATCTGGCACCCTCACACAGACATGTATTCAGGAAAAACACCAATACACATAAAAAAAAAAAAAAATCTTTAAAAAAAGATACAGGTAACACAATATTTAAATTTAATGAAAGCACCTGATATCATTTGAGTCAGAGATTGAGTAAACCCATGCTATGTAGCTAATTGATTCAAAATTAAATAAAAGTGAAATTATATTTTCCTCCTTCTTTCTGCACCTATGCTTTTTCCTTGAGACAGTGTCTGGTGTAACCCTGAGCTCCAGAGGTCAAGTAATCTTACCTCAGCTTTTTGTACACCTAAGATTACAGCATACATTACAGGTGCCAGGGCTCCTGGTTTGTTTGTTTGTTTGTTTTTTAATTAAGACAGCCTCTCTCTCTCTCTCTCTCTCTCTCTCTCTCTCTCTCTCTCTCTCTCTCTCTCTTTTATTTTTTTATTTATTATTATTTTTTTTTTTGGTTTTTTGAGACAGGGTTTCTCTGTGTAGCTTTGCGCCTTTCCTGGGACTCACTTGGTAACCCAGGCTGGCCTCGAACTCACAGAGATCCGCCTGGCTCCGCCTCCCGAGTGCTGGGATTAAAGGCGTGCGCCACCACCACCTGGCGAGACAGCATCTCTTATGTGGCCCTGGAGCTTGCTCTATTGACCAGTCGGGCATCAGGTGCAGTCCTTTTGCTTCTGCCTCCAATGTGCTTGGATCACAAGTGTGAGCCACTGTGCCTGGCTCGCTGCTGTTTTAAAAATCACCAAGGAGTCTAACGCCAGAGCATGGTGTTATAAGACTTACATTTTCTCTATCAGACTTCAAAGTTTAATTCAGTCTGATATTTTGGGAATAAAACAATTGGAGGGCTAGTGGGATGGATAAGTGGGTAAGGATATCCAAATGACCTGAATTCCATTCCCAGGACTAAATATATTAAAAAAAAAAAAAATAGAAAGAACAGAATGAGAGGACAGAATTGGTCATTGATAAGTTCAGTGTAGTTGGAAGTGTGAGTGAGTGAGTGTGTGTGTGTGTGTGTGTGTGTGTGTGTGTGTGTGTGTGTGTGTGTGAAGAGAGGTGGGGGGGCGGGGGGCAGCGGGGAGAGGTGTACATGCACGCCACAGTATAAGGGTACGTTAGAAGACAGCTTTCACAAGTCTGCTCTCCTGTAATGTGGGTCTTGGGTATCCAGACTCCGGCTCAGGTTTTACAGTAAGCATCTCTACCTACTGAGCCATCTCATTGCCCTCACTGTGTTTATATTTATTTTGAAAACAACTGCAAATAGGACTACAATTTTTTACCTCCCACTGATTTTTAATTTCTTTACCTTTTCTGTCCGGAAACTGAAATTTGTTTTTTGTTTGTAAAATTTCAGAACAGGAAAATGTTTTAGAAACAATCCCAAACATCTAATATATCAACAGGATTTGCTGAGGACGTATTTCCTGAGACATACAAATGGTAAGTTTAACAAAGGATCTCTTTCTGTGTGTTGTCATTGAGTTACACTGTCAGCTCCTAATGTTCCTTTCTTTTTAAATTTTCTTTCCTTCTGTTTATTCTAGGGTTTCCGTATGTAACCCTAGCTAGTCTGGAACTTGCTATGTAGCTAAGATTGGCTTTGAATTTGCAGATCTCTGTCTCTCCCTCCCAAGTGCTGTAAAGATGTGAACTACTAGAATATATATTTTCAAGACAGGATTTCTCTGTGTAGCCCTGGCTGTCCTGGAACTCACTCTGTAGACCAGGCTGGCCTCAAACTCAGAGATCCGCCTGCCTCTGCCTCCTGAGCACTGGGATTAACGGCATGAGCCACTAGGATAGTTTTTATTTTGTACATTCACAGAAGACTAAAGAATTCCAATGTAGAAAATTGAGACATGGAAAGTTACTTGGGAAATGAAATTCATACAGGATGGAGTGATGTTTCTGAAGAGGTACTGTAATAATGAAAAATATAGAGGTTATCTAAAAGTAAAATAGATTTTATTAGTATCTTTCCAAAAGGTGTGATAATTAGATCAGCAGAGAACACATTTCCTTGTAAGTGAAACTGTCCCCAGAGCTCATCAGAACAACAGTGACAACAAAGAACATCTCAAATCTAAGTTCCTAGTTGGATTTTCCTGGGAAAGTGTGTCTCACATTGGTGAGAGATTACTCTTAAAGAGATTACCTTAGTGTTTTAGTAACCATGCTAGTCTTAACTTTCCTGGTACTGGTAGCCTAATTTATTTTTCTTAGTGTTATAGCAGATGATAAGGAAGATGCAGATATCTTTCTTCAAGAATGCATTCATACATCATTAACAAATTTTCTTTATAGATTTTAATTTTATGTGGATGAGTTTTTTGCCTGTATATATGCATGTGTGCCATGTATATGCCTGCTGTCCATGGAAGTCAGAAGAGAAAGGTGAATCCTCTTGAGTTACAAATAGTTGTGAACCTCCTCATAAGAATGACTTTATAAACAGTCCATGTTATTTTTTTAATTAAAAAAACGAAACAATCTGAAAAAAAAAAACAAATAGTTGTGAACCACAGTGTGTATTTTAGGAACCAAATCTAGGTCCTCTGTAAGAGCAACAAGTATTCTTAACTGAGAAGCCATCTCTTGTCCCATATTTATCAAGTCTTTGTATTGTGCTTATGAGTATTTACAGTATATATCAGCAGGCTGTGAAGAGCTCCTTGTGTAAGTTGTAGAAGTGTAACTTTATGAGTAAGTGGTTCCAAAAGTTAGATGATTGATTACATGAGGTCCTCAGAATGAGTGTGGATAGAGATGTCTTGGTATCATTGACTCTGGCATGGAAGATGGAGACAGACTCCTTTACAGGCATGTGGGTAACTTTTGCATTCTCCAGTGAACATAAGTGATGTCTCTTTGCTCAAATTGGCATGCATGTGATGGTTTAGGACTCAGTGACCTTTGAGGATGTGGCTGTGTACTTTACCAAAGAAGAGTGGAACTTACTAGATGGATTTCAGAGAAACCTCTACAGAGATGTGATGCTGGAGAACTACCAGAACGTGGCCACAGTAGGTGAGACCGTCATTATCCCCTATATCCTTTTAAGGAAGAAAAGTACGTTTTTTTCAAGATTGATGATGTAACTGTGAATATAATGGGAAACAATAGAGACATTGTCATTACTCTAGCACATTTTAATCTATTATTGGCAGTTGTCAACAAATGTGGTTTTAGAGTTAGTAGCATCACTCTCATTTCCTTAGAAATGTACAACTTTTTTTTTTTTTTTTTTTTTTTTTCAAGACAGGGTTTCTCTATGTAGCTTTGCGCCTTTCCTAGAACTCGCTTGGTAGCCCACCCAGGCTGGCCTCGAACTCACAGAGATCCGCCTGCCTCTGCCTCCCGAGTGCTGGGATTAAAGGTGTGCGCCACCACCGCCCGGCCAGAAATGTACAACTTTATACTCTATCTTTGATATACTACATCAGAAAAGTCTTCATTTGTCTTCCTATCACCTGTTTTCACTATTTTCCCATGTGAATGTTTCACTCTTAATGGTAACAACTTGCTGAGCATGATGGGGCACACTTATAATCCCAGCATGCAGGAGGTTGAGGCAGGAGGACTGCTACAAACTCAAGGCCATCTGACCTATATAACAAGTACAAGGCCAGCTGGGGCTGTATAGCAAGACAATGTCTCAACACAATCAAAACAAACAAAAAACTAAACAACTATTGGTATAGTCATTTCCCATGAGATTAAAGATCTTTGTCCATTTCTGTTACATCCAATTTGAAGAAAAATCTTGGTAATGTTTATATCTATTTTTTTTTTTCTCCAAGACAGGGTTTCTCTGTGTAGTCCCAGATGTCCTGGGGCTCTGTAGACTAGACTGTCCTTGAACAGCCTGAGTGCTGGGATTAAAGGCGTTTGCCATAACTGCCTGGCTTTACTATATATTTAGGGCTGAATGTGATATCAGGAGTCAAATATAGCCCAAATAATGAATATTTGCATTTTGAATTATTTAAAACTAATTCTAGGAGCTGGAGAGATGGCTAGGTGATTAAGAGCACTTGCTATTTTGTAGAGGACCCAAGTTCAGTTCCTGGCATCCACATGGCAGCTCATAACTATCTGTAACTCTAATCTCAGAAGATCTGACACCCTCTTCTGGCTCCTTGGGCATCTGTATACATATGGTATACATACATACATGTAGGCAAATATTAACATACATAAAGTAACAATAAATCTTTATAAAAACAGTTCTAGGGGCTGGGGATGTAGCAGTATTTGTAGAGTAATTGTCCAACATACACAAAAAGTTCAGTTCCCAGTACTGCATAAAACTAAACATGGTGTTGCATGTCTATAATTTCAGTACTTGGGAAATAGAGGCATGGATCATATTCAAGGTTGTCCTTGGCTACATAGTGAGTTCAAGGCCTGTCTGGGTCACCTGAGACCCTATCTCAAAAAAGATAATAATTCTCATGTTTCATTAGAAATATAATTTCTCTTTCACGGGAGGCTTTGCTATCTCTTTTGTCAGCCTCTGTCATTGATGTATCATTTCCCATTTATAGGAGTTCAGCTTGTCAGACCCAGCCTGATCTCTTGGTTGGAGGAAGTAAATTTGTTGACTATAGTGGAGCAAGGCAGTCTCCAGGTTGAGCATGGGATAAAATGATTTCTTATCGACAAGTTCAGCATTGTTTTGAAGTATGAGGAAGCTTTTTCAGAATTTTTTTTTAAAATTTTTATTTTATTTGCGTGAATGTTTTGCTTACATATATATCTGTGCACCATGTGTGCAGTGCCTGTGGAGCCCTGGGACTGGAGTTACAGACAGTTTTGAGTGGCCATGTACGTGCTGGGAATTGAACCTAGGTTTTGTGCTCTTAACTGCTAAGCCTTCTCTCTAGCCACAGGAAATTTTTTTTTCATATATGATACATTTTATTTTGAGCAAATCCATTCTCAATGCCACTAATGAAAAAACTTTAAAAGAAAGTTGATGAGATGCCTCAGCAGATAAGGAAACTTGCTACCAAACCTGATTACCTGAGTTTGATTCCCTGAGCCCACATAGTGCAAGCCTATATTCATGTGTACACATGCACACACACAAATGCATACAAAATAAACAAATAAATGTAAAAACCAAAAGGCCAACTTAAATCTGAACACTGAAGTCCTTGGACTGCAGGTTTTGAGATATTTTCATCATCTCTTAACTGTATCTTTAGTAATTTTTTCTAACTTCCAACCTTGTACCATGCCATGTATGCATGTATGCATGCACACATGTGCACACACACATTAAGTAAATAAATGTGAAAAGAAAAAAATTGTTAATTTTATTTTGACCCTAGATCCTTATGACTGTCAAATTATAGCATTATATAATTGAATTTGATTATATAATCAATCTGTTTAATTCTATCTTTATTAATTTAGCATGTTTAATATCAGAATACTTAACATCCCATTTTGTTGTATAAATGTTTGTATGTGTATTTTTTTTAATGTTTTATTTCAGAAAGGAAAATGGAACTTGAGAAACTTCAGCTGGACAGTTTTTGGTCAGATATATCAAATGAGACACAACTGGCAAGATTAACAAAGGTATTTCTTTGTTTTCAAAATCAGAGAACATTTGGAATTCTGTGATATTTCTATGTATGAACAAAATATGTTGAGAGAAGTAGCCTTTGCCCACAGGGACCTGTTTCCTAGCATGAAGCTTTGTGCTTTAGGGTTACCCCAACAATGTCCTACATAAGTCTGAAAAAATTTTTAGTACTCATTCATCTCTTTTTCAACAGGCAGGAAGCCACAATGGAGGGAAGCTCTGTGACTCTAAGAAGGTTGGAAAATTCTTTAGTGAACGCCCATGCCTTCAGACATATATGAATATTTGCAATACAGAAAAGATTTCTGAATATAATTGGCATAGAAAAGACTTCCTTCCTTCAGTTAAGAAAACCTCTACTGAAGAGAAACTTTCTGTGTTTATTCAGTGTGAAGAAGCCTTTGCTCAGACACCAAGCATTGCTTACCAGAGGACATGCATTCAGGACAATTCCTTTGAATCCAGTGATTTTGGCAAATCCTTTGTTGATAATCAGTTGCAACTTAAGGCACACAGCAAAGCCCACAGTAAAGAAAATCTCTGTGAATGGGAGCAAAGTAAGAAAGCTTTTACTCAGTCCACAAATTGTTCTGTTTTAGAGAAATGCTATGAAGATAAGGAATGTGGAAAAGCCTCTACAGCACACTCAGGCCTTACTACACATGTAGGAAGTCATAAAAGGCAGAAGTCTTATAAGTGCACAGAGTGTGGGAAAGTGTTTGGGAAGTGCTCAGGACTTACTGAACATGTGAGAAGTCACACAGGAGAGAAACCTTTTAAATGTAACCAATGTGGAAAGTCTTTTGCTTCTTCATCCTATCTTACTGCGCATTTGAGAACTCATACTGGAGAGAAGCCCTTTGAGTGTACAGTATGTGAGAAAGCGTTTACACGTTCCTCCTACCTTCGAATTCACATGCGAACTCACACTGGAGAGAAACCCTATAACTGTAAGGAGTGTGGAAAAACCTTTGCTGTGCGCTCGTGCCTTAATAAACATGCCCTAACACATACTGGGGAGAAGCCTTATGATTGTAAGGAATGTGAGAAGGCATTTACTAGCTTTTATCAACTAACTGAACATATGAAAATTCACACTGATGAGAAACCCTTTGAATGTCAGGTGTGTACAAAATCATTTAGGAATTCCTCATGCCTTAAGAAGCACTTCCAAATTCACACTGGAATAAAACCATTTCAATGTAAGGACTGTGGGAAAGCCTTCAGTGGACGGACTAGCTTTACTACACATGTATTGACTCATACTGGGGAGAAGCCATATGAGTGTAAGGAGTGTGGGAAAGCCTTCAGTACCTCCGCAGGCCTCATTGAACACATAAGAAGTCACACAGGAGAGAAGCCCTTTGAATGCTATCAATGTGGAAAGGCCTTTGCATCTTCCTCATATCTTACTGCACATTTGAGAACTCACACTGGAGAGAAGCCATTTGAGTGTACAGTGTGTGGTAAAGCATTTACACGTTCTTCCTACCTTTGTAGACACATGAAAACTCACATTGGAGAGAAACCCTATGTATGTAAGGATTGTGGGAAAGCCTTCATTGAGTGTTCATGCCTTAACAGACACATAAGAACATACACTGGAGAGAAACCCTATCTGTGTTAGCAATGTGGGAGAGCATTCACCAGCTTTTCTTAACTCACTTAACATATGAAAACTCTTACTGGTGAGAAGCCTTTTGAATATCAGATATGTACAAAAATTTTTAGAAATTTGCATGCCTTAAGATGCACTTCTGAATTAACTCTGCACTAAAATTATATCAGTGTAAAGAGTGTGGAAAAACCTTTGGGGGCCACACTGGCTTTACTACACTTGCACTAACTCACATTGGAGAAAAGCCATATGAATTCAGAGAATGTCAGAATGCCTTCACTTCTTTCCTCACATCTAACATCTACGAAGTCACACAGGAGAGAAACCCTTTGAATGTGACCTGTACTATGTATATAAGAACTGTGGGAAAGCCTTTACTGAGCACTTAGCCATTAGTAAACACTTAAGAACACATGCTGTAGAGAAACCCCATGATTATTAGGAATTGAGAAAGATTCTACTGTTCATACTTCAGTGGATATACACTCTAAATGGAAAGAATATGAAAAAGGCATCATTTATTCTTCTGATCATATGGAACATAAATAATCACAGAGTGAAACTCATGTAAAGAATGAGGAAAGTGCACTAAGAAGTGTGCACATTTGTGTATGTACATTATTAAGCTCAGCACAGGTAGTCAGTTGTCCTAGAAATGGCTTAACAGATGTACTGCTTTTCTTGAGTTTGGTTCCCATCACCCACGTCGGGCCACTCATAACCATCTGTAACTCCAGCTCTAGGGAGATCTTATGGCTCTGGCCTCTGTGGGTACTTGCATTTGCATGTGCCTCATACACAGACATACACATAATTAAAAATGAATCCTAAAATACACGGGTACACGGGGCCTCACACTCAAGAAGACCCATGAATGTAGTGAACTTGGAAAAGTAACTGGAGTCTACGTACAGTCTGTCAAGTAGGAGACCATACAGTGTAGCATGGAAACTTGATTATTATCTCAGGCTTTGCTAAGTATGTGAACAACTGCAATAGAGCAAAGCACTATTGATATGTGATATGTGTAGCAGTTATGTGCCTGGTAAGTAATTTAATGTTCACCTGTGATCTCACAGTAGAGAATAACTTTAAGAAAAGAAATACTAGAACTAAAAAAATGTATTTCACTACCTTTGCTAAATGTGATTCACACAGAAGATAAATTACGTGTATGGATTATGGCAAATGCTTCCATATATTCTCAAATCCTGTGTGCTCACACAGCCATGGATTTTAGGTGTCTCTATAGGCGTACTTTTAATGTTTTGAATACCTCAATGTATGTGTACTAATCATTTGTGTTGTGTTAGTTTTTGGGGGCAATTGAAATAAACAGCTATTAACCCCAGGTAGGGCACTGATAACAGATCAAAGAAATTATTCCATCCAAATAGAGCTTGATGAGCCACTGAACTTTTGGGGGTTACTTACAGGAACAAGGGTTAGGGGTTTCTGGTGGTTTGAATAAGAATGGCCCCATAGTTGCATATATTTGAATGCTAGTCACCAGCGAGTGGCATCATTTGAGAAGGATTTGAAGGTGTGACCTTGTTGGAGGATGTGTTGGGGTAGGCTTTGAGATTTCAAAAGCCTGTGCCAGACCCACTCTGGCACTCTGCCTATGGATCAAGATATAAAATTCTCAGCTACTTCTCCAATACCATGTCTGTCATCATACTGCCATACTGCCTGCCATGATGATAATGGACTGACCTCTGAAAATGTAAGCCAGTCCCCAATTAAATGCTTTTATAAGACTTGTCTTGGTTATGATGTCTCTTCATAGCATGGAATAGTGACTTAGACAGGGTTACTTTCAGGAGCATGGGTGATTCAAAGGCAGTTGTGCCACTGTGGAGCCCACCCTGGAATCGGTGATGATTCATGAAAGCTGCCTTCTTGAACCTCCCTGCTCATTCTTCAGGCAATATCCATTGGAGAGTCTCTACATAGTAGTAGTTTATTGTTATTATAATCCTTGTAAAGTGTCCTTGGGAATCTTGTAGCTTTCTGAACTTCCTGAATCTTGTTTCACTAGCTTCTTGAGTTTTATGTATCTCTCCTCCCTCTAAAAGGAAGAGAATGTTTCTAGTTGGAGAAAATGGCTGCACAACCTTTCATCTAGCTCTTACGTTCTTTGCATCTGCTCTTATACAATGTTGTCTGAACTTTGAATGGGGGTGATGTATAGATTCTGGATTATTTTCATCTATTTACAGCTGAGCATTGGTCCACTAGGCCACTCTAAGAGTCACTGTCAGCAGCTTGACTGGTTAGGAGTCCCCATAGTAGCCATTGCCCTCTGCAAAAGTGAAGCTTCCCTCATCGATGTGCAGTAGCCTTAAATCCAATTGTGAAGCAGTTGATAATGCTCCCAATAGTCACTCCACTGTTTATTCCCACGTGCACACATCCCCTGACGTGTTAGTAGTAAAATACTCAGAGTTCATATAAGTAGGACTGTTGTGAAAGTTCTCCAGCAGCCTACCCTATCGCTGATACTATGAAAGCCAGACACTGGGAAAAGGTATCCCAGCTCCATTGCAGCCTGATTTCTCCATGTTCTGCAGTCAGAGCATGTGTTGTCTTCAGCAGTAGGAAATTATCTAATTTTGGCACACAGCCACCAGCCATAGATCTTAATGGCTTGTGGGGATTCAAATGATTCACTGGCCAACAACTCATAAAGTAGCTCATCCTTGGCACTGGGATTATTCCCTCAGCGCTCTTGTGCTTTATTGGAGTGGCTCTTTTCATTTGCACATGGTGTTTTGTTGAAAATCTTAACCTAATGTTACTGTACTTTTTGATGCTTTTCCAAAAGGTTTGGCAATGTATAAGGAAACTTTTTTTTTTTTTTAAGATGGTGGGCAAGATCTCTGAAGGCCTACTACTGTGTACTCTAAACAAGTGCCAGTTGAGCTTGGATGGCTAAGGAAATACCAAATACATTAGCAATGTCCAGTGCACCATGAAAGGTCCTATCACTTCTATCATGTTTGCTTGAGAGAGCAATATGTTAGGTTCACTGGGATTGATTTAGAATATGATAGTCTTAGTGGAACAAGCATGAACTGTTAAGTCAGACCCAGAACCAAGTGGCAGCAGGGCCATGCTCTAGCCTGCTGGACTTGCCACTGCAGTCAGCTTCCTGTGTCTCACAGGTCTGAGGCCAGCCTCATGGCCCTTGCCTTCCTTGGTTGTATCTGCTTCCTGAAGGGAGCCTTGGATGAGTGAACAATCTATAACTCTAGTATATATTCTTACAGAGAAAAATGTACTCAATACACTGGGAATAACTGCCCACCCCTAGAACATGCTTAATTTTCCCCCCAGCATTGCTTTATCAGTTAACTGTGGTAAACTCTTGGTTTGTAAAATACTCCAGAGACTGAGTTTGGCTCCCAGCACCCATGTTGGGCCAGTCATAACTGTAACTCAGTAGCACAGCATTTGCCTTTTCTCTAGGAACTCCTTGATACAAATCTTGCTACCTTTGCCTTTGAATAACCTGGACAGACCTCTTTGTCTGTTTTTCCCTTCTCTCCTCCCCTTTTGATTTTGTTAGCACTTGATAAACTACATGCTGGTGTGAATATCTAGCTCTGCCAGAGCCTCCTCACAAGACCCTGTAAAGATTACATTTCACTTGGGACTAGTAAAGCCATTAAAGCTTCAACCCCAGGTCCCTTCTGAATCAAGTCTTCCTTTATTCTCCCATGAACGCGGTCCCATCTAACTTGGTGAATAAGTATCACACATTGTCTTTGACATTCGAATCTCCCCAGCAATACCAATCCTACAGTCCTACAGTCCTAGATATTTGTGGGAACTTCAACAGGCAATAATCAAGTGACTCTGAAGGCCTGTATTGACCAATCTATCCTCTGATTTCCCTCTCATTGCCTCTAGGTTATGCATCCTTTGTCTCAAAGATGATGCTTAGTTATGTAACTCAGTTTCTCGTGTCATTCAGACTGATCCTCCTTGGCTCCCATATCTCGTAGCCTTAATGGCCAGGATATGAGCAGCTCTTTCATTTCTTATTTAAATAAATCTTTCTCTACTTCAAGCAGTTCAGATGCTGAATATTTTGTGATAATAGTTCCCTGTGCTGGGTGCTGTCTGCATGCTGAATCATGGATTTTTGAGGTACATCTTCTGCCACTTGTGTTTCATTTCCTGCTTATGGGTTGATTTTTTTTCCTCAATGTGTTTCAAGTTTTAGGATTCTGAGAATAATACTTTAACATAGCTCAAACTTGGATATTGTTTCTTTTCCATTTCTTTTCTAGCTGTAAAAATCAGTAAGCCAATGCTTCCATCTCTGTTTTCTGCTCTTCCTGCCAGGTCACAGCCCAATGCAGAGGATAGCACCCATGTTTTTTTTCTCATTATTAATTCCCACTTTAGAAGGGCAAATTCTTTCTGCAAAACAGCTCTGTTGTCCACTGCAAAGATCATGCAACTGCCACTACATCCTGCTTACAGATCTGTCCCGTATGTGTTACATTCAGAGATAGTATTATATTTTCTTATAGATTAGCCATTTGTGAAGAGGGCATCCTGTCTGCACTCTTTTCAAGAGGGCATGCCCTCCTATGTCATATAGAAGAAAGTGGTCACCCTAGGATTCCCCCTAAGAATACTTGACTCTCAGATGGCTTAGCCTTGGTTACATATTTTATCACCCATCACAGGGAGCATACAACCACTTATTTCATATTCCATAGCAAGGCATACCATTCCATAGCACATGAGGAAATATAGCCATTATCAGTATTGACCTCATGGAAACTCCACTTTTATTTGCACCAGCCTCAATTGCATGTCTTATCACCACCCATCACAGCCATATAACTACCCCTCTCCAAATCACATTAGGTTTTATAGGTACATGTTTGCATGCTAATTATGTTTAACTTTTCTTGGGTAGACAGAAATAAATGTCTATTCACTTTAGGTGGGGTACCAATGAAAAACTAAAAAAATAATTTTACCAAGTCTAACTGGGTGAAACAATGAGTTTTTTGAGGGTTATTGTCTTAGGGCTACTATTGCTATGATAATCCCTGTGACTAAGGTAACTTGGGGAGGAAAGGGTTTATTTGGCTTACACTTCCTTATCATTGTTCACCATGAAAGGAACAAAGAAAGAATATTAAAAGGGAATATTAATATTAAATATTAAAGACTAAGTAACATATAAAGCAGACCTATTAGAATTACAGCTGACCTCTCAATGGAGACTGTATAGGGCAGAAAGGCCTGGATAGGTGTGCTGCAGACTCTACAAGACTATGTAGTTGGAAGATTTTCTGTGTCCTGGCCTGCTGGTGGTTGGGACAAATCTCTCCCACATGCATCCTCAAGTAAACACACAGAAGCTCATATTAATTATAACTGCATGGCCATGGCTCAAGCCTTTTGCTATCTAGCTCTTATATCTTAAATTAGCCCATAACTATTGATCTATGTATCTCCGCATGTCCCATTACATGTTGCTCCTTGGGCAGCTTGTTAGTGTCTCTTTATCCTTCCTGTCTCTCACTTTGAATTTCCCACCTGCCTCTAAGCTGTTTTGCCATAGGCCAAACAGCTTTATTTATCAACCAATCAGAGCAACATATATACACAGCATACAAAAGACATGTACAGCATGTCTCCTTTTCTTTTTTTTTTTTTTTTCCAAAAAAGAATGTTCGGGTGGTGGTGGCACATGCCTTTAATCCCAGCACTTGGGAGGCAGAGGCAGGCAGATCTTTGTGAGTTTGAGGCCAGCCTGGTGTACAGAGCAAGATCCAGGAAAGGCTCAATGCTACACAGAAAAACCCTGTCTTGAAAAACCAAAAATAAATAAATAAATAAATAAATAAATAAATAATGTTTTAAACTTTAACATAGTTAAATTACATGTAATAGAACAATTATCAAGCAAGAATTACAGTTACAATGTCTAGTCTATTTGTATTTGGCAAAATTAAAGAAAATATTCGGAGAGACAGGCACAGCAGCGGCGATAGGCAGAGGCAGGTAGGCCCGGTGGCGGCCAGCAGAGACATACATGCCCGGTGACGGCCTGCAGAAGTAGGTAGGCCCGGTGGCAGTCCGCAGAAGTAGATAGGCCAGACAAAGGCAGGCAGGCCTGGCAGAGGCAGACAAGCCCAGTGTGGAGGCAGGCAGGCAGGCCTAGCAGGCCACGGCCGAAACACAGTTGCATAAAGACCAGAAACTGAGCTATTACCCACTGAAGAGCTAGTGAAAACAAGCTCTTAATCAAGAGCTTGGAACAGGGACACTTTAACCCCAACACCTGGGGAAGAAGCTATCTCCGTGAGACGAAACCAGAACGAATTTGAACACTCCGTCTGAGGCCAACCCAGGGCTCAGCTGCTAATCCTGCGAAACCCAACAACTTGGAGGTGTTGGTGAGACTAGCCCGCTCAGGTGAAATCCATCTGGGAGAGGATTCAGATCCTATAGTCTGAAGTCTGAAGAAACAAGATCAGCTGAGGAGTTAATGAATGAAAACGTGACCTGGGAACACAGAAGAAGGTACTGCCCAGCCACCAAAACAGATCACCAGAATCACAAGTATGTACTTCACCAACTGAGACCAGCTGCTCCCAAAGAAACAGCCCAACACCACCAATATAACCAAGAACTCCTAGTGAACCAAGACTAAAAATTAGAACAAGAGAGGCACTCTCAGACACAGATACCACCTGCACTGAGCAGAGGAAGAGATGAGTAGACGCCAGTGCAAAAATACAGGTAACAACATAAAGACCTATATGGCAACATCAGAACCTAGTGATTCTACACCTGCAAGACCTGAACATACCAAGAGAGAAGAAACAGAAGAAATCAATCCTAAAAATGACTTTAAGAAGATGATAGAGGCCCTTAAAGAAGAAATAAAAAATTCCCTTAAAGGCGAAATAAAAAATTCCCTTAAAGAGGAAATGAAAAACTCCATTAAAGAGGAAATAAAAAACTCCCTGAAAGAAATGGAAGAAAAAACGAACAAAAAATGGGAAGAAATCAAAGAAAGCCAAGAAAAAGCAATTAAACAGATGAAGGAAACATTCCAAGATCTGAAAAATGAGTTTGAGACAATAAAGAAAACACATGCTGAGGGAATGCTGGAAATAGAAATCCTGACTAAACAAACAGGAACTACAGAAACAAGCATAACCAACCGATTGCAAGAGATGGAACAGAGAATCTCTGACACTGAAGACACAATAGAGAAAATAGATTCATCTGTCAAAGAAAACACTAAAGACAAAAAAAAAAGTCATCACACAAAATGTCCAAGAAATTTGGGACACCATGGAAAGACCAAACCTAAGAATAATAGGGATAGAAGAAGGAGAAGAATACCAACTCAAAGGTACAATAAATATATTCAACAAAATCATAGAAGAAAACTTTCCTAACCTAAAGAAAGAAATACCTATGAAGATACAAGAAGCTTACAGAACACCAAATAGGCTGGATCCAAAAAAAAGTTCCCTCGCCACATAATAATCAAAACACTAAACACACAGAACAAAGGAAAAATATTAGGAGCCCAAAGGAAAAAGACCAAGTAACATATAAAGGCAAACCCATCAGAATAACACCAGACTTCTCAATAGAGACTAAGAAAGCTAGAAGGTCATGGACAAATCTTATGCAGACACTAAGAGACCACGGATGCCAACCCAGACTATTATACCCAGCAAAACTCTCAATCACCATAGGCAGAGTAAACAAAATATTCCAAGAGAAAACCAGATTTAATCAATACCTGTCCACAAACCCAGCCCTACAGAAAGCACTAGAAGGGAAAATCCAACCCAAAGTAGCTAAACACATCCATGAAAAATCAAGCAATAGATAATCCCACACTAACATACACCAAAAAAGGACAACACAACACAACCACAAAAAATAACAGGAATTAACAATCACTGGTCATTAATATCCATCAATATCAATGGTCTAAACTCACCTATAAAAAGACACAGGCTAACAGAATGGATAAGAAAACAGGACCCATCCATCTGCTGCATACAAGAAACACACCTTAACTTCAAAGACAGACACTACCTCCGAGTAAAGGGCTGGGAAAAGGCTTTCCAAGCAAATGGACCTAAGAAACAAGCTGGTGTGGCTATCCTAATATCTAATAAAATAGACTTCAAACTAAAATCAATCAAAAGAGATCAGGATGGACATTACATATTTATCACACGAAAAATCCACCAAGATGGAGTCTCGATTCTAAACATTTATGCTCCAAATACGAAAGCACCCACATTCATAAAAGAAACACTACTAAAGTTTAAAATGCACATCAAACCCCACACATTAGTAGTGGGAGATTTTAACACACCACTCTCACCAAAAGACTGATCTATCAGACTGAAACTTAACAAAGAAATAAAGGACCTAACAGATGTTATGACTCAAATGGACTTAATAGATATCTACAGAACATTCCATCCTAACACAAAAGAATATACCTTCTTCTCAGCACCCCATGAAACCTTCTCAAAAATTGGCCACAAAACAAATCTCAACAGATACAAAAAAATTGGAATAACCTCCTGTATCTTATCAGACCACCATGCCTTAAAGTTAGACCTCAACAACAACAAAAATTATAGAAAACCCACAAACTCATGGAAACTCAATAATGCCCACCTGAAACATCAATGGGTCAAGGAAGAAATAAAGAAAGAAATTAAAGATTTCCTAGAATTCAATGAAAATGAAAGTACAACATACCCAAACTTATGGGACACTATGAAAGCAGTGCTAAGAGGAAAATTCATAGCTCTAAATGCACACATAAAGAAGATGGAGCAATCCCATACCAATGAATTAACAGCACAACTGAAAGCTCTAGAACAAAAAGAAACAAACTCTCCCAGGACAAATAGACGCCAGGAAATAATCAAATTGAGGGCTGAAATCAACGAAATAGAAAACAAGAGAACAATACAAAAAAATCAATGAAACAAAGAGTTGGTTCTTTGAAAAAATCAACAAGATAGACAAACCCCTAGCCAAATTAAAAAAAAGGCAAAGAGAAAGCACCCAAGTTAACAAAATCAGAAATGAAAAGGGAGACATAACAACAGACAACGAGGAAATCCAGAGAATCATCAGATCATACTTCAAAAACCTGTACTCCACAAAAATGGAAAACCAGGAAGAAATGGACAATTTTCTGGATAAATACCACATACCAAAATTAAATGAAGGGCTGGGCGATGGTGGCACACGCCTTTAATCCCAGCACTCAGGAGGCAGAGCCAGGAGGATCTTTGTGAGTTCGAGGCCAGCCTGGGCTACCAAGTGAGTTCCAGGAAAGGCGCAAAGCTACGCAGAGAAACCCTGTCTTGAAAAACCAAAAAAAAAAAAAAAAAAAAAAAATTAAATCAAGACCAGATAAGCCATTTAAATAGACCAATAACCCCTAAAGAAATAGAAACAGTCATCAAAAGTCTCCCAACCAAAAAAAAGCCCAGGCCCAATGGTTTCAGTGCAGAATTCTACCAGACTTTCAAAGAAGAACTAATACCAATATTTTTCAAAGTCTTCCACACAATAGAAACAGAAGGAACACTACCAAACTCTTTTTATGAGGCTACAATTACCCTGATACCCAAACCACACAAAGATGCAACAAGGAAAGAAAATTACAGACCCATCTCCCTCATGAACATTGATGCAAAAATACTCAACAAAATATTGGCAAAGCGAATCCAAGAATACATCAAAACAATTATCCATCACGACCAAGTAGGATTCATCCCAGGATGCAAGGATGGTTCAACATATGAAAATCTGTCAATGTAATACACCATATAAACAAACTGAAAGAAAAAAACCCACATGATCATCTCTTTAGATGCTGAAAAAGCCTTTGACAAAATCCAACACCCCTTCATGATAAAGGTCTTAGAAAGATCAGGAATACAAGGAACATTTCTAAACATAATAAAAGCAATTTATAGCAAGCCAACAGCAAACATCAAATTAAATGGAGAGAAACTCAAAGCGATACCACTAAATTCAGGAACAAGACAAGGCTGTCCACTCTCTCCATATTTATTCAATATAGTACTAGAAGTTCTAGCTAGAGCAATAAGACAACAAAAGGAGATCAAAGGAATACAAATTGGCAAGGAAGAAGTCAAACTTTCACTATTTGCAGATGATATGATAGTATACATAAGTGACCCCAAAAATTCTACCAGGGAACTCCTACAGCTGATAAACTCCTTCAGTAAAGTGGCAGGATACAAGATCAACTCAAAAAACTCAGTAATCCTCCTATACACAAATGATAAAAGGGCTGAGAAAGAAGTCAAAGAAACATCACTCTTTACAATAGCCACAAATAATATAAAATACCTTGGGATAACACTAACTAAGTAAGTGAAGGACCTTTTTGATAAGAACTTTAAATCTCTAAAGAAAGAAATTGAAGAAGATTTCAGAAAATGGAAGGATCTCCCATGCTCATGGATAGGTAGGATTAACATAGTAAAAATGGCAATCTGACCAAAAGCAATCTACAGAATCATTGCAATCCCCATCAAAATTCCAATACAATTCTTCACAGACTTGGAAAGAAAAATACTCAACTTCATATGGAAAAACAAAAGACCCAGGATAGCTAAAAGAATCCTATACGATAAAGTAACCTTTGGAGGCATCACCATCCCTGACCTCAAACTCTACTATAGAGCTATAGTAATAAAAACAGCTTGGTACTGGTATAAAAACCGGACATATGGACCAATGGAATCGAATTGAAGACCCTGACGTTATGATGATTCATAGTGTGCTTAGAATAAGGTGATTTTAGTTTAACAATCAAACCCGTGGAAGTATATTAATATAAATCAGGATAAACTTCACACTGGACAGGTTTGTTTCACTTACACTGGTTATTTATGTTTTCTGTCTTAATTATTCTCTTTATAAATTCTGTTTAAAAGCTATTGTACTTGCTGCTGAGAAACTCATCACTGATAATATAGGAAGCTAAAGGAAGACCCAAACTAGTAATAAATTAATATAGTGTCACTTGAAAAAAAAAGAATCACAAATGGCTGAAAGACATTTAAAGAAATGCTCAACATCCTTAATCATCAGAGAAATGCAAATCAAAACCACTCTGAGATACCACCTTACACCTGTCAGAATGGCTACGATCAAAAACACCAATGACAGTCAATGTTGGAGAGGATGTGGAGCAAAGGGAACACTCCTCCACTGTTGGTGGGAATGTAAGCTTGTACAACCACTGTGGAAATCAGTATGGCGGTTTCTCAGAAAATTAGGAATCGAACTACCTCAAGACCCAGCCATCCCACTCTTAGGCATATACCCAAGGAATGCTGATTCATACCATAAAGATACATGCTCAGCTATGTTCACAGCAGCACTATTTGTAATAGCCAGAACCTGGAAACAAGCTAGATGCCCGTCAACGGAAGAATGGATGAAAAAAATGTGGTACATATACACAATGGGGTACTACTCAGCAGAGAAAAACAATGAAAGCATGAAATTTGCAGGCAAATGGATGGAACTAGAAAAAATCATCCTGAGTGAGGTAACCCAAACCCAGAAAGACAGTCATGATATGTACTCACTCATAAGTGGATTCTAGATATAAAATAAAGAACAATCAGACAAAAAAAAAAAGATAAGCGGCGCTGGTTACTGGCACTGGTTTTGAGCTTTATTAGCAAGCGGGGCGGGGGTGGGGGAGGGAGGAGAAGAACCATACACACATGCAGAGAGCAAGAGATAGAGAGAAAGATGGTGAGGGAACAGAGAACAGAGAGAGGGTGGGATCTGTGTCCAACTCTTAAAGGATTCTCATGCACATGCTCAGGTGGGCTTACGGAGCTATGCCATGCATGTGCAGATTGTGTGACCACACCATGTGCATAGGACACAATCACCAGCCTGCACTGATGACTCAAGACCCTTTGCAGTCATGCAGCTGGAGTGCAGCAGAATCCCAACAAGTAGGGCACTTATATGGTAGAGTCTCATGGATGGAAGTCTTCAAGGCATGTCTTCAAGGAGATAATTAATACTCCAACTCCTCTCTCTACATCTCAACTTCCCAGTTGCTGTGAGGTAAATAGGCTTCCTTCGTTCTATGCTCCCACTATGATAAATTATGGTACCATAGATCAAAGCTGATGGGAGCCATAAGCCTAAGTGACCCTTGACACACATGCTGCCACATTTGGGTTTCTCTCCTCTTTTCTTAGATCTAGGCCTTGCTTAAGTCTCCATAGCACCAGAACCTCTTCTCACAAATACCAGAACCTCTTCTCAGATATCAGGTGAATGAGCTGCAGTTAAGCAATTAGGCTGTTAGACAAAAGTAGATAGATTATTCTCAGAGCAACATTTCCTGCTGGCCAAACAGCCCATAATTAAGTCCCTTCCTGCTTGCAACCCCCATTACTAAGTCTTTTCCTGCTTGCAACTTTCATAATTTAGTCCCTTCTTGCTTGCAACCTTCTTTGCCTACCTATATATGCTTTGAGAGAAAAATAAAATTTTGGAGCTTGATCAGAAAAAAAAAAACCAAAAAACAAAACTGAAGACAGACTCTCTAACTCATCTCATTAAAGGAATGAAGAAGAAGCCATATATAATAGAATATGACTGTGATTTCAGAACCTGGAGACAAGCTATTTAGAGCCCAGCCTGTGCTAATAAGGAGACCCAGTTTCAGAAGAAACAAACAATAAACATGTTTATGGTACAAAATATAATCACCTTAATAGATTCAGAAAGCCCCTGTTTATGATCTAAATAGAATAGAAAGGGAAGCCACTAACCTGACAGTGTAATCATATACATAAGAAAATAAAAACAAGCCGGGTGGTGGTGGTGCACATCTTTTAATCCCAACACTTGGGAGGCAGAGGCAGGCAGATCTCTGTGAGTTCAAGGCCAGCCTGGGCTACAGATCCAAGACAGGCACCAAAACTACAAAGAGAAACCATGTCTCGAAAAAACAAAAAAGAAAGAAAGAAAAGAAAAACAGCTTGACATAACAGCACATGTCTGTAACCACAGCACTCAAAAGAATAAGGTGGGACCACAGGTTTGAGATCAGCCTGAGCTGCATATTAAGATCCTGTCTCCAAAAGCCCAAGGGCATGGAAGTTAGCTCAACTGTACAGTATTTGCCTGCACATGGCTGTGGGTTCAAGCCCCAATACTGGAAATAAATAAATAAAACCCTAAAGACACAGTATTAGAATTAATAGGCAAGTTTCCAATGTCATTAGGTCCCAAGATTGATACATAAAATGCAATTTTATATCTATTGGGCCAAGAATAAACAGTTACTATTCTTATTTAAAGATACTGCACATGATACCATTAAAATTCTTAGATATCTAGTTGTAAAATTCTTACAGAAGGTATAAAATACTACTAAAAGACATTAAAGAAAAATTCCTGGAGCCATCTGAAATTGATTTTGGTATAGTATATGAAGTGAAGTTGGAATAATATTTTTCCAACTAACAAAACAACTGTTTCAGCACAAATTGAGGGTTCTTTTGCTTATTTAAAATGTCATGTTTCAGGAGCTAGAGAGGTGACTGGCAGTTAAGGGAACTGGCTGCTCTTGTGGAGGACCCTAGGTCAATTCCCAGCATGCACAGGGCAGCTCACAACCATCTGTGACTTCAGTTCCAGGGGTTCTGACACCCTCTTCTGGCTTTGGTGGGCACCAGGCACACACATAGTTCACAGACCTACATACAGACAAGCATTCATACACATAAAAGAAAAACAAATAAATCTTAAAATAATACATTTCTCATATAGTAAAATTTTTATTTCTTTTGAATGATCCTTTTGATCACCTTAGTCTTACACATACACACACAAAGGAAAAAAAAAACTTTAAAGCCGGGCGGTGGTGGCTCACGCCTTTAATCCCAGCACTTGGGAGGCAGAGGCAGGCGGATCTCTGTGAGTTCGAGGCCAGCCTGGTCTCCAAAGTGAGTTCCAGGAAAGGCGCAAAGCTACACAGAGAAACCCTGTCTCGAAAAAAAACCAAAAAAAAAAAAAAAACCAAAAAAAAAAAACTTTAAATAATTTTTTTTAATGTAAGTTTTCAAAGTATTTAAGGGGCTGGAGAGATCACTCCTTGGTTAAGAATGCTTACTGCTCTTGCAGAAGACTGGGGTTCGGTTCCCAGCACCCATGTGGTGGCTTATAATCATCTAACTCCAGCTCCAGGAGACCCAATGCCCTCTCCTGGCCTCCAAGTGCAGCAGGCATGTACAGACTGACAAATGCTCAAACAAGTACAGCAAAAATAAATAAATATTTGTAAAATTACATTTAACAACTAATTGAGTTTTAGTAGCTATTCATGAGTTGGAGCCCTATGTTTATGACATGCAAATTCGTGAAGCGTTCCATATTTTTAACAGTAAAAGGTGTTAATTCGGAAAAAAAAAGAATCCCATTGGACGTGAATGGTCCAAATAGGAACAAGATACATAAAACAGGAAGAGAGATTGCTTTATACCATGTTACCTCAAGAAACTTTCCTTGTAAGAGGGATTCCTGATTCATCAGGCTTGCAAAGGCCCATTGAGGTCGTTCCAATCAGTCTCTGTGAATTTCCTGGGTTTGATTGCAACTTGGCCCATGGGGATGTTTATGTGTTTTAAAGTATTGGTTTGGGAACACAGCACTGACCATGAGGACTCAGTTTTGGTTTGGTTTGTTGCAGTCTAGAGGAGAAACTCATCCCAAAGGAATGGCCTCCTACAAATTTTCTTTGACACAATTTCATAAGACATTTCATATCTAATAAGACAATCTTACTGTCACTGCCTTTTCCAACTTCTTGGCCATTACTGTGTGTTCTGTAATTCGACTGTTGCTTCTCCCTCAAACTAATAGACTTTTTTGCTGGAGTCAAAATAGAAATCTGCCCATTAACTTGAAGAGAGGGGAAGTGTGGCTTGTTCATGCTGTACCCCCCAGTCAGCAAGTTATGCATATCAGCACGATTATCCCATGATTATTCCTGGTAGCCTTTAAAAGAGAAGCTTGAGGGGCTGGAGAGATGGCTCAGGGGTTAAGAGCACAGACTGCTCTTCCAGAGGTCCTGAGTTCAGTTCCCAGCAACCACATGGTGGCTCACAACCATCTGTAATGAGATCTGGCGCCCTCTTCTGTATATATAATATATAAATAAATCTTTAGAGAGAGAGAGAGAGAGAGAGAAGCTTGAATTCACCAAATCTCTCATTGTAATAAGAATGTTTGCTAATTCATGTAGATTTTGTCTTAGGAAGTCTCCAGTTAAAAGTCATAGTTCCATCATTTGCTATGTGACCATGGAATATACGCCACAGTTGCTCATTAAAAAAAAGAAAAAAACAAAAAAAAAGAAACTATTCTATTCTATATCTGTGAGTCTAAAGTTTCATATCTAATTTATCTTTTATCATAACCAAGGAAAATATAATTATAACTATCTAGTCTTCAACTACATCAAAGATCCCAGAAGGATATAATATTACCTAAGTAAACAGGAAGTGCATTGTAAGCAACTTCCAAAAATCTAGAATGACAGAGACAGCTGCCTGCCTGGACAGTCATCCAAAGTTCCTCTGCGTTGTTGGGGCATCCATCTTCAGCCCATAGGCCTAGTCTCTCAGTCACTTCTCTCTGTGTCCTGTAGAATGTCTGGCAGTTTCTTCTGTGAAGCAGGAACCTGAAGGACCATTTTGCCTTGCAAAGTTCAGTGGTCACTTTCCTATGGGTCCTTCATGTCCAGTTGATGCAACATTTTGTCAAGCAGTCCAGGCAAGTACAGTTTCTTGCCCAAATAGCTATTTTTGCCAAGAAGAAGATAAACTCCATATGGAATGTTTTCAATGCCCTTTTCTCTCTTTGAAGTAAATTGGTGCTGCCAGGAGCAGGTGTATCTCACTGTCCAGAAAGTCTGTTTTTAAAACATTTTAAATGCCAGATTCTGTAGGCCTTTGAAGTGTTTGAAGATTACCTACCTAACTGAATTATAACTATGTATACCTAGAACTTAACATGACTATAAGTTTGACTATCATAGAAGACTATTAATCTGTATTTTCTAATTGTCCATTACAATTTAAATGAGTTACATTAACATAATACCTTAAACAAGAGTAGAAATATACAGATAGTATAACAAAATCTAAATTTGTGTCAATAAACTAAAATCTATACCAATGTAAAACATTTTAAACAAGTTGCTCTTTAAAAGTAGGTTCAACAATTCATCCTTTATTCCTATCCCCATTTTTTCTTTTAGAAAGATAATGAACAACCATTTGTAACCAACAACCTAAACAAAAACAAATACTCATAATCCAGTTTTTGGGAATGTGGGTGTAGTTTTCTAGGCTACTTCCTGCGGATAGTGGGTGCTGTATTCTTATGGAGATCCTGAGAAAATGAAGAATTATGGTCAAGTCCTGACTGGAGTAGTCTGTGAGGCTGCATTATCTGAGCCAGTTGCCTCGAAATCATTCTGGATGTTGGATCATCTGGGCCATGGTGTCATTGGAGACCTTTCAGGGGGTCTTAGCTGGTCAAACCTGATGTATCTTAATCTGGAACAAATCCATAGCATCTTGCTCCCTGTGGAAACAAATGCAGAGCCTCCTTTCCAAAGCAACATATACTTAGATCCAAATTTTGAAGTCAAGATACTTAAAAAAACCCATATATATATATATATATATATATATATATATATATATATATATATATTTAATTTAGCAGCCTTTACAATCAAATGTCTTTCTGCAGTTAAAAATATCAAGGACAACACAATCCAGATTCTCAGTGTAATATCCATCTTTTTGTGGCTTATTTTTTAATATACCTTTACTGTCTCTTTAAAGACTTTGTTTTTTAAAACTATTTCTTTATATAACTCTGCATCTGCTACCATAAGTCCCTGGATGTAGGTTCTATGATGACAATTAGGGTAGACACCAATCTGAGTGCAGGGGAAGGATAGTTCAAGAACCCTCTCTACCATTGCTATGAGTCTTAGCTGGGGACAATCTTATAAGTTCCTGGGGATTTCCCTAGCTGCAGATTTCTCCCCATCCCCTTAACAGTACACTCTGTCAAGATATCTCTTTCATTGCTTTCCCTCCCTGTCTCTCCTCCATGTTCCCACCTCCCATTCCATTCCCTCTATTCCCCTCTCTCAGTTTGCCCAGGAGATCTTAACCCTTTTCCCTTCTTGGGGTGATCCATGTGTGTCCCTCTTAGTGTCCTCTTTACCTAGCTTCTCTGGGGTTGTGGATTATAGCCCAGTTATCCTTTGATTTGCTTTTGCTTCTAACATTCACTTATGAGTGAGTGCAAACCCATGTTTGTCTTTCTGGGTCTGGGTTACCTCACTCAGGATGATTTTTTCTAGTTCCATCCATTTGCCTACAAATTTCATGATGACATTGTTTTTTTACTGCTGTATATGTACATTTGCTTTATCCATTCTTCTGTTTAAGGGCATCTAGGTTGTTTCCAGGTTCTGGCTATTACAAATAATGCTGCTATGAACATGGTTGAGCAAATGTCCTAGTGGTATGGTTGAATAACTTTCGGGTATATACCCAGGAGTGGTATTGCTGGGTCTTGAGGTAGGTGGATTTCTAATTTTCTGAAATACTGCCATACTGAGTTCCAGAGTGGCTATAAAAGATTGCATTTCCACCAGCAGTGGAAGAGTGTTCCCCATTCTCTACATCCTCTCCAACATAAGCTGTCATCTGTATTTTTTATCTTAGAGATTCTGGTAGGTATAAGATAGGATCTCAGAGTCATTTTGATTTCCATTTCCCTGATGGCTAAGGATGTTGAACATTTCCTTAAATGTCTTTTGGCCATTTGAGATTCTTCTGTTGAGAATTCTCTGTTTAGCTCTGTAGCCCATTTTTCAATTGGATTATTTGATATTTTGCTAACTAGTTTCTTGAGTTCTTTATATATTTTAGAGATCAGTCCTCTATCTGATGTGGGGTTGGTAAAGATCTTTTCCCATTCTTAGGCTGTCTTTTTGTGTTATTGACAGTGTCCTTTGCCTTACAGAAGCTTCTCAGTTTCAAGAGGTCCCATTTATTAATTGTTGCTCTCAGTGTCTGTGCTACTGATGTTATATTTAGGAAATTATCTCCTGTGCCAATGCAGTCAAGGCTATTTCCCACTTCCTCTTCTATGAGATTCAGTATAACTGGATTTATGTTGAGGTCTTTGATCCATTTGGTCTGGAGTTTTGTTCATGGCAATAGATATTGATCTATTTGTAATCTTCTACATGTAGATATCCAGTTATGCCAGCACCATTTTTTGAAGATACTTTTTTTCCATTGCATAATTTTTGGTTTCTTTGCCAAAAATCAGCTGTTCATAGGTATGTGGATCAATGTCAGGGTCTTCAATTTGATTCCATTGATCAATGTGTCTGTTTTTATGCCAGTACCAAGCTCTTTTTATTATTATATCTCTATAGTAGACCTTGAAGTCAGGGATGGTGATGCCTCTGAAAGTTCCTTTATTGTCCAGGATTGTTTTGGCTATCCTGTGTTTTTTTTGTTTTTCCATATGAAGTTGACTGTTGTTCTTTCAAGATGTGAAGAATTGCATTGGGATTTTGATGGGGATTGCATTGACTCTGTAGACTGCTTTTGGTAAGATTGCCATTTTTACTATGTTGATCTTACCTATCCATGAACATGGGAGATCTTTCCATTTTCTGATCTTTTTCAATTTCTTTCTTCAAAGATTTAAAGTTCTTATCATGCAGGTCTGTCACTTGTTTGGCTAGAGTTTCCCCACAGTATTTTATGTTATTTGTAGCTATCATTTCAGCTTCCTATTGTTAATCCCATGGGCGAGAATAAGACACTGCCACAATTGTTTCATTTTTATCAGGGTGCGACCAAGAGCTGGCCAGCAACTGCCTCCTAAGTCGAGTTAAAGAGATCAGCCCGAATCCTCCTCTTGGGCCCATTTTAAGGAGAAAAATCACTAGTATTTTTACCGAAGGGAGACAAAAATCCCTTTAGAAACATCATGTGATCACTCACTGTGTGATTAGGAGGTGTCAGGGAGAGTCAGGGAGGGTCAGGGTCAGGACAATCTCAAAGACACATCAAGGTCATGGGTTGGGAACGTCAGGTTCCAGGAAATAGAACTATTCAACACTCATAGTAAATAGAAACTTATTTTTAAAAAAATGGCTTCTGCATTTAAAAATGGAGTCAGGCAGGTTCCTTACTATTCTGCCTTAATAGGGTTCTAGGAACACAGGCAGTCACTAGAAGAGTGTTATGACAGGACAGACTGCAAGATGCTACGCTGCAGGGGACCATGGGAATGTACAGCAGTGACAACTAGTGTTTAACAGGTCGACCCATCAGGCCCACCTGATGGGGAGCCCCACCTGGCAAGGCCATGGGGTCACTGGCTGTGGAAACCAGTTGTTTTCCGTCTGTAATTTCTCTTGTGTGCCAACACATTTCTTCCCTAAGAACTGCTATGGGTGTTTCCCACTGCTTGTGTGTTTATCTCGAGAATATATTCCATCTTTGGGCACACTTACAGCTGTGGATGTTCAGGAAGATGATTTCTGTTTAAGGTGTATAATTTTGATGTATAGAAATAATACTAGAATATTTTACATTACTCAGACTGACATAGGATTCTCAGGCACAAAGACAAACTTTTACACAGACAGCTAATTTTAGACTTCAGAACAAATTCAAAACAGACTAAACTGCCCTGTAGAAAATACACAAAGACTAATTCCCGGGTGTTGTTTATTGCTCAATCAAGGCCAGGCTGTTTACACTGGATAGGGCTCCCTGCAGCAGCCCTCTTTCTGCCCATATCCTGACAGCTCAAGGTTCAGCCAACTGTTTACTGTCGGGGGCCCCTCACCAACTTAGAGCTACGTGCATGGGTCAATGTGACATCACTAGCCCAAGAGAAACTACGTGACTTATCTTGTTCTGAGAATGGGTATGGCCTTGAAAAATGTAACTTATAATTGTCCAGAGTTTGGCTGTGGGACAGCAGCTGTGGTGTGGGGAGAGACGGCTGTGCAGAGCTGGGTGAAAGAGCCACCGCCGCCACCGCCATGAAGGAAGAGCTATGTGAGGGAACTGTGGAAAGACCTGGGCAGTGAATGTGTGTGTGTGTGTGTGTGTGTGTGTGTGTGTGTGTGTGTGTGTGAAGGAGCTGAGGCGAGAACACGAATAGGTAGGCAGGAGAGACAGCAAGAGAGATTTTCAGAGAGAAGAAAAGGCTGTGTAAGTGTGTGTGGAAAATGTAGCTGTATGTAGAGAGATGTAACTGTGTGGAGACAGATATTTTCAGAGAGATATGTGGTGGTATTGTGTTCCCCAAAATATTGTGCACCCTAATAAGCTTATCTGGGGTCAGAGACAGAACAGCCACTAGATACAAAGGCTAGAAAATGGTGACACTCACACCTTTAATCCTAGCACTCCAGAGGTAGAAATCCCTCTGGATCTCTGTGAGTTCAAGGCCACATTGGAAACGGCCAGGCATGGTGGCACATGCCTTTAATCCTAGAAAACAAGCCTTTAATCCCAGGGAGTGGTGGTAGAAAGCAGAAAGGTATATAAGGCGTGAGGACCAGAAACTAGAAGCATTTGACTGGTTAAGCATTTGACTGGCTAAGCTTTCAGGCTTCTAGCAGCACAGTTCAGCTGAGAGACATTCGGATATGAGGACACAGAAGCATCCAGTCTCAGGAAACAAGATCAGCTGAGAAGTTGGCCAGGTGAGGTTAGCTGTGGCTTGTTCTGTCTCTCTGATCTTCCAGGATTCACCCCAATACCTGGTCTGGGTTTGATCTTATTAATATGAACTTTTTAATATTCATGCTACAGAGATATTTTAAGAGAGAGGATTTTTTCTTTATTAGGAATTTTTTAAAAATTTATTTTACATACCAACCATAGATCCCTCTCTCATCTTTCCTTCAAAAAGGTAAAGCCTCTCATGGGGAGTCAGCAAAGCCTGGTACATTCAGTTGAGTCAGGTCCAAGCCCCTCCCCCTGTATCAAGGCTGTGCAAGGTGTCCCACCATAGGTAATGGGCTCCAAAAAGCCTGCTCATGCACCAGGGATGGATCCTGATCCTACTGCCAGGGGCCCCTTAAGCAAATCAGACTATACAACTGTCTCACTTATGCAGAGGGCCTAGTCTAGTCCCATGCAGGGTCTATAGCTGTTGGTCTAAAGTTCATGAGTTCCCACTAGCTTGGTTTGGTTGTTTCTGTAGATTTCCCCATCATGATCTTGACCCCTCTTGCTCATATAATTAATCCCTCTTCCCTCTCTTCAACTGGATTCCTGGAGCCTGGCCTGGTGCTTGGCTGTGGATCTCCACATCTCTGAGAGAGGATTTCTTAAGTTGAAGTAAGAGAAAGTTATCAGAAAGCGTGTGTTTCCTTATTATTTACCCCTCAGATAGAAGAAGTCTAGCGCTCAGATATATGAGTTTTCCTAAGCCCTTGCTGCAGGCGTGGGTTTTCTTGCATTACATTGGTGGTAGCTGGGGGCTGCTCCCCCCAAGTTACAAATACTACACCGATATTTTTTGTTGTTGAATATTATTAAGAAATTTTCTACTCATTTTACATGCCAGCCACAGATCTCCCCTCCTTCCTCTTCCCGACCCTCAGCCTTCCCCCCAACCCACCTCCCATTCCCACCTCCTCCAAGGCAAGGTATCCCATGGGGAGTCACACTCAGTTGAGGCAGGTCCAAGCCCCTCCCCCTACATCAAGGCTGCAAAGTGTCACACCTTATGCACTGGGCTTCAAAAAGCCTGCTCATGCTCTAGGGACGGATCCGGATCTCCGCCCCCCCCACAAACAGTTCAAGCTAAACTACTGTTTCGTGTATCCAGACACACCAATCAATATTAAACTTATCAAAGAAGCCAGTTGGCAGAAAAAGACTTCCTCACTGGGCTTTATATAACAAATGGAGCACGCTCAAGAGAAGCCCTCACATACTTAGGAGAGGCAGCTACTATAATAAATGTCATATTAAAGGTCATAAGGCTCTTGGCCCAGTGCACTTGGAACAGATTCCTCGGGAGTGCTCCCCTCTCCTTTAAATTAGCTTTTCTTTTCTTTTCGACCAGGCTGGACTCAACTCAGGCGGCTTCTGCCTCCCCCAAGCGCTGGAATTAAAGGTGCGGGGCTCTCCGCCCTCCTGTCTTTTAGTTATTATTTTGTATGATGTGTGTGAGAGTGTGAAGGGCAGAGGACTACTTGCGGGAGTCAGTTCTCCAGGGGCTGAACTCAGGTCGTCAGACTTGAAGGCAAGCGCCTTTACCCTCTGAGCCATCTCATCCGCACTGCTTTCCGTATTTTAACAAACCGTCTTTACTTCTAACCGCGTGTTCCTCGTCTAATTCTGTGGCTAGAGACACAAGCACCGGAATACTGAAGAGTGTGCACCGGGCCCGGGCCTCAAACCGGGAAGAAGAGCAAGGGCGTGTGACATGCGCTGACAGGCCTGTCCTGTGTCCTGGTCCTCCTGTCGCCTAACAAGGCTAGTGAGCCGGCTCCGCGGTCAGGTCTGCCCAGACTCTAAAGACCCTTGATCGACTTGGGGCAAGAAACTCATTTCCCTGCCCGAAGGGTCTCCGGGTCAACGGAAGCACCGGAAGCCGGAGGAGACGGGAGCGGAAAGCGGAAGTGACATTAGCCGCCCTCCGCGGTCTCTTCGCCCGTCGACCTGGGTGATGCCAAGAAACGAACTTCTGCCCCTGAAGGTCTTCCAAACCGCCTGAGCGGGAGCCGGAAGCCGTCCTGTAGCCTCAAGGCGGAAGCGGAAGCGCTGTCGGCGTTGCCTTCCGTCTCTCCCGGCGGGGGTTCCGAGTTTGGAGTCCGGTTGCTCGGCAGAGGCGGCGCCCGGCGGGCGGCCTGGGGGAGGCGGGCTTGGACCTCGGCCTTGCGGACCCGCGAGCGCCCCCAGGATCTCCGCTGCGCGGTTAGTTCTCTGTCTGGCGTCCTCTGGAGCTGGCGGGTCCGGCGCCTTCAGGTGAGTGAGTGCGAGCTGACAGCCGCCGAGAGAGCGTTGCCACCCTGTATTCACAGACAAATGTGTCATCAGAATTCGGCGTCCTCTTCGTTCCTTGTTTCCAAAACTCAGTAACATTAGGGTAGGAAGCCGCTTTCTTAGTTGTCAGCGTTCATGTAAACGCGTGTGTACTGAATGAGAAACAGTGTCCAGTCATTCTGTCCATCTGAACTTCTTAGGTCCTGCCCACAGGGGTTCAGAGCAGGGCCTGCAGGATGAAACGGTGGAGACTATTAAAGTATTGGGTTTGATTTGTTTTTGCAGAAAAAAAAAAAATCGCTCTCACCTCAAAGATAGTAAGAGTTTATTCTGAACCAAATAATGACCATGACCCGAGAACATTTGTTGCCCAAGTAACATGTTCCAGTGTGGAAGTGGTTACATGATTTCTTTTTCTTTTTCTTTATTTTTCTGCGAGCCAGGCTATACAGCGAGAGTGACACTGTGTAGCCCTGGCTGGCCTGGAACTCCCAGAGTAGACCAGGTTGGCCTGGAACAGAATTTGGCCTGGCTCTGTCTTCGGAGTGGTAGGATTAAAGGCATGGGTGACTACGCCTGGCAATGTGAACGTTTTATAATTCTAGACCAAAAGTCATATATCAAGGCAATTTCAAAACCTTGGCGGAAACACCAGGTAAAGTTGGGTTACAGCCAGGCCATAACAGGTTGTTACCCATTGGGCTGGTGGAGGCTAGTGTCCTGCTAAGAATACTGAACAAAGTTTTTACCTGACAGTTGAAATGTTGTTAGGTCAGGTACAGAGGTGGGCATTAGATGGTTATTAAACCGTATTAGTCTGGGAGACTAAACATAATCCCAGATAATTTTTTGCTATGGATATGCAGCAATCATTAAGTTCTAATTAGCCTTATAGCGTCGTTGATGTAAGTATGGCCTTTTTTTTTTTAAACTCCAATTTTCAGCTGTTTCAAAGGAAACAGTTTGACAGTTGCAGGTGTGGTAATTGAGCTTTAAGTGTCTGGTAACGCATCATAAAATCAGAAGATTAGGGACTGGGCAGATGGCTCAGTGGTTAAGAGCCTTTGCTGCTCTTAGAGGACTCAGGTTCTATTCCTAGTAACCATATGGTAGCTGACAACCATCAGTAACTCCAGTCCTAGGTGATCTAACCCCCTCTTCTGACCTCTTTGGGCACTGGACACACACGTGGTACACAGATATACATGCAACCAAAACACACATAAAACACATAAATCTAAAAAAAATAGAGATATTAAAATGTCATTAACATATGGCCTTTGTGGAAAAAAATTCTCCACATGTTCAAAAATATGCTTTTGGTTGTTCTTGGTTCTAATACCTCATCAAAGGTGGTTTTCCCCCCAAGATTTATTATTTATGTTTTTGTCTGTGTGCTTGTACGTGCAAGTGTGTGTGGGTACCCGAAGAGGCCAGAAGAGAGATTCCCCAGAGGAGGGAGCTAGAGTTACAGTTGGTTGTAAATCTGCTCTTTGAAAGAGCCCTCTCTAGCTCCCTTTGAAGGTTTATGGCATTGAAAGTGATTATGTCCTTAAGTTTCTTGGTGCTTAGAGCAATGGTTATAGTTATTCTGTTGTATTGTTTTGAAACAGTCGCTCATTCTTCAGAAAGTTATCTATTGTGATAACTATGTTCATTTATTTTGTAGTGCAAGGGATTGAATTCTTAGCCTTGCACATATGAGGCAATTCCGGTACCACTGATGTACATCCCTAGCCTCTTCTTGACACATTTAAATGTTTTGTTCACTTCTTATATACATGAATAGTTGGTATGGCAAAGCAGCAAAATTCAGCCTATAGCTGTTCTTAGGGAGCTTGTAACAATTGGAGAAGCCTAATATTAATCAAGGAAATAAATATGTAACTGAAAATTGATGAGGACTCTAAGTAAGGGGCAGTATTTTTCCTATCTTTGTATGTCAAGTGAAGAAAAGAATGATAGTTTAGTCCAAAATACTAGATGTCAGAGTTAGTCATGCCAAGAGGGAAGGAAGTAGGAGACAGTGACCCCTCCTTCCTCCCAAAATGTTGGTAGGTATTGGAGCTATCTTTTTTAGAGTGTCACCTGAGTTTCCTTGGAGAAGACTGGTATTGTTATGTCAGGATTGACAGGCAATGTGTAAATAAAAGGAAGGAGACCAGTCTCAACAGAAGCACACTGCCCTTTACTGCAGAAGTGGAGACTGTGTGCCAAGGTGGGGTTTTAGAAGGCAGAAAAAAGATGGAAATTTTATCTGTATGTTGTTTTTTGTAGTCTCAGGTAGTCTAAGACATGCCTGCAGATGTTTTTTTAATCATGTGTTGACCTTGTCAGGTTTCTCTTGGCTCCTGACTGCAGATATTTTCATCACTGTTGGCTTCCTTTTATGACAGGTTTTCTCATCAGTATGTAGAGTCCGGTTTCTCAAGTCCTCTCAGACTCTTTATTTTAGGTCATTAACTCTCCAGTGCAGTGTTATGCTTGTGTTCCTGAAGAAGGTGAGCTCTTGCTCGCAACAGTAGTACTTGAAGACAGCTCTATTAGGTAGCCTAGAAAACATGTATTATTTCCCTGTGGATATGGAAGCAATCTCCAGCTGAGAGGCTATTGAAATAGGCACAGAACATGTTGGAACACTACAAAATTGACTGGAGCCCAGTAATTGCTAGATGTTGAATGGATGGAATCAGTAATTTCAAGAATATTGCTTCTTGGGGGCTGGGTGGTAGTACCACCAAATTAAGATTGTAGGAAGCCATTAATAGATGCCCTGTATGTTTGGTTTTAGCAAGTAAAGCTGGGCACAGATGGAGAAACAATAGAGATTATCACTCTCCTAAAATGGTTTCTAATATAAAATTTAGCCCCAGAGTTCTTATTTTAACATGTTTTCTCTGTTAGGTGTTTGAACTGGGGATCTGTGCTACCATCTTATCAAGCCAGGAAGTTGGGAATGTCTTTGATTTTATTTTACTGTCTCCTGTGTTAGAAGATTTATGGTCAATATGGGATGTTTTTCTATAATGAAGACTATGACTATGGGAAATCTAAGCAAGAATAGAGTTCAAGTAAAGCATGCCTATTGTTTTCTTCTGTATGTATTCATTTGCTTGAGACTTTAGGGCCATATTTAAATTTAGTGGGATTCCTCAGGCATAGCTATAATCTGAAAGCAAGATTGACTGAATTCATCCATTTTTGTTAAGCGGTTTATTTTAGCAAGAGTTAAAGTCTAAACACATCCCTGTCTCCTTAGTTTAAAACCAGAAAGTAATCTGAGTCAAGTGGCGATGTATAAGACCTGGCACATAAAAGGACCATGCTAAGAATCCCTAGCTTTAAATTATTATCAAATGAAGAACTTGAAATTGAGAACACTGTTGTTCTCCTTGGTGTTGATTGTGTCTGTGTAGAGTGGGGGCTTGTCTTGTTAGTTAAATACCAAGGAGAAAGGAAAGAATTGTTGGTACCTAAGAGATACTGTTAGGTTCTAGGGTTGTGCAAATAATGGGGATCAGACCCCCAAAGTCTATTAACTGGAAGCAAACTTTATTCCATTACTGCGGGGTACAAAAACTTCTAACTAGATCAGGATCTGGCTCTGTGACCCTGAGATGAGGCTATAAGCATCTTTTTATAGCAAAGACCATACGCAGGATGGGGAGTGCATTCCTGGATTGGGATTTACAACCTTTGGAGCGTGCATCCTGGGATCAGGATTTACAGCCTCTGATTACAGGTTGTTAGTTCAAAATGTTTACATAGCTGTGGGTTTGTTTTAATTCTTTTTTAAATTAATTAATTAATTAATTAATTAATTTTTAAAATTACACTCATGATATTAATCACATTTGTGGTATTCATAGATTACATTCGCAGTATTCATTCAATTACATATATATATTTAATTATATATATATATATTTAATTTTAAATGTCGAATGTAATTTCTTGAAGGGGGTAGGAGGTCTTAATTACAGGCTTACAGCACAATGGGAGGACCGCGGAGGGCAGAAGTTCGCTACTGATGTTTTACAATCTTGTATCTAAGCTGTTAACGCCCATTGTTCAGGATACACAGACAAGGAACTTCCCTTAAGCATTCAGGAGGGTGGAACCAGGCAGGGAATTATCATTGGGAGGATATCAAGGTCAAGGTCCACAAGCAAGGCAACAGTTACCCAAAACGGGGGCCAGGGGCCTGCAGGTCCCCCTTTTATTAAGAAATGAGCTTCTGACTTGGGTTGCGTGGGACGTCAGTAGGTTACCTTACCCGTCATGGAGACGCCTGCCCAGGCCACACAGGTGCTCTGTCTTAGGGTGGTGAGTGCCCCCCAGACATTACCCATCTCTGAATACTCATTATCATACCGGCTCAATCGTGTGTGAGCTGCATGGTTAATTGCTGTCAAAGATCTCAAAGTGGCACTGGGCTTGCAATCTGTGTATTCGATACAGAAAAGACCAACAGAGGTCCTATCTCACCCATAGCCAGTAGGCTAAAGGCAACTGAGCCATTCCCTTCCTTATCGAGCCATACTGTATGTTGGAGTCCTTGTAAGATAGTATCCCAAAAGCAACTGGAACTTGAGTTTATAAATTTATAATTTTCAAAGCCAATCGAGATGTATATAACTACTCAATTAAATTTATCATGCCCAATAGAATGAAAGATTAACTAACTGTGGTAGCTACTTTTGTTGCCAGGGTCTCCACTGTGCTAGCTGTAGTAAGCAATTATGAAATGGTAATCCCAGAAACAGTAGCAGCGGTGTGCACCATTGTTATACCAGCAACAGCGGCAGCAGCAATGTCAAATTCTCTTCTGGATTGTGTGGATATCCACTGGCATGGATACAACTCCAGGAACACGAACCGCCAAGGCCCGTTTTTCTTGATCCAAGCATGGCTTTGGCTGGCAGCTCTTCTGGAGAATCCAATCTCACTGCTACTGTTCCTAGGCTTACATTAGTGCTTGCCAAAGCTGGCCATATTGGGCTCTCAATCTCCATTGGCATCAGAAGGGTAAATTTTTTCATGATGACCCATTAGGTCTCTGTCATGTTGGGCTTCAGCAGCAGCCACAGGGTGCGTTCAGTGCTCAGAATCCAAAGAGGAACCTCATTGTCCTGAGGAAAGACGTAAAGCAAACTCTGGGGCCACACCAACACTAGATCGGGTCTCCTCCACATGCTAGTAGAAAGATCCTTCCATCGGTCCAGAGGGTGAGTTGCAACAGGAGCCCTCCAGTGCTTATCTGCATCAGATCCTCCAGCAGAATCCACTGATAAACTCCAGCAGAATCCACTGATAAAACAATTTAAAATATATAAAAAAGGGAAAGAATAGAATGTGGAGAGGAATGATAAGTCCTTAGTTCTCCTTATTTTTAACTTTAGTGAAATGTTTGTTTGTTTGTTTAATATTTCAAATTTTTCTATTTTTATTTATTTTTATTATTTAAAATTAGTTAATTTATTTATTTTTCTATTATCATCTTGATAGAGTATGTATTCTTATTTTAATAGTGAGATGTTTCATTGAGGCTTGCTCAGTACTTGAGTAAAACCGAAGTTTATTATAAGCCACAGTCGTCCTAGGGACCGACTTTTGCTGACTGTTTCTATTTCTTTAGGGGTTATTGGTCTATTTAAATGGTTTATCTGGTCTTGATTTAATGTTGGTATGTGGTATTTATCCAGAAAATTGTCCATTTCTTCCTGGTTTTCCATTTTTGTGGAGTACTGGTTTTTGAAGTATGATCTGATGATTCTCTGGATTTCCTCATTGTCTGTTGTTATGTCTCCCTTTTCATTTCTGATTTTGTTAATTTGGGTGCTCTCTCTTTGCCTTTTTTTAAATTTGGCTAGGGGTTTGTCTATCTTGTTGATTTTTTTCAAAGAACCAACTCTTTATTTTATTGATTTTTTTGTATTGTTCTCTTGTTTTCTATTTCATTGATTTCAGCCCTCAATTTGATTATTTCCTGGCGTCTATTTCTCCTGGGTGAGTTTGTTTCTTTTTGTTCTAGAGCTTTCAGTTGTGCTGTTAATTCATTAGTATGAGATTGCTCCATCTTCTTTATGTGTGCATTTAGAGCTATGAATTTTCCTCTTAGCACTGCTTTCATAGTGTCCCATAAGTTTGGGTATGTTGTACTTTCATTTTCATTGAATTCTAGGAAATCCTTAATTTCTTTCTTTATTTCTTCCTTGACCCACTGATGTTTCAGGTGGGCATTATTCAGTTTCCATGAGTTTGTGGGTTTTCTATAATTTTTGTTGTTCTTGAGGTCTAACTTTAAGGCATGGTGGTCTGATAAGATACAGGAGGTTATTCCAATTTTTTTTGTTTCTGTTGAGATTTGTTTTGTGGCCAAGCATGTGGTCTATTTTTGAGAAGGTTCCATGGGGTGCTGAGAAGAAGGTATATTCTTTTGTGTTAGGATGGAATGTTCTGTAGATATCTATTAAGTCCATTTGAGTCATCACATCTGTTAGGTCCTTTATTTCTTTGTGAAGTTTCAGTCTGGTAGATCTGTCTTTTGGTGAGAGTGGTGTGTTAAAATCTCCCACTACTAATGTGTGGGGTTTGATGTGCATTTTAAACTTTAGTAGTGTTTCTTTTATGAATGTGGGTGCTTTTGTATTTGGCACATAAATGTTTAGAATTGAGACTTCATCTTGGTGGATTTTTCCTGTGATAAATATGTAATGTCCATCCTCATTTCTTTTGATTGATTTTAGTTTGAAGTCTATTTTATTAGATATTAGGATAGCCACACCAGCTTGTTTCTTAGGTCCATTTGCTTGGAAAGCCTTTTCCCAGCCCTTTACTCGGAGGTAGTGTCTGTCTTTGAAGTTAAGGTGCATTTCTTGTATGCAGCAGATGGATGAGTGTAGATGTAACCAACCGTCTTATTAAATAAGAAACACAGAAACAATGTAAAAGAGAAAGCCGAGAAGTCAGAGCTCAGAGCTAAAATCTCACCCTTCCTCCTGCTGTCCCAGCTTCGCGAAAAGAGACCTACTTCCTGTCGGTTCGTTTTTTTAAAGTATGTTGTTCTGCCTTCTCATTGGTTGTAAACCCAAACACATGACTGCCTCGTCACTGTCTGAATGTACAGCCCCCTAGGTCTTAAAGGCATATGTCTCCAATGCTGGCTGTATCCCTGAACACACAGAGATCTTATGGGATTAAAGGCATGTGCCACCACCGCCACACTCTTGCTATGGCTCTAATAGCTCTGACCCTGAACACACAGATATCTATGGGATTAAAGGCGTGTGCCACCACCGCCACACTCTTGCTATGGCTCTAATAGCTCTGACTCCCAGACAACTTTATTTATTAACATACAATCAGAATAATAATTCAGTACAATTAGATTATCACCACAGATGAGTCCTGTTTTCTTATCCATTCTGTTAGCCTGTGTCTTTTTATAGGTGAGTTTAGACCATTGATATTGATGGATATTAATGACCAGTGATTGTTAATTCCTGTTTTTTTTGTGTGTGTGGTTGTGTTGTGTTGTCCTTCTTTGGTGTATGTTGGTGTGGGATTATCTATTGCTTGATTTTTCATGGATGTGTTTAGCTCCTTTGGGTTGGATTTTCCCTTCTTGTGCTTTCTGTAGGGCTGGGTTTGTGGACAGGTATTGATTAAATCTGGTTTTATCCTGGAATATTCTGTTTACTCTGCCTATGGTGATTGAGAGTTTTGCTGGGTATAATAGTCTGGGTTGGCATCCGTGGTCTCTTAGTGTCTGCATAAAATTTGTCCATGACCTTCTAGCTTTCATAGTCTCTATTGAGAAGTCTGGTGTTATTTTGGTGGGTTTGCCTTTATATGTTACTTGGTCTTTTTCCTTTGCGGCTCTTAATATTTTTTCTTTGTTCTGTGTGTTTAGTGTTTTGATTATTATGTGGTGAGGGGACTTTTTTTTTTTTTTGGATCCAGCCTATTCGGTGTTCTGTAAGCTTCTTGTATCTTCATAGGTATTTCTTTCTTTAGGTTAGGAAAGTTTTCTTCTATGATTTTGTTGAATATATTTTCTGTGCTTTTGAGCTGGTATTCTTCTTCTTCTTCTATCCCTATTATTCTTAGGTTTTGTCTTTTTATCGTGTCCCAAATTTCCTGGACGTTTTGTGTTATGACGGCGGCCATGCCGACTGAGGAGAGTGCTGGTTGGCGGAAAAATCATGAGCTATAGTTACCCTTTTAGAGCTTTATTGGGAGAGAGAGGGAGAGAGGGAGAGAGAGGGAGGGGGGAGAAAGAGAGAGAGAGAGAGAGAGAGAGAGAGAGAGAGAGAGAGAGAGGACAGAACAGACGGAAGGAGAGAGAACGGAAAAGGGAATGCACAGTGGGCTTGCCCGCTTTTTAGGCTGGGACACCATTGCAGGCTGGTGACATAATTAAGGACATAATCTTTACACCTGTAGCTGGGGGAGTGGCTAGGAATTCTAATATTCACTGTCCTCTCCTACCTCAGCTTCTAGGGTTGTAAAGTCAGTTTTTGTCATTTACAAATTGGCTTGATAGGTGCTAGAAAGATGACTCAGTGGTTAAGTACTCACTGGTGCTCTTCCAGAGGACCTGGGTTTGATTCTTAGTATCACATGATGGTCTTTGTGTCAGGAACACCCCCATTCCATCCCCATCTCACCACGAGAATTCACTTTACACATAGAAAAGATGAGAAAGCTCTTTAATGATAGTGCGAGTCTGGCTCTGGCTAATGTCGGAAGAGGAGCTGGCCATGAATAGACGATCTTTCTAACTTACATATATTTTAGGCTTATGCATTTCACATATGCGTTCATCCTTAAATCTCTTTCAGATCCTAGCCCCAAGTTACACTTTGAACAATGTAACAGAGACAGGAGACTAAGATTTAGGCAGATGGGACATTTACACAGTAAAGATATTGCATATGGCCAGAATTATTTTAAGTGCACCAGTGCTGTTGTTTTTCAGATAATTGTTACCCAGGCTTACCTTGACCACCTGGCAGAATTATGCTTTTCTTAAGGAAAGAACAGGGTTTTATGGCAGTCTTTCTTCAGTTCTTCCACCACATATCTCTTTTAATATAAAACCTTTTTACCTGTTGGAATATGGACTCTTGTACTTTTATGCCTGTAAGGGGAAGGGGTTTTGTTGTAGTCTTTAAGTTTTCCATGTTGAACTTCCTCAACAGAGGGGTCCACCATCTGCCTCCTATGAGATAACGTTTTCTACCATAAATCACTTTAGTTGGCATTCCTAGATTCCTAGTAGGTGAGTGTTCATTCCCTAGAAGTGCCTGAACTGTTATACTTTCTTTATGTAGCAGCTTGGGGTCTTTAAAAAATAGCTCATTCTGTTATATCTGATTAAGATCCATGTTCAGCTTCCCCTTTCCTCCATAGTTCACAACCCAAGCATTCATTAATTTTGGTTGTGTTTCATAGATTAATTAGAACATTATTAGAAAAGCAGTTATACAGAACCCATAGCCCAGGGAGCTCATGATCTGTGAAGTACATTATGGTGATATTTTATTTTATACTAAAATGTTATTTGTATGTTAATAAATGAAGTTGCCCGGGGGTTAGAGCTATTAGCAAGCCATAGGAAAGCTGGGCAGTGGTGGTGCATGCCTTTAATCCCAGCACTTGGTAGGCAGAGCTAGGTAGATCTCTGTGTGTTCAGGGATACAGCCAGCATTGGAGACACATGCCTTTAATCTCAATACCAACCATAGAAGACCTGGAGGTCTGTACAGACAGGCAGTGACGAGGCGGTCATGTGGTTGGGTTTACAACCAATGAGAAGGCAGAACCAAAAGTCTTTATAAAGACAAACACACAGGAAGTAGCTCTCTTTCGGAGAGGTAGGACCACCGCAGGAGGAAGGGTAAGGTTTTAGCTCTTAGCTCTGACCTCTTGGCTTTCTTCTTTGCATTGGTTCTGTGTTTCTTATTTAATAAGACGGTTGGTTACATCTACAGTACATCTTCTTTGAGAAGGAAACATAATATGGGCACTCTGCCAGGGACCTCCAGGGAGCTTAGTCCCATGGGACACATATTTCCCGTCCACTATTATTGACATAATTGTTCATGTCACATGGACGACACTGGAGTTGGTGTGGCAAACTTGGCATAAGCTAAAGTCATCTGAGAGGGAGGGAACCTCAATTAAGAAAAGGCTTTTATAAGATGGGGCTGTAGGCAAGCCTGTAAAGAATTTTCTTAATTAGTGATTGATGGGGGAGGGCCCAGCCCATGGTGGGTGGTTTCATCTCTGGGCTGGTGACCCTGGGTTCTAGAAGAAAGCAGGCTGAGCAAGCCATGAGGAGCAAGCCAGTAAGCAGCACTCCTCCATGGCTTCTGCACTAGCTCCTGCCTCCAGATTCCTGCCTTGTTTGAGTGCCTGTCCTGACTTCCTTCAGTGATGAATAGTGATTGGTAAGTCTAAGCCGAATAAACCCTTTCCTTCCCCAGTTGCTTTAGTCATGGTGTTTCATCACAGCAATAGTAACCCTAACTAAGACACCATGATATGTGGAACCTAATGACAATAGTTAGTTTGAGCTGGGCTTGGTGGCATGTAATAGCTTGTTACTTCAGCATTTGGGAACTAAGGCAGAAGGATGGCAAATTTGAGGTCATCTTGGGCTTCATAATGAGATTGCTATCTCCTGTTGGGGAAAAAAAAAAAGTAATTTGGCCAAAGAAAATTTATATAGGACCTCTTCAACCTAAAAGTTAAATATGGTTATATAAAACTTAAAAATAGGGTTGGAAAGATGAAACAGGGCACCTGTTGCTAGGATCTGTGACTCAGCAGTTCAATCCAGTGGACTCATAGTGGAAGGAAAAAACTGATTTGTCCTCTTACTTCTACATGAGCACTGTAGTATGTATGCATGCCCCTGCGTCCACAAAATAGTAAGTTAGAAACAAATGAACAACAAACAAATGAACAGATGTGGTGGCGCACACCTTTAATCCCAGCATTTAGGAGGCAGGTGGATTTCTGTGAGTTCAAGGCCAGCCGGGTCTGCAGTTCCAGGACAGCCAGGGCTACATAGAGAAACTCCATTTCTGACCCCTCCCCTCAATTATCTCACACACATAAATCACAAAAAATAGTTTGAGTGGTTATTCTTATGGCTTTTCCATGTTACAGGTCATTACAGCCTGTTGTTAAGTCTGAAGGTAAATAAATGGTACCTTATAGTATTTGACTCCAGCCTTCTTAGGGTCTGCTGAAATAGAGTTACTAGGTTCTGGTGTTGACATATTTTCTTGGCTGTTGACTTTGTGTGTGTGTGTGTGTGTGTGTGTGTGTGTGTGTGTGTGTGTGTGTGTGTGTGTGTTGGTATCTAGCCACCTGTAGTTAGGATGATTGAGGAGGTTCTGATTCTAGGTGTTGATATCTGGTCTTATCTTTGTTTGGTGGATGTTCTGTTCCTTCCTTTTTTTTTTTTTTTTTTTTTTTTTTTTTAATCCTTTCTGTATCTTAGGAGAGTGTGGTAATTGTGGGTTGCCTGGTAAAGAGTGCTTCTGCAGGTCTGTGGGTGGCAGGGAGGAATAGATAGGGGCTAGGAGAAAAGGCTGAGAGGAGCTGTGGGAAAGAGCTAAGGGGATTCTGTCTTCACCAAAAGCCAGAGTCTGTAGGGAGTAGAAAAATGTGGGAGGAGGAGTTCCTGCAGGTAGGTTACAGTGATACAGAGAACAGTCTTGAGAGACGGGGGTGAGATGAGGTTACAGTGAGACAGAGAACAGTCTTGAGAGACAGGCGTGAGAGAGGTTACAGTGAGACAGAGAACAGTCTTGAGAGACGGGGGTGAGATGAGGTTAGAGTGAGATAGAACAGTCTTGAGAGACGGGGGTGAGATGAGGTTACAGTGAGACAGAGAACAGTCTTGAGAGACAGGGGTGAGATGAGGTTACAGTGAGACAGAGAACAGTCTTGAGAGACGGGTGAGATGAGGTTACAGTGAGACAGAGAACAGTCTTGAGAGACGGGTGAGATGAGGTTACAGTGAGATAGAGAACAGTCTTGAGAGACGGGGGTGAGATGAGGTTACAGTGAGATAGAGAACAGTCTTGAGAGACGGGGGTGAGATGAGGTTACAGTGAGACAGAGAACAGTCTTGAGAGACGGAGGTGAGATGAGGTTACAGTGAGACAGAGAACAGCCTTGAGAGACAGGGGTTAGATAACTAGGGGCTCCCTGGCTCTGTACCAAGAGTTGGAGTCTCCAGTGAATGGCATTGAGGTGCCTGCAAGCAGACTGCTACAAGGCTTGGGGTGAAACTGGAGAGACTGTAATGGAGGACAGGAAGGAGAGTGAAAATTGCCTGAGTACCGGACTGGTGTAGCCACTTGGGGTTGCAGGTTGAGAACTTCTTAGATATTGGTTATCGACACAAAGTGATGAGAATGGGCTAGAAGGGAGGGCTAAGAGGATCCATGTGAAGGAGCAAATTAGACTAGGTTTGGTGGAGTCCTTAGAGAATAGAAACTGTTTCATTTTTTTGTTTCACTAATATGAAAGTTAAATTTGAAGGACTAAATAAAAATGTAAGTAATTTCAATATATGAGACAAGTTACCAATAATAAGCAGATGTATTTGAAAACAGCACCAAATAGCCACATGTTGGGCAAAAGATAAGTTGGTGTTCATCCTCTGTCTTAGTTAGGGTTTCTCTTGCTGTGATGAAACACTATGATTACCAAAAGCAATTTGTAGACAAAAGGGCTTATTTCACTTACACTTCTATATCACAGTTTATCATTGAAGGCTATTGGGCAGGAACCTGGAGACAGGAGCTGATGCAGAGGCCATGGAGTTCAGCTTACTGATTTGCTCTTCATGGCTTACTCAGTTTCTTAAAACACACAAGACTACAAGCCCTGGAATGGTACTACCCACAGTAGGCTGGGCCTTCTCACATCAATCACTTAATTATAAAAAACCAAAACACCCTACATGCCTGTGGTTGTTTGAAAGAAAATGGCCCCCAAAGGGAGTGGCATTATTAAGGGAAGTGGCTTTGTTGGAGTGGATGTGGTCTGGTTAGAGATAGTGTGTCATGTGGGGATGGGCTTTGAGGTCTCCTATGCTCAAGCTACGCCCAGTGAGACAGTTCACTTCCTGTTGCCTTTGGATCAAGAGGTAGGCTCTCAGCTTCTTCTTCAGCATCATGTCTAACTGCATGCTGTAATGTCTTGCCATGATGATAATGGACTAAACTTCTGAAACTGTAAGCCACCCAATTAAATGTTTTACTTTATTAGAGTTGCTGTGATCATGGTATTTCTTCACAGCAGTAGAAATCCTAACTAAGACAGAAGTTGATACCAGGGACTTGGGTATTGTGATAGGCCTGACCATATTTTTGTTTGGAGTAATATGGACTTTGGGAGTTTGGGTTAGGAAAGAAGTGGAATACTTGGAAGACAATGGTGCTAAGAGTTATTTGAACTGTGGGAGTCTGTCTCAAGAGGTTTCAGAGGAGAGGAATATTAATATATTAGTGATCATTCTTGTGATATTTTGGTGAAGAATGTGGCTGCTTTTTGCTCTTGTCCACAAAGTTTGCCTGAGTCTAAAGTGAAGAGTTTTGGATTAATTCTGTTGGCAGAAGAAATCTCAAAACAGCTTAGTATCTGTTGTGTGATTGTTAGTGGTCACTCTTATACAGATTTATAATGAAAAGGAACAAGCTGAGCAAAGAAAATTACAAAATGTACAATTTGAGGATAAAAGGAGCACCAGAAAGTGGAATGGAGCTAAGTTCTATATTCAAGGAGATAAACAGATTAAGAAATGGAATAGAGGAAGTGATGACCTTAGGGCAAGATCCCACCCAGCTAAGTTTCCAACTTGTGTAAAGGAATTAAAGAAAAGCTTAGGGCTGGGTGTGGTGGTGCACACCTTTAAATCTCAGCACTTGGAAGGCAGAGGCAGGCAGATCTCTGGGTTTGAGGACAGTCTGGTCTACAGATCCAGTTTCAGGGCAGCCAAGCTTAGGCAGTGAAGGTATCTATTGAAAACAAAAAGCTAGTGAAGATGTAATTGAACAACAGGACCATGTTCCAGCCCCAGCAAGCAGCAGAACTTGGCAACTTCAGCCATGTGGTTCTAGCTTTAGACTCAAGGAGAGACTAAGGAAAGCCACTGAGGCTAGAAATGTGTTGGGGTGACCCTGAACGGAGGCCCAGAGAGGCCATTGCATGTGAAGTTGAAGCCTGGATTGCCTTGGAGACCCCAAGATGTTGGAGATGCCAGAGCTGTGGGATTCCTGCCAAGGAAAGCTTCAGACAGGATGTGGAGCCAGCCAAAGAGAGAGAAGTGTGCTGCAGTCAGCAAGTTGGGAAGGGAAGAGCCATCTAAGTCCTTTGACATCAGATACAGAGCTTCAGAGTTTTCCCTGCTGAGTTTCAGACTTGCTTTGGTCCAGTATTTCTTCACTATGCCTACTTTCCTCCATTTTGGAATGGTAACATGAATCTTAAAAGGTCTTATAATAAAAAACCCAGAGCCAGATATCAGGGTGAAAGCTGAAAGATCCAAGAAATAGAACAGCCAGCCACTACTTCTTACCTCTACAAAACCCTCAGTCTAAAGAGAGTGAGTTCCTGTTTCTTCACGCCTTATATGCCTTTCTCTGCCCAGACATCACTTCCTGGAATTAGAGGCATTTGTGCTTCCCAGTACTGGGATTAAAGGTGTGTGTCACCACTGCCTGGCTCTGTTTCCAGTGTGGCCTTGAACTCACAGAGATCCAGAGTGATAGGATTAAGGGTGTGTGCCACCACTGCCTGACCTCTATGTCTAATCTAGTGGCTGTCTTCTGATCCACCTGCAAATTTATTAGGGTACACAATATATCACCACATGGAATAGTAATGTATATTCTGTGTCATTATATATTGCAAATATGTGATCTGCTTTAAATAAAATTTTTTTATTAAGAATTTTTTTTCGTTCATTTTACACACCAATCAAAGATGCCCCTCTTCCCTCTTCCTAACCCCCCTCCCCCTGCCTCCCCCTCCCAACCCACCCCATTCTCCCTCCCACAAGAAGGCAAAGCCTCCCATGGGGAGGTACATCCAGTAGAGGTAAGTCCAAGCCCTTCCCCCTGCCTCAAGGCTGCATGAGGTGTCCCATCCCAGGTAGTGGGCTTCAGAAAGCCCTCTCATGCACCAGGGATGGATTCTGGTGTCTGCTTTTTGACTGGAATTTTACAGGTGGTTACAGTTAAGAGATTACATGAATTTCAGAAGAGACTTTGAACTTTAGTCTTTTATATAAGTTTGAGACTGTGATAGACTATAGTTTGAAGTTAGACTGAATGCAGTTTTGCATTGTAGTATGGCTACAAGTCTTTAGAGGCCAGGGACTAAAATGTGGTGGTTTGAAAGAAAATGGCCCCCAAAGGGAGTGGCATTATTAGGAGGTTTGACCTTATTGGAATAGGTATAACCTTGTTGGAGGAAGTGTGTGACTGTAGGGATGGGCTTTGAGGTCTCCTGTGTTCAAGCCAGTAAGACAGTTCACTTCCTGTTGCCTTTGGATCAAGATGTATACTCTCAGCTTCTTGAGCACCATTTCCAATGGCATGCTGCCATGTCTTGCCATGATGAAACTGTAAGCCACTGATTTAAATGTTTTCATTTATAAGAGTTGCTGTGCTCATGGTGTCTCTTCACAGTAATAGAAACCCTAAGACAAGGCCTGCCTACAACCCTATCTTATGGGGACTTCTTAATTGAGGTTCCCTCCTTGTCAAGTTGACACAAAATGAGCCAGCATACCCTCTGGGTGGTTTCTGCCCTCTGCTAGGAGCAAAACTATAGAGTTCAAAACATGCATCTCAGTGTTTATAGATAGGGACTGTGTTTGGCTTTATTAGTGCTTCAGATATAGTCTGATGTTTCTTTTAAATTTTTGCGTTCAATTTTGTGTGTGCATGTGTGACTTCATGGTGGTTTGTGCATGTGAGGGCAGGTCCTGAGAAGAGAGTGTTGGATATTTTGGAACTGGAGTTAAAGGTGGTTGTGGTCCTCTTGACATGGTTCTGGGAACCAAACTTGGGTCTTTTATAAGAACAATATGTCTCTTAATTGTTGAACCAGTTTTCCAGCTCTTAAGTGTCTTTTTCCAAACAATGTATTCATCAATTTTTATTGTTTGTATGGTGTGTGTGTGTGTGTGTGTGTGTGTGTGTGTGTGTGTGTGTGTGAGAGAGAGAGAGAGAGAGAGAGAGAGAGAGAGAGAGAGAGAGAGAGAGAGAGAGAGAGAGATGGTGTAAGCATGGAGAGGAGAGAGGAAAACTTTGTGGTTGTTTCTCTCCTTCTACCTTCATGTATAATGTAGGAATCAAGTTCAGATTGCCAGGTTGTGCAGCAAGCATTTTACTCACTGAGCTGTCTTGGTAGCTCCATAGTTAGGTTTTTTTTTTTTTTTTTTTTTGGTAAATTTATGCTGAAGTTGGCCATGATGGTGGTAGATGTATGTAATTCCAGTACTTGGGAAGTACTAGCAGGATGCTTAGGGCTTCAGGGTCAGTCTCAACTGCATATTTAGTATGAAGCCAGCCTGGACTGTAGGAGACTTGGTTCAAACTAACAAAACAAACAAACAACCCCATTTGATGTTCTGGTTTTAATCTTTTGCAGCAAAAGTAAGTGAGCCAGGTGTTAATTTTTATTGTCTTCTATATTGTGATCCCATTGAGGAGTGCCATTTACCACATCAGAATTTAGGGTCAAAATGCCTAAAGCTTTAGTTCATTACTTAAGTAGATGATTGGAACAATTCTGTGGTTTTTTTCTTTCTGAGTCTTGTTTGTTTTATGACATATTTATACATTTATTGATTTAGTATGTGTTACTGGATGGGGGAAGGACTCATGTCACAGTATGAGTGTGGAGGTAAGAGGACAACTTTCAAGAGTTGACTTTTCTCTGTCTCCCATATGGGTCCCAGAGATTGCACTCAGGCTGCCATGTCTAGCTGTAAGCACTTTTACCTGCTGAGTCATCTTATTGGTCCTAAATCTAGATTCTTTTGTTTCTTTTTAATTTGTTTATTTATTTTATGTGTAGGAGTGTTTTGCTTGTGTATTTGTGTTCCATTTGTGGTGCCTGTGGAGGTCCAAAGAGGATAACTTAGAGTTATGGATGGTTGTATGCCACTATGTGGTTGCTGGGAACTGAACCCAGGTCCTCTGCAAGAGCAACAGCACTCTAACCACTGAACCATCTCCCCAGCCCTCTGAATCTAGGTTTTTGAACATAAATGCAGCTGAAAGTTAGACCTGAATAAACACACAGAGGCTTATATTATTTTTAAACTATATGGCCTAATGGTTTAGGCTTCTCGTTAACTAGCTCTTACATCTTAAATTAACCCATTTCTATAAATCTATATTTTGCCACATGGCTTGTGGCTTACTGGTACTTTACATCTTGCTTCTTCTGGTGGCAGCCAGCAGCATCTCCTCAGGTCTCTTTCTCCTCTCTCTAGTTAGAATGTCCCTCCTAACCTTATTCTGCCTCACCATTGGCCAAACAGCTTTTTTTTAATCAACCAATCAGAGCAACACATATTCACATCATACAGAATGACAATCACATTAATGTTGCTAATGATAGGAGCACTTGAAGCCTTAGGATAGTTAATTTAAATTTTTTTATTTTTATTTTTGTCTCTGAATGTCTGTGTGAATGTATCCCATGAAGGTATCCACAGAGGCAGAAGAGAGTGCCTGATCACCTGGAGCTGAAATTACAGGTGTTTGTGATCAGCCCAACATGGGTGCTGAAAACTGTACTCAGATCCTCTAGAAGAGCAGCAAGTGCTCTTAACTGCTCAGCCATCTCTCCAGCCGATGTGTTATCATTTTTAGTGGCTTTCACTCATATCACCATCAGAAAGAGAGAGAGCTAATTATGCTGCTTTATTATTGATAGATAAGATTTGCTGATGATCCATGTCTTCAAGAATGCAAGTAACGATGTAGGAAGAGGAAAGATCACCACTGGGCCACTTATATATGTAAACTGCCTACACGTGTCCTTCAAATTCTGGAAGAAAGTGTTCCAGTATTTCACCACCATCCTTTCAGGATGGAAGCCATCAATGTGTCTCATGGTAAGTCTTGCTCATGTGTGTGCTCCTTGTACAGATGGAATAGGTGTTGCTGCTCTGGGCTTGGTATTGTCATGCTGCATCTCAGGGGTGCTTCTGTGGTTTGAATATGAAATTACCCCAGTGATTTACAGGAGCCCTTGGTTCCCAGCATGTAGTGCTGTTTGGAAAGGTTGTAGGACTTTCAGGAGGTGGAGCTCTGCTGGAGGAAGTTGGATGGCCTGGAGGTTTTGTAGCCCAGCCCTACTTCCTGTTCGTTCTCTCTTTGTCGACTGCTGATGTAATGGAACCAGCCAGCCTCCCACTCCTGCCGCCACGCGCTCCCCCGTAGAGAGAGGAGATCACCACTGGCCACTTGTGTGTATAAATTACCTAGACATGTCCTTCAAAGTCTGGAAGATAGTGTTCCGGTATATTTCAAGGATTATATCCTCTTGAACTATAAGCCAAAATAAACTCTCCGTTGAGTTGCTTCTTTTTTATTTTTTAAAAAGATTTATTCATTTTATTTTTTTTATGTGTTTGCCTCCATGTGTGTCTGTGGACCCCATTTATGACCTGTGGAGGTCATAAAAGTATTAGATCTTCTGGAACCGGAATTATAGATGGCTGTGAATTACTATGTAGGTACTAGGAACTGAACATAGGTCCTCTATAATAGCAACAAGTGCTCTTAATAATTGAGCTATCTCTCCAGCCTCCAAAGTTGTTTCTCTTGGGTATTTTTATCATAGCAACAAGAAAAATAGCTAATATAGATGGCTGAAATTGGCAAGAGTTGCTGAAGTTGTCTGTTTTATAAGCCAGCTTGCTGATATGTGTCCTTTGGTTATGGGTGCTACTTGATTTCATTCATGAGTTCCTTTACCATGTACAGTTAATAGGTCCTGTTTCTAGGGCTTATTGTTCTTTACCTGTAAAAAGGCTGATATACTTTTCCTCATGGGCAGTGTGGCTCACCATTCCTTTTTTCTGAGGTTGACTGCTCTGGCACTGTGTGGTGGTTCTGTATGCATGTGAGATGAGAAGCAATAAGATGAGACGAGATGAGTTTTGTGTGTGTGTGTGTGTGTGTGTGTGTGTGTGTGTGTGTGTGTGTGTGTGTGAGAGAGAGAGAGAGAGAGAGAGAGAGAGAGAGAGAGAGAGAGAGAGAGAGATTGATTGATTTCCTGTGTTGGATTATATGGGGATTTTGAACTAGGATAGGATGACATCCATGTTTGTAAGTGTGAGAATTATGGATAACTCTGGTTTCTTTTTTCCCCACTAGGTTCATTTTCTAGGGACCCATGCTACTTTTATAATGAAAGGACAGAGATGGACAGGATGGTGTCTGACTGCCTGACAAATAGTTACCAGGTGTGACTAAAGCGTATCCTGCCATTACACCCATAAGGCTGACACATTTCCATGTAGGCAGACATTTTTCTCCAGAGTTTCTGGAACAAAATAAAACTTTATTCGAGGACTGAGTGATTAGTTGTATTTCTTCATTACTATATCCCCTCAAACTGTAAGCCAGAATAATTCCTTCCTCCCTGAAGTTGCTTCTTGTCATATATTTTATCATGTCAATGAGAAAAGTAAACTTTTATATTGGTTTAGGATTACTGTGAAATCATTCCAGTATTTCAGTAATTTGTAATTAATCTTCACCTTCATGACCCTGGTCATGTGTATTTCTGATTTTATTGTGTTCTGATAGTTGATAAAGAGGATGAATGTTCCCCTTTCTGAAAGACGTTATTCACCTGTCACCATTTATCAAGTGTATGCAGAGTGTTTAGCATGTTTAAATAGAAGGAAATAAATGAGAAAGAGTATCTGGTCTGGTTGTGGGTGAGATAATGGGATGTTTCAAGAAAGATGTAAGGATGGAGTCTAGGCACTAGATTAGTGGTGTATGTCTTCAATCCCAGCACTGGGTAGGTAAAGGTGAGAAAATAGTTTAGGGTCAGCCAACCTGGCCAACCCTGTCTTTAAAAGTAAGATGTGAAAGTGAAAATTAATAGTAGTGAGATGGATATAAAGAGTGCCTAGGTCTATCCACTGAACTCTGGCATAGACTGCTGGAGAACTCCCAGCTCTTTGTAACATTGAGTTTCCATCCTCAATCTCCTGTGACCTTGGATGGAGATGTTAGTTGGCTCAAATCCAAGTGTGTGTGATTGTAGGAGTCAGTGACCTTTGAGGATGTGGCTATAGACTTCACCCAGGAGGAGTGGACTTTATTGGACACAAAACAAAGGAACCTTTACAGAGAGGTGATGCTGGAGAACTACCAGAACCTGGCCACAGTAGGTGAGGTTCCCTCATTCCCTGTAGACGCTCACAGAACAAAAATATTTGTGTATTTTTCTAATTATATTTTTTTAACTTTATGGTGTGTGTGTGTGTGTGTGTGTGTGTGTGTGTGTGTGTGTGTGTGTGTGTGTGTATCATAGTCCACAAGTGGAGTTCAGAGGACAGCTTTTGGGAGTCATCTCCTCCTATCACGTGAGTTGTAGAGCTGGAACCTAGGTTGTCAGGCTTGGCATCAAGCATCTTTACCTGCTGAGCCATCTCACCTATGAGGTTTCTGTGTTTGAGGGTTGGTGATGGCTGTTCTAAGGACTGAAAATAACAGAGGGCTAGACAATAACAAAAGACCAGGCATGGTGGCACATGCTTTAATCCCAGTGTTAGGGAGGCAGAGGCAACTCTGTATTTGAGTTCAGCCTGGTTTACATAGTGAGCTCCAGAACAGCCGGGACTACATACAGAGACTCTCTCAAAAGACAAAACAAAGCAAAAAACAGGAGAGAGAGAGAGAGAGAGAGAGAGAGAGAGAGAGAGAGAGAGAGAGAGAGAGAGAGAGGCAGAGAGGCAGAGAGACAGAGAGACAGACAGAGGAGAAGAGAAACAGAGGTCTCAAACTCTGCCCTACTGTGTTTTAATCAGTTGTGGTGCTTTTTAAGACACAGTCCTAAAATCACCAGTGTTGCTCTTCTGCTCTACTAAAAAGTACATTTTCAGACTACCTTTGACCAACTGAATCAGAAACATTTAGTTTGGTGCCTTGATCATCTCTGTTTTAACAGTTCCTCCATATGATTCTGATGCACTGAAATATTTAATACTAGTGTAATTTTTTTTCCATAATAACAAAGATCTTGTGGATGTGGTGACACATGCCTTTCATCCTAGCATTCCAGGAAGTAGAGACAGGTATATCTCTGTGATTTTAAAGCCAGTCTGGGTCTACAAAGTTTTAGACCAGCTAGAGACACACAGTGGAGAAACCTGTCTCAAAATTTTTTTCTTTCACTTTCTTTTCTATTTGATTAATATTAATGCTTAAAAAGTTCTGTTTACATTTATTTTTTTGTTTGTCACAGCACACATCTAAAAGTCAGTAGTCAATTTGTGGGAGTTCTTTTCTTCCACCATGTCCCAGACAGGTAAATCAGGTGGTCATGCTTAGTGTCAAGCGTTTTTACTTGGTGAGCTGTCTCAGTGTTAGTGTTTTGTCTTGTCCTTGTAACCATCACTTTAGGCTTTAAGGGAAAGAAACCAGTACCTATTGACTATAAAAGGGGTATTTACATGTTGGAGTCTTCAGCAGTATTTCATTGCTGTTTCTGAAACCATAGTTTGTAAGTCATGGAAAGGTATACCCTTTCTTGCTTGATCTGCTTTCATGAATGCATCTTTCTTCATGTATAGGATGTCAGCTCATCAAACCTAGCTCAAACTCTTGTTTGGAGGCAGAAGAGTTTAGAGTAGTTTAGAGAGGAGTTCACCAAGGTAAATGTTTGGGAGTTCAGTTTATTTGGAGTACAGTAGGGACATCCCCACCCCAACCCAATTCTGTGGATGGCATGGCAAGCTAAGCTAGTGCTCTGCCACTAAGGTGTATTACCAAGAAGTGAAAACTTGAGTCAGGAGGCTGAGGCCATTGGACTTGAAAGTTTTAGGAGATGCTTCCAAACTCCATTACTTTACTTAGAATTTTTTATAATCTCAATAGTCCAAATCTTTCTTTCCTCCCTTAATAATACTGTCTCTGTTTACCAGTGCATTTAAATTTCATAGTAAATCATTCATTTCTAAATTTTGACTGCCTATTCTCTTTGTAATTATATTTTATGTTTATGTTTCTATTGTTATCATCATTATTATTGACTATTGGATCCAGGGCCTCTTAAAAATATTATTGTTTTAAGTTTTATGTGATGCATATGGGACTGTGTGAGTTCATGTGTGCCTTGTGCCTACAGGTGCCTGTGGTAGTCAGAAGGGGGTGTCAGGTCCCCTGGAATGAAGTCAGAAGTAGTTGTGAGCTGTCTGATGTGGGTCCTGGGGACCGAATCTGGGTGTTTTATTTATTTATTTTTAAGCAAGAACAGCAAGTGGTCTTAGCCTCTGAACCATCTTTCTAGCTCCTAGGGCCTCTTTTATTTTGACACAGACCTATATCCCAGCCTGTAAAATCCTAGACCTAGCCAAGTTGCTAACATAACATAGCTTTGTTTTTAACTTGTTTAATATGATTACAAATTCAAATTAGATGTGTAATTATTAATGCTTATTTCTCTGTGGAAGCACTTACATGGTTCTTGTTGTTTAACTTCAGAATGGGCTATGCGACTTAACACCAGAGGGACAATGTTTCAGCAGGATATTTTTCAGTTAAAAATATCAAATGAGATACAACTGGTAAGAGTCACAAGATATTTCATATTTTCTTCACTAAAATAGACTAGGTATTTCATGTAAATTTCATTAAAATCCTTCCAAATAAAGAGGTATTAGAAAGATGTTCTAATTCTAGTTTGAAACTTGAGTTCCCATAAGCTCGTATTCCTACCTATAGTTATAGATATTGGGCTTTTAAAACAATTTCATGAAAGCACAGGGAGCCTTTCAGAATTAGAGCAGAAGGCATAAGATTCTTGCAATAGGATTTTTTCATTCACATTGAGTGAAATACATGTAATTAAAATTGGAAAAACTTTCATCCTCATCATGTTCATGTCTTTAGATGAGTGAAGTATACTAATAAATTTGAAAAAATTTTAATATATTATTATTTTCTTTTAATCAACAGTTAAATAGCCACAATGGAAAGGAGCTGTGTGACTTTAAGCCACATGAAGACAACTTCAAAGAACCTTCATGTAGTCTGACACACAAAGGTATTCAAAACAGAGGAAACATTTATGATTGTGTTCAGTATGGACAAGCCATTCCTACTCGGCCTGAGGAAACCTCTTCTGCAGACAAAGGTCCTGAATTAAGCCAGTATGAAAAAGACATCAGTGTGGCTGCAAGTGCTGCTTATCAGACAACATGTGTACAAGCCAAATTCCTCAAATCTGGTGAATTTCAGCAAGCCTTGGATAGTCAGTCATACCCTCAGGCATCTGGGAGAACTCACAGTGAAGACAAACTCTTTAAATGGGTACAGTGTGGTGATGCTTTTAACCCAGCTATGGGTCAAACATGCACTGGAAAAAAATCCTATGAATGTAATGAATGTGGGAAAAGTTTTAAATATTCTGCCAACCTTAATATTCATATGCGTACCCACACTGGGGAGAAACCTTATCAATGTAAGGAATGTGGGAAAGCTTTTTCTAGGTGTTACCCACTAACTCAGCACTTAAAAACTCACACTGAAGAGAAGCCCTTTGAATGTAAGGTTTGTGGAAAATGCTTTAGAAATTCCTCATGCCTTAATGATCACTTTCGAGTTCACACTGGAATAAAGCCCTATAAATGTAAGGACTGTGGCAAAGCCTTCACAGGGCGCTCTGGCCTTAGTAAACATTTACCAACACATACTGGAGAGAAGCCTTATAAATGTAAGGAATGTGGGAAAGCCTTTACTTCAACCTCAGGCCTTATAAAACATATGAAAAGTCACATGGGGGAGAGACCCTTTGAATGTGATCATTGTGGAAAAGCTTTTGCTTCTTCCTCAACTCTTATTACACATTTGAGAACACACACTGGAGAGAAGCCCTTTGAGTGTAAAGTATGTGGGAAAGCATTTACATGTTCCTCCTACCTTCGCATTCACATGAGGACTCACACTGGAGAGAAGCCCTATGTATGTAAGGAATGTGGCAGAGCCTTCACTGAGCGCACAAGTCTTACTAAACATTTACGAACACACACTGGAGAAAATCCCTTTGAATGCAGTGTGTGTGGAAAAGCATTTGCATGTTCTTCCTACCTTCATAATCACATACGGACTCACACTGGAGAGAAACCTTATATATGTAAGGAATGTGGAAAAGCCTTTACTGTTTCTTCACATCTAAGTAAACATGTAAGAATTCACACAGGAGAGAAACCCCATAAGTGTGAGGAATGTGGGAAAGCATTCACTGTGCGTTCTGGTCTCACAAAACATATACGAACTCACACAGGGGAGAAGCCCTATACTTGTAAAGAATGTGGGAAAGCCTTTACTACATCTTCAGGCCTCCTTGAACATATAAGAAGTCACACAGGAGAGAAACCATATGAATGTGACCAGTGTGGAAAGGCCTTTGCTTCTTCTTCATATCTTATTGCACATCTGAGAATTCATACTGGAGAAAAACCCTTTGAGTGTAACGTGTGTGGGAAGGCATTTACATGTTCCTCCTACCTCCACATTCACATGCGAACTCACACTGGAGAGAAGCCCTATGAATGTAAGGAGTGTGGGAAAGCTTTTGCTGTTTACTCACATCTAAGTAAACATGTAAGAATTCACAGTGGGGAGAAAGCCTATAAATGTAAAAGTTATGGAATACCTTTCAGTAGTTCTCATCTTTCAGGACATATAAAAACCCTTGAGATAAATTCTTTGGTTGGAAGGAATGAAGAGACTGCTTTAGGAAGTTCTATTGCTTTAACAATGAATTCAAATTCACAGTGGCAAGAAAGCTTATCAGTGTAAGCTATTTGTAAAGTGATTATTTATATACTAGTTGGCTTTAAAGATGTGAAAGAACTCATGTTGCAAAGATGCTTCATGAACTTAAAGAGTATGGGAAGTCATCAGAATGTTCAAAATCAAGTTCACATAAACCCACTTTGAATCTTCACAGTGTCAGGAACTGGAAAGCCTTCACTGTTTCATGGGCTTTTTAGAAGTATGTGAGAGAAACTATTGATACACAATGTGGAAAATTGTATTTTTGCTCAGTGCTTTGATTACCTACGGTGGAGGATTTTGTGAAAGTAAGAAATGTTGGAAAGTAATTATTTACATTAGTCATCAACATTCAATAAACATGAAGTGGTTCACGCTTGGAAATATGTGTGTATAGAATATGGAGGTTGTTTCTTTGTCTTAAGATCTTGTATACTAACAGAAACTTGGCTTTCTTGATAGTTTTATAAATTTGTTTTAACCATTTTTTTGCATTTTCAGTATTTGAGATATTTTTAATATTTGCACTTAATGACTTTCCAGTCTTAAAATCTATTTAAGATGTATAAGATTCTGTGGAGTATATACACCACAAAACAATTATCAGTTTAATTAAAATGTAATACAGTAATTTGGTTTTGGTGTTATGAAGCAATTTTTACTATCTTAGAAAATTCAGGTAAAGTACATTGTTAACTATATTCATCAACTGAACTCTTAAGTTATCTTGTAACTGAAAGTTTATAACATTTAACAATAACTCATAAACATTAACTCTTAGCTCTTGATAACCACAATTACATTTTTTTCTTCTGTTTGACTGTATCACCCTCTTTTGAAGACAGGGTCTCACTATGTATTCTGACTATCTTGTAACTTACTATGTAGACCAGCCTGGCTTGAACTCACAGAGATCTTCTGCCTCCCAAGTGCTGGGATTAAATGCACACATAACCTCATCCATTTATGCTCCATATTTAAATATGATAATGTATTTTTAGTTTTTGTTTTGGTTTATTTTGACATAACAAAATGTCTTCTAGTTTCATGCCTGTTGTCTTGCATGACAGAATTTCCTTTAAAAACAAAAAGGGTAGACATTCTACTCTTTACAAACAGACTCAAAACCTTTGTATGTATGTGTCCATGTGATGTGAGTGTGCATGTATCTCTGTATGAGTGTGGGCTCTACAGTGTGCATATAGAGGTCAAGGGAGAACCTTGGGTTTCATCCTTGCCTTCCACCTTAAAACAGTCAATTTCTCATCTTGCCAGTTCCTATGGAAGTTTCTTTACACAAATGAACACTTAGGTTGTTTCCATACTCTGTTGTTGGAAATAAATTGAACTGCTACATTGAACATAGATTGCAGATATCTCAGTAAGCATTCCTTTTATGCCCATAATCAGTTTGTTGGATTATTTAGTTGGTGTATTTATAGTTTTATGAGGAGCTTTGACACTGTTTTTCAGATAGCTCTACCAATTTTACTTCCATTCAGAATGACAGTATATGCAAACATTTTTGTCTTTCTTATTTAGATGCTTTTTATTTCTTTTTCTTAATTGGCTACTTTTACTTAGTTGGCTACAATCTACTTAATTGGCTCAAAGTTTCAGTATCATGATGAATATAAGGGATGCTGTTGTTCTTGATCTTAAAGGAAACGTTTTTGAGTTTTTACCGATTATGATGATAGTCACTGGCTTGTCATACATATACAGTCATTAACAAATTAAGGTGCAATCATTTCTATATTAAATATATTAAATATTTGTTGAGAGTATCATGAAAGAATGTTGACTTTTTAAGTGCCTTTTATTTTTGTAACTTTTTCTATGGTGATTTACTTATTCTGTTATATGATGTGTGACAGACACCTGGTTATTGCATATGTTGAATAAACATTGCATTATAGGTGTGGATCAAAATCATAGTGCATGATCCTTTTATAAAATAGGTGCTTCAAATGTGATGATTAAATTCATCTATCAAAAGATAGACATGGACTGACAAGATGGCTCACTAGTTAAAGGCACTTGGCATCAAGCCTGACAACTTGAGTATGATTCTCATAACATCCATGATAGAAGGACTCTTGAAGGTTATCCTCTGGCCTCCATATTCATGACACATTGTGACATGAGCACACACATCTACAAAACAAATAAATGTGAATATAAAAGACACGAGGAGCCCATAGGCTACTCTGGCAAGGAAAGCAGGTAGGCTAACTGCAGATCTTCGTCTTTCCCTCTGCTTCTCCAAATCCAGTTCCTCAATCTATCCCCAGCTCTGCAGCAGACCTTCTTCTGTGGCCTGTCTTCCTTCCAACCTCCTTCTCCAGTAGATCACACTGTTTTTTCCCCTCCTACCTTCCCTTTTACAACTCATTGGTTTGTCCCTACCCTCAACTCCAGGAGGCACTGTTCCAGCCAGGGAAACAGGCAGGCTCACTGCAGATCTTCACCTCTCCCTCCATTTCTCCAAATCCAATCCCCCAGTCTCACCCCCAGCTCTGTAGCAGACCACCTATTACTGCCTCTTATTCTTAACTAAGCAGATCTTGGTGGAACACCCTGCTTTCCTCCCTCCTATGAACCCCTTTAGTCCCCCTTCCTAGCCAATCCCTATTCCTAAGTGTCAGCTCCCAATACCTAGAAATACATTTTACCTGGAGCCCCTATGGCCACACATATTAGGATACCAGAAGAATTTCCCACTTGGCAACATAGGACCACCACCACACTCTCCTAAAAAACCAGGGAAGGGAACAGAAACGGAGGAACAAAACACCCATTCAATAAACACAAGGCCAGATATCAGCACCTAGAATTGGAACCTTCCTAAACCCATGCCTAGATACCATCTTAGAAACATACTAACAGCTAGGACAGTATGAGACCATGAGAGCCTGGCAACTCAACCACAGTAGGTCCTAAGTATTGCACCATAACTGAAGCACAAGAATAAGACCTTAAAGTAGAAGAAATGAGTCACCTAAAGGAATTTATAAAGACACAAATATTTGACAGATAAGAATAAAACAGTTTAAGAACTGAAAGTAGAAATTGAGCCAATAAAACCCAAACTGAGGAAATCAGGAAATGAAAAGTTTAGGAACTTGAACAAGAACCTCAGTGTGAGTGCCCACAGAACCTCAGCTTGTGACTTGTTTTTATCTTGACTCAGGGTAAGAGAGTCTGAGCTTGTTTTTCTCCCCCACCCCTACAAGACTGCATAATAGGATGTTTTGGCCAAAGGCATGCTTAGCAAGTGTCTTACACTTCAATGACTTAATCACAGGATGCTTTGCCATAAGGTGTGGTAACTAGATGCCTTGAGTACTAAGGAGGTGTTTATACTTGACTGTACTTTGTATCTTCAACTGTGATGTCCTTGAAAGGGGGAGGTCTTTTTGCCCCCTTGCTTTGGGTGTATAAAGTTTGTGAGTAATAAACTCAGTTGTCTGTGGTATTGACCCAGAGCCCTCCCAAAGGTATCCTTTGCTTCTGTTTTTTTTTTCTTCATCTACATCTATATTTCAAAGCTATCATTTCTCCAATTCTACCCTCTCCTTTCAGAACCATTTGACAGGTTGGGCAAGTCTTGACACCTCAGAGGCAAGCATTACCAGTAGAATACAAGAGATGAAAGAGAATCTCATGTTGTAGGATAATTGTTTTGTATACTGGGAAGATGTGTTTTTGATAAGGTACCTTCTGATTGGTTTAATAAAGAGCTGAATGTCCAAAAGATAAGCAGGAGAGGATAGACAAGATATCCAGGGAGAGAGAGAACTAGGAGGCTTATAGATAAAACCAGCAATACACCAGGGAGATATTGAAGAGGTTGGACATGTGGTACAGAGTAGAGGTAACTAAACCACATGGCAGAACACATTAATAAAAGCAGATTAAGTTATAAGAGCTAGTGGGACAAGCCTAAGCTAATGGCCAAGCTTTCATAATTAATAAGAAGTCTCTGTTTTGATATTTGGGGGCTGGTGATCCAAAGAAAGTCTGACAAGAAAGCTTGCTACATATGGAGCCCAATATCTGGCCATGAATATTCACATAAGGCTTGAGAAGCTAAAACAAAAGTTCTGAACAAGCAGCTTCCTGATGACTGTGGTTGCTTGGTGACATACAGAGGCATGGCTCTTTTAAGAGGCCCTACTATTCAGCTGAGTACTTGAGCAGCTAGCACTGGGTACAAATGTCTGCCACAGGTGGACATAGCAAATTTCCAGAGCTAGAGTAGGTAAATGTGGCTACAGGGCTGGTATCAATAGGCATGAGGCTAGGCACTTATGGAACCAAGTGGGGGCAGAGCCAGCCATCAGTGCACCATATGTTAAGCAGAGCCAAACTTGGCAGTAGTTTAGCAGTTTAAGATTTGGCACACATAGTCAGAGGAGGCTACAGATGTGCAGAAAGTCAGGTCCCAATTAAGAAAATCTCTGAATAGATATAATATGCTTTAAAATTCTTAAATGCTGAAGAAAGAAAAGAAAATGGATATAGACAATCATAGAAAAATAAATAGTTGCTGGGTGGTGGTGGCGGAGGCACATGCCTTTAATCCCAGCATTTGGGAGGCAGAGGCAAGTGAATCTCTGTGAGTTTGAGGCCTGCTTGGTCTGCAAAGCAAATTCCAGGATAGCCAGAGCTACATGGAGAAACCCTGTCTTGAAAAACCAAAAAGAGTTTAATAATCTTTTAAGAAAGAGTAAAGTAATAGTAGAAAAAAAATAAAGGCCATATAAAGATGGGAAATACACAGGGTGTCTGGATCATGTATGGTATTTTGTTGACTTCAAATTTTTCTAAATGCTAATGTACAAAAAACAATAGCTGCTGAAGATATTGGTTATGGAACTGCTAAATTAAACCAATCTATATATTTTAAGAATGTCTTAACTTCAGAATGGAAGTAAAAATACATGTTGTATTGGGGGAGAGGATTTGCTTTTGTTAAACAGGAAACAAAGAGCTACGGAGTTCTTCAAAATTAATAAAGACCAGATTTGATCAGGGGAGACCTGAAAATCTTGGCTACAGACATGAAGAAAAAAACCAAGAAAAACTACAAAACAGGTGATGTATATGCTGATACCTCTACATGGGAACATCTCTGAGACTGGATGAGACATGATAAATCTTGTTGGCTACAGAGTCCTCATGACAGTTTGGTTACACAGTCCAAACAGACTTAAAAAGTTGACAGATTTTTTTTTACCTTCTCATAGAACAAAAAAAATCTTTAGTTGACTTGTGCACACCACACATCCCATACTTGTGTTAATGAGGATACATATGTTACCTTTAAAAGTTTGTGTGTTTTTAGAAAAAGGGACCAGACACCAATGAGGATAAGACAATTGGCTCAAGTCATCCAGCCTCTCAGAATGCCTCAGTTGCAGTATCCTCAAAAATCTATATCCAGAACACCTTTAAAGTTGCTAGCTGAGATGGTCCAACCTCACAGACTACTCCAGCCAAACTTCAGATAAACTTACCACTTTCCCATCACACATAGACTGGACAACAGATGATTCAGCTAGCTCTTCCAGGACTTGATCATTATTTTCTTGGGGTCCCCTAAAGATGTCATCACCCCTCATCAACAGGAATCAGTCTGGAAGATACAACATTCACATTTCTACAAGGTAGGGTGGGTGATTTTGGTCATTCAGTGGGTTATGGATGTTTGTCATCATTTAGGGGATTTGGTTTCAAATTGTTACTGGTCATGATAAGGGAGGAAACTAAATGAGAGAGGTTGGATTCAGGGATCTCTTTCTGAAGGGAAAAAGGGGGAATATAGTATAGAAATGATAGGAAAAAGTAGATTATTGAATCTACTACTAGTAGAACTACTAGTCTCAAGTATTTTTACATTGATAAGGAATTTTGTAATTGATACAATTTTAAGAATTTTTTATACTGTATATATGTCTCTACTCTTGTTTAAGATATTATACCTATGTAGCTCATTCAATAGTGTAGTGTAAATTTCTAGTCCTTGAAAGTTATTATAAACTATTTAAGATAATTAAGAAATACAGGCTAGTAGTTAGTCATCTATAACAATCAAACTTGTAGTCATGTTAGTTATGTTTTCAAGGTTAAACAGAGATATATCTTAGTGCTGCAAGCCACAGGAAAATGTAGTGGAATTCAGCTACTATCACAAAAGCTACTACTTGGAAAAGTCAAGAAAGGAGCCAGGCATGAGAGCAGAATAGAAGCTATGTAGAGAATTGTGTTGTTATTTTTATGGGGATTGCATTGAATCTGTAGATTGCTTTTAGTAAGATTGCCATTTTTGTTATGTTAATCCTACCTATCCATGAGCATGAGAAATCTTTCCATTTTCTGATATCTTCTTCAATTTCTTTCTTCAGAGACTTAAAGTTCTTATCACACAGGTCTTTCACTTGCTTATATGTTACCCCAAGGTATTTTATGTTATTTATGGCTATTGTAAAGGGTGATGTTTCTCATCCCATTTATCATTTGTATATGGGAGGGCTACTGATTTTTTTTTGAGTATCTTGTATCCTGCCACCTTACTGAAGGAGTTTATCAACTCTAGGAGTTCCCTGATAGAATTTTTGGGGTCACATATGTATACTATCATATCGTCTGCAAAGAATGAAAGTTTGGCTTCTTCCTTTCCAATTTGTATCTCCTTGATCTCCTTTTGTTGTCTTACTGCTCTAGCTAGAACTTCAAGTACTATGTTGAATAAGTATGGGGAGAGCGGACAGTCTTGTCTTGTTCCTGATTTTAGTGGAATCACTTTGAGTTTCTCTCCATTTAATTTGATGTTGGCTGTCAGCTTTCTGTAAATTGTTTTTATTATGTTTAGGTATGTTCCTTGTATTCCTGATCCCTCTAGAACCTTTATTATGAAGGGGTGTTGGATTTTTTCAAAGGCTTTTTCAGCATCTAATGAGATGACCATGTGTTTTTTTTCTTTCAGTTTGTTTATATGGTGTATTACATTGACAGACTTTCATATGTTGAACCATCTTTGCATCCCTGGGATGAAGCCTACTTGGTCATGGTGGATAATTTTTTTTTGATGTGTTCCTGGATTCAGTTAGCCAGTATTTTATTGAGTATTTTTGCAACAATGTTCATGAGGGAGATTGGTCTGTAATTCTTTTTCTTTGTTGCATCTTTGTGTGGTTTGGATATCATGGTAACTGTAGCCTCATAAAAAGAATTTGGTAATGTTCCTTCTGTTTCTATTGTGTGGAACAATTTGAATAGTATTGGTATTAGTTCTTCTTTGAAAATCTGGTAGAATTCTGTGCAGAAACCATCTGGTCCTGGGCTTTCTTTTTCTTTTTTTTTTTTGGTTGGGAGACTTTTAATGACTATTTCTATTTCCTTAGGCATTATTGGTCTATTTAAATAGTTTATCTGGTCTTGATTTAACTTTGGTATGGGGTACCTGTCCAGAAAATTGTCCATTTCTTTCAGATTTTCCAATTTTGTTGGGTACAGGTTTTTGCAGTATGACCTGATGATTCTCTGGATTTCCTCATTGTTTGTTGTTATGTCTCCCTTTTCATTTCTGATTTTGTTATTTTGGATGCTCTCTCTCTGCTTTTTGGTTAATTTGGATAAGGGCTTGTCTATGTTGTTGATTTTCTCAAAGAACCAGTTCTTTGTTTCATTGATTCTTTGTATTGTTCTCTTTGTTTCTATTTTATTGATTTTAGTTCTCAGTTCGATTATTTCCTGGCATCTGTTTCTCCTGGTGAATTTGCTTCCTCTTGTTCTTGAGCTTTCAGGTGTGCTGTTAAGTCACTAGTGTGAGATTTCTCCAACTTCTTTATGTGGGCATTTAGGGCTATGAATTTTCCTCTTAGCATTACTTTCATGGTGTCCCATGAGTTTGGGTATGTTGTACATTCATTTTCATTGAATTTCTTTCTTTATTTTTTTCCTTGACCTATTGGTGATTCAGTTGGGCATTTTTTATTCAGTTTCCATGAGATTGTAGGCTTTATGTAATTTTTGTTGTTGTTGAGATCTAACTTTAAGCCATGGTGGTCTGATAAGATAACAGGAGATTATTTTAATTTTTTTGTATCTGTTGAGATTTGCTTTGTGACCAAGCATGTGGTCATTTTTGGAGAAGGTTCCATGGGGTGCTGAAAAGAAGGTATATTATTTTGTTATGGTGGAATGTTATGTAAATATCTATTAAGTCCATTTGAGTCATAACTTCTCTTAGTTCCCTTATTTCTCTGTTAAGTTTCTGTCTGACAGACCTGTCCAATGGTGAGACTGGGTGTTGAAGTCTCCCACTACTAGTGTGTGGGGTTTGATGTGTGATTTAAGGTTTAGTAATGCTTCTTTCACAAATGTGGGTACCCTTGTATTTGGGGCATAAATGTTCAGAATTGAGACTTCATCTTGATGGATTTTCCCTATGTTAAATATGTAATGTCTTTCCCAATCTCTTTTGATTGATTTTAGTTTGAAGTCTATTTAATTAGCTATTAGAATAGCTACACCAGCTTACTTCTTAAGTTCATTTTATTGGAAAGTCTTTCCCAGCCTTTTACTCTGAGGTAGTGTCTGTCTTTGAAGTTGAGGTGTGTTTCTTGTATGCAGTAGAAGGATGGATACTGTTTTCATTTCCATTTTGTTAGCCTGTGTCTTTTTATAGGTGAATTTAGGCCATTGATATTAATGGATATTAATGACCAGTGATTGTTAATTCCTGTTATTTTTTTGGTGGTAGTATTGTGTGTTTCCCTTCTTTGGTGTTTGTTGGTGTGGGGTTATCTATTGCTTGTTTTCATGGGTGTATCTAGCTTCCTTAGGTTCGATTTTTCCTTCTAGTGTTTCTCTAGTGCTGGATTTGTGGATAGGTGTTGTTTAAATCTGATTTTATTATGGAATACTTTTTTTTTTTACTCTGTGTATGGTGATTGAGAGTTTTGCTGGGTATAATAGTCTGGGTTCGCATACATGGTCTCTTAGAGTCTGCATAACATCTGTTCTGGACCTTCTGGCTTTCAAAGTCTCCATTGATAAGTCATATGTTCTGATGGGTCTGCCTTTACATGTTACTTGACCTTTTTTCTTTGCAGCTCTTAATATTTTTTCTTTATTCTCTATGTTTAGTAGTTTGTTTATTATGTGGTAAGCGGACTTTTTTTTCTTTTGGATCCAGTCTATTTGGTGTTCTGTAAGTTTCTTGTATCTTCATAGGCATTTTCTTCTTTAGTTTGGAAAAGTTTTCTTCTCTAATTTTGTTTAATATTTTTTTTTGTGCCTTTGAGTTGGTATTTTTCTCCTTCTGTGTCTATTATTCTTAGGTTTGGTGTTTTTATCTTATCCCAAATTTCCTGGACATTTTATGTTATGATTTTCTTGGCTTTAGTGTTTTCTTTGACTGATGAATCTATTTCCTCTATCATATCTTCAATGCCAGAGGTTTTCTCTTCCATCTCTTAAATTTTGTTGGCTATGCTTTCTTCTGTAGTTCCTGTTTGTTTGCTCAAATTTTCCCTTTCAAGCATTCCCTCAGTTTGTCTCTTCTTTATTCTCTCTATTTCAGTTTTCAAATCTTGAGCTGTTTCCTTCACCTGTTTAATTGCTTTTTCTTGGCTTTCTGTAAGGGATTTATTGATTCTTTCAATTTTTTTTTGTGTGTTTTCCTCCATTTCTATAAGGGAATTTTCATTTCCTCTTTAAAGGTCTCTATCATCTTCTTAAAGTCATTTTAAGGTCTATTTCTTCTTCTGTGTTGGGATGTTCAGGTTTTACTGATGTAGAACTACTGCGTTCTGATGGTGCTGTATTGGTCTTTATGTTGTTGACTGTATTTTTGCACTGGCGTCTACCCAACTCTTCCTCTACTTGTTGTAAGCAGTGTCTGTGTTTGAGGGAGCCTCTCTTGGTCCAATTGATACTCTTGTTCCAATGGGAGCTCTTGGTCTAATTGGAGCTCTTAGTCCAGTTGGTGCTGATGGACTCAGTGTCTCAGGGAAAAGCTCTTAGTCCAATAGGCAGTGCCAGTGGGCTCTATCTCAGGGAACAGTTGCAATCTCGGAGTGTGGGTAGGTGGGTTTGGGAGGGGTGGGGCTTGAGGGTTACAGGGTCTGGTCGAAGATGGTGGTAATCTGACCTGTCTCCAGGAGACCTGCCTGCTGACCTGAAACTGGTACTGCAATGTGTGGTGGTGTGGGGGTACAGGTTTGTATTTCTGGGCCCAAAGCCTAGAGGCTGAGGTGTTTGGCTGTGAGAACAAGACTCACCTCTTAGTACAATTGGCACTGGCAGGCTCTCTGTACAATATATTTTTATCACAGTTTCCCCTCCCACATCTTCTCCCAGGCCCTTCCTACCTCCCCATTCATCCAACTACATGCATTCTTTCTCTCTTTCTTAGAAAACAAACGAACAAATAAAAAACAAATATATTAGAATAAAACAAACACAAAAATCACAAGAAACACATGCACACCATAAAAGCACAAAATCAGAAACCATAATATACAAGCAAAAGACCAGTAATTTAAAAAAGTGCCCAAATATTAATTAGACAAAAAAAATCTACAAAACACTTGAGTTTATTTTGTGTTGGTTTTCTCTGCTGGGCATGGAGCCTGTCCTTAAGTGTGGTTTGTGTACTCAGTGAGACTCCACTAAAGAAAACGGACTTTTCTTTTGCAGGTGGTTGTCAATTGGAGTTTGCTTGTTGTTTAAGGATGTGAGGTCATGTTCTTGTCTCCAGCTTAGCCCTGGAACTCTGTCTGACTTAAACTTCTTGAGGCCCAGTGCATGCTGCCATAGTCTCTGTGAATTCATACGTGCATCAGCCCTTTTGTGCATGGAAGACAATTTTTTGGTATCATCTATCTTCTCTGGATCTTACATTCTGTCTGCCTCCTCTTCTGCATAGCTTCTAGTGCCCTGAGGTGGCAGATTGATGAAGACATCCCATCTAAGACTGATTGTTCCAAGGTTATTGTTCCATTCTGTGCATTGTCCAGTGTGCATTTCTGTATTTGTTCTAATCCACTGCAGGAGGGAGCATCTCTGATGATGACAGAGGGAGATACTGATTTATTTGTATAGCAGAACATCACAATGGGTCATTTCATTGCTATATTTCATTGTTTGGTTTTCTCCTGGGTACATGGCCTGTCTAGTCTTATGATCTTGCCCATAGCAGCAGTGTCAGACATAGTCAATTCCATCTTGTGGATTGGGTCTTGAATCTAAAACCAGATGATGGTTTATTACTTCAACAATATTTGTGCCACTATTGCACCAGTGTATCATGCAAGCAGGTCACCATTTTAGATTGCAGGTTTTGTAGCTGTGTGGGTGTTTACCTTTCTCCTCTGGTAGCTTGCAGAGTACCTTCCAGTACTATGAACACTATTCATGGGTGGGTGAAGGATATAGTTAGGCAGGAGCTTGACTTCTTGATGTTCAATGAGATATATGTGATCTTCAGCAATATGGACTTACCACCCATTTGTGAAGAGTAACCAATAGCCTTGGTAATAGCTTGAGTTGTTTGAGGGTTTCTATGGGACCCCTTTGGCCAACCACTCAGTTAGATATAATCCATTCCTTGCACTGGAGGTTTCACTTAGTGCCCAAAGATATCTAGTTGGGGCTTTATCTCCCCCATTTTTTGGTGACCCCATTTATATTTCCTTAATATATGTGTTTATTTTAAGAAGCTTCTACTGTAGTATGTTTCCTTATGACACCTCAAATGGTCCTTATTGTTAGTCATCCCTCCCCATATTTCCTTCCTTCACTTCCTGTTCTCTCCCTTTCCCATTTATCCTTTAGTTTTGGTCTGCTACCTGTCTCTCCATAACTATACATTCTATTTCCCTTCCCCAGGGAGATTCCCCCCACCCCCAGTATCTTATTCTATACCTTACCTCTGGTTATATGGATTGTAGCATGCCTACCAAAGGCTTTAAAGCTAACATCCACATATAAAAGAATATACAACATATTTGTCATTTTGGGTCTGGTTTCCTTCACTTGGAATTTTTTTCTAGCTCTATCTATTTACTTGTAAATTTCATGTTTTTGTTTTTTTATGAGCAGAATAATATTCCATTGTGTAAATGTAATTTTCTTCATTAATCTATTAATTGACATCCAGACTGTTTCCAATTACTGGCTATTATGAGTAGATCAGCCTAATAATATATGTATGAATGTTTTGTCTGCCTGTGTGTCTATGTTTCATCACCATGTGCGTGGTGCCTGCAGAGGCCAGAAGAGGGCTTTGAATGACCTGCAACTGGAGTTATAGACAATTTTTAGCCATTATATAGAGTCTGGGAATTGAACTTAGGTCCTTTGGAAGAGTAGGCAGTGCTCCTAACTATTGAGCCTTCTTTCTAGCCCAGAAATAAATTTATTATAAAAGAATTATGTGGTAAGCATATAATTTTACCCCTTAAAAAAGATGAAAGTGAATTTTTATACTAATAGAATGGAGGTATTTGTTTATTTTTACATAATGAATGGAATCTTGAAGAGTATCTTGAATGTTTTTCTGTGTTAATCAATGTAAGTAAATTTGTTGCAACTCTGTGGCTTTGGTCCCAGGTTTGGGCACCAAAATGTGAGTTTTGCAACTCTGGGAAGAGGTGTCCTGACTCCCTGGGAGTCAGGCAACACCTTGAGCTGCTTAGGACAGCTCTGGTGGCTGGAGCTGCAAAGAGACAGCCCAACCCCGGAGGGCAAGGTATCCCAGACACCTCAAACTGCTCAGAACAGTTCTGCCCTGGAGGTGTACAAGACACCTGGAGCTGTTTAGCACAGCTCTGACAGCTGGAGCTGCAAAGAAGTGCCCACCCCTGGAATGGAAATTTTTTCTGACTTCTTGAGAAAGTCAGGCCTGAAAGTGCTTCAGCAGAGAAGGGTATCCTGACTGTTCAGGAAAGTCAGCCTATATCTGGTGTGATGGGAGATGGTCTCTCTGCAGGATATAGCAATCCTGCTCTCTCCTGGAGATCTGCTACAGCTGAGCTTTGCTCAGCCCCCACTAAAGAGGGCTTCCTAGTAGAGCTCTGCTTCTCTAGCCTAAGAAGTTGCTTCTTTTACTTCACTCTGCAAAAGGGGAAACCCCTGCAGAAATGTAGCAATCTCCTCTGGAGAAAAGTGTTACTTTTTCAGCTCTCTCATTCTGTCCGCCAAGGGGTGTCTCAGCAAAGATCTTCTATTCAGCTCCTCTTTGCTCTGCTCTTTCAGCTCTCCCTTGCTTTGTTCACTGAGGGATGTCTCAGCAAGGATCTTCTCTATGCCAGTGAGTGAAGATCTTCACACCCAAAACTCTTGAGAAAGAGTTGTATTTGGGAAGGAGGAGTCCAGGAGAATAGCTGCCTCTACCAGGTTGGAGAGAACAGCTCACAACTGACCAGGCAGGGCAGTTTATATAGGATGTCCTGGGGGCAGAGTCAACCAGTGGTTGGTTAGTTTTTTTCTGTCTAGGGGTTGGCCAGTTTTGTGGGCTAGGAAGAGAGATGGCCCTGATTTTAGGGCCAAACTGTGTTTCTTTCACTGGCCTTTCTTGGCTTTTTGACACTACCTCTAAGGCCAGGGCACATTTCTTTCACTGACTCTGATTTTGGGACCAAGAGTGTTATTTTGGCACTAGTTCAGAGTCAGGGCATATTTCCTTAGTTCTGGGTTTGGGGATAAAGTGTTCATTTCTCTGGCTCAGGTCCCAAACACAGGCTGTGTTTCTTTCCCTGGTCCTGTGCCCCATGGCCAGGATTCTACTGTCCTGCTTTGTGATTGGTTGGTTTCACAAGTCAATTGGCCAAGGGCAGAGATGGCTCTGATTTGAGCCAAACTATGTCCCCCCCCCCCCCCGCTGGCCTTATCTGAGCAATCTTTCCTTAGTTCTGGGCTCCAGGGCCTGGGTGGGTTTCTTTAGCCAGCCCCTTTTCCCTACAAATTTTATAAATCTTCAGTGACCATGCTTGGAATTGCTTTAACTTTATAGGAAAACCTGTCTGCCCACCCTATAACCAGTCCCCTGCCCTTCTGATTGCCAAAGGCCAGACCCCACTGGGGCAGAGAATCCCTGTTCTACCAGTGACCACACCTGACCACCAGAAGTCCAAGTAGACTGCTGCTGGCCATTGAACTCCTCCACTCACTCACTTTCTTGGTGCCTGTCCACCCCATCCTCAATACCCTGCCCTCCATCAACTGAGATGGAGACTCCCTGCTCTATCTGAGGCAATGCCTGCTGCCAGAAGTCCAGGCAGGCTGCCAATCCATGGACCTCCCCCATTCTCTTATTGCCCTCAAATGCTATCCCCAATTCCAACACCACCTGTATCACCATGTCTCAGCCCTCAACTTTGGTGGAGATCCCCTGCTGTATGGGAGGTCATGCTGGCCTACAAGTAGTCCAGCACTCAACTAGAATGGACACCTCACGTTCAACCACAAGCCACATAAACCAGAAGAACAGAGAGGAAACAGAAGCCAAGGAGCCATTCAATACTCGTTCAATAAAGAAAAACTCATAAATTGGCACCTAGACCTATAATCACCCCAAACTCAGATGCCTAGAGGCTAACTTAAGAACATAATCAACAATAGCTAAGGCAATCTATCTCCACTAGATCCAAGCTATCCTACTACATCAAGCCCTGAATAATTCTAGTACAGCTGAAGAACAAGAAAAAGACCTTAAAACCAACTTTATGAACATGATTCAAGTTCTTAAAGAAGAAATGAATAAGTTCTTTAAAGAAATCCAGGGAAACACAAACAACTGGATAAAATGAATAAATCCCTTAAAGAAAGCTGAGAAACCCAAGGGAAAAGAATAAACAATAGAAGTAAAAGAAAAGAAACCATTCAAGACCTGAAAATGGAAATAGAAGCAATAAAGAAAAAAAACTGAGGGAATTCTGGAAATGGATCTAGGTAAGTAAATAGAACTATGTAAACATTACCAACAGAATATAAGAGATGGGAGAGAAAATCTTAGGTGTTGAAGGAACAATAGAAGTAATAGAGATAGATACATCTGTCAAAGAAAATGTTAAATCTAAAAAAATTCCTGGCACAAAACATCCAGGAAATCTGGCACACGATTAAAAGACCAAACCTGAGACTAATAGGAATAGAAGAAGGAGAAGAATCTTAGCTCAAAGGTCTGGAAAATACTTTCAACAAAATTATAGAAGAAAATTTTTATAACCTAAAGAAAGAGATTGCTATAAAAGTACAAGAAACTTACAGGACATTAAATAAATTGACCCAGAAAAGAAAGTCCTCTAGTCTCATAATAGTCAAAAGACTAAACACACAGAACAAAGAAAGAATATTAAAAGCTACAAGGAAAAAAGAGCAAGTAACATATAAAGCAGACCTTTTAGAATTATACCCAACTTCTCAATGGAGACTCTAAAAGCCAGAAGGGCCTGGACAGATATTCTGTGGACTTTAAGAGATCACATATGGTAGCCCAGACTGCTATACCCAGCAAAGTTTCAATCACCATAGAAGAAAACAAGATATTCCTTGAGGTTAAGTTTAAACAATATCTATCTACAAATCTAGCACTACAGAAGGTACTAGAATGAAAACTCCAATGCAGTGAGGTTAACTACACCTTTGAAAATACAAGAAATAATTTTTCATCAGCAAAACCATAAGAATGGAAACGTGCGCGCACACACACACACACAATCACCACCACCACCACGACCATGACCATCATTAACCACAAAACAGGAGTTAGCAATCAATGGTCATTGATATCTGTCAATATCAATGGACTCAATTTCCCAATAAAAAAGACAAAGACTAACAGAATGGATACAAACCTGGGTTCTTCCATCTTGCTGCATACAAGAAATACACCTCAACATCAAAGATAGATATTACCTCAGTGTAAAGGGCTGGACAAAGATTTTCCAAGCAAATGGAACTAAGAAACAAACTGGTGTAGCCATTCTAATATCTAACAAAATAGACTTCCAAATAAAATTAATCAAAAGAGATGGTGAAGGAAATTTCATACTTAATCAAAGGAAAAACTCACCAAATGATGTTTCAATTATTTTTTTTTTTCTGGTGTTTCGAGACAGGCTTTCCCTGTGTAGCTTTGTGCCTTTCCGGAAACTTGCTTTGGAGACCAGGCTGGCCTCAAACTCACAGAGATCTGCCTGCCTCTGCCTCCCAAGTGCTGGAATTAATGGTGTGCACCACCACCGTCCAGCTGATGTTTCAGTTCTTAGTATCTATGCCCCAAACACAAGGGCACACACATTTGTAAAAGAAACATTACTAAAGCTTAAATCACACATAGACCCTCACACATTAATAATGGAATACTTCAATACCCTACTCTCATCATTGGACAGGTCACCCCCCACAAAAACTAAACAGAAATACTGAAGCTAAAAGATGTTATGAATCAAATAGACCCAACATATATCTACAGAAAATTTCATCCAAACACAAAATAATATACCTTCTCAGTACCCCAGGGAACTTTCTCCAAAGTTGACCACATACTCAGTCACAAAGCAAGTCTTAATAGATACAAGAAAACTGAGATGACACCCTGCATCCTATCACACCAGGGATTAAAGCTGAATTTCAACAACAGAAACAACAGAGAGCTTACAAACTCATGGAAACTGAAAATCTCTCTACTGAATGACTACTGAGTCAAGACAGAAATAAAGAAACCAATGACTTGTTAGAATTTAATGAATATGAATACACAACATACCCAAACTTATGGGACACAATGGAAGTACTGCTAAGAGGAAAGTTCATTGCACTAAGTGCTTATATAAAAAATTGGAAAGATCTTATACTAGCAACCTAAGAACACACCTGAAAGCTCTACAATAAAAAGAAGTAAGCACAACCAAGAGGAGTAGAAAGCAGGAAATAAACTGAGGACTGAAATCAATAAAATAGAAACAAAGAGAACAATACCAAGAATCAATGAAACAAAGAGTTGGTTCTTTGAGCACGTCAGCAAGATAGACAAATCCTTATAAAAATTAACTAAAATACACAGGGAGAATATCCTAATTAACAAAATACAAAACAAAAGGGGGCCCTAACAACAGAAACCTAGGAAATCCAAAGAATTTTAGAAAATCTTAAAAAAATGAATAATTTTCTCAATAGATACCACTAAGCAAAGTTAAATCAAGATGACAAACATTTTAAATAGATCTATAACCCCTAAGGAAATAGAAGCTGTCATTAAAAGTCCCCAATAATAAAAGGAGCCCAGGGCCAGAAGGTTTTAGTGCAGAATTTTACCAGACTTTCAAAGAAGAGCTAACACCAATACTCCTTAAAGTATTCCACAAAACAGAAACAGAAGGAACATTGCCAGATTCATTTTATGAGGCCACACTTGCCCTGATAGACAAACCACATGAAGATTCAACAAAGAAGGTGAATTACATACCAATTTCCCTCACAAACATAGATGCAAAAATACTCAATAAAACACTAGAGAACTGAATCCAAGAACATATCAAAAAGATCATCTACCATGTCAAAGTAGCCTTTATTCCAAAGATTCAGGGATAATTCACCATACAAAATTAAGACAATGTAATCCAATGTATAAACAAACTGAAAGAAAAAAAAGACACATGATGATCTTATTAGATGCTGAAAAGCTTTTGACAAAATTCAATACCCCTTATTCATAAAAGTCTTGAAGAGAGTAGGGATACAAGGAACATCCATCAACAAAATAAAATTTACGGCAAGCCTATAGCCATAATCAAATTAAATGGAGAGTAATTCAAAGCAATCCCACTGAAATTGGGAAGACAAGGCTGTTCAATCTCATCTGTCTATTCAATATAGCAATTGAAGTTCTAGCTAGAGCAATAAGACAACTAGTCGAAGATGATCAAGGGGATACAAATTGGAAAGGAAGAAGTCAAAATATTTCTATTTGCAGATGATATAGTAGTGTACATAAGTGACCCAGAAAATTCTAGAAGGAAACTTCTACAGCTGATACACAATTTCAGTCAAGTGACTAGATAGAAGATCAACTAAAAAAAATCAGTATCCCTACTACATACAAATGACAAACTGAGAAAGAAATCAGGGAATTAACACTCTTCACAGTAGCCACAAATAATATAAAATTTCTTGGGGTAATTTTAACTAAGCAAGTGAAAGACTTCTAACATAAACCTTAAGTCTTTGAAGAAGGAAATTGAAGAAGATATCAAAAGATGGATCATGGATCAGTAGAATCAACATAATAAAAATGGCCATCCTATCAAAAGTAATCTACAGATTCAATGCAATCCCCATCAAAATTCCAACATAATTTTTTATAGACCTTGAAAGGGCGACACTCAACTTCATATGGAAAAACAAAAAACCCAGGATAGCTAAAATAATCCTGAACAATAAAAGAATTTCTGGAGGCATCACCATCTCTGATTTGAAGGTATAAAATAGAGCTATAGTAATAAAAACCACATGGCATTGGCATAAAAACAGACACATTGATCAAGGGAATCACATTGAAGACTCAGACATAAATCCATATACCAATGGGTACCTGGTTTTTGATAAAGAAGCCAGAAAGATGCAATAGAAAAAGGAAATCATTTTCAACAAATGATGCTGGCACAACTGGATGTTGACATGTAAAAGAATGCAAATAGACCAATATTTATCACCCTGCACAAATTTCAAGTCCAAATGGATCAAAGACCTCAACATATATCCAGACACACTGAACCTGATAGAAGAAAAAGTGGGGAATAGCCTTTAATGCATTGGCATAGAAAACAATTTCCTGAACAGAGCATTGATAGTACAGTCACTAAGATAAACAATTTATAATTAGGACCTCATGAAACTGAAAAGCTTCTGTAAGGCAAAGGACACTGTTAATAGGTTAAACAACAACCTACAGAATGGGAAAATATTTTTTATCAAGTTCACATATGATAGAGGGCTAGTATCCAAAATATATAAAGAACTCAAGAAACTAGGTATCAACAACCAAACAACCCATTTAAAAATTGGGTAAGAACTAAGCAAAGAATTCTCAATAGAGGAAACTCAAATGGCTTAGAAACACTTGAAGAAGTGTTCAAAATCCTTAGCCATCAGGGAGATGCAAATCAAAACAACTCTTAGATTCCATCTTACGCTTGTCAGAATTTAACTAAACTCAAAAACACAAGTGACAGCTGATGTTGGTGACAGAAGTGACAGAAGATGTAGAGCAAGGGGGACACTCCTCCATTGCTGGTGGAAGTACAAATTTGCACAGAAATCAATATGGCAGTTCCTCAGAAAATTGGGAATCAATCTACCTTAAAACCCAGCTGTACCACTCCTGGTCATATATCCAAAGGATGCGCTATCCTACCACAAGGTCAGTTGCTCAGCTATGTTCATATCAGCTTTATTCATAAAATCCAGAAACTGAAAACAACCTAGATCTCTCTCAACTGAAGAATAGATAAAGAAAATGTGGTACATTTATACAGTGGTGTATAATATAGCTGCTAAAAAATACCATCATGAAATTTTTTAGGCAAATGTATGGAACTAGAAAAAATATCATCCTGAGTGAAGTAACCCAGACCCAGAAAGACAAACATGGTATGTACCTACTTGTAAGTGGACATTATCTGTTAAGTAAAGAATAATCATGCTACAATCCATGGTCAGAGAGAGGCTAAGTAACAAGGGTAATCCATTCATCCTTAGGGATGGGAAATAGAATAGATTTTTGTGGGTAGACTGGAGGTAGATGGGGAATAGGAGGGATCTGGCTGTGAGGGGTTGGAGGGAAAGATCATGGGGAGAGAGGACTAGACATTGGGGCATTTTGAGAGTGATGCAATTGAACCTCCCTAGACTCTATGAAGTTGACCCTAGCAAAGAATCCTAGTAGTGGTGGATATGGACCCTGAACTGGTTATCTTCTGAGACCAGGCAAGGGTTCCAGTGGTGGGACTGGGACATCAACCCAGCCACAAAACTTTTGACCTATAATTTGTCCTGCCTGCAAGATGTGCTGGGGCAATGGAGGCACAGAACTTGTGGGAATGGCCAACCAATGACTGGACCAATTTGAGGCCCATGTCATGAGAGGGCGCTCTCACCTGACACTGCCTGAATTGCCAGGAACCAGAGGCTAGATATTCCCGAGACCTATGATAGAACTAATCATGGCTGGCAGAATGTCAATGAAACAATTCCTAATGACATTCTTTTATACTCATAGATCAGTGCCTAGCCCAATCATCATCAGAGAAGCTTCATCCACTAAAGGCCATATGTATGTCTGTGGACTATGTTGCCACCTGAAGCCATGTTGATATCCATGGGCCATGCTGCCACTGGACATTCACACCAATCTGAGTGACCTGCACTTCCACAAGGCCATGGTGATGTCCAGCTCCATGCTGCTAATGAGGGTTATGTCTGGGTTCATGACCTTATTTCAACTGAGGTCTGTGTTGATGTTCATGACCCCTTTTGCCCTGAAGGCCATGTGGATTTCCATAGTCTGTGCTGCTGTCTGAAGCCATGTTGATGTCCATGGGCTATGCTGCCACCTGGAGCAATATTGATTTGGATGGCCTGTACTGCCATCCAGAGCCATGGTGCAGCCCTGCTGTTGTCAATGGCCATGCCTTGGTTGTGGTCCTACTGCAGCTGGGAGCCATGTTCACAGTCTATGCTTTTACCGGAAACGATGCAGAAGACCAGGATCTGTGCTCCCATTGATTATAAAGAGCAAGGAAGCTACTTTTGCGGACATTGAGAACTGCAGATGCACAGTTGAGAAAGAGGGACATGGAAGGCTTACGGGGCATCCCCCCAAAAAGTAACAGCCTAAACATTAAGCCATTGAAAAGAACTCTTAAAAGTGTGATAAGGATGCTAAAGAGTAACTCTCCATAAGTGATGGCCTCTGGTGGGGATCCAGGAGGGGTCAGACTCAGTTCTATTTAAGGAGAAGGCTACTGAAAGTTTTACCATTCTCCAGTGAGTATCAGACTCTTATTTGTTCAGAAATGGGGGAAGTCACAAGGGCAGGGGAGTGGACATGGAAGGGCTGGGAAGTGAGTGAGATCAGGGTATATGATGTGAAATTCCCAAAGAATCAATTAAAATATATAAAAAAGATTAGCTCATTAGAGGTATAGAAGTCAATTTTGGAAGGCTTTATTCTTATTTGAAATAAAAATGCACTTCTTTTTGATCTAAAAGATATGACATTATGAAATTTGCAGGCAAATGGATGGAACTAGAAAAAAAATCATCTTGAGTGAGGTAACCCAAACCCAGAAAGACAAACATGGTATGTACTCACTTGTACTCAGATGGGAAGAAATAACCAAAATAAGAATAGAAATTAATAAAATAGAAACAACCAAAAAAATAGAAGTAAAGAACTGATTCTTTGAAAAGGAAACAAACAAACAAACAAACAAAAGACTGTGGTGATATTTTGTTTGTTCTCTGACAAATAAAGCTTGCCTGGAGATTAAGAGTGTGGAGCTAGTGACTAGTTAACCATAGGGGCCAGGCAGTGGTGGCACAAACTAATCCCAGTGCTAGGGAGAAGGAAACAGGAAGTGACATGGCTGAGCAGAGAGAGGAATATAAGGCAGGTGGAGACAGGAGCTCAGCCCCTTTTTTGGCTGAGGAGTTGGTGAGGTAAAAGGTGGCTGTGGCTTGCTCCTCGGTCTCTGATCTTTCAGCATTTACTCCTATATCTAACTTGGAGTTTTTATTATTAAGACCAATTAGAATTCGTGCTACAAAAGACAAACCTGCATTGTATATTGGATGTGAGTGTAGGTTCATGTGGGTCTGTGAAATCAAGACACACAGGCACCTCAAAGATGATTTTAGCTTTTCCCAGCTGCAGGGGGATCCATCTCTATGGACTAGTCCACTGTAGCTTAGCCACAGGCCCTTTCATTGTTTTCTAATTTATAACCTTTAGCAAGTTAATCTCTGTACCAAAAAACCTCTTATCTAAGCTCCCCAAAGGGACAATGCCAAATGCAAATTCTCAGCCAAAGAATACCTTCACTGTTCTAGATTTTTCCTCAACCAAATTTGCATAGGGTTTGTACCTTCAGGAAACAGACAAGATTCACATAGAGGGTACTGGGAAACAAAAGGTAGCAATCACAAAAGGCAGATTAAGGCTAGGTTCTAACACTCAGAATTAAACCAGGTGTAGCTCTGTGGAAATTCTCCCAACAAACCTGTAACCAAATTAATAAAAAGAGAGAAAAACACAAGTTAATAAAAATAAAGATTAAAAGGGGGAGATATTACAACAGTTACTAATAAAATAAAATTTGGAAAATCATGAGGACATAGCTTAAAAACCTATACTTCATTGAATTGGAAAACTTGAAAGAAATGTATGAATTTCTAGATGCATGTGCCATTTCTTAATTAAGCCAAGATGAAATAATCTATATAGAGCTATAACCAGCAATGAGATTGAAGGATTAATAAAATGCCCCAACTAGAAAACTTCCAAACCCACATGTATACAATGTAGAATTCTACTAGAACTGCAAAGAATGACTCATACAAACAATTTTCAAGTTATTCCATAAAATAGAAAAAAAAACCTCCCAAACTTGTTATGAACCCATGGTACCAAAACCATATAAAGATATTAAAAAAAAAACAACTTCCTGATGAACATAGATGCAAAAATCTTCAACAAAATACTCACAAACTGGACTCCATATTGAAAGACCCCCCACCAAAGGCCCAGACACGGTTCCCTCAGAAACCCAAAAGAGCTGAGAGAAGAGATACCTTAAAATAAACAGAACTGAGACAGTTCCCCCTTCCTGAAAATGGTGAAGTCAGGTGTTTTCAAAAGAACAAAGTCAGGATGTCTGGTGGTGACTGATTAACCAGGAGATGCCCCTCTCTGGCAATAACATGACCAGACCCCAGAGATGGGTTTTAAAACTCCTGACAGGGCAAACAGATAAGCTGAAATAAGACAAAGTCCAGGCCCTGGAAAAACTGGACCAATCAAGGATGGACCTGTACTAACCCCCTCCCCTCTAAGAAATTTTGTGGGTTTTGACTATAAAAACTAACTTCCCCAAGAAAGAGTAACTCTCCTCCCTGCCTTGAGGTGTCGGGTGTGGTGGGTTCCCTGCTAGCTTAAACTAAGCACACATGTGCGCTGGGTCAAATAAACCTTGCTATTGCATTCTGGACATCTTGGGTCTCCAGTGGTCTCTTTGGGGGTCCTGATCTGGGCAGGATACATATCACATCAAAAAGATCATTAATTATGTCCAAGCTGGCTTAATTCCAGAGAGGCAGGCATAGTTCAACAGATATAATAAATGTAATTCATCACATAAATGAATTAAGAGATAGAAATCATTTTATCATTTTAATAGACTCAAAGAAAGTCTGACAAAATCCAACATCCTTCCATGAGAAAAGTCACAGGCTAGGGATGGAGGGAGCATACCTAAATATAATATAATTAATATACTATATTTTATAGCCATATATAAGGAAATATTATATATGATAAATATATAGCCAATATATTAAGTAAAGAAAAACCTCAAAGCATTCCATTAAGATTAGGAACAAGCAAGAATGTCTACTCTCTTCACTTCTGTTCAATGTAGTGCTTGAAGCCTTAGCTAGAACAGCACAAGAGAAGGAAATAACAGGGATACAAAGAAGTAAAAGCATTTCTTTTTGCAGATAATATTCTATAATAAGACCCTAAAGATGCCACTGAAAAACTCTTAGTGCTGTGGAATAATTCTTCTATACACTGTGACTATATATTATTCTCATTTGTTAATAAAATGCTGACTGGACAATAGCTGGGCAGGAAGAGTTTGGGTGAGACAGCCTGATGCAGACGGAATTCTGGAATGAGAAAGGACAGAATCAGAGTTGTGAGATGTGGAGAAGCAAGATGGATATGCCATACTAAGAAAAAGTACCAAGCCACATGGCAAAGCATAGATAAGAAATATGGGTTAATTTAAAAGTAATAGCTAATAACAAGCCCGAGCTATTGGTCAAGCATTTATAATTAATATGATCTTCAGTGTGTTTATTTGAAAATGGTTGTGGGGCAGGAAAACTCCTACTATATATGGTGCCCAATGTCCAATGTGGCAGGATACAAAAATCAATATACAAAGAATGTATGCCTTCCAATATGCCAGTGGCAGACTGAAAATGAAATCAAGAAGACAAACCTATTTAATACAGTCACAAACAATTTGCTAGTCAGCTTTGCTGGGTAATTCACTTCTTCCATTTGCCATCCTTCCTCATATCCCTGCCTGCCACCTGTAGACCCACAAGCCTAGCTCTAGATATGCAGCCATGAGTCCTCTTTGCTCAAGAGCCACCTTTGTTAGGTAAGTCACTTCTTCCCTTATCCATTTTCTCACTCTGTCTGTCACCATCTCCACACCCACAAAGCCTAGCTCTGGCTTTGTGACACGGGAATCCACTTTATTCATGAGCCACCTTTGACTAGTGAGATGTTGCTTTTCTCTTCCATTCTTCCCTCTAACTGCTAAAATCTCTATACCCATAGGCCTTGCTTCACACCCATGGTTTGAGGACCATCTTTCCTAGCTCTAATTAAACAGCTCATCTACCAGTATTGCTTACCCAGCTCCAGTTATGGTCATGCTGATCATATACTGGCTTAATATAAGGCATACCAGATTTTCACATTAAACATATAACTAAAGAAAGAAATCTACATGCCAAGGTCAAATCACAAAAAAAAAAAGCAAAATGAATTGTTCAGACAGGATGTCTCCCATCAAACCCAATAGTCCTATAGAAGTGTTCACTATTGACAATAACATAGGTAAACCCAAGGTCACAAAATTTAAAAGAATAAATCATGAATTTTATCAAAGAATTTAAGAATTTTAAAGAAGATATAATTGAAGTTCAAGAGGATAATAATAAATACCCAAGTTATATACAAAAATGTACAAATACAACAGGTTAATGAAACAATGAAGATAATTCAGGATTTAGAAACTTAATTCAATAAAGTGCTAGAAACATTGAAGAGAACACAAACTAAAATGAAGATGGGATTGAAAAACTCCATACCCCAATTAAAAAACTCACATGAAAGCCTTACAAGTATAATTAATCAAGGAGAAGATCAAATATTAGGACTTGAAGATAAAGTAGAAGACCTAGACAAAAACAAACAAACAACAAAATAAAACCAACCAAACAAAAAAATAAAAAAACTTTTAAAGCACACAAAAGGAATAATCAGGAAAATTTGGAAACCATCAAAGTATTTGAATTAGAGGCCTAGATGAAGAAGAATAATCCCAGGCCAATGGCATAGACCATAAATCCTAGACGAAAACCTCCCTAAACTATGGTAAGACATAACCCATACAGACACTAAAACACACAGAACACTAATGAACATGACTAGAAAATAAACTTCTCAAAGTATACCATAGTCACAATATTACATATACAAAGCAAATAAAATTACTGAAAGCTGCAAGAGAAAAACAGTTCATATATAGAGGAAAACCCATCAGAACAGCAGCTGATTTCTCAATGGAAACTTTGAGATCTGAGAGAACTTAAAGCAATGCACTCCAAGTTCTAAAATGCTATGCATGCCAACCCAGACTATTGTGCAAAACTATATGCCATTGTTGAAGGAGAAAGAAAAACTTTCCATTATTCAACCCACCTAAAAAAATGAATCTGCAATAGCAGTAACAGCAGCAGCAGCAGCAGCAGCAGCAGCAGCAACCCTAAAGAGGATACTGGCAGCAATACTTTGAACCTAAGAGAGGAATTTGCCCAGCTAAGAGATTCTATAAGGAAAACAAATGAAACTATAAGTAATGAAACACTAAACAGGACTAAGAATGCAAACCAGAAAAAAACCAAACAAATCCCAACAACAACAACAACAAAACTAATTGAATGACTGCTATCTACATATACCATTCAGCAAAAACTTTAAATATTAATGACCAACTCTCTAATTAAAACAAGTAGGCTCGATGATTTACACAACAAAATCCATCTTTCTGTTGTCTGCAATAATCCATCTTAGCTTTAAAAGAAGCATGACCTTAAAGTGAAAGGATGGAAACCAAGTATTCTAAACAAATGGTATTAGGAAGCAATCAGGAATGGCTATCCTAGTATCTGACAAAATAGACTTCAAATTAAAATTAACCAGAAGAGACAAAGAAGGGTACTTCAGTCTAATCAAGGGATAAGTTAATCAAGAAAACTAAACATAGATGCACTAAACTCTGGTGAACCTGATTTCATAAAAAGCATAGCAATTAAATTAAAGACACAGATGAACAAACTCAACAATAGTAGGTTATTTCAACACCCTACTTTCTCCAGTAGATAAATCATCTAGATAAAAAATATATGGGAACCTCAGAATTAAATGACATCATACATCAAATGGACCCAACATAAACAGATATCTACAGAATATTCCACCAAAACACCAAAGAAAATACATTCTACTAAGCAGCACATGGTGTTAAACTTGTCTAAAATAAATCACATGCTGTGGCGCGCGCACGCGCGCGCACACACACACACACACACACTTAAAAATACGAAGAAATTGAAATAATTACATGTAGCCTATTTAGCAAATATACAAGCTCACAGAAATTAAATAGCTCATTACTGAATGATAGATGGATCAAAGAAGAAATCAAAAAAGAAGAATATTCCTGGTACTAAATGAAAATGAAAACAACACATCAAAACCATTGGGACACATTAAAACAGTTCTAAGGGAACCGATATAGCTCTAAATTCCTAGATTAAAAAATTAGATTACAAGTAAGTGGCTTTATGATACAACTCATGAATTTGGAAAAATGAGAACAAACCAAACCCAAACCTAGTAGACAGCAAGAAATAATAAAAATCAAAGTAGAAATTAATGAAGAAGAAACAAAGAAAGCAATACAAAGAATTAATGAATTCAAGGGCTCTTTGAGAAGGTAAAGAAAATTGACAGATGTTTGGTTTAACTAACCAAAAGAAAAAGATGATTCAACAAAATTAGAAACAAACAGGGAAACATTATAACAGACACCAAAGAAATTCAGAATATTGAGTATTTTTGCATCGATGTTCATGAGGGAGCTTGGTCTGTAGTTCTCTTTCTTTGTTGCATATTTGTTTGGCTTAGGAATCAGGGTAATTGTAACCTCATAGAAGGAGTTTGGTAATGTTCCTTCTATTTCTATTGTGTGGAACAATTTAGAGTATTGGTATTAACTCTTCTTTGAAGATCTGGTAGAATTCTGTGCTGAAACCATCCGTTCCTGGGCTTTTTTTGGTTGTGAGATTTTTAATGATTGATTCTGTTTCCTTAGGGGTTATTGGACTATTTAAATAGTTTATCTGGTCTTGATTTAACTTAGGTATGTGGTACCTATCCAGAAAATTATCCATTTCTTTTAGATTTTCCAGTTTTGTGGAGTAGAGGTTTTTGAAGTATGACCTGATGATTTTCTGGATTTCCTCAGTGTTAGTTGTTATGATTCCCTTTTCATTTCTGATTTTGTTAATTTGGATGCTCTCTCTCTGTCTTTTGGTTAGTTTGGATAAGGGTTTGTCTATCTTGTTGATTTTTCTCAAAGAACCAACTCTGTTTCATTAACATAGTAAAAATGGTAATCTTACCAAAAGTAATGTAAAAATTCAATGCAATCCCTATCAAAATACCAATAGAATTCTTCACAGACCTGGAAAGAACAATACTCAACTTCATATGGAAAAACAAAAAACCAAGAATAGACAAAAGAATCCTGTACAATAAAACAACCTCTGGAGGCATCACGATTCCTGACCTCAAGCTCTACTATAGAGCTACAGTAATAAAAACAGCTTGGTACTAGCATAAAAACTAACATGTGGACCAATGGAATCAAATTGAAGACTCAGACATTAATCCACACACCTATGAACATATAATTTTTGACAAAGAAGCCAAAAGTGTACAATGGAAAAAAGAAAGCATCTTCAACAAATGGTGCTGGCATAACTGGATGTCAACATGTAGAAGGCTGCAAATAGATCCATATCTGTCACCATGCACAAAACTTAAGTCCAAGTGGATCAAAGACCTCAACATAAATCCAGTTACTCTGAATCTCCTAGAAGAGAAAGTAGGAAGTAGTCTTGAACGCATTGGCATAGGAGATCACTTCCTAAATATAACACCAGTAGCACAAACACTGAGAGAAATAATCAATCAATGGGACCTCTTGAAATTGAGAAGCTTTTGTAGAGCAAAGGACATGGTCAACAAGACACAGCAACAGCCTATAGAATGGGAAAAGATCTTCACCAACTTCACATCTGACAGAGGGCTGATATCCAGAATATATAAAGAACTCAAGAAATTAGACATCACAATGTCCAACAGTCCAATTAAGAAATGGGCTATAGAGCTAAACAGAGAATTCTCAACAGAGGAAGCTCAAATGGCTGAAAGACATTTAAGGAATTGCTCAACATCCCTAATCAAATGCAAATCAAAACAACTCTGAGATACCACCTTATGCCTGTCTGAATGGCTAAGATCAAAAACACTGAAGACACCTTATGCTGGAGAGAATGTGGAGCTAGGGGAATTCTCCTCCACTGTTGGTGGGAATGCAAGCTTGTACAACCATTTTGGAAATTAATATGGCGCTTTCTTAGAAAATTGGCAATCAGTCTCCCCCAAGACCCAACTATACCCTCTTGGGCACATTCCCAAGGAATGCTCAATCATACCACAAGGGCACATGCTCAGCTGTGTTCATAGCAGCATTATTTGTAATAGCCAGAACCTGGAAACAACCTAGAAGCCCTTCAAGTGAAGAATGGATAAATAAAATGTGGTACATATACACAATGGAATACTATTCAGCCAAGAAAAACAATGACATTATTTGCAGGCAAGTGGATGGATCTAGAAAAAAAATCATCCTGAGTGAGGTAACCCAGACTCAGAAAAGCAAACATGGTATGTACTCACTCATAAGTAGATAATAGATGTAAAACTAAGGATGACTAGACTGCTACTCACAACTCCAGGGAGGCTATCTAGTAAAGAGGACCCTAACAAAGACACAGGGATTGCCCAATGACAGAGAAATGGATGAGATCTACATGAACAAACTGGACATGAAGCGGGGTAATGAAGGGCAACTGTCAAGGGAAAGAGAGCTTAGGGGAGTTGGAGATCCCAGCTGGACCAAGACCAGAGAGGGAGAACAAGGAAAAAGAGACCCCATGGGAATAGGAAGAAGCAAAGTGCTAGAGAGTGCTAGAGAGGTCCCCAGAAATCCACAATGATACCTCCACAATAGACTACTGGCAATGGTCAAGAGAAAGCCTGAACTGACCTACTCTGGTGATTGGATGGCCAAACATCCCAACTGTCATGCTCGAACTCTCATCCAATGACTGAGGGAAGCAGATGCAGAGATCCATGGACAGGCCCCAGGTGGAGCTCCAGGAGTCCAATTAGCTAGAAAGAGGAGGGATTATATGAGCGAGAGATGTTGAGACCATGATTGGAAAAAGCACAGGGACAAATAGCCAAACAAATGGAAACATATGAACTATGAACCAATAGCTGAGGGGCCCCCAACTGGATCAGGCCCTCTGGATAAGTGAGACAGTTGATTAGCTTGAACTGTTTGGGAGGCCCCCAGGCAGTGGGACCAGGACCTGTCCTTAGTGCATGAGCTGGCTGTTTGGAGCCTGGGGCCTATCCAGGGACACTCTGCTCAGCCTGGGTGAAAGGAGGAGGGTACTGGACCTGCCTGGACTGAATCTACCAGGCTGAGCTGAATCCTCAGGCGAGTCCTTGCCCTGGAGGAGATGGGAATGGGGGGTGGGCTGGGGAAAGGGCAGGGGACGGGGAGGAGAGAGGACAGGGGAGTCGTGGCTGAAATGCAATAATGTAAAATTAAATTATAAAATAAGAAAAGAAATTCAGAATATTACAAAGTAATACTTTATAAACCTGTGCTCCATGAAGTTGGAAAACCTGAAAGATAAGCATAGATTTTCTTGATTCATTGAAACCACCAAAATTAAACCAAGCAGAGATCAACAGACTTAACAGGGCCATAACAAATGTAGAGATTAAAATACTAATAAAAAGCTTCTGAGTAAAAATAACTCCAGGTCTAGATAGTCACAGCATTTGCCAGATTTTCAAAGAAGTCTAACCAATACTTTTTAAATTATTCAAGAGAATAAAAATACAAGTATCATTTCCAAACTCATTCATTGAAGCCTGTATTACTCCAGTACACAAAGCAGATAAACACACACCCCACCAAAAGAACAGAACAATATCTCTGAAGAATATAGATGCAAAAATCCTAAATAAAATACTAGCAAACTGAATAAGGTATATATCAAGACCTTCCAACACAATCAAGTTGTTTTTATTCTAGAAATGCAGGGATGGTTTAACATATGTAAGTCAATAAATATGATAAATCAAACAAATGATAAAGACAAAAATCACATGATCATCTCAAAAAATGCAGGAAGAATTTGACATAATCTTCATGATAAACTTAACCTTCATCATAAAAGAATAAGAATGGAGGGAACATATCTTAATATAATAAAGCATGTATATGAGAAAGTCACATTTCATTACATAAAATGGAGAAAAAATTGAAACAATCTCATTAAAATCAGGAATGAGCTAAGGCTGTGTACTATCACCATTTCTTTTCAATATAGTGCTAGGAGACTAGACAAAGCAATAAAACAAGAGAAGGAAATTCAAGGGATATAAATAGGAAAAGAAGAAATCAAATTATCTCTATTTGCAGATGACATAAAAGATCTTTCAAATTCCACCAGAAAACTATAAATAATGATTTCATAAAAAAGGCAGGTCACAAAATCAATTTATAAAAATCAGTAACCTTTCTATACACTGACACCAAACACACTGAGAAAGGGATCATGGACACTCCCACTGCAATAGCATAAAAAAATTCTTGAAATCTATTCAAGGATGTGAACGACCTTTACAATGAAAACTTCACATCACAGAAGAGATTGAAAAGGATGCTAGAAAATTGAAAGGCATTTCATGTTTATGGATCAGTATAATTAACATTGTGAAGATGACCAATCCTACAAAAGATTTACAGATTCAATGCAATCCCAATTAAAATGCCTACAACATTTTCCACATAAATAGAAAAACATTCTAAAATTCATATGGAACCAGAAAGACCCTGATTGGAAATATCAGAAAAGATCCTGAGCAATAAGAATATTACTGGAGGGATTAACATTCCAGACTTTAAGACATATTATAGAGCTATAGTAATAACAACAATAACAAAATGGTATGGGTATAAAAACAGACATGTAGACAAGTGGAATAAAGTAGAAGACTCAAACATGAGTATATGAAACTCCAGTGATGTGATATTTGACAGAGTCTAAAAATGTACATTGGAAAAAAGATAGCATCTTCAACAAATAGTGCTGGAAAAATTGGATGTCCACTTTCAGAAGAATAAAATTAGACTCATATCTATCACCCTGAACAAAAATTAACTGCAAGCAAATCAAAGATTTCAACTTGAAACCAGAAATGTTAAAACTACTATAAGAAAATATAGGCAACACCCTGTAGATATAGGTACAGGAAAAGACTTCCTGAGTGGGACTCAATTTGCTCAGGAATTAGGGGCAACAGTTGGCAAGTGAGACTTAGTAGAACTAAAAAACTCTGTGAAGGAGACACTCAATATAGTAAAGAAGAATCCCTCAGAACAGGAGCAAATCTTCGCCAGCTATATACCTGACAGAGGATTAATATCCAGAATATACAAACAACTAAAAAAAAAGTCAAGAAAACACATGACCCAACTAGAAATGGGCTAGTGGTCTAAACAGAGAGATCTCAACAGAAGAAATCAGAATGGCTTAGAAATACCTCAAAATATTTTGATCATTCTTATCAATTAGGGAAATGCAAATAAAAAATCTTTTAGATTCTATCTCACCCCAGTCAGAATGGCTAAGATCAACACAATGATTGACAACAAATGCTGGAGAGGTGTGAGAAAAGGGGAATCCTTATTCACTGTTAGTGAGATTAGTGAGAATGCAATTAGAGAGGTGCAGTCACTCTAGAAATCAGTATGAAGAATGCTCAAAAAAAATGTACTGTATGACCCAGCTACGTTACTCCTTCACATATGCTGAAAGGAATCAACATCAAGTTAATTCTCGAGAATTCCAAAGCTAGTGAAAGTAGGAAAGTATAAGTCAGAAAATTCTGACACTTATCATCAGCAGGTAATCTTGGGAAATTATGGTGACTCTTCTCAGAGAATGAACACAGGAGAGAGTAATCATAGATATACCCACTGATATTCTCCCAGGGATAAGAAATTGGGATGTCAGAGCCCTTTTTTGTGTAGTCTTTGCCCTTGAGGAGCCAAATCAATCAGGGAATGAATGTAAAATTGATCAATTTGTATAATAAGCTTCAGAGGGACACAACTCCCAGGGCAAACCTGTAACTCTTATAGTCACCAAGACAGAACACACTCATATCTTTCTAGAAGAAATTATTCAGGTTTTTTCCTACACATCTAGTTCTTCTTCTTTTCTCCTTTGGGAAGACCTTCTGCCTTTCATAACCAATGTTCTTTGAACAATTAAGATTCAAAGGAGTTGGTCCATGGTGAGTATGTATTGCCAAGTCTATATAGTCCAGCAGATGTTGGATGAAATGGAGAATGAAGTGGTTGGTAGGAAGAGTTTTAACACTTAAGCATAGGTCAGGGAAAACCCTGTTATTTAACACAGAGGGTGCTATTATGAGTAACTGATGGGAATGAAGAATCATTAGAGTCATTAGAGCATTTGCTTTAAGTTGCAGCATTTTCACAGTGACCATTTACTTTGAATATCTATTATTGTGGGTAGATAGCTAAGGAGATTATGTGGGCTTTTTTTAGGTATCCCATGACAGTCTGATACCAGAATACTTTCCTGGACAAAACAGTTTGCTGACTTAGTTACCGCTGTGAATTGTCTGTGGCAGAGCTTGGTAACTGACTACACTGTATATAATTTACAGGGAAGTTGTTCTCTTCTAGTTCTTAGATAAAAGGTAATATTACCCCAACAGCCTAGAATAAGCATTTTTGACTTTTCTTTCACTCTTGCTTGCTTGGGACTATCTCAGGCGTCTCCTGATAGACTAGCCTCCATTCTGCTCTCTAGTTTACTTTTGTACACTTTGCTTACTAGATTTTCTCTTCAAGAAAGAAGAGTCTGCTTACTTGTAGCAAAGAAATTAGTTTCTAAAACCTGAATATATCTGCAGACAATATATTGAAGGTATACACTGTGAAGCTGAGAATGGATTCAGAGACCAAGATGCTTTATATAATTTTTTATTTAGGGAAGGCCAAATGCCTGCAGTGTCTTACTACCACAAATTATGCAGTTGAGTTTTCCACATTTGGGGAAATCCCAGAGGTCAGCACATCTGGAGTACAATGGTTATCCAATGATTATCCTTGCCCCAAAAAATCCACTCTTTTGAACATGGCATCTCTCCTGCCAGGTAAAAGGACAGGGGATTATGCTTTTATTAACCATTTCTCAGAGAAGCAGAATTCACAAAATACTTTCAAGTACTATCCTTCATGGTGTGCACTAAATACTCGTAGAAGATAGAAATTGCACCAGGATCTTTGCAAACATGCCAAAACAGATGAGTATCAGGCATGAGGTGATGCCCAGAACTGCACTGGGAGCAAGGGATGGGACATTTTGTTCAAACACCAACTCTTTTTTTCTCTATTTGCTGAGAATCCTTTATGCAGGTGCAGAGGAATTTATGCTTGTGTCCATTTGCATTTTATTGCTCTTTTCAGAACAATGGATATATAGATGTTTGGAGAGCGAGTACCAAGGACTTTGGTACATAACCACTGGAATAATGCGGGTAAGAGAAGAAAAATGGAAGGACATGGGCAAGTTCAATATTCAGTACTCTTTATCTCTTAGTATTTAGATTTGGAAACATTAGAGAATCATTGCTCCTCATTATTTTTCTTTTACTTGAGTGGGTCTCATTCTCAATCATATTCAGTTAACAAGACATTGACATCATTCTTCTACTTGTCCCAGCCTTTACTTCTTATTTATTTTCTATTAAAGAAAGCTTGAGTTTGTCCCTTAATTTCCAATGATGTGAGTATTCCATATTGTTGTGTCTCTGTCTTAAACCTATCTTTGGTTCCAAGCCATAGGAAAATCATAATTCATAACATGTTATTTCTTCAGTTTCAGTCATTTCACAGTCTTATGTATCATCTCTGCATTACTAATATATGTTTACCTCTTTGTGTTCTGGGAGTTGTGGTCCTGGACTATTGTTGAGACGTCATTCTTCACCATTCCATTTACCACTGTGTACCAAAGCAATAGGGTTTTGCTAAGAACACTTGCTTCCTTGGTTGATTCTTGCTTCTGGATCTTTCCTTTTCCTTGCTAAAAATCCTTATTCTCATACCTCCAGCTAAATAATTCTTTTGTCAGCTACCTCTCCTCCTGAACTCCTTCTCTGACGTCATCATCCCAGATATTCTTTTTTTTTTTTGTTTTTTTTTTTTTTTGTTTTTTGAGACAGGGTTTCTCTGTGTAGCTTTGCGCCTTTCCTGGGACTCACTTGGTAGCCCAGGCTGGCCTCGAACTCACAGAGATCCGCCTGCCTCTGCCTCCCGAGTGCTGCATCCCAGATATTCTAACTTAAGTCTTTGATACTTAACTGAACAAAATTTCCCAGAAGAACTAGATACTAGGAACAGAATAGCTAGATGGTTTCTTACATGTGAGCAACTTAAGAAGATATTATTTATAATGTCAGAATTCTTTTAAGTAGTAATTTGGTTGTTGCTTTTACTGTATGGTAGGACTTCATGAGATAGGCAAACATTGAGTGAACAACACATTTTTTTGTGGTACTTAGATGAAATCCAGGGTCCTGCAGATTCTGGGTAAGCATTCTATCACTGAGCCATAACCTCAGTCCATGTGACTTTTGACCAACATCAAAGCTTGTAGCATCCAGACCCTCTGCTTTATATTTCATATTAAGGTTGATTCTTTCTGTTTCCTCTTTGTCACACATATGACAATTTTCACTGAACATTTTCATTATTCTGATTTTAAAAATTGGTTTGAAAAAGAAATATTTGATTATCCTGAAAATAAAAACATGCTCCCAGCTGAATATCTTCTTATTTTAATCCTATTTATATAGAGGTTTTTTTTTTTTTAACTCAGGAGAGTGTTTAGTAATTTTATATGCAAATGAAATGATGAAGAATATGAGTATTGAGGATTTTCAAAGATGGAAGTTTAGACGATGAATGTTTTCATTTATATTGTAATAATAACCACTATTTCAATTCTTCATAAATGTCTTCTAATATTCAATTTCCATATTTATTCTTCCAATTACCTTTGTTCAAATTTCAAGGGATTTAGGAAAAAACCAGAGGGCCATGTGCTGATGACTCATGAAAAGACTATTGTTGCTTCTACAGGGGAACATACCTGGTAAGATTACATAAAAGTATTGATGCAAGGGAAAATAGGATAATTTCTTGGGACACACAGGTCCAAGTGCTGGGGGAATGAATGTACTACCTAGAATTGATTGAATGGCCTGGGTAATAAGAGGAAACATATTTTTGCTATACCTTTCCTCCTCTCTTACTTATCTTGTCTCTCTGTAGTAGTCTTCTTTAGAGCTAGAGTTGTTGGAGATTTTGGAGGGACAGATGCCCAGATTACAGTGGAACGCTACAGAAGTGGAAAGTTATTTGTTTTTATGTTCATTGATTCATTAATTCAGCTGCCAAAACAGTATGAAAATCTTCCTGTATGTCAAAGAATCAGCTGGTATTGAGACGTGATGGGATTGAGAATCACCTGGACAGCCAAGAACTGTATCACATATAAAAAAAACCAAGAAGACACTAAGAAGATAAAACTTTTAAAGAAACAAAAGAGATTTCAAAATGAATGGATACAGGAGAGGGTATAATCGTATTCACAAAGTGAAATCTTTCTGAATGATCAGAATTTAGTGCAACCACAGAAAAGTGTTGAGAAGTGAGATTGGAGATCAGAGTGGATCCATCATAGAGAAAGGATTTCCAGCACTTTAGAAACTACTTTGGTCTGAAAAATTCCAGAGGTTGTCTGGTCTTCATGAAGTTTAACTTTGTAGAGTTAGTAGTTCTAAGCAGAGGTGAAAAAAATGAACAAGTTTCCCAAAGGGTTGATTAACACCCTGAGACAATCAGTATAATGGACGAGGAAATGTTGGAGTCCTAAGTTCTGTAATAGTAAAACCTTTATGCGGTCTTTCATCTCAAAAAATAAAAACAGAGAATTTAGAGACTGCATGGTATACGTTTCCTACTCTTTCTCTTCCATAGTTATCTAGTTGATGTCAACAACATGAAAGCAGGAAACCAAACAAGTATTTTAGAATTTTTGCTTGTGGGGTTTTCCCAAGATGCAGAGCATCAACCCATGCTATTTGGACTGTTTCTGCTCATGTTTGTGGTCGCTGTGCTTGGGAATCTGCTCATTATCCTGGCTGTCAGCTCTGACTCCCACCTCCATACTCCCATGTACTTCTTCCTCTCCAACCTGTCCTTTTCTGACATTTGTTTCATCTCTACAACCATCCCTAAGATGTTGGTAAACATCCAAACACAGAGCAAGACCATCACCTATGCAGGATGCATTACACAGATGTATTTTTTCATGGTCTTTGGAGGCATGGACACATTTCTCCTCACTTTGATGGCCTATGACCGATTTGTGGCCATCTGCCACCCCCTTCACTACCCAGTCATCATGAACCCCCAACTATGTGGCTTGCTGGTTCTTGTGTCCTGGTTCATCAGCTTCTCATACTCTCTGATCCAGAGTCTGTTGATGCTACGGCTGTCCTTCTGCACCAATCAGATAATTAAACACTTTTACTGTGAACTTGCTCAGGCACTCAATGTAGCCTGCTCAGACACACTGCTCAATCATATCCTTCTTTATATTGTGACTTGTATTCTTGGCTTTGTTCCTTTTTCAGGGATCCTTTATTCCTATTCTCAGATTGTCTCCTCCATTCTGAGAATCCCATCAACAGATGGAAAATATAAGGCATTTTCTACCTGTGGGTCTCATCTTTCAGTGGTTTCATTATTCTATGGGACAGGTCTTGGTGTGTACCTTAGTTCTGATGAAACTTCCTCTTCTTGGAAGGGCATGGTGGCCTCAGTAATGTACACAGTGGTCACTCCCATGCTGAACCCTTTTATCTACAGCTTGAGGAACAAAGACATTAAGAAGGCCTTACAAACACTTGGGAGAATGCTTTTTGTTAAGTGATAAGATCACTGGTTTTAGGTTTCTGAGATGACAGAAGTAAAGCAGGGGGCTAAAGAAATTCTGCTTCTTAATCATGTAGACTTTTTATTCAGGTTGTTCCTCTGTCTTGATCAAAATTGTACAGTGAGTACTTTTACCTGAGACTTTGTGATGCCTTCTTTGTTACCTTCAGGTCTATCCTTCTCCCTTCTTTTTATATGACTCATCTCTTCATTTAAGTACAATGTTTATGTTTCTGTAGGTCAATACAGCCATTTAAATACCAACTCAAGAATTGTTTGACAAAAGTTATGAAATCATTTATAGAACTTAAGTCCATGTATAAGTATATAGTACTGTGGCTATAAATGTTATATTGATTAGGCACATGCTTGAATATATGTTACTAATAGATGTTTCTTTTTGTACAGGCTGCAAATTACCATGAAAGTCTGTAGTCACCACTCAGAAATCACTGCTGAGATTTCAGAACTGAAAATTTCCACTTGAGAGAAAATTTTATCTTGCTCCTACATATTGAAATGGTCTATGATGTGAACATTTTTGTTGCCCTGACTTATATGCTAAAACATTATAACCAATGTGATTTTATTAAGAAGGGAGGAATTGGGAAGCATTCAGATTTATTCTTGATGGTACCCTCAGAAATAAAGTTTCTTATAGAAACAAAAGACCCCGGGGAGCTATCTTGCCTCTTCTACTATATAAGAGCATAGTGAGAAGGCACCATCTATGAACCCGAAAATTGGCCCTCAGTAGACATCAAATCGGTCATTTCTTAATTTTAAATTTCCCAATCTCCAGAAATGTGAGAGACAAATTTTTATTGCATGTAAAGTACTTAATTTATGAGATTTTTTATAACATTCTGAACATATTATCCCCTATGACTAAGGGATATAAAATAATCTTGAAACTTGAAATGTCTATAATATCTCAAGGCAATGTCAGAGATGTACTCTATTAGGGGCAGTATTTAGAAAATCTCTATAATAAGATAGAAATGATTTATACAAGATATTACTGCAGATGTGAAAGTAGCTACTGAGAAATATTAAACAACTGTTTGATTCCATTGTTACTATTTGTATAGTGTTCTGTGGTTGTTTCTCAGTTCACCTGCAAAGCACTACTTTGCTCTTGGATGTCAATCCCACCATGAATGGATAGAAGGCTGCTGCTCTGATTGAATAAGACAGAAACAGTCACTTCAGTGAGATAAAATGATTTCTATTTGCCATTTGTTTGAATTTTTACCAAATGCAATGATGTTGGCCAGTGGTCTGGCCATACGGTTAAGCAAAAAGGAAATGTGAAGAGCAACCAAAAGAAGTTACTATGAAAATTTAAGCCCATTTTAGGATTGCAGTTCACAGTCCATTAGCCAGCCAGGGAAGTCAGAATAGAAAGCTGGAGGCAGGAATTAATGCTGAAACCATCGAGGAATGCTGTTTACTGGCTTTCTCCTTACAGCTTGCTCAGCCTGCCTTCTTTTTTCTTATGCATTTATTTTTTGTTAGCAGATTTTAAATTAAAATGATTACATCACTTTCCCCTTTCTCTTTCCTCCCTGTAACTCCTCTCATGTCCTTTATCTCCAAGCCATTCCATGCACATCCCATTCACATTGTTCCTTTCAAATTCATGGCTTCTTTTTCTTTGATTATTATTGTTACACACACACACACACACACACACACACACACAGAGACATACATGCACACACAACTGACTCTGGGTTAGTTTGGTGTGGTTTGTGTGTGTATGATTTCAATGCTGATCACTTTGTATTGGATAACTAACTAGAGGGGCTCATTATTAGGAAAAGCTAATTCTCCCTTATTAGTAGCTTTTAGTGTTTTGTCTAGAGGCAGGACCTTGTGAGATTTCCCCCATCTGTGTTAGCAGATTTTGCAGGAGAAAGCCCTTCACATAGCTGGAAACTTGGACTTAATCAGTAGCCTTTGTTTATTGGATGGTATACATAAACATTCATAGTACTATCAAGGAAACAGAACAAAATATTTGATACTAATTTGAATATAAAATCCTATTCTTCATACCAAGGAATCTCAGTATGACGGTTTTATGTACACCGGCTTCCCATTACTAAAGCAAACAACATCTACAAAAATGACCTTGTGAAAAGAAGATGTTTTGACCTAAAGTTTTGCAGGCTATGGCTTACCCTATTGCTTTTGCACCTGTGGTAAGGAAGCACATATGGAAGGAGTAGTAGCAAAGCCAATCCAATCATGCATAGCTAGGAAACATAAAAAAGAAAATGAAGAGGTGGGAATCTTGCTTTATGGAATTCCCCCAATGACATGAAGACCTCCCACCAAGCTGTATCTTCAAAGTGCATTTTCAAGGATAAGCCATTGAACATGGACCTGCTTTGGAGAGCTACTGAAGCTAAAGCACATTTGATAGAAAGATGAAATGGTCGGTTGCAACACTGGTTATCTAACGCCGGTGAAGAAAGGCTGTTTCGCAGTTGTTCTAAGTTCATATTCATACTCAGTATGAGTGGAACAAAAGTTAACTCAAACTCAGTTTTCTAATGATGTCTGGAGGACCAGCCCCCAGCAGCACAGGGCTCAAAGGGAAATCCACAGTGTGATGAAGTTGAAACTTTTCTCTTTGGGGGTTTTAGGAAAGGAAAATGCTCCCATATTCTCTTGATGGCCTTTTTCTCTTTATTCTCTCATCTGGTTCTCATCAAGCTGTTCCCTCATGTTGTTCTCTCTTTTGTTCCCTTTCCCTCCACTGCTTAAATACTCAAATAGAATCTCTCAGGCAATACAAAAGTCATAAAAATATCACACACACACACACATTATCTATCTTGAGAGGTAATCTTATCCAAGATGCCTGGTGAGTGCTTGGTTTTTGGACAAAGAGCTAAGGGAGTCATACATTCTCTTGTTCAGACCAGGTTACTGTGTATCTTATAATATCAGCTCTGCCAGGACTTGCCATGATACTAATGGCCAAAAATGCCTAAAACTTAAAAGTGTATATTCTGCCCTGTGAATAACTTTTAATTATCCAAGAACACCTACAACCTTAATTAGGGCTACAGAGTCAAATTATTTTCTGTAACCTTGACTAGTCAGGATGTATTTTCACAAACTGAGGTCAGGAATGGATGCAAGGAACTAATCATTTGCCATCTAGCAATAATTGGGCTGTTTTTTGTATTTACAACCTAGCCAGACAGTGCAGCTGTGTGTCCTTGTGAATTAAAATAGGGAATGTTTATCTAAAAAAAAAAGCATCAGCAAGGCATCTGGTCTAATCTAAAGTTCCTTTGAAGCTTTCTATCAGCTAGTGGCACTTCAGCCATAAAGTTAAAGGAATTTGAGCCATTCTGGCTCCTACTATCATTTTTTTTTGAGCTGTGATCAGAATCAGCTTCTAGGTGTGACTCACAGACCCTCACTGTATCAAAATTATACAGCATCTTGCTGATAAATGCCCATTAGATCAGGACGTAATCATGAGATAAATACACTACGATACAGGTAGTAGGTGACTCCCCACATACATATACATTATATCAGATACCAAAGGTACAGCAGACACAAAAGACATTCTGGAGTCTGTATTTTCACAAGCCTTGCTTAAACAAGATATACTCATCAGAGAGTTTTTCTTTGGTGAGCTGACACCTGAACTTAATTGCTACCTGCTGCTGCTCTGACAGGGCCATGGCCACCAGCAGTTTTCTTTTGGATCCAGGGAAGAGGAGGTGAAGGGATGATTGGGACAGATATACAATATTTTTCTTACATCAACTTTTTTGTCAGAGTCTTTCTCCAAAGTCCAGGATGGATTGGATCTCAATATATAGCTCAGACTGGCCTTGAACTTGTAGAAAGCTTCCTGCCATAGCTTTTTCAAATTCTGGAATTACAGGATATAATTCTTTCAGCTTCCTTTTAAAAATTTATTTATTTTTGTTTATTTTATGTACCAACCACAGTTTCCCCTCTCTCCTCTCCTCCTGTCACCCACACCTCCTTCTTACCTCCCCTATCCACTCTTCAGAAAGCATAAGGCTTCCCATGTTTGTCAGCAAAGCATGGCATATCAAGTTGAGACAGAGCCAAGTTCCCCCACCAAACACTGCATCAAGGCTGAGCGAGGAATCACATTATAGGGAATAGGTTTGAATAAGTCAGCTATGTGCCATGGCCACACTGCTAGGGGCCCTACAAACAGAACAAGCTACACAGCTGTCACCCACATGCAGAGGGCCCAAGTTGGTCCCATGCAGACCCCCTAGCTGTCAGTCTAGAGTCCATGAGCTCCCATGAGCTTGAGTCAGCTGTCTTCACGGGTTTCCCCATCATGATCTTGAACCCCCTTGCTTATATAGTCCCCTCTCCATCTCTTCAACTGGGTTCCCAGAGCTCAGCCCAGTGCCTGGCCATGGATCTCTGCCTCTGCTTCCATTAGTTACTGGACGAAGGTTTTATGATGACAATTAGGGTAGTCACCAATCTGACAACAGGAAAAGGCTAGTTCAGGCACTCTCTCCACCACTGCCAGGAGTCATAGCTGGGACCATCCCCATGGACCCTTGAGAGCCTCCCCAGCCCCAGGCCTTCCCCCAACCCCATACTGGCCCCCTCTATCAAGATGTCTCCCTTGTCACTCTCCCTTTCTATCCCTCCCCCAACTTGACCATCCTGATCCCTCCTGTTCCCATTCCCCTTCCTCTCCCCTCTACCTTCCCACCCCCAGTTTACCCAGGAGACCTCATCTATTTCCCTTTCCCAGGGTGATCCATACATCCCTGTTAGGGACCTCCTTGTTACCTGGTTTCTCTAGGGCTGTGGATTGTGGCCTGGTTATCCTTTGTTTTATATCTACTATTGTCTTATGTGTGAATACATAGCATGTTTGTATTTCTGTTTCTGGGTTACCTCACTCAGGATGATTTTTTTCTAGTTCCATCCATTTTCCTGCAAATTTCGTGATGCCATTTTTTTTTTAAAACTGCTGAGCAATACTCCATGTGTAAATGTACCACATTTTCTTTATCCATTTTTTGGTTGAGGGGCATCTAGGTTGTCTTCAGGTTCTGGCTATTATGAATAATTCAGCTTCCTTTTACCTACTTAATTCAGTGGTTCAGGATCAGAGTTGAAACTGTGGGTGCAAGAGGAAAGGATGATTCCAAAGCAAGAAAGAGAAAGTAGGTATAACTTTTAACAGTTACATCTGAATTTCTAAGGGCCTGAGTAGAACATGCCTTCACTCTTCTAGCAGATTTGAGTTAACCATGAATGTACATTATTACCAAGTATTTATGATAATCTACACATTCTATATCTGTGTAACTTTACACTGTATGAATAGGGTAGACTTAAAGGAAGGCACTTACTGGAATCATATTAGTGCAGGCAATATGACCCTGCATGGTGACTTAAATGAGTTATTCCCTCTAAAGGTGGAAAATATTTGTTAAAAATGAAAAAAACAAAGAATGGTAAATAACAGCTGAAGGTAAAGGAATGAATATTTGAGCTATGTGGTAAGGGGAATTCATTATTAATTTAGTGTCAGAATTTATATCTATTAGAACTGGATTTAATTAACTTTTGACTAGCTTAGTTTTCTGTTGCAGGATATTTGTACATCGTGTGAGGATGTACTGTTTGATTGGTGCAATAAAAAGCTAAACAACCAACAGCTAGGTAGGAGGTACAGGTGGGATTTCTGGGCAGAGAAAGGAAGAGGAGGAGGAATATAGGTATGTGGGAGATGCCAGGCAACATGGAGAGGAAACAGGAGGTGCATGATGGAAGAGAGGTAATGCCACATGGCAGAACATAGATTAATATAAATGGGTTAATGTAGGTGGAGTTTTTCTGTGTCCCATCAGTCACTCCCAAATAACCATTTAGAGACTTATTAATTATAAATGCTTGACCAATAGTTTATACTTGCTACTAACTGGATCTTACAATTTAAATTAATCTGTATTTCTTACCCACCCTTTGCCATGTGGGAGTACCTTCTTTTAGCATGGAATGTTTATCTTATGTCTCCTCTGCATTTTCTTGTGACTCCTCAGACTCAGCCCTTCTTCTTCCCAGCACTCGCTCTGCCTCTAAAATCCTGCCTAGCTATTGGTCAATCAGCTTTTTACAAACAATGAGAGCAACACATTTTCATGGTGTACAGAAGGATTATTCCACAGCAGGTTAATTTAAATTATAAGAGCTAGTTGAGACAAGCCTAAGTTATAGGTGAGCTTTCATAATTAGTAAGAATTTTCATGTCATTATTTGGGAACTGGCTGGTGGAACAGAAAAAGATTCATTACATATGGTGTCCAACATGGAGGCTTGAATATCCACATAGGCCTGAAAAAGTGGTCTTTTGGGAAGGTTTGGTGTACAGAGGTATGGCTTTTTTAACAGGCCCTGCTGTACAGCCAAGCACTTGAGTAGCTGGCACTAGGTACAAACTCTTGCTTCAGGCAGACACAACAAATTTCTGGAGCTGGGGCACTAAATGCATCTCCCACTGGTGCTGGCATGAGGATAGGCTGTCAGAGAACCAAGAGCGGTGGAGCCAGGTGGCAGAGTCATGTGGTGGTAGCCTAGCCATTTAAGATTTGGCTCACATAGTCAGAGAAGGCTGAAGAAGTGCAAAACGTCAGGTTCAGGCTAAAAAACCCACTAAACAGGTTGCAGTGTATTTAAAAATGTGCTTAGATGGGTGTTGGAGAGATGGAAGTGGGTTGGAGAGATGGCTCAGTGGTTAAGAGAACTGGCTGTTCTTCCAGAGGTCCTGAGTTTAATTTCCAGCAACCACATGGTGGCTTACAACCATCTGTAATGAATCTGGTGCCCTCTTCTGGCCTGCAGCCATACATGAAGGCAGAACACTGCATACACAATAAATAAATAAATCTTTTAAAAATGTGCTTAGATGTTGAAGAAAGAAAAGAAAATGGATATAGTCATATAAAAATAGTTTAAAAATAATGAAGTAAAGTGTTTAAAGAAAGAATAAAGTAATATAAAAAGAATAAGCTGTGTAAGGATGGGAAATACACAGGGTGTCTGGATCCTGCGTGATGCTTTGTTGACTTTGAATTTTTTAAATGCTAATGTACAAAAAATACCTGCTGAGAGGCATTGGGTTATGGAAACTGCTAAATTAAACCAACCTACATATTTTAAGAATGTTTTCACTTTATAATGGAAGTAAAAAATATGTTGCATTGGGGGAGAAGTTATACCTTTGTTTCTACAGGAAATAAAAAGTTATAGTTCTCTTTAAAATTAATGAAGATTATATTTGATTGGGGGAGAGCTCCTGAAAATCTTGACTACAGATATGAAAAAAAAAAAAAGAAACCAAAAAAGCCTACAGGACAGGTGATATATATCCTGATCCCTCTACTATGGGAACAGCTTTGAGACTGGATGAGACATGAGAAATCTTGTTGGCTACAGAGTCCTCATGACTTATTATTACATGCCATCATTTCATATGGCATGGATAGAAGCTTGGTTATACAGTCTAAACAGACTTATAGAGTTAACAGATGCCTTTTACCTGCATAAACATAAAACAATAAAATCATCTTTAACTGACTTGTGCACACTAACATTCCATATTTGTGTTGGTATATATATATATATATATATATATATATATATATAACCTTTAAAAGTTTATGTGTCTTCAGAAAGAAAGAACTAGACACATGTAGGCATGTTTTTTCATCAGGATGAATGGCTCCCAAAATAACCAGAGAGACTTCTTATTAATATAAATGACTGGCCAATAACTAAGGCTTATTACTAATTAGCACTTACAACTTGAATTAATCCATATTTCTTATCTATACTCTACACATGGTAGTACCCATTTTCAGCATGGCATCTTTATCTTCTGCTTCCTTTGCATCTGGATGGTAACTCTACCTCTCTTCTTCCCCTTGTTCTCCCAGTCTAGCTCTCCCACCTAACCTCTTCCTGCCTAGCTATTGGCCAGTTGGCTCTTTATTTAACCAAAGAGAGTAATACATATTCACAGTATACAAAAGGATTATTCCAAAGCATTTTCCCCTTTTTGTCCAATTAAAAAAGAACATTTTAACTTTAACACAGTAAAACTACATATAACAAAAACAGTTAACAAGTAAGAATTAAAGTTGCAATATCCAGTCCATTTGCATTTGGAAAAATTAGAGAAAATACTCTATTATCTATCTTATCTTTGTGAGTCTGAAGTTTTTTTTTTTTTTTTTTTTTTGAGACATGGTTTCTCTGTGTAGCTTTGCGCCTTTTCCTGAAACTCACTCTGTAGACCAGGCTGGCCTCGAACTCACAGAGATCCGCCTGGCTCCACCTCCTGAGTGCTGGGAATAAAGGCGTGTGCCACCACAGCCCGGCTGTGAGTCTGAAGTTTTATACATAATTTATCTTTTATCATAACTAAGAAAAACTTTAATCATTATTTAGTCTTTAACTCCACAAAAGACCCCAAAAGGGTGTAATGTTACCTAATGATAGGGGCATCTGGCTGCCTGGACAGTCACCCAAAGTTCTTTTGTAACATTGGGGCATCTATCTTTGGCCTACAGATATCTGACAGATGTTTTTGTGAAGCAGGGATTTTGAAGTACTGTATTACCCTGTCTTGGCAAAGTTCAACCCAGTGTATACAGTTTACTGTCAGCAATTGTGGCAAGGGCAGTTTCTGTGGCTATCTTTTGCCACAAAGAAAGCAAATTTCATATGGAGTTTCTTTGATGCCAATCATCTTCTCTGAAGTAAATTTGTGCTGTCAGGAACAGACATGTCTTCCTCTCAAGAAAAGCCTTATGTTATTAAAACATTTTAAATGCCATATTCTGTAGGTCTTTGAAGTGTTTGAAGACAATCTGTCTATCAAAATATATGTTTAACCTTGAAAACATACCTAATATGATTACAAGTTTGATTATTATAGATGACCACTAACCTGTATTTCTAAGTTATACATTACATTTTAAAATGAGTTGCATAAGCACAACACCCTTAACATGAGCAAATGCATATGTACAGTATTAAAAAAAATAACTCCATTGACAAATTGGGACTGAGGGGGAGGGCAAGGTATGGTAGGGGATGTGGGATGAGAACATAATGGAATGAGATGGTTGAGTTGGAACAGGGACAGAGTGGGAGAGCAGGGAAAGAGATACCATGATAGAGGGAGACATTAGGGGAACAGGATGAAACAGGGTGCTTGGGAAGTTCCCAGGAATCCTCAAAGATGATCCCACCTTAGATTAATAGCAAAAATAAAGAAGATGCCTGAACTGATCTACTCTAGTACTCAGGTTCGTGAATACCTTAACTGTCATCATAGAACCTCCATCCAGTAACTGATGGAAGCAGAGGCAGAGATCCATAGCCAAGTTCCAGGCCAAACTCCAGGCATCCAGTCAAAGAGAGAAAAGAGGGATTCTATGAGCAAGGGTTATCAAGACCATGATGGTGAAATGTACAGAGACAACCAAATCAAACTAGTGGGAACCCATAAACTGTGGACCAATAGCTGTGGAGCCTTCATGGGACTGGACTCTACCCTCTGTCTAGGCATGACAGTTGTTTAGCTTGACCTGTTTAAGGGTGGGATCAGGATTCATCCCTAGTATATGAGTGAGCCATTTTAAGCCCAGTGCCTCTGGTGGGACACCTTACACAGCCTTGGCTCAGGGGGAGGGGCAGGGGCCTGCCTCAGCTGAATGTACCAGGATCTACTGACTCCCCATGGGAGTTCTTGCCTTGGAGGAAGTCAGAATGAGGGGTGAGATGGGGGAAAGGCTGAGGAGGGGGGCTGGGAGGAGGAGGGGTATCTGTGGTTGGTATGTAAAATGAATAGAAAATTTCTTTTTTCTTTTTTTATTAAACATTTTTATTCATTTTACTTACCAATCACAGATCCCCCTCTTCCCTTCTCCCACCTCTCCCCACTCCATTTCCTCCTACAAGAAGGTAAGGCCTCCCATGGGGAGTGAGCAGAGCCTGGTCCATTCTGTAGAGGCAGGTCAAAGCCCCTCCTCTCTGCCTCAAGGCTATGCGAAGTGTCCCACTATAGGTAGTGGGCTCCAAAAAGCCAGTTCATGCACCAGGGATGGATACTGATCCTACTGTTAGGGTGCCCCTTGAGCAGATCAAGCTACACAACTGTTTCGCTTATGCAAAGGGCCTAGTCCAGTTCTGTGGAGGCTCCACAAGTGTTGTTCTAAATTTCATGAGTTCTCACTAGCTTGGTTTGGTTGTCTCTGTAGGCTTTTCAATCATGATCTTGATGCCCCTTGCTCATAGAATTCCTCTTCTCTCCATTTGACTGGACTCCTGGAACTTGGCCTGGTGTTTGGCTGTGGATCGCTGCCTCTGCTTCCATCAGTTACTGGATGAAGGCTCTATGACGACAGTTAGGGTATTCACTGATCTGATTACTGGGGTAAGCGAGTTCAGGTACATTCTTCACTATTGGTAGTAGTCTAAGCTGGGTCATCTTTGTGGATTTCTGGGAAATTCCCTAGCACCCAGTTTCTCCCTATCTCCATGATGTCTCCTCCCTCTATCATGGTATCTCTTTCATTGCTCTCCTACTACATCCCTGTTCCAGCTCTACCATTCCATTTCCGTATGTTGTCATCCCCTACTTCTTACCCTCCATTGGTCCCCCTCATCCCCAGTTTACTCATGGAAATATCATCCATTTCCCCTTTCTAGGGCTATCCATGCATCCATCTTTGGGTCCTCCTTGTTAGCTAGTTTTTCTGGAGCTGTGAGTGGTAGCCTGGTTATCCTTTGCTTTATATCTAGTATCCACTTATGAGTGAGTACATACCATGTTTGTCCTTCTGAGTCTGGGTTACCTCACTCATGATGATATTTTTCTAGTTCCATCCATTTACCTGCAAATTTCATGATGTTATTGGTTTTTACTTCTGAGTAGTAACCATTGTGTATATGTACCACATTTTCTTTATCCATTATTTGGTTGAGGGGCATCTAGGTTGTTTCTACATTCTGGCTATTATGAATAATGCTGTTATGAACATAGTTGAGCATGTGTCCTTGTGGTATGATTGAGCATTCCTTGGGTATATGCCCAAGAGTGATAAAGCTGGGTCTTGAGGTAGATTGATTCCCAATTTTCTGAGAAAGCACCACACTTATTTCCAGAGTGGCTGTACAAGTTTGCACTGCCACCAACAGTGGAGGAGTGTTCCCCTTGCTCCACATCCTCTCCAACATAAGCTGTTTTCAATGTTTTTGATCATATCCATTCTGACAGGTATAAGATGGATTAATTTTTATTTGAATTTCCCTGATGACTAACGATGTTGAGAATTTCCTCAGATGTCTTTCAGCCATTTGAGCTTCTTCTGTTGAGAATTCTCTGTTTAGCTCTGTAGCCCATATTTAATTGGATTGTTCATTATTTTGATGTCTAGTTTCTTGAATTCTTTATATATTTTGGAGATCAGCCCTCTGTCAAATGTGGGGTTTGTGAAGATCTGTTCCCATTCTGTAGGCTGTTGTCTTTATCTTATTGAGTGTGCCCTCTGCTCTACAAATCTTCTCAGTTTCAGGTGGTCCCATTTATTAATTGTTTATTTCAGTGTCTGTGCTGCTGGTGTTATATTTAGGAAGTGATCTCCTGTGCCAATGTATTCAAGACTATTTCCTACTTTCTCTTCAGTCAAGTTGAGTGTAACTGGATTTTTTTTTTTTTTTTTTTTTTTTTTTTTTTTTTTTTTTGGTTTTTTGAGACAGGGTTTCTCTGTGTAGCTTTGCGCCTTTCCTGGGTAACTGGATTTATGTTGAGGTCTTTGATCCACTTGGACTTGAGTTTTGTTCATGGTGACAGATATGGATCTATTTGCAATCTTCTACATGTTGACATCTAGTTATGCCAGCACCATTTGTTGAAGATGCTTTCTTTTTTCTATTGTACAGTTTTGACTTCTTTGTCAAAAATCAGGTGTTTGTAGGTGTGTGGATTAATGTCAGGGACTTCAGTTTGATTCCATTGATCCACATGCCCGTTTTATGCCAATACCAAGGTGTCTTTATTACTATAGCTCCATAGTAGAGCTTGAGGTCAGGGATGGTGATGACTCCAGAAGTGGCTTTATTATACAGAATTCTTTTAGCTATCCTAGGTTTTTTGTTTTTCCAAATGAGGTTGAGTATTATTCTTTCCAAGTCTGTGAAGAATTGTGTTGAGATTTTGATAGGGATTGCATTAAATCTGTAGATTGCTTTTGGTAAGATTGCTATTTTTACTATGTTAATCCAACCTATCCATGAACATGGGGTATCTTTCCATTTTATGGTATCTTCTTCAATTTCTTTCTTCAAAGACTTAAAGTTCTTGTCATACAGGTCTTTTACTTGCTTAGTTAGAGTTACCCCAAGGTATTTCATATTATTTGTGGCTATTGTAAAGGGTGATGTTTCTCTGATTTCTTTCTCATTCCATTTATCATTTATATATAGGAGGGCTACTGATTTTTTTGAGTATCTTGTATCCTTCCTCATTACTGAAGGTGTGTATCAGCTGTAGGAGTTCCCTGGCAGAATTTTTGCTGTCACTTATGTACAGTATCACATCATCCTCAAATAGCAAAAGTTAGACTTCTTCCTTTTCAATTTATATCCCCTTAATCTCTTTTTATTGTCTTATTTATCTAGCTAGGATTTTAAGTACTACATTGTGTACATATGGAGAGAGTGGACAGCCTTGTCTTGTTCCTGATTTTAGTGGAATTGCTTTGAGTTTCTCTCCATTTAATTTGATGTTGGCTGTTGGCTTGCTGTAAATTGCCTTTATTATGTTTAGGTATGTTCTTTGTATTCCTGAACTCTCCAGGACCTTTATCATGAAGGGGTGTTGGATTTTTTCAAAGGCTTTTTCAGCATCTAATGAGATGATCATGTAATTTTTTTCTTTCAGTTTGTTTATATGTTGTATTACATTGACAGATTTTCACATGTTGAACCATCCTTGCATCCCTGAAATGAAGCCTACTTGGTCATGGTGGATAATTTTTTTGATGTGTTCTTGGATTTGGTTTGCCAATATTTTATTGAGTATTTTTTGCATCAATGTTTACAAGGGAGACTGGTGTGTAATTCTCTTTCTTTGTTGCATCTTTGTGTGGTTTGGGTATCAGGGTAACTGTAGCCTCATAAAAGGAGCTTGATAATGTTCTTTCTGTTTCTATTGTGTGGAACAATTTGAATAGTATTGGTATTAGCTCTTCTTTGAAATTCTGGTAGAATTTTGCACTGAAATTATTTTATCCTGGGCTTTTTTTGATTGGGAGACTTTTAAGAACTGTTTCTATTTCCTTAGTAGTTATTGGTCTATTTAAATTATTTTTCTGGTCTTGATTTAATTTTGGTATGTAGCACCTATCCAGAAAATTGTCCATTTTTTTTCAGATTTTCCAATTTTTGTGGAATACAGATTTTTGCAATATGACCTGATGATTCTCTTGATGTCCTCATTGTCTTTTTTTTGTCTCCCTTTTCATTTCTGATTTTGTTAATTTGGATGTTGTCTCTTTGACTTTTGGTTAGTTTGGATAAGAGGTTGTGTAACTTGTTGATTTTCTCAAGAAAAACCCCAACTTTTTGTTTCATTGATTCTTTGTAATTTTCTCTTTGTTTCTATTTCATTGATTTCATCCTTAAATTTGATTATATTCTGGTGTCCCTTCCTCCTGGGTGAGTTTTTTTTTTTGTTCTAGAGCTTGTAGGTGTGCAGTTTAGTTGCTAGTATCAGATTTCTGCAACTTCTTTTTGTGGGCAGTTAGTGCTATGAATTTTCCTCAGCACTGCTTTTATAGTGTCCCATAATTTGGATATGTTGTACATTCATTTTCATTGAATTCTAGCAAGTTTTTAATTTCTTTCTTTATTTCTTCCTTGACCCATTATTGATTCAGTTGAGCATTATTCAGTTTTCATGAGATTGTAAGCTTTGTGTAATTTTTGTTTTTTTTGAGATCTAACTTTAAGCCATGGTTTTCCAATAAATTACATAGGTTATTCCAATTTTTTGTATTTGTTGAGATCTGCTTTGTGACTGAGTATTTGGTCAGTTTTATAGATGGTTCCATGGGGTGCTGAGAAGAAGGTACATTCTTTTTGGTTAGGGTGGAATATCTCTAGATATCTATTAAGTCCATTTGAGTTATTGTATCTGTTAGTTTCCTTATTTCTCTGTTAATTTTCTGTCTGGCAGTCATGTCCATTGGTAAGAGTGCACTGTTGAAGTCTCCCATTATTCATATGTGGGTTTTTATGTGTGATTTAAACTTTAGTAGTGTTTCTTTTACATATGTGTGTGCCCTTGTATTTAGGGCATAAGTGTTCAGAATTGAGATTTCATATTGATGGATTTTTCCTGTGATGAATATGTAATGGAGCTGGAGTTTTCTCTAGTTCTTCCCAGCAGCATGGACCCCTGCAACCACTTATAAAATAATCACTCAGAAACTTATATTAATTAAACTGCTGGGCCATTAGCTCAGGCCTACCACTGACTAGCTCTTACATTTAACTGAGCCCATTTCTGTTAAACTATATGTTGCCACGTGTTCTGTAGCTTTACCTGTTGTCTTTACATGTTGCGCCCTGGATGGCAGGCTGGTGTCTCTCCCAGACTTCCATCTCCCAGCTGTAGATGTAACATCTTATTAAATAAGAAACACAGAACCAATGCAAAGAAGAAAGCCAAGAGGTCAGAGCTAATAGCTAAAATCTTGCACTTCCTCCTGTGGTGGTCCTACCTCTCTGAACCAGAGCTACTTCCTGTGTGTCTGTCTTTTTATAGTGTTTCTGTTCTTCCTTCTCATTGGTTGTAAACCCAACCACATGACTGCCTCCTCACAGCCTGTCTGTATAGATCTCCAGGTTTTCTATGATTGGTATTGAGATTAAAGGCATGTGTATCCAATACTGGCTGTATTCCTGAACACACAGAGACTTACCTAGCTCTGCCTACCAAGTGCTGGGATTACAAGTGTACACCACCACTGCCCTGCTTTCCTATGGCTTGCTAATAGCTCTGACTCCCAGGCAACTTTATTTATTAACATACAAATAACATTTTAATATAAATAAAATATCACCATACTCATGGATAAGTAGAATCAACATAGTAAAAATAGCATTCTTACCAAAAGCAATCTACAGATTCAATGCAATCCCCATCAAAATCCCAGCACAATTCTTCACAGACTTGGAAAGAAAAATACTTAACTTTATATGGAAAAACAAAAAACCTAGGATAGCTAAAAGAATTCTGTATAATAAAGCAACCACTGGAGGCATCATGAGCCCTGACTTCAAGCTCTACTATAGAGCTATAATAATAAAAACAGCTTGGTATTGACATAAAAACTTTTCTTAAAGTATGAATTTTATATCAAAATTTACAATACACACACACACACACACATTTTAAACTTTGTTAAGATATGAATGGTCATATAGAGTACTAACTAATTATAGAAAGAAAAAAGGCTTCAATTAGCTGCATATATATGTCTTTGTGTTCAAGTCTCTTATCAGTTTTCTACAGGAATTCACGGCCAGGCCTAACATCAACTGAAGTTTCCAGGAAGAAGATGGGGCCCAACAACAAGAACAATTCCACGTGGACAATAATAACATCACTAAGCTGACAAACATCATCTACAGATCAGCTTTGAACTACAAAGTGCTCAGAGCAATTTTGAGAGGGCTAGCTGAGATGATCCAGTCTCAAAGACTACTTGAATAAGGATTTGAGATAAACCCTGAACTTTGGCATTATATATAGACTGGATAACGAAGGATATAGTTACCTTTCCTAGAATTTGACAATTAACCTAAAATTTTTTCTTTTCAGGATAAAGATAACTTTGCCCTTACCCAGCAGGAAGAAGCAATTTTAAGAATACGATGCCCACATTCCCAAAGAGGTGGTGTGGGATGGGTGGTTTTTTTTTGGGTCTTTTAATGGGTTTTGGGTCTGGAATAATTTTCATTGATTAGGGGGGTTGGTTACAAGTTGTTGTCAAGGGTTAGGAAAAGGGCTAAGCAAAGGAGATTAGATTTAAGGTTCTTGTTTAAAAAAAAAGAAAGAAAAGAAAAGAAAAAGACAATTACTAGTTTTAAATACTTTACATTGGATTGGATTGTTTTATATTGTATACAAATTATATATATTGAAATTGATATTGTTAGAAAATGCTATATGTATATTTCTAATTGTACTTATACCATTCATTTAACAATGTAATGCAATTTTCTGATCCTTGAGTGTTATTATTACCAACTATTTGGATATAAAGAAATGAAAGTTAGTAGTTAGACATTATAATAGAACTTGTAGTCATATTAGGTATGTTTTCAAGATTGAACAGATATATTTTAGATAGACAGGTCATCTTCAAACCCTTCAGAGATCTACAGAATATGGCATTTAAAATGTTTTAATAACTTAGAAAATTTTTCTTTTTTGTTATGACTATGATACATGTCGGCTCCTGGCAGTACCAATCTACTTCAGAGAAAATATGGGCATTGAAAAAACTGCAATTGGAGTTAACTTTCATTGTGGCAAAAGTTAGCCGCTGGACAACAAAGTATCCTCAAATCAACTGCTGACAAACAGGACAGACAGGACATGAAACAAAGGACTACTGATTCTTGCCAAAACAAAAGGCATCTTCTGAGGCCAGGACAATATGGCACCATCCGTGAAGTGGCCTTCGCAATCTAGAAAAGGTACAGTGCCCTTTTCTTCGAAGGTAGTCAAACAGGCAGTGGGCCAATGGCTTCTGATGTGCAATGGAACAGAAGCTGAAACAGTTATTCTTGAAGAGTAACTAAGCTCATGCCTCTCAATAGTAGACTGGCATTTAATAGAGGGATGTGGAGAAGAAGGGGATGCTGAGATGAAGCCACATACACACATAGCCAAGAAGAATGGACAGCTGAATTCAAAAAATATCAACAATTTCCAGAATTTAAAATCCTGAATCATGACATGACACTAGTGGAATTCAGGTGTTTCTGGTACATGGACTGCTCTCACCCAATGTGAGGTTGAACTGTTGACCTTGTGTACATCCTACTTCACAAATGAGTCTGTCAGATACGCTAAGCCTATAGGCTGAAGATGATGCCCCAACACTGTGGAGAAACCTCATATGACTGTCCAGGCAACTGGCTGTTTCTGTCAACTCACAATTTTTTGGAAGTTGCTTGCATGTACTCCTGTTTTTATTTTTGTTAGGTAATATTATTTCCTTCTTGGGTCGCTGAGGGAGTTGAAGATTAGTTAGTTATAGTTGAAGATTAATTAGGATAGAAAGTGAATTAGATACATTTTGGACTTATCAAAATAGGATAGATAATGGAATTATTTTCTCTGAATTTGTCAAATACAAATGGACTAGACATTGTTTAGGTATTTGTTACTTGTATATATCGTATATAGTTATTGTACTTTTGTATATAGTTTTTCTTATGTTACTTATAAGCTTTTTCTTTTTATTAAAATAGAAAAGGGGAAATATGGTGATATTTTATTTTATACTAAAATGTTATTTGTATGTTAATAAATAAAGTTGCCCAGGGGTCAGAGCTATTACCAAGCCATAGGAAAGCTGGGCGGTGGTGGTGCATGCCTTTAATCCCAGAACTTGGTAGGCAGAGCTAGGTAGATCTCTGTGTGTTCAGGGATACAGCCAGCATTGGAGACACACGCCTTTAATCTCAATACCAACCATAAAAGACCTGGAGGTCTGTACAGACAGGCAGTGATGAGGCAGTCATGTAGTTGGGTTTACAACCAATGAGAAGGCAGAACCGAAAGTCTTTATAAAGACTTTAACACAGGAAGTATCTTTCTTTCAGAGAGGTAGGACCACCACAGGAGGAAGGGTAAGGTTTTAGCTCTTAGCTCTGACCTCTTGGCTTTCTTCTTTGCATTGGTTCTGTGTTTCTTATTTAATAAGATGGTTGGTTACATCTACACATACTTGTTTTCTAAAGGTGTAGGAGTTGGAATGATTTGGAGCTAAATAAAGTATTTGAACAGAAGCAGTGGTAGCCTGAGTTTTTAATACCAGCAGAGATAGGTGGACCTCTAAAGTTAGTTGTTTTTCTAAATTCTAGTGTTACAGTGAAGAGGTGGTGGTAGCATATGCATTTAATCCCCCACCCAGGGACAAAACTCAGATGCAGCTCTTAATTGGTATGTTTTTGTATTAGGTTTTCCAACTGCTGGTAAACTTTTCTTCATGAATACAACCCTGACCAATATTGAATCAGATGGTATCCAAATTATGGATATCATATTCTGGTGGTGCCACTCACTATTTGGCTGAATAGAATGCATGATTCTTGTTTGGCTAAGGAGACTGCATGACATAGTTCCAGTTCTTATAACTTAGCTAAAGAGACTGTGTAGCATGAATCTTAAAAGTTCTCGCTGGATCTGCAACTGGTCTTGTATCCTCAGACTGGAGGCCTCTGAGTCCTCATCCAGAATGGGTCTCAGCTGAATTGCTGCTCAAAGGCCTGAATGCTTAACGAGCTAAAAGCTTAACCAGCCAAATGCTTCTAGTTTCTGGTCCTCACGCCTTATAATCCTTTCTGCCACCACTCCCTGGGATTAAAGGCTCGCTTTCTGGGATTAAAGGTGTGTGTCACCATGCTTGGCTATAACCATGAACACATGGATTTCTGCCTAGCTCTGCCTCCCAAGTGCTGGGATTAAAGGTGTGTGCTACCACTGTCTATCCTCTATGTTTAATATTGTGGCTGCTCTGTCTCTGACCCTATTATGTTTATTAGCATGCCCAATATTTGGAGGAATACAATAACACAAGACTGTATGACTGTTGTTTGGCTAAAGAAACTACGTGACATAGTTCCAGTTTCTGGTTGGGTGGATATAGTCTCACTTCCTCCTTTAGTTTTAGTACTTAAAAAAACCAAACCAAAATCATTTGTATAGTGGTTTTTAGAGTCACTGACTTTTTCTGTATTGCCCTCAAAATATTGGTAGTCGGAGATGGTCTGGGAAAGGAATTAGGATGAATAAATTTATTAAAAAGTAATATAAGGCCCCGACTTCCCTTCTGGACCAGAGGTGAGTATCCGGGTCCAACCCAGACCCCATCCCTGGGCACCAGCCACTCCGGGAAGACCTGCCCAACTTGGCCACAGGTTCTGGTCACCGGGCGGGTCCCCTTCTAGCCCCACTGGGAGGGATCCCCTTCTCCAAGCCCCCCGGCAGCACCTGCAATCCCCATGCCCTGCCCCCACGCCCATCTGCCTGAGACCCCAGCCACTTCCTGAGACTTAGAGACCGGCCCCCAGCCCCCATCCTGCCCCCGACTGCCCTTCTGGACCAGAGGTGAGTATCCGGGTCCAACCCGGACCGCATGCCTGGGCACCAGCCACTCCGGGAAGACCTGCCCAACTTGGCCACAGGCTCTGACCACTGGGCGGGTCCCCTTCTAGCCCCACCAGGAGGGATCCCCTTTTCCAAGCCCCCCCGGCAGCCCCTGCAATCTCTGTGCCCTGCCCCCACGCCCATCTGCCCAAGACCCCAACCACTTCCTGAGACTTAGAGACCGGCCCCCAGCTCCCATCCTGCCCCGACTTCCCTTCTGGACCAGAGGTGAGTATCCGGGTCCAGAGTTGGACAAGAGAACTCCCTTTTGGACAAGAGAGAGAGACTTCCTGAATCTGTCAGCTCTTTCTGAAACAAGTACACTGATAAGACCAAGAAGGAACCACAAGGAGATGGGCAGACGTCAAGGCAGAAGTACATACAACAAAATGAAGAGCAACACAGCATCACCAGAACCTAACCCGACTCCAACATCTAGACCTGAACATCAAAAATTGGAAGAAGCAGAAGAAAGTAGCCTTATGAGTAACATCATGAAGAAGGTAGAGGCTTGTATAGAGGAAAAGACAAGAAAATTGGAAGAACGCTGTAAACAACTAGAGGAAAGGGCAAACAAATTAGAAGAAAACAATAAAGCCCTGCAAGAAAACAATAAAGTCCTGGAAGAAAACAATAAAGTACTGGAAGAAAACAATAAAGCACTGAAAGAAAATCATGAAAAAGCAATGAAACAAACAAAGGAAACAGTCCAAGAACTGAAAAGGGAAATTGAAAAAATGAAGAAGACACAAACAGAGGGAATGCTGGAAATAGAAAACCTGAGTAAAAGATCGGGAACTTCAGATGCAAGTATAACCAACAGAATGCAAGAGATGGAAGAGAGGATTTCTGGCATTGAAGATACAGTAGAAGAAATAGTTTCATCAGTTGAAGGAAACACTAAAGCCAACAAAGTCATGAAACAAAATGTCCAAGAAATCTGGGACACCATGAAAAGGCCAAACCTACGAATTATAGGGATAGAAGAAGGTGAAGAACACCAACTCAAAGGCACAGAAAATATATTCAACAAAATTATAGAAGAAAACTTTCCCAACTTAAAGAAGGAAATGCCTATGAAGATACAAGAAGCTTATAGAACACCAAACAGACAAGACCCCCCAAAAAAGTCCCCTCGACACATAATAATTAAACAACTAAATGTACAGAATAAAGAAAGAATATTAAGAGCAGCCAAGGAAAAATGCCAAGTGACCTATAAAGGTAAACCCATCAGAATAACACCCGATTTCTCAATGGAGACTTTGAAAGCCAGAAGGACCTGGACAGATGTAATGCAGACACTAAGAGACCATGGATGTCAGCCCAGACTAATATACCCAGCAAAACTTTCAATCATCATAGACAGAAGGAACAAGACATTCAAAGACAAAGCCAGATTTAAACAATACCTATCCACAAACCCAGCCCTACAGAAAGCACTAGAAGGAAAATTCCAACCGAGGGAAGTCAGATACACACTCGAAAACACAGGCAATAGATAAAGCCACAACAGTAACCCCCAAAGAAGAGAAGTACACACACACACTACCACCAAAAATAACAGGGATGAAGAATCACTGGTCATTAATATCCCTTAATATCAACGGACTTAATTCACCTATAAAAAGACATAGACTTATAGAATGGATATGAAAGCAGGACCCATCTTTCTGCTGCATACAAGAAACACATCTCAAATTCAAAGACAGACACTACCTAAGAATAAAAGGCTGGGAAAAGACTTTCCAATCAAATGGTCTTAAGAAACAAGCAGGGGTAGCCATCCTGATATCCAACAAAATAGACTTCAAACTAAAATCAGTCAAAAGAGATCAAGAAGGACATTACATCCTCATCACAGGAAAGATCCATCAAGATGAAGTTTCAATTCTGAACATTTATGCCCCAAACACAAGGGCACCCACATATGTAAAAGAAACATTGCTAAAGCTTAAACCACATATAAAACCCCACACATTAATAGTGGGAGAGCTCAACACCCCACTTTCACCACTGGACAGATCTCCCAAATCGAAACTTAACAGAGAAATAAAGGACTTAACTGATGTCATGACCCAATTGGACCTAATAGATATCTACAGAACATTCCATCCTAACAAGAAAGAATATACCTTCTTCTCAGCACCCCATGGAACTTTCTCTAAAATCGACCACATACTTGGCCACAAAGCAAATCTCAACAGATACAAAACAATTAGAATAACCTCCTGTGTTCTATCAGACCACCATGGTTTAAAGTTAGATTTCAACAACAACAAAAACTACAGAAAACCTACAATCTCATGTAAACTGAATAATGCTCAACTGAATCACCAATGGGTTAAGGAAGAAATAAAGAAAGAAATTAAAGACTTCCTAGAGATCAATGAAAATGAAGACACCACATACCCAAACTTATGGGACACTATGAAAGCAGTGTTAAGAGGGAAATTCATACCACTAAATGTCCACATAAAGAAGTTGGAGAAATCCCACACTAGTGACTTAACAGCACATCTGAAAGCTCTAGAACAAGAAGAAGCAAAGTCTCCCAGTAAGAATAGATGCCAGGAAATTATCAAAGTGAGAGGTGAAATTAATAAATTAGAAACTAAGAGAATAATACAAAAAATTAATGAAACAAAGAGTTGGTTCTTTGAGAAAATCAACAAGATAGACAAGCCCTTATCCAAACTAACCAAAAGACAGACAGAGAGAGAGAGAGAGAGAGAGAGAGAGAGAGAGAGAGAGAGAGAGAGAGAATCCAAATCAACAAAATCAGAAATGAAAAGGGGGACATAACAACAGACATTGAGGAAATCCAGAGAATTATAAGGTCATATTTCAAAAACCTCTACTCCACAAAACTGGAAAACCTAAAAGAAATGGACATTTTTCTGGATAGGTACCACATACCTAAGTTAAATCAAGACCAGATAAACTATTTAAATAGTCCAATAAACCCTAAGGAAATAGAAACAGTCATTAAAAGTCTCCCAACCAAAAAAAGCCCAGGTCCAGATGGTTTCAGCGCAGAATTCTACCAGATCTTCAAAGAAGAGTTAATATCAATACTCTCTAAATTGTTCCACATAATAGAAACAGAAGCAACATTACCAAACTCCTTCTATGAGGATACAATTACCCTGATTCCTAAACCAAACAAGGATGCAACAAAGAAAGAGAACTACAGACCGATCTCCCTCATGAACATTGATGCAAAAATACTCAATAAAATACTGGCAAACAGACTCCAAGAACACATCAGAACAATTATCCACCATGATCAAGTAGGCTTCATCCCAGGGATGCAAGGGTGTTTCAACATATGAAAGTCCATCAATGTAATACACCATATAAACAAACTCAAAGAAAAAAACCACATGATCATCTCACTAGATGCAGAAAAGGCATTTGACAAAATCCAACACCCCTTCATGATAAAAGTCTTGGAGCGATCAGGAATACAGGGAACATACCTAAACATAATAAAGGCAATATATAGCAAACCAACAGCCAACATCAAATGAAATGGAGAGAAACTCAAAGCAATTCCACTAAAATCAGGAACGAGGCAAGGCTGTCCACTCTCCCCATACTTATTCAATATAGTACTTGAAGTTCTAGCCAGAGCAATAAGACAACATAAGGAGATTAAGGGGATTCAAATTGGAAAGGAAGAAGTCAAGCTTTCCCTATTTGCAGATGACATGATAGTATACTTGAGCGACCCCAAAGATTCCACCCAGGAATTGATAAAGCTTATAAACACCTTCAGCAACATAGCAGGATACAAGATCAACTCAAAAAAATCAGTAGCCCTCCTATACACAATGGACAAAGAAGCTGAGAAGGCAATTAGAGATACATCACCCTTTACAATAGCCACAAATGACATAAAATACCTTGTGGTAACACTAACCAAGCAAGTGAAGGACCTATATGACAAGAACTTTAAGTCCCTGAAAAAAGAAATTGAAGAAGATGTCAGAAAATGGAAAGATCTCCCATGCTCATGGATAGGCAGGGTTAACATAGTAAAAATGGCAATCTTACCAAAAGCAATTTACAGATTCAATGCAATCCCCATCAAAATACCAACACAATTCTTCACAGACCTGGAAAGAATAATACTCAACTTCATATGGAAAAACAAAAAACCCAGGATAGCTAAAAGAAACATGTACAATAAAACAACTTCTGGAGGCATCACAATCCCTGACTTCAAGCTCTCCTATAGAGCTACAGTAATAAAAACAGCTTGGTATTGGCATAAAAACCGACATGTGGACCAATGGAATCGAATTGAAGACCCTGACATTAACCCACACACCTATGGACATATAATTTTTGACAAAGAAGCCAAAAGTGTACAATGGAAAAAAGAAAGCATCTTCAACAAATGGTGCTGGCATAACTGGATATCAACGTGTAGAAAGCTGCAAATAGATCCATATCTGTCACCGTGCACAAAACTTAAGTCCAAGTGGATCAAAGACCTCAACATAAATACAGCTACTCTGAACCTGCTAGAAGAGAAAGTAGGAAGTAGTCTTGATTGCATTGGCATAGGAGATCACTTCCTAAATATAACACCAGTAGCGCAGACACTGAGACAAACAATCAATCAATGGGACCTCTTGAAACTGAGAAGCTTTTGTAGAGCAAAGGATATGGTCAACAAGGCAAAGCGACAGCCTACAGAATGGGAAAAGATCTTCACCAACCCCACATGTGATAGAGGACTGATATCCAGAATATATAAGGAACTCAAGAAATTAGACATCAAAACGACCAACAGTCCAATTGAGAAATGGGCTTTAGAATTAAACAGAGAATTCTCAACAGAGGAAACCCAAATGGTTGAAAGACATTTAAGGAATTGCTCAACATCCCTAATCATCAGGGAAATGCAAATCAAAACAACTCTGAGATACCACCTTACGCCTGTCAGAGTGGCTAAGATCAAAAACACTGAAGACACTTTATGCTGGAGAGGATGTGGAACTAGGGGAACTCTCCTCCACTGCTGGTGGGAATGCAAGCTTGTACAACCACTTTGGAAATCAATATGGCGCTTTCTTAGAAAATTGGGAATCAATCTCCCCCAAGATCCAGCTATACCACTCTTGGGCATATACCCAAGAAATGCTCAATCATACCACAAGAGCACTTGCTCAGCTATGTTCATATCAGCATTGTTTGTAATAGCCAGAACCTGGAAACAACCTAGATGACCTTCAACTGAAGAATGGATAAATAAATTGTTGCACATATACACAATGGAATACTACTCAGCAGAGAAAAACAATGACATCATGCGGTTTGCAGGCAAATGGATGGATCTAGAAAAAATCATCCTGAGTGAGGTAACCCAGACTCAGAAAGACAAATATGGTATGTACTCACTCATAGGAAGATGCTAGATGTGGAACAAGGATGACTGGACTGCTACTCACATCACCAGTGAGGCTACCTGGAAAACGGGACCCCAAAAAAAGACACGGAGAAATGGACGAGATCTACATGAACAGCCTGGTCATGAGTGGGAACAATGAAGGGCGATGGTCGAGGGAAAGAGAGTGGGAGATCCTAGCTGGATCAAGACAAGAGAGGGAGAACAAGGAATAGGAGACCATGGTAAATGAAGACCACATGAGAAGGGGAGGAAGCAGAGAGCTAGGGAGGCCCATGGAGATCCACAAAGATATCCCCACAAAAGACTGCTGGCAATGGTCAAGAGACGGCAGGAACTGACCTACTCTGGTGATGGGATGGCCAGACACCCTGATAGTTGTGCCATAAACCCCATCCAAGGACTGAGGAATCTGGATGCATACATCCATGGCTGGGCCCCTGGTGGAGCACTGGGAGTCTAATTAGTGAGAAAGAAGAGGGTTTATATGAGCAAGAATTGTTGAAGCCAAGGTTGAATAAAGCACAGGGACAAATAACCAAATGAATGGAAGCACAGGATCTATGAACCAAAGGCTGAGGGGCCCCCAACTGGATCAGGCCCCCTATTGGGTGAGACAGTCATTTGGCTTGATCTGTTTGGGAGGCAGCTGTGTGTTGGTGCCGGGTCTTGGGCTCATTGCATGAGTTGGCTGTTTGAATCCTGGGACTTATGCAGGGACACTTGGCTCGGTCTGGGAGGGGGGGAATGGACCTGCCTGGACTGAGTCTACCAGGTCGATCCCGGTCCTCGGGGGAGACCTTGATCTGGAGGAGGTGGGAATGGGGGGTGGACTGGGGGGAGGTGGAGGGGGCGAGAAGGGGAGAACAGGGGAATCTGTGGCTATTAGGTTCAACTGAATGGTGTTGTAAAATAAAATAAAAATAAGTAATATAAGACTTACACATTTGAAAGTATTAATATTGATTAAATGGTGAACAGGATGTTTTACCCTGGAGATGGAGATGAAGACCAAGACTGACAAAGTACAAAAAATTCCACCAATGAGTTTAGGAACATTTTCTGCTTATTATGTAGTGAAGATATTAATGCTTTTTGTAGTTGGAAGATTTCCTGTGTCCCACCCAGTCTGCAGCCACTCAGACCCAAGCAAATACACAGAGGCTTATATTAATTAAAATTGCTAGACCACTAGCTCAGGCCTACCACTGACTAGCTCTTACACTTAAACTCAGTCCATTTCTGTTAGTCTATATGTTTCCAGGTGTTCTGTGGCTTTACCTATGTGCCATTACATGCTGCTCCCTGGACAGCAGGCTGGCATCTCCCAACTCAGCCTTCCTCTTCCCACAACTCCTTGTCTGCTTATCCTGCCTATACTCCCTGCCTGGTTACTGGCCAATCAGCATTTTATTAAACTAATGTGAAAAAAAGCATTATCCCATAGCAGCTTTTATAGATATAAAATGCAAATTTGAAAACTGAGAATTAAGGCAAAGGATATGGTTTCACATTATGAGTTAATCATTAGAAGATTATAAAAATAAGAAAGATAGGAACGTTACAGAAGTTATATAGATATATAAATTAGGATATATACATATACATATATAATAGGTTTAAAATACATTATAGTTTAATTTGATAAGAATTTTTGTTTTGCTTATTATAAGTTAAGAATTAGCTTCTTAGATTCAAATTGTCTCCAATAGTGACCATGAGGAAAAAATAAAGGCCTCTCCTCCCCCATCTTGTTAAACTTTGTCTACTTGCTCCAGGAGCTGTGATCACTGAATTTTATGTTTATGACTTTTTAAGGATGTTTTGATGTTGGGAAAATAGTCATATATTAGATATTTTTTGGAATGCAAATATAGACTGATGTAATCATTGTTGTAAGAAACAAAAATAAACTCTCTGTCCCTGGGAAGGTAGAAAGGAGATGCACAGAAAAGCAATGTACACTGCCTCCCAAGCATAGTAAATAATAAAATATTCCTAGAGGTTCAGAAATAGATTCAAACTGCTGTCTGGTGCAACTTCTTTATGTGACCTGCTACATCCACCCTTCTCAAGTACTGATCTCTAGAACTGGTCTCCAGCAATATTTATTGGTAAATTGGCAAACTGGAGACTCTTCATAAAGCAAAAGTAGTCCCCAACATTTTCCTGTTGGCTTATATTGCAAATGCTTTCCATATATGGAGAACAAATATTCTCAAGAGGCAGATCAAGCAACCCTTTGACAGGAAGTGAACATAGGGTTATTAAGAAAAAAACCATAGATAGTAAAAGTGGGTCAGAAGGATGGATAGAGAGATGCACAGGAAGTAGACGGGAGGGACATTCAGTTGGAGGAGTTTTTGTTTGAGATGGCTTAGGAGAAATCTGTCTTTGTGGGATGACAGTCGGGAAGGAAGCAGTTGGGTGCTTTCTTTGCCTGTCTGAGCTAGCAAGTTTTCAGTGCAGCATCTGAGTCTTTATTGATAAAATAGAATAATAGAGATATAGTTAAAAACAACACATATTTTGCTATGTTAATCCTACTGATCCACAGCATGGGAGATGTTTCCATCTTCTAATATCTTCTCCAATTTCTTTCTTCAAAGACTTGAAGTAATTGTCATATAGTTCTTTCACTTGCTTGGTTAGAGTTACCCTAAGACACGTGTAGCTGGAATTTTCTCTCCAGGTCCTGCCAAGCCCCGGCAGTCCGACAGCCCACTTATAAAATAAACACACAGACGCTTATATTATTTACAAACTGTATGGCTGTGGCAGGCTTTTTGCTAACTGTTCTTATATCTTAAATTAACCCTTTTCTATAAATCTATACCTTGCCACGTGGCTCGTGGCTTACCGGCATCTTCACATGCTGCTTGTCATGGTGGCGGCTGGCAGTGTCTCCTCGCCTCAGCCTTCCACTTCCCAGAATTCTCCTCTTTCCTTATCCCGCCTATACTTCCTGCCTGGCCACTGGCCAGTCAGTGTTTTATTTATACAGAATGATATCCACAGAAGATACTTTATATTTTTGTGGCTATTGTGAAGGGTATTGTTTCTATGATTTCTTTATCAGCACTTTATTGTTTGTGTATAATAGGGATACTGATGTTTTTGAGTTAATTTGTATCCAGCCATTCCACTAAAGGTGTTTATCATCTGTAGGAGTTCCCTGGTAGAATTTTTTTTGTCACTTATGTATGCTATCATCATCTGTAAATGGCAATACTTTGACTTTTTCTTTTCTTTTCTTTTTTATTTTTCGAGACAGTGTTTCTCTGTGTAGTTTTGGTGTCTGTCCTAGATCTTGCTCTGTAGACCAGGCTGGCGTCAAACTCACAGATATCTGCCTGTCTCTGCCTTCCAAGTGCTGGGATTAAAGGCGTGCACCACCACCAACCAGCGTGACCTTTTCTTTTCTAGTTTAACTCCTTGATCTCCTTTTGTTCTCTTATTGCTCCAGCTAGAACTTTGGGTACTATATTGATTAGATATGGAGAGAGTGGACAGCCTTGTCTTGTTCCTGATTTTAGTGGAATTGCTTTGATTTTCTCTCCATTTAATTTGATGTTGGCTGTTGGCTTACTAAATATTGCTTTTATTATATTTAGGCATGTTCCATGTATCCCTAATCTCTCTAAGACTTTTATCATGAAATGTGTTGGATTTTGTCAAAGACTTTTTTTTATGAGATGATCATGTGTTATTTTTCTTTCAGTTTGTTTATATGGTGGATTATATTGACAGATTTCCATATGTTGAACCATCCCTGCACCTCTGGGATGAAGCCCATGTGATCATGTGGATGATCTTTCTGATGTGTTCTTAGGTTTGGTTTGCCAGTATTTTATTGAGTATTTTGGCATCAATGTTCATGAGGGAAAGTGGTTTGTAATTCTCTTTCTTTCTTGGGTCTTTATGTGGTTTGGGTTATCAGAGTAACTGTGGCCTCATAAAGAGTGTTTGACAATGTTCCTTCTGTTTATATTTTATGGAATTATCTGAGAAATATTGGCATTAGCTCTTCTTTGAAATTCTGGTAGAATTCTGCACATAAACCATCTGGCCCTGGGCTTTCTTTTGTTGGGAGAATTTTAATGTCTGCTTCTATTTCTTTAGGGGTTATAGGTCTATTTAAATTATCTGATCTTGATTTAATTTTGGTATATGGTATATATCAAGAAATTTGTCCACTTCTTTTTATTTTTCAATTTTGTGCATTACAGGTTTTTGAAGTATGACTTAATTATTTGTCTGGATTTCCTCAGTGTCTGTTATTATGTCTTTCTTTTAATTTCTTATTTTGTTAATTTGGATATTCTCTCTCTCTGACTTTTGATAATTTTGGATAAGGGTTTGTCTATCTTATTGATTTTCTCAAAGAACCAACTCTGTTTCATTGATTCTTTGTATTCTCTTTGTTTCTATTTTATTGATTTCAGCCCTTAGTTTGATTATTTCCTACCATCTACTCCTCTTGGTTGCTTTTGCTTCTTTTTGTTCTAGAGCTTTCAGATGTGCTGGTAAGTCACTAGTATAAGATTTCTTCAAATTATTTATGCACTTAGTACTATGAACTTTTCTCTTAGAACTGATTTAATTGTGTCCCCTACGTTTGGATGTGTTGTGCATTCATTTTCATCTAATTCTAGGAAGTCTTTAATTTCTTGCTTTTTTTTCCCTTAACCCAGTGGTATTTCATTTGAGAGTTATTCAATTCCATGGGTTTGTAGGCTTTCTGTAGTTTATGTTGTTGTTGAAATCCAACTTTAATCCATAGAGATCTGATAAGATACAGAGGTTTTTTTTTTTTTTTTTTTTTTTTTTTTTTTTTTTTTTTTAATCTGTTGAGACTTGTGACAGAGTTTGTGGTCAGTTTTGGAGAAGGTTCTATGAGGTGCTGAGAAGATATATTGTCTGTTGTTTGGGTGAAATGTTCTGTAAATATCTGTTAGGTCCACTTGAGTCATAGCATCTGTTAGTGACATCATTTCTGTTTAGTTTCTGTCTGTCAGACCTGTCCATTGGTGAGAGATGGGTGTTGACGTCTCCCACTATGAATGTGTGGGGTTCAATGTGTGATTTAAGTTTAGTAACTTTCCTTTTATAAATGTGGGTGCCCTTGTATTTGTGGCATAGATATTCAGAATTGAGACATCTTCTTGGTGGATTTGCCCTTTGATGAATATAAAATATCCTTCTCTGTCTCTTTTAATTAATTTTGGTTTGAAGTCTATTTTGTTAGATATTAGGATAGATACATCAGCTTGCTTCTTAGGTCCATTTGATTGGAAAATCTTTTTCTAACCCTTTACTCTGAGGTTATGTCTGTTTTTGATGTTGAGGTGTGTTTCTTGTATGCAGCAGAAAGATAGATCCTGTTTATGTATCCATTTGTTAATCTGTGTCTTTTTATAGGTGAATTAAGTCCATTGATATTGAGAAATATTAATGACAGATTATTGTTAATTTCCTTTTTTTGTTGTTCATGTTGTTGTTATTGGTTATAATGTGTGCGTGTGTGCGTGCGTGCGTGCGTGTGTGTGTGTGTGTGTGTGTGTGTGTGTGTGTGTGTGGTTTCTTTTCTTTGGGTTTTGCTGGTGTGGGATTATTTATTGCCTGTATTTTCATGGGTGTAACTATCTTCCTCGGGTTGGAGTTTTCCGTCCAGTACCTTTTGTAGGGCTGGATTTGTGGATAGATATTGATTAATTTGACTTTGTCATGAAATATGTTGTTTTCTCCATCTATAGTGTTTGAAAGTTTTGCTAGTATAGTAGTCTGAGCTGGCATTCATAGTCTCTTAGAGTCTGCAAGATGTCTGTCTAGACACTTCAGGCTTTTAGAGTCTCCATTGAGAAGTTGTGTGTAATTCCAATAGGTCTGCCTTTATATGTTACTTGGTCTTTTTCCTTTGCAGCTTTTAATATTCTTTATTTATTCTGTATGTTTACTGTTTTGATTATTATATGGTATGCAGACTTTTTTATGGTTCACCAGTCTATTTGTTGTTCTATAAGCTTCTTGTATCTTTATAGGTATGTACTTTAGGTTGGGAAAATTTTTTCTATGACTTTGTTGAATATATTTTCTGGGTCTTTTAACAGTGATTCTTCTAATTCTTCTATTCCTATTATTCTTAGGTTTTATGTTTTCGTAGTATCTCAGATTTCCTGGATGTTTTGTGCTAGAAGTATTTTATATTTAACATTTTCTTTGACTGATGAATCTATTTCCTCTATCAAGTCTTCAATTCCTGAGATTCTCTATTCCATCTCTTGTATTCTGTTGGTGATGCTTGCATTTGTAGTTCCTGTTCTCTTACCTAGATTTTCCATTTCCAGAATTCCCTCAGTAGTGTTTTTTATTTTCTTTTTGTTGCTTCTATTTGCATTTTCAAGTCTTGAACAGTTTTATTTGTTTCTGTCAACTGTTTCTTTTTTTCTTGACATTCTTTAAGAAATTTATCAATATCTTACAATTTTTGGTTATTTTCCCCTCCATTTCTGCAAAGTTTTTTTTTTCATTTACTTTTCAAGGACCTTTATTATCTTCATAACATTATTTTAAAGGTCATTTTCTTTGCTTCAGCTTCATTAGAATTTCTAAGTCTTGCTGTTGTGGGACAGCTGGGTTCTGGTGGTGACATATTTGCCTTTCTGTTATTGGTTGTGTTCTTACACTGGCATTTAGACATCTGGATTTGGCATGGTTATAAGTCTAAGTGTTGATTTATAAGTTTATTTTTGTTGCATGGGTGTTTTGTTCCTTGGTTTTGTTTCCTTGATGGTCTTCTGGCCCAATGGCAAAGGCTTCTGATGACTGGTGAATCTTCAAGTCCAGTACGGTGTCTCTGTTGGGGTTTTTGTGGCCTTGGGTCCCTTGATCTGGTCTGGTCTCTAGTACAGCCAAAGTCTTCTTGGGCCTCTAGATCTGGCCTGGCCTCCAGTAAAGCCCAAGTTTTCTCCTGAGATACCTAAGGCCAGTCTGTCCTCTAGTAGCACTGCTGGGGATGTTCTTGTTTTTGACTGCATGTGTTCCTGCAGGCCTGAAGAGGGCACCAGATCTCATTACAGATGGTTGTGAGCCACCATGTGGTTGCTGGGAATTGAACTCAGGACCTCGGGAAAGAACAGCCAATGCTCTTAATCTCTGAGCCATCTCGCCATCCCTGGGGATGTTCTTCTAACTGGTGTAGACTGTTACTGGGCCTATAGAGTATTCAGGAGTTCTGGAGAAGGACTAGCCTTGGGGAGGATGATGAGGTGGGAGAGGTTCAGTGGTAATGTGGGTCTTGGGAGAGCAGAATCCAGGGGGTGGTGGCATTCCAACTGGCAGGTGAGTCACTCATCTACTTGTAGACTGGTGAGGGCTGTATCAGGGCAATGGGATTCCTCTGGAGTTGGAGGCAGGGCCCAGTAGTGGTGCTGGTGCTGAGATGGAGGGAGTGGGCTACAGGATAGGAGGGTCACTCACCAGTTGTGGCTGGTCACCTGTGCCTCAGTGGCAGAAGTCCTCTGGGGTTAGGAGCAGGGCCCAGCAAGCAGCAGGGCTAGGGAGGAGCTGGGATGGTGTGGGCCTACGGAAGAGTCCTGGAGGACAGAAAATATGGAGGGGTATAGTTCCTCTGGCAGGAGTGTCACTCCCATCATGACTGGTGTGGTCTGCTCCTCAGTGGCAGAAGTCTGCTGGGGTTGGGAGCAGGGCCCAGCAGCTGCAGGGCCAGGGACAGGTTGGGATGGTGTGGGCCTGGTGGAGGGCACAGAATCTAGGGAGGGGAGCAGTTCCACTGGCCTATTTTGTTGTTTTCAAAGTTTAATTTATTCATATTATTTAAATTAAGTATATATGTATGATTTTTTTGTGTGTATGTGTGTATGCATATGAATTCAACGTGCTTGTGAGGTCAGAAAGCATCAGATCTCCTGAGCTAGTATTATATAGGTGACTGTGAGCTGTCTAACATGTATGCTCAGAACTGAATCCAGGTCTTTTCTAGAGTAGCATGTGCTCTTAATTATTGATTTATCTCTCAGTCCATATTTTAATCTTTAAAAATGAATTATGACACATCAATGACCAACATGTATGATGATCCTATGGCTGCTCTAGTGGCACACATGCCTTGGCAGTAACCAACTACTGGCTAATTGGACCTAAGACATTCTCAGCAAGATGGATGCAATGCCTGGTACTGGAAACCTAGCTAACTACTCAGTGCTAGAAAATCATGGTTATTAGAGGAGAATCTACCACTAATTTACAAAAACCAACATAATCCTTAACAACAATCTATAAACATTTGTCCTTATTCCCGCAGATACATGTAGTCTTTACCCCTCATCAAAGAAATGTCTCTTTGCAACAGACAAAGACCGCTACAGAAAACTACAACCAATCAATATGCAGAGTTGTGGAGACCAGTCACAATGGATACATCTACAAGACATTCCCATGCCTAAGGCTCAGGAAACATAGTAGAAGAGAGGTGGAAAGATTTTAAGAGCCAGAGTGTGGAAAGGAACTTTGCTGTGAGATTGTATTTCCTAGTAATATCAGCAGCTATAAAGATAAAGTGTCACCAACCTGATCACCCAAATGTGAGCTGAACAAGGACACCAATGAACATTGAGTCTGGAAAAGCCCATGAGGCCTTAACCTTACACAAAGAACTAATGGCAACTGAGTAAATCTTGGACTGGGAGAGGTGCTCCTCCCCAGGGAAGAGCACACCAATGGTTGTTCATTGCCAAATGATTAGCCCTGAAAACATTATATGGACTCAACAGGTTATATTTAGTAATATATGTATATGTACATATGCATTTGTGTATATATGTATATTTGATATATACATATATTCTTATATATGTGTGTATAGAAATACATATATACATGCAATAACAACTAGTAAAGAAAAGAGACTATGACTATGAAGTAGAGTGGGAGGGGCACAGGGAGGGTTTTGAAGGAGGAAAGGGAAGGGAGAAATGCTGTAATTAAAATATAACCTCAGAAATAAACAAAAGCCACAAAATTACATTCATGTGTTGGAGAGATGGCTTATTGGTTAAGAGTACTGGCTGCTTTTCTAGAAAATCTAGATTTAATTCCCAGCATATGGGCTCTCACAACTGTTTGCTAATCTAGTTCCAAGGTGTCTCTGGCCTCTGAATGCATCAGGTATGTGAGTGGTAGACAGACAAACATACAGGAAGAACACACATATGAATAAACTAAAAAAATTAGTTTATGCAGTTTGTGTGTGTGTGTGTGTGTGTGTGTGTGTGTGTGTGTGTGTACATGAACATACCATGGTGAGCATGTACAGGTCATAACCTTCAGGAGTTGGTTCTTTCCATTCATCATGTGGATCTTAGGGATTGAACTCAGGTTATTAGGCTCAGTAGGCAGTATTTCTATCCACTGAGCTATCTCATTGCTATGATATGATATGACATGATATGATATGATATGATATATTATTATATTTATATTATATTATATTATATTTTATATTATTTTCTATTGTATTTATTTATTTTATGAGAAAGAGGCTCATTATACAGCCCATGCTGGCTTTGACCTCTTGATCCTTCTGCTCCTTCATCCTACATGATGAGATTACGGTCATGTACTACCATACCAAGCAGCTTTTTATAGTTCATTATATTGTGTTGGGTTATTAGCAACAGAAAATTGACTAATACAATATCTAAATTGTGCCAATCTCAAGAATGGCTAAGGAGCCAACTGGAGGTATGTTGATTACATTTTCTACTATCATGAAGGTGACAAGGATTTATACTGACTGAAGTAGACTCTTGTTCTGTGCATATTTGTTTTACTCATATAATGTTTCTGCTGATACCACAGTCTACATACTGCCAATGTGTTTCACAATAGTAATGTCATTTCATGCAGCATTGTTTTTCATCAGTTACTTTTAAATGACGTGATAAGAACAGTTGATGGCATGAACATTCTTCCCTTGTAAGTCTGAATTTTACATTAAGATTTTGAACACTGAATATTATATCCTTCTGAGGTCTTTGGTGTAGTTGAAGACTACAAAGTTATAATTTTCCTTAGTTATTTTTATTTATTTATTTATTTTTGGTTTTTTGAGAGAGGGTTTCTCTGTGTAGCTTTGCGCCTTTTCCTGGAACTCACTTGGTAGCCCAGGCTGGCCTCGAACTCACAGAGATCCACCTGCCTCTGCCTCCCGAGTGCTGGGATTAAAGGCGTGCGCCACCACCGCCCGGCGATTTTCCTTAGTTATGATAAAAGATAAGTTAGATATGAAACAATGGACTCACAAATATAGGATAGATAGGATATCATCTTTAATTTTGCCAAATACAACTAGACTAGATATTATAAATAGACTAGATATTGTAACTGCAATTCTTGCTTGATAATTGTTTTGTTATCTGTAATTTTACTATGTGAAAGTGAAAACCTTCCTTTTTGAAAAAAAAGAAAAGGGGAAGTGCTGTGGGGTGTTCTGTATGTTAAATGTGTTGCTCTGATTGGTTAATAAATAAAATACTGATTGGCCAGTAGCCAGGCAGGAAGTATAGGCAGGACAAGGAGAGAGGAGAATTCTGGGAAGTGGAAGGCTGAGGCAGAGAAACACTGCCAGCCACCACCATGGAAAGTGAGATGTAAGATACTGGTAAGCCACGAGCCTTGTGGCAATTTGAAAAAAAAAAGATTTTGAACTTTGAAAGTCAGAAAAGAGGAGTACAGATGAGTTTCCTCCTGAGAAGTGAAAATTTGAGACCCAAAAAGTGAACTGACTTTTTCTATGGCCCCTTTCAATTAGAACTAACAAGTCCTCAGAGATTGGGCTAACATGAACCAATTTGGCTAATTATAAGCTCTGTGCATTGAACTCTCGAGCCTATGTAACTGTAAATAAAAAGCTAATGCCCCTCCAGCTGTTTAGTTTTTGGTACTAGACCACTTGGCTCTGTCTTATCTTTCTCCTTCAGAGACAATATTTCCACCATGAGTGCATGCCCAAGTCTGTCTTCTTGCCAGGTCTGATGATAGAATCTGACTCTCAAACACTTACCAGACATGGGAGAAATGATGGATCGTCACTCCTTTATCATGCCCCAGCATAGAGATGACACAGTCTGGTGAGACCCTTGGGAGAAAGTGGATGCAGCAGAAATTAGGTGGCATTGTTGCTTCATCATGAAAGGAAAAAGTTTGGAATTGGTGGTACATGCTTGTAGTCCTAACATTTTGGGAGGCTGAGACAGGAGAATTGACAATTTGAGGGCATCTTGGGCTGTATAGCAAGAACCTATTTCAAAAAACTAAACCAGGGACTATGAGATGGCTCTGTTTGTCAGAACTTGTCATCAAGTCTGATGATCTGAGTTTGATTTCAAGAACCCACATATAGTTAGAAGTGGAAAATTGACTTAATAGCGTTGTCTTCTGTGCTTGACTTTCAGTAATAATAATAATAATTAATAATAATAATAATAAAAATAAATAAAATACCAAAGCAAACCAGGGCAAACCAAACCAAATTCAAAGTAAACAAATTTTATGGAGTTAGAATAGCCAGATGAAAGAGTGACCCAAATACAAACTTTTAACTCAGAAGACAATGAATTTTTTAAAATAACACAATTATACAAATATTTATGTGTTCATTTTGATAATTTGGTACATTTATTAATGTGTAAAAGAGCAGATTAAGGTTTATTAACCTATCAATCGTCCTAAGCACTGACCATCTTTTGTGTCCCCATTTAATATTGAATAGTCTTTTTTGTTTTCACTAACAATGAATGTGGCCAGTATTATGAACATACAAGAATATTCCTATATTGACTTTCATCTATTTCAAGGATGTCCTATAGGAACAAGAGTACAGAAAAATAATCATTTATTTGAGTCTATTTTATTTATGTTACTTAAATGAGAATTTATGGATGTAGCTTCTGTATTACTAGAAGATACAATCTCACAGTAAACTCTCTGTTCCTTTGGTACTAAAATCTTTCTACTTCTGCAATGATCTCAGAGTCCTAGGTGCGAGAGCAGTGTTGTAGCTACATTCATTTTGACTGGATTTCACAACTCTGCATTTTGTTTGTGTTTTTCTGACTGCTGCAGAGAAAATTTTCATTGATGAGAGGTGAGGACTACAGTTACCAGTGGGTATAAAGACAAATATTTAGAATGTAGGTAGGGATTCTGCTGCTTTAGTAAAGTGCTGTTTGTAGGTTCTCCTCCACAATCCATGACTTCACTAGCCATGGGCAGTTGGCTAGGTTTCCACTAGCAGGTTTGATTTCTCTCTTGTTGAGTGGGTCTTATATGCAATTAGATAGTTTTTAGTTATCACTGTAAATGCTTGTGCTTACTTACCAACCAAAGTCACCTGATATGGCTTTGAGGAATGAAATCAGACCAGGTTGTGCCATAGCACAACCAAAGTTGTGACAATTTTATTGAGAGCAATCAGACTTTTTATACCTTTATCATAAACAGACTATAATGGCAATTGCAAGGATCAATACAGTTGTAGTTGCCAGGATACAATGAAGTTTGCAAGCCGTATAGGGTACACAAGTTTAATGTCTCAGACTAGTTGTCCTGTCAGGGCTCTGTGCTTCCTTGGCTACTAAGGGAACATACAGAGAAACAAAAACTGGCCTGAATGATTCAGTGCCCGAGGGAGTGCATCAGTCTTTCAGGAACTGGAAAGCACATTGTGCTCCAGAAGCCATGGACTCTAACCTGAAAGACCTATGATGCACGCCTCTCAAGGCAGCCTGGCTAAGCCAATTCCACGGTTGCCTGCATATCACCAAGGTGTGTGTGTGTGTTGCTACTGCATTCCTAGGGTTATTATGCCATACTGTTTTTGTTGTGGTTCACAGATGTTAAAGCTGGATAGGACTATTGGTTGCTTCCTTCCTTGTAACTTTGCATGGCACTTCTAGGATTTAGGGAGGAGGTATTCAGATAAAGTTCCAGCTCAGAGGCCTTTGGGCTCTATCTCTGAAGTTCATGATTGTCTTCAGCAATAGGGACTTACCTCCACCTTTGGGGGGGGCGGATCAAGGGCAATAGCAGTAGCCTGAAATGTTTTGGGAATCTTGGACAAATTGACCAACAACTCAGAAGAGAACTTCTCATACTTGGTGTTGGATTTTTTTGTTTAATGGTCTTTGGCTCTTGAAGGGATCATTATCAGTCTAGATTTGAAATTTTCATTTAAATTATGTATGTATATTTATATACTGACTTATGTGTATTATAGGTATTTTTAGGTAGATGGTTAGAAATATGATTCCTTATGACTTTTTCAGACATTCTTACCATTATTCTCCCCCCTTCTTCTGTGTTTATATCTCTCCCCAGTCCTTAATCAGAGCTCTCTTTTTTATCCATTTCCTTCTTCACATCATTTGTACCCTGATACTGTCCTCTCTATTGTCCCCTGCCTCTTCCATCCACATGATGATCCCTTTTAGCTTTCCTGGTTTTTGCAGCTACTCCAGGTTATGTACTCACATCTGATGATTGGGACCTGGGAGACTGAGAGGACAGAGAACATGTGATATTTATCTTTCTGTATCTGTGTTACCCAATTCAATGCAATATCTTCAAATTCCATCCATTTATCTGCAAATATCATGGTTTCATTTATCTTTACAGCTGAATAGTATTGAACATTGCATATGTACCATACTTTTATTATCCATCCAAAGTTGAAGAGCATTTAGTTTGTCTCCATTCTGTAGATAATGTGAATAGAGCAGCAATGAACACAGCTGAGCAAGTAACTGTGAGATAGGATAGTAAGTATTTTGGGCATATGCCAATATCTGGATCATATGGCAGATTTTTGAGAATTCTCCATACTGATTCCATAGTGGCTGCATCAGTTTGCTGTCCCACTAACCATGAAAGTGTCTTTTTCTAGTGCATCCTATTCCACATTTTATGGATGATCTTTGCTATTCTGACTGGTATGTCGTGAAATCTCAAAGTTATTTTGATTTGCAATTCCCTAGTTATTGGGGACAATGAGAATTACTTGAGATATTTCTTAGATATATATATTTTTTTTGTTCTTTTGAGAACTCTCTGTTCAGGTCCCAGGTCCATTTCTTTGAATGAGTTTTTTTGTATATTCTGGATATTATTTGCCTCTCAGATGTATTGTTGTCAAAGACTTTAGTTCTACAGGTTTCCTCTTCACCTGGTTATCTATTTCCTTAGTCATTCAGAAGATTTTTAGTTTATGAAGTTTCACTTGTCACTTGGTCTTAATCTTGGACAATGGAGCCCTATGGAGAAAGTCCTTTCCTGCATCTGTGTCTTGTAGGGTACTGTCTATGTTTTCTTCTAAGAGATTCAGTATTTCAGGTTCATATTTATATTTTTGATCAATTTTGAGTTAGTTTTGTTCAAGGGTATCTCTATCTATCTATCTATCTATCTATCTATCTATCTATCTATCTATCTATCTATCTATCTATCATCTATCTATCTATCTATCTATCTATCTATCTATCTATCTATCTAATCATCTATCATCTATCTATCATCTATCTCCAATTTCATGCTTCTGCATGTAGATATCTTGTTTTCCCAGGAGCATTTGCCTAATACGTTTTCTTTTCCTTAGAGTATGTTTTTGGCATCTTTTTTCACATATTAAATGGCTGAGGTTATGTTTCTTCATGGTGGATGTTACTCCACTGGTCTACATGTCTGTTTTGTGCCACTATAATATTGTTTTTATTGCTATGGCTTTACAATATATTTTGAGCTATGGAATGGTAATCTTTCCAGCATTGTTCCTTTTGCTTTGTAGTGTTTGGCTGTCTAGGGTCTTTTGTGTTTCCATGTGAAATTTAGGATAGTTTTTCTCTCTATATTCATGAACAATGATATGGAGATTTGATTGGGATTGCATTAAATCTGTAAATAGTTTTTAGTAAAATAGCCATTTTACAACATTAATTCTATCAATTCATGAACATGGATATATTTCCATTTTATAGTTGTTGTATTGTGTGACCCCTTCCTGCTGTTTTTAAAAATACAACCTTTTAAACATATGTTTGAATTTTCTTTGCAGGTATTTTACTGAGCAGTTGTGAGTCTATATTTAAAAGGGATATCAGATTGTAGTTTTTTTTGCTGTGTCTTTACTGATTTTTGTATTACAGTGACTCTGGATTCATAGAAGGCATTTAGATGTGATCTTTCTGTTTCTAATTTTTTAAAAATAGTTTAAGAATGTTAGCTGTAGATCTTGGAAAGTTTGGTATAATTTTACTGTGAATCCAAATGGCTTTGTACTTTTTTTAGTTGTAAGGATTTTTATTACTATTTCAATGTCCTCATTTAGTATGTGTCTGTTTAGGTTATTGACTTCTTGGGTTAATTTTGATGGTATGGCTGAATCTAGAAATTTATCAATTTCTTTTAGGTTTTTACAACTTATTGGTTTTTAAATTATTCCATTTTAATATATATATACATATTTTATGTTGATTTCTTTTTCTTAAGAAATTTTTTATTCATTTTACATACTAATCACAGATCCCTATCTTCCCTCTTCCTGCCTCTCCACTACCCCCCCAATTCACCTCCCCATTTATGGAAATCTTTACCTCATTTTAATATTTGAATTTACTTGATGTCTGCTGTCATGTTCCCTGTTCATTTCTGATTTTCTTTATTTGACTCTTTATTTTCGATTTTGGTTAGTTAGGGCATATATCTGTTAAACTTATCTTCTCAAAGATCCAATTCTTAGATAGTTGATTCTATGTATTGCTTACTTTGTTTCTTCTATTTAATTAATTTCTACTTTGATTTTTATTTTTTCTTGATGTTCACTGGGTTTGGTTTGTTCTTGTTTTTCCAAATTTTTGAGTTGCATCATCAAGTAATTATTTTTTGTCTCTTCCATCCATATCCATCTCATTTCTGTGTCTCATTAGAAATCAAACAGGTTTCTAAGGGAATATGTAATAATATAACAAATATAATGTAATATAATATAATACAATACAATATAATATAATAGAACAAAGGCAAACAATTTGGAATAGGACAAAACTAACAGAAGTGAAAGAGCCCATGAAAAGGCCCAAGAAACATATATAAACTCAGAAGCACTCTTGTTTGCATACTCAGGAATTCCATAAAAACATAAAATGGGAAGTATATATATATACAAAGAACCTGTAGGGTTAAAAAAAGCAAAAAAATCTCCTGATATGACACAATGAGACAAAGAACCTTCAAAGATGTCTTGAAGATGCTATTCAAATCATTTTCTGTTGGCCCTCTGCTTCTGGGCATGTGGTCTACCTGGTGAGACTGCCTTGGAGAAAACCAAATTTTCATTTGCAAGTGGATATCATTGGGGATAATTTCTGTTAAATATGGGGGCCTGTGTTAACTTCCCCTTTGAGCTTTAGGACCCCATTGGTACAGGCCCTTGGACGCCCTGTGCAATCTGCCTCAGTCTGTGTGAGTTCCTGTGTACATTGGTTGTGTTGTGTTTAAAAAGTTTTGTTACCTTGGTGTCCTCTCTCTCCTCTGGCTTGTACACTCATTCTGCCTCCTCTTCCACAGGGTTCCCTGACCCTTGAGGGGAGGGATTTGATGGAGGCATTCTGTTTATGGATGAGGGTTCCAAAGTCTCTCACACTCTGTGTGTATCTGACTTGTCCCCATCTTCTGCAAGAGGAACCTTCTCTGATGACTGAACAAGGGAGTGATAGATGAGTATAGCGGAATGTCATTGGGAGCAATTTTATTGCTATGGTTCTTTAGTAGAATAGTAGCATTTGGTTTCCCCCTAGGTTCCTAGACTACCTAGTTTTTGATTCTTGATCACCCAAGCAGTGTCAAGTATGGGTTTCATCTTGTGGAGGGTGCATTAAATCAAATCAGATATTGGTAGGTTACTCTCACAAGCTTTGTGCCACCATTTCACTTACATATCTTGCATACCAGACACTTTTAGATTAAAGGATTTGTGGATGGGTTAGTGTTGTGTCTTTTCTTTGGTAGTGTGTACAGTACCTTCCATTACCAAGAACACTAGCTCACAGGGGTAAAGGTTCTAGGTAGGTACTACAAGCTCAACTTCTCTGTGTTCAGTGAGTTGCGTTAGGTGTTGTCTTCAGGAACAGGGCCTTGTCCTCAGTTTGTGGAGAGTAACCTATAGCCTTGGCAGCAGCCTAGATTGTTTGGGGTTCCCATGGAATTCCTTTGGTCAACAATTCAATTAGATATAACCCATTCCCAGTACTGGAAGCTTCATTTGGTGACAAGAGATGTCAAGTTTGGTTAATGTCCAAAGTCCGTTACTCTATACTTAACCTCTGTGGTTCTATAGAATGTAGCTTGATTATCATTAACTTAGAGGGTAATATCCACATGGACTTGAATGCATATCATATTTGTCTTTCTGAGTCTGAGATACCTCACTCAGGATGTTTTTTTTCTAGTTCCATCCATTTGCCTGTGAATTTAATGATTTCATTTCTTTTAATGGCTGAGTAACACTCTTGTGTAAATGTAGCATATTTTCTTTATCCTTTCTTCTGTTGGGGGACATCTAGGTTGTTTCCAATTTCTGGCTACTATAGAGCAGCAATGCTATGGTTATGGTAGGGTGAGGCATCCTTGGGTATATACCTAAGAGCACTGTAGCTAGATTTTGAGGTATATTTTTATTTTATTTTATTTTTATTTTTTAAAATTATTATTATTAAGAAAAATTTTCATTCATTTTACACACCAATCAAAGATCCCCCTATTTCCTCCTCTCACTTCCTCAGCTTTCCCCTTCCACCCACAAGAAGGCAGGGCCTCCCATAGAGAGGCACATCCAGTAGAGGCAAGTCCAATCCCTTCCCCCAGCCTCAAGGCTGCACAAGGTGTCCCACTATAGGTAGTGGGCTCCAAAAAGCCCTCTCATGCACCAGAGATGGATTCTGATCCTACTGACAGGGGGCCTCCCAAGTAGATCAAGATATAAAACTGATCCCACTGCCTGGGGGCCTCCTAAACAGATCAAGGTAATCAACTGTCTCACTTATCCAGAGGGCCTGGTCCAGTTCCATGGGGGCTCCTCAGCTATTGGTTCATAGTTCATGTGTTTCCACTAGTTTGGCTATTTGTCCCTGTGCTTTTCCAATCATTGTCTCAATATCTCTAGTTCATATAATCCCTCCTCTCTCGCTGATTGGACTCCTGGAGCTCCACCTGGGGTTTGGCCATGGATCTCTGCATCTGCTTTCATCAGTCACTGGATGAGAGTTCTATCACGACATTAGGGTGTTTGACCATCTGATCACCAGAGTAGGTCAGTTCGGGCTGTCTCTCGACCATTGCCAGTAGTCTATAGTGGAGGTATCTTTGTGGATTTCTCGGGACCTCTTTAGCACTCTGCTTCTTCCTATTCCCATGGGGTCTTCATTTATCATGGTAAGATAACAAGAGCGTTCAAGTTCAGAAGTCCCTCAGGTTGGATTTTCTTTATTGATTCTAATTCTATTTCCACTTTCAGGTTCTTTTTTTGTTTTTCTCTTTGTCAAAAGTTATTTTTATTTTATTTAAAAATTACATTTATTGACTTGTGTGGGTCTGGATGTGCATTGCCATGGTGTGTGTGTGTGTGTGTGTGTGTGTGTGTGTGTGTGTGTGTGTGTGTGAGAGAGAGAGAGAGAGAGAGAGAGAGAGAGAGAGAGAGAGAGAGAGAGAGAGAGAGAGAGAGAACAACTTGCACGAATCAGTTTTCTCTTTCTACCATGCTGGTATCAGGGATCAAACTTTGTCAGGCTTGGCAACAAGTACCTTTAACCAATGAGACATCTCATTGGCCCTATTTTATTTCATTTTCGTTTTTATTCTTATAATATCCCTTAAAATATATCCTGGTTACAGTTTTTCCTCCCTCAACTCTTTCTAGTTCCTTCCCACCTCCCTTCCCATCAGAATCCATTTCCCTTCTGTCTCTCATTAGAAAGCAACAGGCTTCTAATAGATAACAATCAGACATAACAAATAAATTATAAAAAGATAAAACAAAAACCATCACATTGAAGTTAGACAAGGCAAACCAACAGAAGGAGAAGGGCTCTAAGAGAAGGCACATGAATCAGGGACCTGCCCGTTCACACACTCAGCAGTCCCATAAAAATACTAAATTGAAAGCTATAATATATGTGCAGTGGACCTAGTTCAGACCTGTACAGGCCCTATGCTGATTAATTCAGTCTCTATGGGTTCATATGGGCTTTGCTCAGTTGATTTTAAGGGCCTTGTTCTCCTAGTGCTCTCTATCCCCTCTGGATCTTACACTCTTACTGCCTCCTCTTCCTTGTGGTTCCCTGGGCTCTTAGGTGGGGGGGATTTGACAGAGATATGGCATTTAGAGCTGTGTGTTCCCAAGGTGGTTTCTCTCTCTCTCTCTCTCTCTCTCTCTCTCTCTCTCTCTCTCTCTCTCTCTCTCTCTCTCTCGTTATGTCTGGTGTGGGTCTCTGTATTTGTTCCCATCTACTGCAGGAGTATATTGTTTTATTTCTGCTTCTCAGTGGCTACACCTGATCCTACCACTGCCTCAGCTGCTGTCTAGACCTTGCTGCTAAGGCCATGGGCTGCGGGGGTGGGTGGGTGGGGGCTTTGCATCCTGTGGTCCTGCCACCTCTTCAGCCACCTCCCTGTAGGGAGACAAATGCTGTTTTAATGAAGTCTCTATCCTCTTATTTTACCAATAAAGACTTGGGAGCCAGATGCTGAGGTAAAAACCTACAAGCTTAGAGAGGCAGAGAAAGCAGCCAGTTGACCTTCCTCCTCAGCCATCATCTCAGAAAGAGGTTCTCTTACTTTGTCTAAAATCAAAACTCCAACTGAATGTTCCTCCCTTCTACTTCTTGTGCCTCTCTTTCTCTGACCTCCCAACTTCCCCTCACACTCTATGGTTATTTCCAATCAACTTGTTGCTTGCTCCTCCTCTTGACCTATGGTTGATTTTATTTAATTAATTCAATCTTGGGGTTCACAGTGTGATGAAATATCCTGCAACAGAAAGAACCTTCTCTGATGATGGCTGAATCACACACTGATCTATGAGTTGAGCAGAATATCATTAGGAGTCATTTTATTGTTACTTTTTTTAGACCAGTAGTATTTAGTTTTACCATAGATCTCTGGGTTATCTAAAGTCTGGTTTTTATCATTCAAGCAGTGTTGGGTATGGGTTCCATGTTGTAGATTGAGCCTTAAATCAAGTCAGACATTGCTTGGTTATATCCACAAGCTTTGTGAAACCATTACCCTAGCATGTCTTGCAGGCAGGAAAGATTGTAGGTCAAAGGTTTTGAGGTTGGGTTGGTGTTTACATTTTTCTTTTGGCAGTCTTATGAGTATCTTCCCTTACCAAAGACACTAGAAGGTAGGAGTTAAAGTTCTATATAGGCACTAGCTTGACCTCTCAATCTTCATTGAGTTGTGTGGGTGTTATCTTCAGCAATGGGGTCTTGCTATTAGTTTGGAGAGAGAAACTTTTGTCCTGGAAACAGTCTGGGTTATTTGGGAATTTCCAAGGGGCCCCATTGGCCAACAACTAAATTGGATGTAACTTAGTCCCTATACTGGAAATTTTGCTTGGTGGCGAGAAATGGTCAGCTGGAATTCTGTCTCCATTTTCTGGAAACTTTGTTAGGATTGTCTTCATATATTTTAGGAAGTTTCTGCTGCACTTATTTTCCATAACACCCAAATTCTAATGCACCCAAATTCTAGCTGTGTCGCCCTGCATTCCATACCGTAACCCCATTTCCTCTCTCCCTCCCCACTTGTCCCTCCCATTCTTATTTACCCAGTGCATCCACAAAATCTATTCTATTTCCCCCTCCCAGGGAGATCCATGTGTCTCCCTAGTCCCTTCCTTTATATATAAAACCTCCTTGTGACTATGGGTTTTAATTTACTTAATGGTTAATAACCTCATATAAGAGAATACATACCATATTTATCTTTCTGACTCTGGGTTACTTTATTCACAATGATTTTTTTCTAGTTCCTTCCATTTGCCTGCAACTTTTGTGTTGTGATTTTTAAACAGCTGAATAACACTCTATTGTATAAAGGTACCACATTTTCTTTATCAGTTCTTCTGTTCAGGGACATGTAGATTGTTTCAAGTTTCTGGCTATTGTGAATAGAGCAGCAATGAACATGGTTGAGCAAGTGTTTTTGTGGTGAAGTGAAGGTCCTTTGGGTATATGCCTAAGAATGGTGTAGCTGGATCTTGAGGTAGATCAATTCCCATCTCCCCAAGGAACTGCTACACTGATTTCTATAGAGGTTGTACAAATTTGCACTCCCATCAGCAATGGATGAGTGTTCTGCTCATTTTAATTCTTGCTAGTATGAGCTTGTGTTATTGATATTAGCCACTGTGTTATTGATATTAGCCATTCTGTCAGGTATAAGATGAAATCTCAAAGTAATTTTGATTTGTATTTTCCTGATTGATAAAGATACTGAACATTTCTTTAAGTGTTTCTCAGTCATTTGAATTTCCTCTACTGAGTATTCTCTTCATATCTTTTTGGAATTTTGGTTTAGTGATCATAAATTCTTTTAGTTTGCATTTATCATAGAAGGATTCTTTGTTCTTTAACCGGGAAGGATAGCTTCATTGGCTACAGTGATTTGGATTGCAGTGATTGTCATTTAAAGCTTGAATACATCATTTTTTATCTCTTAGTTTTGGAATTTTTCAAATATGTTGTTAATTTAATAATTTTGCCTTTAAATTTGACTTTTTTTCTCTTCCAGCTTTCAATGTTCTTTATTTATTATGTACACTTAGTTTTTAAAGTATATTATATGAGGAAATTTTGTTCCTGTCTTTGCAGTTTGGATTTGGGTGTATGTATGTATGTATGTATATATGTATGTATGTATCTATCATCTATCATGTATCTATCTATGTATCTATGTATCTATCTATCTATTTATCTATCATCTATCTATCTATCTATATCTATATCTATCTATCTATCTATCTATCTATCTATCTATCTATCTATCTATCTATCTATCTATCTAATCTATCATCTGTCTTCCTTCTTTCCTTCCTTCCTTTCTGCAAAAATTCTCTCATACACTCCATCTTGACTACAGTTTCCCCTTCCTCTACTGCTCCCAGTCCCCCGCCCACCTCATTTCTCCTCTATGCCAGATCAACTCCTTCTCCATTTTCCTTTAAAAAATAACAAGTCTCCCAGGGATATCAACCAACATGGCATAAGAAGTTACAATAAGACTAAGCGCCGGGCGTGGTGGCGCACGCCTTTAATCCCAGCACTCGGGAGGCAGAGCCAGGCGGATCTTTGTGAGTTCGAGGCCAGCCTGGGCTACCAAGTGAGCTCCAGGAAAGGCGCAAAGCTACACAGAGAAACCCTGTCTCGAAAAAACCAAAAAAAAAAAAAAAAAAAAAAAAAAGACTAAGCACAACCCTCATATCAAGGCTGGATGTGAGGCAACCCAGTAGGAGGAAAAGGATCCTAAGAGCAGGCAAAAGAGTCAGCAACATCCCCAATCCCACTATTAGGAGTTATACAAGAACATCTAGCTACATAATCATAACTTATATGCAAAGGACCTAACTCAGCCCCATACAGGCTCTGTGATTGTCACTTCAGTCTCTGTGATCTCGCATGAGCCCTGCTTAGTTGATTATGTGGGCTTTCTTCTCATGGTGTCCTCAACCCTTCTGCATCCTACAATCCTTCCTCTCCCTCTATTGTGCAGTTCCCTTGACTCTGCCTGGTGTTTGGCTGTGGCTCTTTGTATCTGCTTGCTTCATTTGCTGGATGACACCTTTCTGATTACAACTGAGCTAAGCCTCAATCTATCAGAACATCATTTGTAATAATTTCATTGAATTTTTTTTTTCCTAGTCATGTTTGGTTCTAGCCTGGGTCTCTGGGCTGTCCAGTCTCTGGTTCCTGGCCATCTAGGCAGGATGCATTACTTTCTATTAATTTGGAAAATTTCTGCTCTAATATTATTTAATGTATTTTCTTTTTTTTTTTCGGTTTTTTTGAAACAGTGTTTCTCTGTGCCTTTCCTGGATCTTGCTCTGTAGACCAGGCTGGCCTGGAACTCACAGAGATCCACCTGCCTCTGCCTCCCGAGTGCTGGGGTTAAAGGCGTGTGCCACCACCGCCCGGCCAAATGTATTTTCTATACCTTTAGTTTATACTTCTTATATGCCCATGATTCATCAGTTTTGTCTTTTAATAGTGCTCTTCAGATTTTATGTTCTTTTTATACTTTTTTGTTATGTTTATGATTCACTTATTCTGTCTTCAACCATTGATATTCTGTTTTCCACTTGATCCATTGTATTGGTGAGACTTTAAGGGTTTTAAAATTTAACTTACTGAGCTTCTCATTTCAAATTTTCAATTTGACTTTTCAGCACTTTTATTTCAATTTTGAAAATTATTTCATATATTGTATTTAGCTTTCATTCAGTTAGTTATACTGTTAATTTATTCAAGAACTTATTCACATCTTCTATGATTTTTATGAATCTTCTTATGATCATTTTCTGAATTCTTTGCCTGGGATTTCATATACTTTAATCTCATTGGAACCCACTCTGTGGAATTCATAATTTTCAGAGTTGTGTTGTTTTGATTTCTTATATGTTTTATGTTTCTGCATTTGGGCATGTGCACCTTAGATTATGTTATTGGCTGGATTTTGTAAACTTTCTGTATCCTTTTAGTTGAAGTATTTCCAATGGTCAAGTAGAATTTTGTTGCAGTAACAGTGAGAAGAAATTTCTTCCCACTGGGATGAGGTTGTAGCTCAGTAGACAAGTCTTCAGATGGCATGGCACACTTGGGGCACTCACCATGGTTATCAGTGCTATTCCAAGCATAGAATGCTAAGTGAGCTAGCTATCACATCTATGAAAATATAGTAATAGTGAATTGAAAATTTTAATTTTAGTAACTTTTGAATAAAAAAATGAGACTAGTACTATGCATACTCAGATATCAGTTAAAAGTGTGAGAATGAAAAGAAAATAAGCAGAGTAAGTTAAGTTATTACTGTTAGAGAAGTAGAAAAGGGAAAAGAATATACAAGGGAGGAAACAATAAAGTGAGTAGATGAGTCAGCTCCAGCTAAAGATAGAGTGAGAAGAGAAACAAGAAGAGAAATGCAATCAGACAACCTAAAGCAATCCCTGGACTCAGGGGGCTGAGGCAATGAGATCTTCAGCTTCAGGCCAGCATAAATACTATGGGAGTGCCTGTCTCAAAAAAAGAGGAGGGGAAAAAGGAGGAGAGGAGAGCAGAGGGGAAGAGAGGAGAAAAAAGGAGAAGTGAGTGGAAGGGGGAGAGAGAGAGAGAGAAGAAAGGAAGCAAAGAGAAGAGAAGGGAAGGGCAAAGGACAAAGGACAGAGTTTGCTCAAAAATTAGATATTAAATAAGAGAAGTACAACTGTGAAGAGAAGAGAACAGGAGAAAAACTATGGTAAATTTTACATGTATTTGCATGGCTTTGTCTAATTTAGTCATCATGATTTAAGCAATCCCCATAAAAGTTCTATAAAGAAGGGAAAGAAAAAAGAAAAACATAAATGTATAAAAAGAAAAATATAAAAGAAGGGAGGAATGAAGTAAAATAGAAATAAAAAAGATAAAACAGACACAGCAATAACAGAAAAATAAAAGAAGATTTGTATGTATGTTTTTGTACATATAAGTAAAAGTACACAGATGAGTATGTTAAATTTAGGAACACACACATATATATGTGTGTATATGTGTGTACATATATGCATGCAATAACAATGAAAAGAGGCCATGAATTTGAAGGAGAGTGGGGAGGGGTATAGGGGAGAGCTTGGAGGAAGAAAAGGGAAGGGAGAAATCTAAATATGTTATAATCTCAAAAAATAAAAAAAGATAAAGACTGACTTTCTGTTCCCTAATGATGTCACTCACCAAGGCATAGATAAAAAATCTGCCTCTATGAAGTCATTTTCTCAAGTGGTGGGATATGTCTGTCACTATTATACTTTTCCTTCTCTGGCTTTTTGGGACGTCCTAATATTTTTTGCTTAAAGAAAAATTTTCCATATAATATATTCTGATCATGGTTTCCTTTCCCCCAACACCTTCTAGATCTCTCCACTCACCCATCCAATTCCCCATCCACCCAATTCCATACCATTATTTTCTCTTTCTCTCTAGAAAACAAATGGCAAATAAAACTAGACCAGAATTAAAAAAACCTCACAAGAAATACACCCCCCATAAAACACAAAACTAGAAACCATAATATATAAGCAAAAAGATCAATAAGATGAAAAATGCCCAAAGTAATATGAGACAAAAAGTCTCAAAAATATCATTGATTTTGTTTCATGTTGGCTGTCTACTGCGGAACATGGGCTCTACCCTTAAGTGTGATTATTATACCCAGTGAAATTGCATTGAAGAAAACTAATATTTTTTTAATGATTAAATGAGTTTTATTTATGTATTTATTAATCTATCTCTTGAATTTTTATTAAAAAATTAAATATAATACTTTCATTAATTTTTAAACATGAATTTAATGTATTTTGATCATATCTACCTGTATTGGTTTGAATGAAAATGGCCCCCATAGTCTCATAGGAAATTGCGCTATCAGGAATTGTGGCCTTGTTGGAGGAAGTGTATCACAGGGGTGGGCTTTGAGGTTTCAGAAGCTCAACCTAGGCCCAGTGGCTCGCTCTTCCTTCTTTCTGCCTGAGGATCTGGGTGTAGAATTCTCAGCTACTTTTCCAGCACCATGTCTGCCTGCATGCTGCCTTGCTCCCCACCATGACAATGGAACCACTGAACTGCAAACCAGCCCCCAGTGAAATGTTTTCCATTATAAGAGTTGCCGGCTGGGCGATGGTGGCACATGCCTTTAATCCCAGCACTTGGGAGGCAGAGCCAGGCGGATCTCTGTGAGTTCGAGGCCAGCTTGGGCTACCAAGTGAGTTCCAGGAAAGGCGCAAAGCTACACAGAGAAACCCTGTCTCGAAAAACAACAACAACAACAACAACAACAACAACAACAACCAACAAAAAAGAGTTGCCATGGTCGCAGTATCTCTTCACAGCAAGAGAAAACCTAAATAAGATAACCACCATTACTTCTTCCACTAATTCCTTTCAGATCTAACCCTACCTCTCTACCCTCCTACCTTAACTTGATGTCCTTGTTTTCTTTTTAATAACCCAACATGTCTAATATGTAGGTATTGAGTCATTTATTGGAGCATGATTAGCTAGCTGACCAGGAACTAAACTTGTCTTAGTTGGGGTTTCTGTTGTCAGAGTAATGACCATAGCTAAAAGCAATGTGGGGAGGGAAATATTTATTCTACTTTATAGCTTACAGGACATCACTAAGGAAAGTCAGGGAAGGAGCTTGGAGCCAGGAACTGAAGCAGATGTTATGGAGGGATATTGCTTACTGGTTTACTTCTCATAGCTTGCTCACACTGCTTCTTTATACAACACAGGATAACTGTCTTGAGGTTAACATTACCCCCACTGTGGGCTGGGCCCTCCCACATCAATCATTAATCAAGAAAATGTTCCATAGACTTGTCTACAGGCCAATGTGGCAGGCATTTTCTCAATTGATGTTTCTTTTCCCCAGATGGCTGAACTTGTGCCATAAAATGCTGATTGGCCAGTAGGCAGGTAGGAAGTATAGGTGGGACAAGTAGAGAAGAGAATTCTGGGAACAGGAAGGCTGAGTCAGGAGACACCAGCCTGCAACCCAGGGAGCAACATGTAAAGGCAACAGGTAAAGCCACAGAACATGTGGCAACATATAGATTAACAGAAATGGGCTGAGTATAAGAGTAAGAGCTAGACAATGGTAGGCCTGAGCTAATGGCCGAGCAGTTTAAATGATATAAGCGTCTATATGTTTATTTTATAAGTGTGCTATGGGACTGCCAGGGCTTGGTGGGACCCGGAGAGGAAAACTCTAGCTACATTGCCAAGTTGACATAAAGACTAGTCAATACACACTCTTGAAGAAGCCTTGTTCAACCTCAGTAGGAGGGCTTTTTCTTGTCTTATTGCATCCTGTTCTGTCCTGTTTGGCTGTCATCTTTTGGAGGCCTGATCTGTTCTGAAAAGGAAACATACAGGGAGTGAATCTAGAGGAGAGGGGAGGTGTGGAGGAGCTAGGAGGAGTGGAGGAGGGAAAACTATGGTTGGGATGTACTGTATGAGAGGAGAATCTATTTTTAATAAAAAGAAAGAATACTGACTTTTCCTCCTCCAGAAGCCAGTGATTGTCAATAGCTCCTCAGTTTGGGCTGGGGAAGAGTCTGTGAGTCCCTGTTTCCTCTACGCTGGAATTTTGACTCTTGATTTTGTGTAGACAACAGTTGTTGTGAGTCCATGAGTGCAGTAGTTCTGTTGTGTTCAGAAGACACTGTTTTAGTCTGGTCCCCACCAATCCCTGGGTATTACAATCTTTTTGCTCCCTCTTCTGCAATGGTCCCTGACCCTTGGGGAGGGAGCGTAATACAGATGTCTCATTTGTGGCTGAGCACCCTGAAGAAACTTGTTTTCTGCACTTTGACAGTTGTGAATTTTTGTCTTAATCACCATCCTCTGCACAAAAAGTTCTTTGATGAGGTCTGAGAGCTTCACTAATCTATGGACATAGAGATACAAATTTAGAGGATAACTTGATACCATGTCCATTTTACAAAATACTACTAGCAGGTTCACCTCTGGGGCCTGTGAGCTCTGCAATAATGGGTTCTTGGCCAGATTTCTAGTACCAGGCATATGTTTTTTTTTCCACTGTGGAGGAGACCTTAAATCCAATCAGAAAGCCATTAATTTACTCCCAGACCATTTGTGCCACAACAACACCCACAGGCATATCTAGTCGTACGGTGATTATTGTAGCTCATAGGATTCATAGCTGGGTAAGACTGTTGATGACACCCCCTCCCACCGCAGCAGCCTGCATAACACCATCCTGGACTATGCAAGCTAGCCATTAGGGAGCAAACTTCTTGGCCAGTACCAACTTGATTTCTCCATGTCCTGAGACCAGATTGCATAGTATTTTCAGCAACAGGATGGCCACACATTTAGTGTATGTTTTTCCATTAAGGATTAGAGTCAAGACACAAAAATGATGAAAATCTGTAAAGATAACTGACACATAAAATGTTTTCTGATTATGAACTTTTAACTTTAATTTAGAATCTACATAACATAGTTCAGCAATTATACTGTTTAGCATTCTATGTTGGAGAGAATTCTTTTTAAAAAATAATTCTTCTTTGCTTATAGATATGATGCTGAAGTAGATAATGCATGTGGAAACATATACAGAAAATTTAAAAAATATACATTATCACAGTTCTGTTAGTTATCATTTACTTTCACATTTATATTGATATCAGACACATTATTATAATGAGTTGAGGGAATGACCTTATTTCATAAAGCTTTAAGTGATGCAAATTTGAACATAGGTAGATGAATAGAATTTGTTATATGGAAAAAAACTCTGACATCTAATTTTCTCTGTGACATCCATGCTCATTCCTATTATATTTCACTCTTGGGCTTTACATGAATAATATGTCAAGATTTGTACTTAAGGTTCCCATATGCTAAAATGGGCCTGTATATATAGCTGTTTTAATTTTAAAACTATAAACATGCCATATTCCATAAAGAATGTGGACTAAGGACCCAATTTCAGTTCTTAAATAACATGTCCTGTTAAAGAATATCAGATGCTTTGAAAATTTTACTTTTATTTCATGTTTAAAGAATGAACTCTTATGAGCAATGTGGCCTTTAACATCTTGTTGGTCCTGCTTAACTTCAATGCAACTTATGAAACTTTCATCTTTCATACCTTGATAAATTTGACATTTTTTGATAATGTCTAACTAAAGTTTTATTTTTGCCTTAAAATTAGTTCTTTAAAATTTTAAAACTGCTTGACAGTGTCATACATTTATTTGTTCAATGGATTTCATTTACTTTGCTCCCCTCCCATTTTCTTCTTATTCTCTTTTCTCTCCCACTAAATCTTTTCTTCTCAAGTTCCATATGGGAAATTCTTGCACACATGTGCATAAAATAGGGCTGCTAATTACTCTTTTTTGTTTTGGGAAAAGCTCTCACTATTGCCTTGGGTGTCCTAAAACTCACTATGTAGACCAGGCTGGCCTTAAACTCATAGAGATCTGCCTACCTCTGCCTCCCAAATGCTGGAATTAAAGTCCTATAACTCCAATCTCTGCATTAATTACTTTCAATATAAATAATATTACTTTAATCAGGAAAGGATATTTCTTATTGTATATTTTATCTTAAAAGAATATTTTCCTGTGGTAATAGTTTTGTAGGGAATGATTTTGCTATTCAAAAGTAGTATTTCATTTGGGTTTCTCTAAAGTAGATATACATAGAATGAGACAAATAACAGAAAATGATCAATAATGAAATTATTCTAGTATTGAATATATAAAAACTGAGAAATATTGAGAGCTGTTTATGAACCTGAAATTAAATGTGTGGAATTTATCATCAAACTGCTTCCATTGAATATTTAGAAGCATTGTTGGGTATTGGTTTAATTATTTATTTTTCTCCAATCCTCTTGTTTGTTTTCAAAAGGTGTCCAAGTAATATAAAAGAGAAAAATATAACACGTGTCTCAGAATTCCATCTCATGGGACTCTCAGATGATCCTCGGCTTCAGCCTATACTCTTTGCACTGTTCCTGTTCATGTACTTGGTCACAATGCTTGGGAACCTGCTCATCATCCTGACGGTCAGCTCTGATTCACACCTCCACAGTCCGATGTACTTTTTCCTCTCTAACTTATCATTGGCTGACATCAGTTTCACCTCCACCACACTGCCAAAGATGATAGTGGACATCCAGACTCACACCAGAGCCATCTCCTATTCAGGATGCCTGACTCAAATGTCCTTTTTCATGCTTTTTGGGTGTTTGGACAGTCTGCTTCTAGCTGTGATGGCTTATGATAGGTTTGTGGCTATCTGCCATCCTTTGCACTACCAGGTCATTATGAACCCTCGTCTTTGTGGCTTGTTGGTTTTTGTGTCTGTTCTCATCAGCCTTTTGGTCTCTCAGCTGCATAATTCAGTAGTATTACAACTTACCTACTTCAAGAGTGTGGACATTTCTCATTTCTTCTGTGATCCTTCTCAACTTCTCAATCTTGCCTGTTCTGATACCTTTACTAATAACATAGTCATGTATTTTGTTGGTGCCATCTCTGGCTTTCTTCCTATCTCTGGAATTTTTTTCTCTTACTATAAAATTGTTTCCTCTATTCTTAGAATGCCATCTCCTGGTGGGAAGTACAAAGCCTTCTCCACCTGTGGCTCACATCTGTCAGTTGTTTGCTTATTTTATGGGACTGGCCTTGGAGTATACCTCAGTTCAGCTGTCTCATTGTCTCCCCGGAAGGGTGCAGTAGCATCAGTACTGTACACCGTGGTAACTCCCATGCTCAACCCTTTTATCTACAGCTTAAGAAATAGGGACATCAAGAGGGCTATGTGGCAGCTCCTCAGAAAAACAGTCTAATCTCAGGACCTATGCCATTCATTTTGTATCTTTTGTAAATCTGTCTCACAGAATTCCCAATTCTTACAATATCCATGGCAATATTCATTTGTTTAATATTGCTTTAATAACGACACAATTGAAATCAACCCTCTTCCTCATATATTTAGAAAGCAGGAAGGCAGTAAATTCTTCCTCCCTTCCATATTATAAGAAAATGCTCTAACTAGCATCCTGCCATTCTTAATTGGTAGAGGCAAACACCGAGCACTAGGGATTATGTGCTTATTAAATGGGATCACTATGCTGGGTGAAATATGTGTGATATACAATTTTCTCTTATAGAAACAAAAATGGTACTTTTCTACCCTTCTTTATGTGTCTCTTCAGAAATGCTCCACAAGTGTTTGCTTTTACTTCCCTGGAAGGTTGATCATGTTACAGTGGATGACTTCACTTCCAGACATGAATAGGCAATGCTATTGGTCTCAGTGTGTTAAAAAGGAGAACAAGAAATTGGGAGGGAGTGGAAGTTGATCTAGGAGGAGTTGAATGGGGCACACAGGGTGAATGTGACCAAAATACACTGTATGTATTTATGAAATTCTCAGAGAACAAAATAAAAACATTATATCTTAAGGATTTGATTTTTATTCAATAGATGTTGTCTGCGAGGATGTAGGTTATTGGTAGTCAAGCCTGTGTTTATGAAATTGTCCAAGGCATTTATAAAAGTTACTGATGCTTATGGGGATCTTTCAAAGGATATGATTCATAACACCCACACTGTGGCTTACAACCGTCTGTAACTTGAGTTCTAGCAGATCCTGCGCAGCCTTCTGGCCTTTGTAGGCACTACATGCATTTGGTGCACAAATTTACATGGAGGCAACACTCATATGCATAAAATAAATATAAAAAAGATATAAATAAAAACCTTTAAAAGTACTGATGCCTGTGTTTCCTATTCAGTGCTTTTGATTTCCTGAAAGGTGTGTGACTGAACACAAATTTTTAAAGGCACCTAAGGTTGATTCTGAAAAATATACTGATGTATTTATAGTCACTTCCTTGTATAAAATGAAAATTGCATTGCTGGTTTCAGGATTCTCTATGATCTTGACACTAATTGTGAGCTTGGGTGGTAACATTGTTAGACTTTATAGAGTTTTAAAATACATATGGCTAGTTCATTTTTAAAAATTGGGAAGTTATACATCTCAGTTTTTAAAAATGTTTGTCTTTCTCTATAACCCTTTTAGAATTTCCCTAATGTAAACATTTCAGCTTTATTATATCACATAATTCCATTAATATATCTCTGCTTTTCTTCATTCTTTCTCATTTGCTTCACTGATTCAATGGTTTCAAATAATCTGTGCTTAAGGTCATTGATTCTTCTTTGTGCTTAGTAGAATCTATTAAGAACACCTTACTGATCATTTCAATTGGGTTATTGTGTTCCTCAACTTTAAAATTGTTGTATTCTAATAATCTATATGTGATTGTACCATTTTGTTTATACATCATTTTACTAATTTTTGTCTGTGTAGCACCCCCATTTATTGACCTCCCTTTGTCTGTTTGAATTTGTTGTTTAATAAATCATAGATCACTATTTTTTTTTAAAGGAAATTTGAAGAGCTGCTTGCCTATAATTTAATTTATTTCTTTGGTTGGGCCATGTTTCGTTTTCTTGTCCCTTTGTATGTTTTGTATTTTGTTGTTGAGGTTAAAAAAATGCCAATTCTCACAAGTTTTACAGGTTGGCTTCATACAGGGAAAGACTTTTATCAATGGACAGGCTAAAAACTCTGGGTGATTCCCAAACATTTCCCAATGATTATCTTCTCTAGGAATGGGTATATGTGCTTTTTAATCAAGGAGTCTTCTCTCTCTTCTCAAGAGTCCATAATCTTTTGTTTCAACCATTGTCTGTCCCTGGCACTGAATTCTCTCTGATGCTTTATAAAATATCTTAGAAGTTTTGTCTATGGGCCTGGTACTGTCATTTCAAATGTATTGTCATTAATTTCAGTGCTTCAAGTCATACAGCACTAAAACTAGTTCTTTAGGAACACAATGAAAAGATAAAGATAAAAATTTAGACAAGTATTTTGCCTTAATTATTCATTCCAAGATAGAACCTCAGAGTTGGAATCTTTCCCCCAATTTTACCATCTGGTTTTTGGGCATGGGAGCCTCTCTGGTGGGCAAATGAAACAAACTTTCTTATTCACTGTGATACTGCTATTGGTTTTGCACTTCCCTGAAACGCTGACCTTTCTTAACCAGTTCATGGAGTTCCCACAAGGAAATTTGCTACATGTATGTTATTGTCAGTGTCTCTGTGGAGGACTGAAGTCTAGGGCTTTCTGTCATTTTGCTGCTGTTACTATGGCCAAAAGTCTATTTCATTAAAGAGAGTTAATTAGCCAGAAACACACATAAAAAGTTTAAAGAAAACACATTGTGGAGGGAAATGAACTTGATGAGAAAAGAAAGAATACATTGAGAACATTGGTTGACTGTGGACACAGAATTCATTGTGACATCTTGCTGCTGGGAGAAAAAGCAAGATCTTTTTACATTTTTGAGTAAATGGACAGAATCTGCTGAAGAGATCTGCTGCACCTATGACAATATTTTGGGAAAGCTTGGATGAAAACATTGTGGTTTGATGGGTTGTGTAATGTGCTAGGCAGAAAAGGTGTATAATGATAAGGCACTTACAGAACATCATGGGTCCTCACGATCATGCAAAATTCTTTAGGTGATAAAAAAGTTAATTTCATCCCATGTATTAACTCTTTCATAATGTTTATCTGCTCCTCCTAGAGGCATTTAATCAGGAGGTACATATCTAACTTTGTTCCTGAGCCCAGAACCTCAGCTCTCACTGCTCACTGAATGTGAAGGGGCAAGAGAATCTCTTTCCTTCCTTTATTATGCCTCATTACTAAGGAAGCTTACTTCAGGAATGTTGTAAAGCTCATCATGTGTTGCATGTATCATGGGAAACACTGCTTCACAACCAGCAGGTTTATTGTATGAGGTACACTTTGTCCCAAAGTGTAAAATTTCACCAAAGGAGCCAATGACATTTAACAAATTGGTCTATGGGGGGAGGGGGTCTGAAAAGATTGTCAGCAAGAATTCCTTTTTTTTATTATTAGTTTTTTTTGCTTTTGTTTTCTAGACAGAGTTTCTTTGTGTAACAGCTCTGGTTGTCTTGGGAACCATTTTGTAGACCAGGTTGGTCTCAACCTCATAGAGACCCACCTCCCTCTGCCTCCTGAGTTATTAAAGGCATGTACCACTGCTGTGAGATAATGTCCTTGCACACTGGTTTAATAAAACACTGATTGGCCAGTAGCTAGGCAGGAAGTATAGTCAGGGTGAACAGACAAGGAGAATTCTGGGAAGAGGAAGGTTGAGTCAGGAGTTGCCAGCCAGACACAGAGGAAGCAAGATGTAAAGTACCGGTAAGCCACAAGTCACATGGCAAGGTATAGATTTATAGAAATGGGTTAATTTAAGATATAATAGCTAGCTAGCAAGAAGCCTGCCCAGGCCATAGTTTAAAAATAACATAAGCCTCTGTGTGTTTATTTGGGTCTGAGCAGCTGAGGAACCAGGCAGGACATAGGAAAACTTCCAGTTACATACCACCACAGTGGCTTAATTCTTAACAATTTATTTAGGACATTATAATATAATTACAAGATTTATCCCTGTCCTCTCTTCCCTTCAAATCCTCCCACATATCTCTCCTTGATTATCTTCAAATTCATGTCCTCTTTTTTCATTAATTGTTATTGTATGCATATATGTGTTTGTATATTTAGGTGTATGTGTGTTTGCCTGCATGTTTGTCTGTGCATCACATGTGTACAGTGACCATAGAGCCCAGCGGGCATCAGGTCCCCTGGAACTGAAGCTCTAGATAGTTATGAGCCACCATGTGGGTGCTGGGAATTGAAGTCAGTTCCATTGGAAGAACAGCAAGTGCTCTTAACTGTTGAGACATCTCTATAGCCCTCAAATTCTTGCTCCATGTATAGCTACCAAGAATGCCTCCTATCATATCTATTTGTATGTATCAACTATCTTTGTATCAAGAAAATTAACCTAAATTTTGTTACTCAAGACAGACTATACCTATCTGTAATATTAATGTTGAATATTGCAACATATCACTATTTACACACATTATAACTTATCCATGAGAAATAACTCAACAAGCAGCAAACACAATTTCTAAAAAAAAATATTTATTAAATTTAATTTTACATATCAGCCACGGATTTCCTTGTTCTCCCTCCACCTTCCCCCCAGCCCACCAAACACAATTTTTGAAAGTGATGAAGTGCTCAGAATGAAAAGAGACCTAAATAAAATATATTCTAGAGGAAGGTGATTCCAACTCACGAGGAGAGATCAGAATCACAGGAGATACTGATGAAATTTGATTATGGGGTGACCGTGGTTTATCATAGTGTCAGTGCAAACTCTTCTAGTAGAAGAGAAACCAGGGCACTTCCACAACTGTAAGCCAGAAGCAATGCTATGAGAAGCTGGTTGGGTGTCTGTAGAAATAACCAGCATAGTGAAAATTATATACATCTTCCAGTTTGTCCTCAGGAACTTTTTGTTGATGTGGTAATGATGAGAATTGCAATGGAAAGGCACGTTTTGAGGCCTGGATATTAGTGTGTTTGGATCCCTGATAGAAGATTAAGTGGACAGCAGTGTAGACCCCCTGAAGACACCTACCTCATGGTTCTCATGGCCTTGTTCACTCCTCTCATTTAGTGTGAATAGAACCTAGTGATTTGCTTTCAATTACAAGATGGTTGAAGAAGTAATGGGAAACCATTTCTGGAAGTAGAATAAAACTAACCAGAAGAATGGAAAATAGTGTTTTAGTCCTAGAGTTCCTGAAAACAAAACTATTAAATAATCCCACTGTTCTATAACTAGACATATATTCAAAGAAAATGAAATGTGTTTGTGGAAGAGATATCTGCATTATTATTTTTTAAATTTAATGGCATTTTATTTATTTTGTGCATATATGTGTGTAGCATGAGGCTGAAAAGTTCTTATTTATAAAATCAAACCTGAGGCCAATTATTGGGGTGAACACTGGAAGATCAGAGTGCCAGAACAAGCCACAGCTACCTCACCTCACTGGATTCTCAACTGGTCTTGTTTCCTCAGACTGGAGGCTTCTGAGTCTTCATCCAGAATGGGTCTCAGCTGTATTGCTGCTCAAAAGCCTGAATGCTTAACCAGCCAAATGCTTAACCAGCCAAATTGTAGTGGGTAGCCATTCCAGCTTGGATCTGGAAGCTCCAAGCCCCATTGAGACTCTGGCAACTGTCACGCCTACGAGGCGGGGCAAGGGGAGGTGCTGGAAACCTGAGAGCTGGATGGGCAAGTGCTCACTCTGGGCGCGCTCTCTGCGCCTGGACCCTGGATGGTGGAGATTGATTGTGCAGAGCTCCAGAGAACACCGCTGGATTGCTATACGCCTTCCCCAGACCCCCGCAACCTATCCATTCCTTCATTTGTAAGGCATCCACTAAATAAATCTTCCTTTTAACTACGTGGAGTGGCCTTTATAATTTTCTGCAATACAAATGCTTCTAGTTTCTGGTCCTCACACTTTATAAACCTTCCTGCTTTCTACCACCACTCCCTGGAATTAAAGGCTTGCTTTTTGGGATTAAAGGCATGATGAGTCACCATGCCTGCCTGTATCCTTGAACACCATGGATTTCTGCCTCTGGAATGCTAGGATTAAAGGTGTGTGCCACCACTGCCTATCCTTTATGTTTAATATTGTGGCTGCTCTGTCTCTGACCCCAGATAAGTTTATTAGCATGCACAATATTTGGGGGAATACAATACCACATTTCCTCTCTTTTTGTCTAAAATTTTAAAAAGCTTATAACTAATACAAGAAAAATTATATCCAGTAAGTATATACAATATACACAGTCAATACACATTAACAATGTCTAGTCCATTAACATTTGACAGATTCAGATAAAAACTCCATTATATATATTAACAATGTCCAGTCCAGTAGCATCTGAGAAACTCAGACAAAAAAATTTTCATTATTTATCTTATTTAAAACAAGTAGTTCCTTTTTAAAAGTCGATTCCATAATCTCCCTTTTTATCTTATCATATCCATATTCTCTCTTTTTTCTTTTCATAATACATTCAGTAGTCTACCTTTTGTCATTTTTATATCTTCCCCTTTTTCTTCAGTGTAGATTCAGTGATCTACCTATTTATTCTATTATTTCTTTATCATTTTTCTCAGAATAGATTCAATGATCTATCTCATAACTATATTCTCTTTTCCTTTTTGCTTTCTAGGGGTGAAGATATCTTTAGGGAATCTTGAAAAGAAAAAAATTTTGGGTTAATTATCAAGTCCTGTATCATTTGTCCAGTCTCTGCATAATAGGAAAGTTCAGGGCTTGTCACAAGTCCTTGCTCAAGTAGTCTGTCAGGCTGAATCATCTCAGCTAGTCATCTCGAAATTGTCCTGACCAGTTTGTAGTCCAAAGTCGATTTTTCCATGGTGTTAATCAGCCTAGGCTTTATCATAATCCATGTGGAATCATCGTTGTAAGATCCCACCATCCTTTTGAAGATTTCAAAGTCACTGTTAGGCGTGGTCATGGTTCCCTGCAGACTTTTTTTTTTTTTTGCCTCCTCTGTGGTTTAAAGTAATCACAGTCTGATAAATGTCTGTCTCTGGAAACCATGAACATTCTTCCCTAGAAGAGAAAATCTTCACAGCAATTTCTCCCCACCATTTGTCTTGCCAAATTTTTTCAAACTGACCTTGGCCAATGCTTTCTTGTAACATGATGGTCCTGGCAATTCTTCTCTGAACAAGCGGCAGTAAACCCTTTTCCCAGGTAGCAGCATCACCACAGTCACCAACACAATGAGAAGGAGCTGGCAACGTGAAGCAGCAGCCACTGCTTCCATGGTCCCACCACTGTTTGTGGCTCAGTCCGGGTTGAAGCTTCTCCCAAACCTCCTATGCTGGCCTCAAACTCGGGATCCTCCTGCCTCTGCCTCCTTCAGCAAATCCAACCAGTGTGCACCACCACAACCAGCTGAGTGTAGCTGGGGCCACAGGCAAGCGGCTTTTTCATGAATTTGTACCACAAACGTTGGGCGCCAGATGTAGCATGAATCTTAAAAGTTCTTATTAATAAAATCAAACCTGAAGCCAGTTATTGGGGTAAACACGAAGATCAGAGTGCCAGAACAAGCCACAGCTACCTCACCTAGCCAGATCCTCAGCTGGTCTTGTTTCCTCAGACTGGAGGCTTCTGAGTCCTCATCCAGAATGGGTCTCAGCTGAATTGCTGCTCAAAAGCCTGAATGCTTAACCAGCCAAATGCTTCTAGTTTCTGGTCCTCATGCCTTACATACCTTCCTGCTTTCTACCATCACTGCCTGGGATTAAAGGATTGCTTTTTGGGATTAAAGGCATGATGAGTCACCATGCCTGCCTGTATCCTTGAACACATGGATTTCTGCCTCTGGAATGCTAGGATTAAAGGTGTGTGCCACCACTGCCTATCCTGTATGTTTAATATTGTGGCTGCTCTGTCTCTGACCCCAGATAAGTTTATTAGCATGCACAATATTTGGGGGAATACAATACCACATATGTGCACATGTAGGAATATGTGTTTTGTGCCTATTTGTTCCACACTGTGTGTGTGTAGGTCAGCAGATAGTTTTTATAAGGCAGTTCTCTCCTTCTACCCTATTAATTCCAGGGCTGAAATTCAAGTTTTCAGAGTTGGCATCAGATTCCTTTATCTACTGAGTCTCCTGGATGGCCTTACATTTTCATTTTGATTGTAAAACTATTTAGAAGAGTTAGGAAATGGAAACACCCCATGATCCTGTTGATGAGTGGGAAAGGACATACAATGGGAAATGGGAAATATGGGGCATACAGAGGATGGGGTGCTTACCACCATTTTGCTGTTTGAGAGAACATGTATAAAACTGGAAGTACAAGAAACCAAAACGAAGACATTTATACTGTGATATAATTCATGCATGGGAGGCAAGAAGTTGATCTCACAGAAGTTATGATTAAAAATGCCTTGAAAAGTAGGCAGGAGGGAGAAGGAGATGTTAGAAATGTTGATTCAAATGTGTGTGTATATAATGTGTGTGTTTATTTAAAAGCCAGAAGAATGGATTTTGATGATCAAATTAAGCAAATGGACATACTCATCTCAATTTGAACATTATATAATATAACATATATAAAAACATAGTATGTCATATATTTAATTATTGTGATTTATCTGAAAAAGGGAAAACAGCTTGCTTCCTGTTGCCTTTTTATGTTATAAAATAAATATACAAACATCAAAAGTTTTGTCCTATATAATTCCATTGAGAGGAAATGCTAGAACTGAAGACTCAATCCAATTAGTAAAAATGCATATTTCTCTCATACATAAAATACTAACATGAAGGTCTTAACCCATGGTCCTACTGTGGCCATGGTCTGTGGTCCATGCTGCCACCAAATGCCATATTAGGGTCTGTGGAAGTCCATGATCCATGCTTCCACTGATTGTAAATGGTAAGGAGGCTACTTTTGCAGTGGTATCGATGATTGCAGACTCATAGTTGGGAAAGAGGGACATAGAAGGCTTCTGTGGCAACTGCTCCCCACCCCAAAAGAAACAGTCTAGACAGAAAGCCATCAAAGAGAACTCTTAAAAATTGTGATAAGGATGTTGCAGTGTAGCTCTTCACAATTGATGGCTTCTGGCAAGAGTGCAGTTGGGGAAGGAAGCAATTTTCTTTAACTGTCTGGCCACTGGGAGTTTGACCATGCTCCAGTGAGTATATGGGCAACCCAAATTGGACTTTCTTCTTTTTTTGGAGGGGGTGGTCACAGGGGTGGAGGGTCAGACTGGGAAGTGAGTGTTATTGGGGTCCAAGATATGAAATTCCCAAATAATCAATGGAAATATGTTGGAAAAAATACTAGCATGAATAAAGGGAAAGGTAATGGAAACAAGACTTTCTCTTTAGTGACAAAAAGTGAGAAATGGAAATAGTACGTGGTTATTAGTATGGATGATATGCTTCTGTTCGGATTTCCTAAGCAATAGAATGTATCGGCGGCAGATGCCCAAACCCCCAAGCTGAATTAAAAACAGTAGTCTTGTGGGGCATAGTGGTGCACACCTTTAATACCATTATTTGGGACTCAGAGGCAGGCAGATCTCTATGAGTTTGAGGCCAGCCCATTATACATAGAGAGTTCCAGGACAGCCAGGGCTACACAATGTAACCCTGTCTTGAAAAGTAAACTAAAAAACTGTAATCTTAGTTTTACACAAATATTCTATTAACAAAAGCTAGGAAGGTCTGTGGGCAAGCCTTTCCTGAAATTTCCAAGCACATTTTCTCTTTTCCCTTTACTGTTAATAGCAACAAGTCCCCAAAGCAAGGGATAATGTGGACCAATAGGCTAATTAGGAGCTGTGTGCATTGAGCCCCCAAGGTCACACAATTGAAGTAATTACCCAGTACCTTCAGACTTGTGCTTTGCAAGCTTCAATTAATGTTTCTTACCTCCTTTGGACACCTTCATTAACTTGAGCCCGTCTTGTTCAAGCATATAGCCTGTGGCTTTGGTGAATATTATGTGGAAAGGAGAAGTTGGTAATGCCCCTGCAGAGACACATTCTAGTCCAGTAAGTACTAATGGAGATGGTGGGAGGGTAGAGGGACTGTCAGGAACACTGCTTCTTTGTCATCAAGAGATGGCTGTTGGGATGGAGGGCAGGGTAACAGCATGAAAATATTCTGCTCTGATGACTTGCAGCCTTGGTCAGAGAGACTTCTTTTTTCAGTTGGTGACAGTTAATTCAGAGTCACAGAGTTCAAGTGCTGAAAAGACCGTTGAGTGCTCAGTCCCAAGCAGGACATCTGTGTCACACTCTCCACGACTCAGGGAGTATCACATAAGAGCAGGCGGAAAGAATATAAAACTGGAGGATGGGGAGGAGCGCTATGAAATGCTGTCTTCTGGACATGGCGTGGTCATTGCATGCATGAATGTGTAGCAACTGTGACCACCTGCACAAGGCCTACACAAAAGGAATGAAAGTAGAAGGGGACTAGTTGATATAAGAAGGATATCATCATGGGCTAGAGATGGATTGATAAGGGTAATGGGAGAATATAATCATAATATACTGTATACATGTATGAAATTGTCAACGAAAGTAAGTTAAAGAATAGTGAAACTGTAGAAAATCAGAAACATTGCCAAAGATGTATAGTCACTTGATCATTTCACAAAGGAGTTGTTTTAATCCTAACTACAGACACAGTGTTGAGTGATGATAAACTTCTATAATTTTTTTCTAACCACCTTTTAATTTTTAAAAGCTGTCCAAACAATATAGAACTACAAAACCTAACACATGTCTCAGAATTCCATCTCATGAGATTCTCTGATGATCCAGAACTGCAGCCCACCATCTTTGGACTGTTCCTGTCCATGTATCTGGTCACAGTGCTTGGGAACCTGCTCATCATCCTGGCTGTCAGCTGTGATTCCCGCCTCCACACCCCCATGTATTTCTTCCTCTGCAACCTGTCCTTAGCTGACATCTGTTTTATCTCCACCACAGTCCCAAAGATGATTGTGAACATCCAAACTAACAGCAAAGAAATCGTCTATGTGGGCTGCCTTACACAGATGTCATTTTTGATCCTTTTTGGATGTATGGATGGCATGCTTCTGACCGTGATGGCCTATGATAGGTTTGTGGCTGTCTGTCACCCTCTGCATTACTCACTCATCATGAGTCCTCGCCTCTGTGGCTTTTTAGTTTTCCTGTCTCTTTTTGTCAGTCTTGTGGATTCTCAGGCACACAACCTCATTGCCTTACAAATCATATACTTCAAAGATGTAGCAATTTCCAATTTCTTCTGTGACCCTGCACAACTCCTTAATCTTGCCTGCTTTGACACATTGATTAATAACATAGTCATGTATTTTGTTGGTGCCATATCTGGTTTGCTTCCTATCTCTGGAATTTTCTTTTCTTACTATAAAATTGTTTTCTCCATTCTGAGAATACCATCATCAGGAGGGAGGTATAAAGCCTTCTCCACTTGTGGTTCTCATCTGTCAGTCATTTGTTTATTTTATGGAACAGCCATTGGCGTATACCTTGGTTCAGCTGTATCACATTCTCCAAGAAATATTGCGGTGGCCTCACTGATGTACACTGTGGTCACACCTATGCTGAATCCTTTCATTTACAGCCTGAGGAACAAGGACATTAAAAGAGCAGTGAAAAGACTCCACAGCAGAATAGTGTAATTTCATGGCCTGTGGCACCCATTTGGAATGTGGGTTGGTAAATGCAGCAGAGCAAAACTTCTAGACTCATGCATCCTAATTCTGAGTTACATTCACTTTAGGTTTTGATGATTTTAATCCCTTCTTTCATTTCATAATAGAATAGTAGTTAGCAAAGTTGTGGAGAGGGAGGAAGGAGAGTTTAAAAATGTATACAAATTTTTCAATTAGTGAAGTCAAAAATGTACTGGAGATGGTAATGTTACATAACAATGTGAATGTAACTATTACCAATGAAGTAGACACAGCGATACTTAAAATGCTTATTTTTCCATCTGACTAATGTTTGCCATTACAAACAATGACAATAGAGACCACTGAGGCATCAGAAAAAGCATGGAAGAAATGAATACTATACATGAGTTACTCATGAGGTGAGAGGAGCCCTAAATTTTCATAAACATTCATTTTCTGTTTTTCTTCTTTTGCCATTATTACCAGGAATTCACTAGAAATTGAGAAAACTTGGATTAAACTGAGTAACTACAAGGTCATATAGTTGTGAACAATAATCCTTTCCTTCCAGCTTTCAGTTTACTAGTTCCAACCCACAGGGCACCATGGTTGTCTGAATTGGAGCATTTATGAGACACTGCATCACTATCACTCCTGAGGATGGAGCCTGAGCTCCTGGTAAGTAAAGAACATTATTCCTGGCATCCTTGGTCATGATTCCACACATAAGCAGTTCAACTCATGGGTGTTGAAAGGATGGTACATAGAGGAGGGACTTCCAGGAAAACATGTTTTATTAGCAATGGGACAAATATGATCATTTGTATAGCTAGTTGGCAGGATATTGACTTGCAAAATTTCAACTAGGAAGAGCATAATTATATTCTCCGTTAAGGTGGGAATCCTGGAAATTTCATTCAATCCTCTCACACTAGTTCTACTTACCACAGATGCTCTCCACATGCTAGCAAAAAAAAATGTGTCCCTTTAGAGTATTTCCTAGGAACTTCAAAGGACCATGGAAGCAATGTTAAAGATAAAAGGAATGTTTGTAATTGCAACATCATGAAAGATTGATCATTTTGGTTTTAGCTCTGGAGACTGAACCTGGGCAAGCACTCTGAAACTGAACTAAATCCCAAATCTGAAAGCATTCAAGATAAAAGACTCCCTATACTCTGAGCCACATGTTCTGTGTTCATTTTGCGTGTACAGTCTTCTCAAAGCTATAATATGCCATTTTTTGTTATTTTACACATCATTTTTATTATAACCTACTCTAGGTGTTTCAGTAGGAATGGATGAAACAATTTCATAATACAGGCAGGTGTGGTTGTGCAAACTTTTCATCCTAATATTTAGAGCAGAGGCCAGTGAATCTCTGTGAGTGCTAGGCCAGCCAAGGCTATATGGTCAGTCTCCATCTCAAAAGCCAAACCAAAACAAACCAATCCCAAACTAAAACCACAACAACATCAATAACAAGAACAAAGAGATGTCAGAATACAGAACACCTTGCCAAGAGGATTCTGGCAGATTGTTTGTTTATTTGTTGTGTGTATGTAACACACATGCCACAGGGAAGTCACAGAACAACTTGAAGGGGTCAGTATTCTCCTCTAGTGATGTGGGTTCCATGGATTGAACTTAGGTTGTCACACTTAGTTACAATCTTTACTGGTCCCCCCCTCCCCACAGATGGTTTTAACAAACCAGCCACTTCAGTTACCTGATACTTCAGGAAGATTTAGCTTGATCACTGTACTCTTCTCAAGTAGGAGTCTGGTATGTACTTCAGGCATCAGTGGGTGCATCAGCTATAGGATAAATGGCTATAGACCGCAGACCAAGTTCACAGATAGACACACGATAACTCAGCATAGATATCTCCTTGATCCCAATCTGGGATATGATTGCATCTGTCTACATCTCTATGCCTCTTTTAATCTTCTTCACTTAGTCTTGAGAGGAGGCCTGAAATAAGGATTTAATTTTATTCCTGTTAAGACACAAAGGAGAGTTAAACATTTTCTTCCTCTGTTTCAAAATTCAAATTTCTTAAACCCGTTTTTTTTAGGGTTTAGTGGTTTAGTAGAGGAGTCTGTAGTTAGCATTTATCAGAATCTATGTGTGATCCACAGCCCAGGAAAAATGTGTTTTATTTTTGTGTGTGAGTTTGTGTTGTACATGGGTATGTGTTTATTCATTTGTGTTGGCATGTACATAGTTTACATGTATATGCATGCACAAGTTGACATTGTGTTTCTTTCTCCATTGCTTTATACTTTATTTTCTGATGCAGAGTCTCTCAACTGAACATAAAGCTTATTCATCAGCTAATCTAGGTAGGCAGCTCACTCTCTAGATCATTGAGTGGTGGTGTTATAGGTGGTCTCAACATCTCCTCAGCTTTTTACATAAATGTTGAGCATTTGGACTCCAATCCTCATATTTACATTGTAAAAATTTTATTCACTGAACCATCTACATAGCCTGGAAAAATATTCTTGCAGTTAGAAATATAGAAAAATGTTATGGATTGGATGACATAGTGACAATTTTGCATTCTGTCTGTTTCCCTCATTTTACCTGTGATATATAGCAGTTAGTTATAATTGTTGAAACTTAATGTTGTTATCTAAGCTGATTTCCAGCTGATACAAATACATTGAGTAAGGGTTAAATGGTGAATGATCTGTTTGTGATTAGTATAAAATATATAGAGAAAATTATAAAATATAGAGAAAGTAAAAATTTGGTATCAAATTAGAAAAAAGAAGTCAATGAATCAATATTTGTGGATGATAATTATAGTATGCATAAGTGACCCCAAAAATTCCACTGGGAAACTCCTACAGCTGATAAACACCTTCAGCAGAGTAGCTGGCTACAAAATTAACTCACAAAAATCAGTAGCCCTCCTATAGACAAATTACAAACAGACTGAGAAAGAAGTAAGGTAAGCAATGCATTTCACAAAAGCTTCAAACAATGTGATCTTTGGGGTACATATGTACAAAGAAGTGAAAGACTTGTATGATAAAAACCTCAAGTCTTTGAAGAAAGTGAAAAAGATATCAGAAGATGACAAGATCTCTAATGTTCATGGATCAGTAGGATTAATATAGTGAAAATGGTCATCTTATCAAAAGCAATCTACAGATTTAATGCAATCTCCATCAAAATTCTAACCCAATTCTTCATAGACCTTGAATGGACAATTATCAACTTGTTATGGAAACACAAAAAAATCAAGTGTTGTGGAATATTATTTTGACTAGGCAAAGATGTGTTACATTTGTTTATGCTGTGGAATATTGCTTCAACTATGTTAAAGTGTGTCACATTTGTTTTTGCTGTCTTAGTTAGTGACATAAAGATGTGTTACATTTGTTTGTGCTGCATTTGTTGAATTATGTAAAGATGTACTGCATTTGTTTTCTCTTTCCTGCCTAAGGCACCTGATTAGTCTAATAAAAAACTGAAAGGCCAATAGCTAGGCAGGAGAGGAATAGGCAGGGTTGGTGGGAAGACAGAATAAGTAGGAGGAGAAATCTAGGCTCAAAAGAGAAGAAGGAGGAGAGAAAAAGGGAGAATGAGGGAGACACACCTGGGGCCAGAAGCCAGGCAGCCACCAGCCTTGGAGACAGCAGGAAAGTAAGATATACAGAAGAAAGAAAGAAACAAACAAAGAAAGAAAGGTAAAAAGTCCTGAGTCAAAATGAAGAGAAACAGGTGAAGTTATGAGAGCCAGCAAGAAAAGAGCCTCAGCTAAGGCTGAGCATTCATAACTAATATTAAGTCTCTGTGTCATGATTTGGGAGCTGGTTGGTGGCCCAAAAGAAAAAGCCTGCTATAACCCAGGATATCTAAAATAATTCTGAATAATAAAAGAACTGATGGAGGTATTACCATGCCTGATTTCAAACTGTATTACAGTGCTTTAATAATAAAACAGCATGGTATTGGCATAAAAACAGACAGGCTGATCAATGGAACCAAATTGAAGACCCAGACATAAACCCATATACCTATGGACACATGATTTTTGATAAGCCAGCAATATACACTGGAAAAAGAAAGCATCTTCAGCAAATGGTACTGGTCTAACTGGATGACTGCATATAGAAGAATGTAAATAGTTCCATACTTATCACCCTGCATAAAACTCAAGTCCAAGTTGATCAAAGACTTCAACATAAAACCTGGTACAATGAATCTGATAGAAGAGAAAGTGGGGAATAGCCTTGATCTCATTGGCACAGGAGAATGCTTTCTGAACACAATACCATTAATGCAGGCACCAATATCAACAATTAATAAATGGGACCTCATGATACTAAAAACTTTTGCACAGTAAAGAATGTCTTAGACAAAGTGGCAGCCTACAGAAAAGGAAAAAATTTTACAAGTCCACATCCAATAGTGGGCTAATATAAAAAGCATATAAAGAATACATAAACTTAATATCAAAACACCAAATAACCCAATTTAAAAATTGGGTACAGTTCTAAAGAGGATTATCAATAGAGGGAATTCAAATGGCTGAGAAACACATAAAAGAAATGTTCAACATCATTAGCCATTCAGGGAAATGCAAATCAAAACTACATTATGATCCTGCCTTGTATCTGTCAGAATGTCTAAGGTCAATAATACAAGTGATACTCATGCTGGCAAGGATGTGGAGCAAGGGGGAACAGTCATCCATTTCTGGTAGGAGTGCAAACTTGTGTAGCCACTACAGAAATCAACGTGTCAGTTCTTCAGGGAGTTGAGAGCTGATCTACTTTAAGAACTGGCTGTACCATTCTTGGGCATATACCCAAAGAACGCTCCATCTTACCACAGGAACTCTTGTTCATTCATGTTCATTGCTGCTCTATTCATAATAGCCAGAAATTGGAAGCAACCTAAATGTCCCTTGATAGAAGAATGGTTAAAGAAAATTTGGTACATTTACACAATAGAGTATTACACAGTTCCTAAAAATGTCATCATGAAATTTACAGACAAATGGATGGAACTAGAAAAAAATCATTGTGAGTGAGGTAACCCAGACATAGAAATATAAATATGGTATATATTTGCTTATATATGGATATTAGCCATTAAATAGGTGATAACCAAGCTACTATCCGTAGATCCAGAGAGATTAGGCTCAGTGGGAGGCATTAGAGGGACACATGGATTTCCTGGGAAGGAAAAGTAGAATAGATTTTATGGGTGGATTGGAGCAGGGAGGAAGGGTAGGATGGAAGAGAACAGGAGGATCAGGTGGGAAGAGAGAGGAGAGATGGGATTGAGGGAGAGAATAAGGGGAGAGACAGCTAGAATTTAAGGATGTTTTAGTGGTGGTGTGGAAAACCAGTGCAGTGGAAACTTACTATAATATATGAAGGCAATTGTAATGAAATTTCCAAATAATAAGGGAGATGGAATCCCTACTGGCCATCTTTAGTTATCAAATGAAGCTTTCCATGCTGGGACTGGGTTTCATCCATTTGAGTTGTCGGCCAATGGAATCCCATGGAAATCCCCAAATAACCAGGATGTTGCCAAGACAATAGGTTGCTCTCCACAAACTGACAGCAAGGCCCCATTGCTGAAGACAACACCTACACAACTCATTGAACATGGAGATGACACAGCTGAAGCCTACATAAAACCCGCACCCCCTTGCCGGGCGGTGGTGGCTCACGCCTTTAATCCCAGAACTCGGGAGGCAGAGGCAAGCGGATCTCTGTGAGTTCGAGGCCAGCCTGGGCTACCAAGTGAGTTCCAGGAAAAGGCGCAAAGCTACACAGAGAAACCCTGTCTCGAAAAACCAAAAAAAAAAAAAAAAAAAAAAAAACAAAAAAAAAACAAAAAAACAAAAAAACAAACAAACAAACAAACAAAAAAAAACCCCGCACCCCCATGTTCTAGTTCCATGACATTCTGGTACTCGACACACTACCAAAAGAGAAATGCAAACACCAACGCAATCTCAAAACCTTTGATCTACAATCTGTCCTGCCTACAAAATATGCTATGGCACAAACCTTGTGTGAGTAAATAACAAATGTCTGATTTGACTTCAGGCCCATTCCAAGAGATAGAACCCATAACTGACACTATTTGGGTGACCAAGAACCAGAGCATAGATAGCCGGGAGAGCTAGGGTAAACCCAGATACCACTGTTCTAAACAAAGGTAACAATGAAATGATTTCTAATGATATTCTGTTACTCTCATAGATAGGTACCTCATTCAGTTATCATCAGAGAAGCTTCCTCCTGCAGCAGATGAGAACACAGAGTTCCACAGTCAGATGTTAAACACACACACACACACACACACACACACACACACACACACACATGAGAGAGAGAGAGAGAGAGAGAGAGAGAGAGAGAGAGAGAGAGAGAGAGAGAGAGAGAGAGAGAGAAAGAGAGAGAGAGAGTACTTAGGATAAATGATACACAGTTCTACACAAGATATCTCCCTTAAATCTCTCTCCCCAGATCTCAGGTAACCCCTCAGAAGAGGAGGCAGAAGGCATGGCAGAGAGAGAGGTGATGGAGGACACCAGGAGAACAAGGCCCTCTAAAACCACTGGGCAAAGCTCATATTAACTCACAGAGACTGAAGCAGTATGTACAGGGTCTCCATGGGTTTGCATTACATCTTCTGCATATATATTATAGCTTTAAGTTTAGCACTTTTATGGTACTCCTGAATATGTAAAGGAGTGGGTCTCTGATTCTTTTTTCTTATTAAGAAATTTTCTATTCATTTTACATATCAACCACAGATTCCCCTCTCCTCCCTCCTCCCGCACCCCAGCCTTCTGCCCACAACCCACCCTCCATTCCCACCTCCTCCAAGGCAAGGTCTCCCATGGAGAGTCAGCAGAACCTGGTACATTCAGTTGTGGCAGGTCAAAGCCCCTCCTCTCTGTATCAATATTGTGCAAGGTGTCCCACCATAGGTACTGGGCTCCAAAAAGCCAGCTCATGCACCAGGAATGGATACTGGTCCCACTGCCTGGTGGCTCCCTAAACAGTTCAAGCTAAACAACTGTCTCACCTATCCAGAGGGCCTAATCCAGTGCCATGGGGGCTCCTCAGCTATTGGTCCACATTCATGCATTTCCACTAGTTTGGCTAGTTGTCTCTGTATGTTTTTCCATCATGATCTTGATGTCCTTTGCTCATAGAATCCTTCCTCTCTCTCAATGATTCGACTCCTGGAGCTCAGCCTGGTGCCCAGCTGTGGATCTCTGCATCTGCTTCCATCAGTCAGTGGATGAAGGCTCTCTGATGACAGTTAGGGTATTCACCCATCTCATCACCGGAATAGGTCAGTTCGGGTACCCTCTCAACTATTGCCAGTAATCTAAGGTAGGGCCATCCTTGTGGATTCCTGGGAACTTCCCTAGCACCTTGTTTCTCCATGTTCCCATGATGTCTTCATTTATCATGGCATCTCTTTCCTTGCTCTCCCACTCTGTCCCTGTTCCAGCTCAAACCTCCCATTCCCCTATGCTCTCATCCCCCATCCCTTGCCCTCCATTACCCTCCCCCCCCAGGTTACTCATGTAGATGTCATCCATTTCTCCTTTGCTGGACAATCCATGCATCTCTCCTAGTGTCCTCCCTGCTAGCTAGCTCCCTGTAGCTGTGAGTTGTAGGCTGGTTATCCTTTGCTTTACATCTAGTATCCACTTATGAGTGAGTACATACCATGCTTGTCCTTCTGAGTCTGGGTTACCTCACTCAGAATGAGTCTTTCTGGTTCCATTCATTTGCCTGCAAATTTCATGAAATCATTGTTTTTCACATTTTCTTAATTCATTCTTCAGTTGAGGGGCATCTAGGTTGTTTCCAGGTTCTGGCTATTACAAATAGTGCTGCTATGAACATAGTTGAGCAAGTGTCCTTGTGGTATGATTGAGCATATTGAGTATATGCCCAAGAGTGGTATAGCTGGGTCTTGAGGTAGATTGATTCCCAATTTTCTGAGAAACCACCATACTGATTTCCAAAGTGGCTGTATAAGTCTGCACTTCTACCAACAGTGTAGGAGTGTTCCCCTTGCTCCACATCCTCTCCAACATAAGCTGTCTTCAGTGTTTTTTATCTTAGCCATTCTGACAGGTGGATGACTAAGGATGTTGAGCATTTCCTCAGATGTTTTTCAGCCATTTGAGATTCTTCCATTGAGAATTCTCTGTTTAGCTCTGTAGCCCATTTTTAAAATTGGATTGTTTGTTATTTTGATGTCTAATTTTTTTGAATTCTTTATATATTTTGTAGATCAGCCCTCTGTTAGATATAGTGTTGGTGAAGATCTTTTCCCATTCTGTAGGCTGTTGTTTTGTCTTATTTACAGTATCTTTTGCCTTACAGAAGCTTTTCAGTTTTAGGAGGTCCCATTTATTAATTGTTGCTCTCTGTGTCTGTGGTACTGGTATTATATTTAGGAAGTGGTCTCCTGTGCCAATGCATTCAAGGCTACTTCCCATCTTCTCTTTTATCAGGATCAGTATAGCTGGATTTATGTTGAGGTCTTTGATCCATTTGGACTTGAGTTTTGTACATGGGGATAGATATGGATTGATTTGCATTCTTCTACATGTTGACATCCAGTTATGCAAGCACCATTTGTTAAAGATGCCTCTTTTTTCCCCTTGTATAAGTTTGGCTTCTTTGTCAAAAGTCAGGTGTTCATAGGTGTATGGATTTATGTCAGGGTGTTCAATTTGATTCCATTGATCCACGTGTCTATTTTTATGCCAACACCAAGCTATTTTTATTATCATAGCTCTATAGTAGAGCTTGAAGTCAGGGATGGTATTGCCTCCAGGAGTTTCTTTATTGTACAGGATTATTTTAGCTCTCCTGGTTTTTTTCCCATATGAAGTTGAATATTGTTCTTTCCAGGTCTGTGAAGAATTGTGTTGGGATTTGATGGGGATTTCGTTGAATCTGTAGATTGCTTTTTTGTAAGATTGACATTTTTTTACTATGTTGTTCCTACCTATCCAAGAGCATGGGAGATCTTTCTATTTTCTGGTATCTTCTTCAATTTCTTTCTTTAAAGACTTAAAGTTCTTTTCTCATTCATTTTTATGTCTTATAATATTCTATTGTATGAATAAGCCACATTTTATTTTTCTCCAGTATTTGATAGCTATTTGAGTTGTTTTAACTTTTTTTACTATTAGCAACACACTGCTGTAAACCTTCATGTACATGTTTCATAGGTGCACATTTTCAGTAGTTTGAAGATATATTCCTAAGGGTAGAATTGTTGAGTAACAGAGTAACAATGTTTTGCATTTTGATCAACTGTGAATGAATAGAACAAAATAAATTGCCTGTGATGTGGGGAAAAAAAAGACCTAAAGTTCTTGTCATATAGGTTTTTCACTTGTTCTATTAGAGTTACCCCCAAGATATTTTATGTTGTTTTTGGCTATTGTAAAGGGTGATGATTCTCTGATTTCTTTCTCAGCCCATTTATCATTTATATATAGGAGGACTACTGATTTTTTGAGTTAATCTTATATCCTGCCACATTGATGTATATCAGTTGTTGGAGTTTCCTGGTAGAATTGTTGGGGTCACTTATGTGTATTAATATATCATCTGCAAATAGTGAAAGTTTGACTTCTTCCTTTCCAATTTGTATCCCCTTAATCTCCTTTTGTTGTCTTATTGCTCTAGTTAGAACTTCGAGTACAATATTTAATAGATATGGAGAGAGTGGGCAGCCTTGACTTGTTCCTGATTTTAGTGGAATCACTTTGATTTTCTTTCCATTTACTTTAATGTTGGGTGTCAGCTTGCTGTATACTGCCTTTAGTATGCTTAAGTATGTTTCTTGTATCCCTGATCTCTCCAAGACCTTTATCATGAAGGAATATTAGATTTTGTTAAAGGCCTTTTCAGCATCTAAGGAGATGATCGTGTTTTTTTTTCATTTCAGTTTATTTATATGGTAGATTACATTAACAGACTTCATATGTTGATTCTGTGTCTCAGGAAGCCTCTTCTGGTCCAATGAGAGCTCTTGTTCCAATGAGAGCTGGTGGATTCTGTGTCTCAGGAAGCCACTGGGGTCACAGGGGATGGGTAGGTTTGGGGTAGGACATGGGTCTTGTAGATTGCAGGGTCTGATGGGGGGTTTTAGCGGGGGAGCCTGCCTGTAGGAGTCTTCCCTGCTGTCCAGCAACTGGGGCAGAAATGGGTGGGGGTTCCCAGGGACAGGTTGTGTCTTCCTCTATTTCTTTAAGGGAACTTTTCATTTTTTTTCTTAAGGCCTCTATCATCTTCATTAAGTTTTCTTAAAGTCATTTTCTTCTGCTTTGGGATGTTCAGGTATTGCTGTTGTAGGATCACTAGGTTCTGGTGGTATCATATTGCACTTTATGTTGTTTAATGTGTTCTTACACTGTCATCTCCCCATTTCTTCCTTTAATCTGAATATGTGGAGCTCTAGGTCGCTCTTCCTCCAGTTGGTGCAGGTGGGACTTTTGGCTCCTGTAGTTGCTCTTCTTCTCAATTGGTCCAGGAGGGGGTGTATGGCTCTGGTGGTCACTGCTCCCAATTGGTGCAGGGTGGGTGATGGCTCCGATGGTCACTGATACAGCAGCAGATGGTTGACTTGGAGAGGGGGTGGGGCAGGAAGCTGCTGCCCAGTCTCTGGGGCTCCAATGGCCACAGGTTCTCTCCTTTGTAAGGAAGCAAAAGTTCAGCAAACATCTAGGTGGACCCCAGGAATTCACCACTTCACACTTCTAAAGATGTTTTCCATCTGTCTGGATTCACTTCCGTCATCTTTTCCATCTGTTCAGGAATTTTTTTTCACTGTTAAATGCTCATAATTTTTCAAACTTTTATTTTATGTAGCAGAAATTTCCTGCCTTTGCAACAAGTAACTTTTATAAATTTCTTCATTTGTCATCATAAGTTCATTTTTCTTTAATTTTATATTGTTGTTTTAGCTTTTTGATATATTATAACGATAACATTATTTCTCCTCTCTCTTTCCTCAATGTAAACCCTTTTACATATCTTTCTTTCTCTCTTCCAAATTCATGACTTCTTTTTTCATTATTTGTTGTTCTATACACATAGGTATATGTACCTACATATATATTTCTAAGTCCAGTCAGTATAATCTTACTTGTACATATGTTTTCAGGGCTGACAAACTTATGGGACGCTTTGAAAGCAGTGCTAAGAGAAAAATTCATCACACTAAATGCCCATATAAAGAAGTTGGAGAAATCTCATATTAGTAACTTAACAGCACACCTGAAAGATCTAAAACAAAGAGAAACAAAGTCACCCAGGAGGAATAGACACCAAGAAATAATCAAATTGAGAGCTGAAATCAATAAAATAGAAACAAAGAGAATAACACAAAGAATCAATGAAACAAAGAGTTGGTTCTTTGAAAAAACCAACAGGATAGACAAGCCCTTATCCAGACTAACCAAAAGGCAGAGAGAGAGCATCCAAATTAACAAAATCAGAAATGAAAAAGGAGATATAACAGCTGACAAGGAAATCCAGAGAATCATCAGGTCATATTTCTAAAACCTGTACTCAATAAAATTGGAAAATCTAAAAGAAATGGACAGTTTTCTGGATAGATACCACATACTAAAGTTAAATCAAGACCAGGTAAACAATTTAAATAGACCAATAACCCCTAAGGAAATAGAAACAGTCATTAAAAGTTTCCCAACCAAAAAAAGCCCAGGACCAGATGGTTTCAACTAAAAATTCTACCAGATTTTCAAATAGGAGCTAATACCAATACTCTTCAAATTGTCCCACACAATAGAAACAGAAGGAACATTACCAAACTCTTTTTATGAGACTACAGTTACTCTGATTCCTAAGCCTCACAAAGATGCAACAAAGGAAAATTACAGATTAATATCCCTCATGAACATTGATGCAAAAATACTCAAAAAATATTGGCAAACCAACTCCAAAACCACATCAAAACATTATCCACCATGATCAAGTAGGCTTTATACCAGAGATGCAAGGATGGTTCAACATACAAAAGTCTGTCAATGTAATACACCATATAAAGAAACTGAAAGAAAAAAAAAAAACAGGATCATTTCATTAGATGCTGAAAAGGCCTTTGACAAAATCCAACACCCCTTCATGATAAAGGTCTTGGAGAGATCAGAAATGCAGGGAACATACCTAAATATAATAAAGGCAATTTATAGCAAGCCAATAGCCAACATCGAAGTAAATGGAGAGAAACTCAAAGCGATTCCACTAAAATCAGGAACAAGACAAGGCTGTCCACTGTCCACTCTCCCTATATTTATTCAATATAGTACTTGAAGTTCTAGCTAGAGCAATAAGACAACAAAAGGATATCAAGGGGATACAAATTGGAAAGGAAGAAGTCAAACTTCCACTATTTGCAGATGACATGATAGTATACATAAGTGACCTCAAAAATTTGACCAAGGAACTCTTATAGCTGATAAACACCTTCATTAATGTGACAGTATACAAGATTAACTAAAAAAATCAGTAGCCCTCCTATATACAAATGACAAACAGGCTGAGAAAGAAATCAGAGAAATATCACCCTTTGCAATAGCCACAAATAAAATAAAATACCTTGGGGTAACTCTAAGTAAGCAAGCGAAGGACCTATATAACAAGAACTTTAAGTCCCGGAAGAAAGAAATTGAAGAAGGTATCAGAAAAATGGAAAGATCTTCCATGCTCATGGATAGGTAGGATTAACATAGTAAAAATGGGATGGGGGGGGGAATGGAGTGTGGGAAGAGGAAGGACAGGGGAATCTGTGGTTGGTATGTAAAATGAATTGAAAATCTCTTGATAAAAAAAAGAAAGTAAATGTTCAGAATTTTCATGATATAAACCAGTTTTGTTTTGGTAAAACTGACTTAAGTGAGAAAAACACCACTTAATAGCAAGTTACTGTGTGGAATTGGGTGAGAAAGGATTATCAGAAACAAAAATATTTTAGTTGGGGTTTGGGGATTTAGGTCAGTGGTAGAGCAATAGGCCCTGAGTTCAGTATTCAGCTCTTGGAAAATAACAAAGAAATGTTTTAGCTGAGAAGAAATAGTGTATAATTTCTCATCAGTGAAGGCAGGGAAGAAAGAACATTTTACAGAAAGAGAAGAGAATGGGCATTTGCATTTGATCTATTGGGGGTGAGCTTATTTCAGAGAGATCTCAAGAAATCAATGATGGAAAGCAGATTGTGATGATCAGGAAGGGCAGTGTGTCAGGAAATTTGTCTTCTATAACATTCCTTTCATGTGTTTTTCTGTAAGTCTGAGGGTGTGATAGTTCGCCATCACCATTTTTTCTTTCCAGATACTTAGGTGGATCTTGTCACACTCTACCTGCTAATATTTAGGATATATTAAAGGTGTTGACTCACATGTTAGCTAGATAAGCAGTAAGAGGATTTATGCTTATAACCCTAGAGCTTATATATAGAAACAAATGTGAATAGTATATTTAAAGGAATACATTTCTGAATTATTTAAAAACATTAATTAACAATTGACACTGCTTCTAAAAATAGAAGACTGAGTATCATAAGGATTTTGGTAAACATAATTCACCATATCAAGAAGTTAGTGGATATAAATCACATCTACAATAACAAAGGAAAAATGTTTAGAAAAATTCAAAGCCATTGTGTTTTCTGCTAAGGCTTAGCATGCCAGTAAACAGACAAATCAAGGATAATTTCCTAATCCAATAATTAATGGCTGATTTTAAACCACAGTCAAAAGGAAATTAGAACACTATACCATATGTTGAATTTATTAACATGTCACTTTAGTCTCATCTAACTTCATGATTTCCTGATGTAAGAACCATTCAACAGTGCTGTTATTAGGACCTGTATAAGTCAGGGTTCTCTAGAGTCACAGAACTTATGAAATGAATCTCTCTCTCTGTATATATATACATGGAATTTATTGGAACTTTCAAGGTACAACCCAACTAATCCAACAATGGCTAGCTGTGAATAGAAAGTCCAAGAATCTAGTAGTTGCTCAGTTCCACAAGAGTGGGTGTCTCAGCTAGTCTTCTGTATATGCTGGAATCCCAAAGAAGTAGGCTCCAATGCCAGTGAAGGAATGGATGTTCTGGCAAGGTGAGGGCAAGCAGGCAAAGTAGAACAAAACCTTCCTTCTTCCCATTGTCCTTATATAGGCTTGCAGCAGAGTGGCCCAGATTAAAGGTATATCTTTAAGATCTGGGTTAAAAGTGTGTTGTCTTCCTGCATTGAGATCTGGATCAAAAATCTTTGTCTTCTAGTCTCAAGATTTGGATCAAAGGCTGTTGCCTTCCTGCCTCAAGATCTGGATCACAGGTGTACCCTCCATTTCTGGATTGTAGTTTATTCAGATATAGTCAACTTGACAACCAAGAATAACCATCACAGAACCAAAAGGACATTTCTTTGTTGAACTTCATAAGAATGTACAACATCAACATCAATAATGCCACTTAGGACGTACTAGTGAATCAATAATTATTCCAGTATAGAAGTTAAATGTGGGCTCTTGTCATTCCACATTTGCTAGTGAAATACTTAGATAATGTAACAGAAAAATCCAATAAAATATAACAACATAGACAATTCCTGGGACTTGACAGATTGTTGATGAATAGTTAATGAATAAAGGGATGTAAGAAATCTGTTGGGAGACTATATCTTTGTGAGGTGAAGAAGAGCTGGAAACCATGCATGAAATAAATTTTCAGACCACAGAGTAAGGAAAGAAGTGGAATCACACTTAAAGAATGGAATTTGTGAAAAAGAAAGGACTTTCAAAGTACAGACACTTCACCTTTGGAGACCAAATGACAGCCCAGCACTCACTTTCTATTCCTATTTCTGTAACCCACCTGATCTTCATCGGGACACACAACCTCCCTTAAGACATCTATCATATCTTCACTGTGTGGCCCCAGGAATTTCATGTGGTTTTACACTGAGGCTGGCTTTGTATAATTATAGGTGAGGGGCAATTAGAATATGTTTAATGTTTCTAGCATCTTAATGGCTGAATTACTAGAGCTCCTCATTAAATAAATTGATATATTAATTTCTTCAGGCACCTATATCATTTTTTCCCTTGAGATATGAGTATTTCAGAAAGGAAAAACAACCCCACAATTTTGCATCTGTGCATGTGTTCATAAGGACAGTTTGGCTTGTTTATTTTTAAATAACATTTTAAAATTTATTTTACATACCTACTACAGTTTCCTTTCCCTCCTCTCCTTCTAGTACCCCCTCCCCCAGCTTCCCACCTACTCCCCCTCCCCTTCCACTCCTCCTCCCTCTCCATTCAGAAAGGGGCAGGCCTCCCATGGGCTTGAGCAAAGCATGGCACATCAAGTTGAGGCAGGATTGAGCTTGTCCCCTGTGTCAGGGCAAGGTAATTCAGCATGGCAATAGGTTTCCAAAAGCCAGCTTAGTGCCAGGGACCGGTCCTGATCTCACTGCTAGGAGCCATACAAAGAGACTGAGATACACAACTGTCACACACATGCACAGGGCCTAGGTTGATCCTATGGAGGTTCCCTAACTGTTGGTCCAGAGTCCAAGAGCTCCCACAAGCTTGAGTCAGCTGTCTTTGTGGGGTCCCCCATCATGACCCCTGACTCAGACAATCCCTCCTCCCTTTCTTGAGCAAGACTCTGAAAGACTCCTGGGGCTCAGTTCAGTGCTTGGCTATGGATCTCTGCATCTGCTTCTATCAGGTACTGGATAGAGTATCTTTGATGACAATTATGGTAGTCACCAATCTGTTTACTGTAGATGGCCGGTTCAGGCACTCTCTCCACTATTGCTAGGAGTCTTAGCTGGGGTCATCCTTGTGGATTCCTGGGGGTTTCTCTGGCACCAGGTTTCTTCCTAACTTCAAAATGGCCCCACATCAAGATGTCTCTTTTATTCCTTTCCTCCTCTGTCCCACCTCCAACCCACCTCCCATACCTAGCCCACGCAAACTGCTCCCTCAAGATCCCATCCCTCCATCCCCTCTTCCCCTGACCCCGGTTTCCCAAGGAGATTTCTTCTATTTCCCCTTCCCAGGGAAATCCATGCATCCCTCTTTGGGCCCTCCTTATTATTTAGCCTCTCTGGGGCTATGGATTGTAGGTTGGCTATTTTATACTTTACTCTTAATATCCACTTATGAGTGAGTACATACAATGTTTGTCTTTCTGAGTCTGAGTTACCTCACTCAGGATGATCTTATCTAGTTCCATATATTTGCCTGCAACTTTCCTGAGGTTATTGTTTTTTGTTTTTTTTTTTTTTTTTTACAATTGAGTAATACTCCATTGTGTAAATGTACCACATTTTCTTTATCCATTCTTCGATTGAGGGGCATCTCAGTTGTTTCCAGGTTCTGACTATTATGAATAATGCTGCTATGAACATAGTTGAACAAGTGTTCTTGTGGTATAATTGAGCATCCTTTAGATATATGCCAAAGATTGGTATAGCTGGGTCTTAAGGTACATTGATCCCCAATTTTCTGAGAAACCACCATATTAATTTCCAAAGTGGCTGTACAAGTTTTCACTCCCACCAGCAGTGGAGGAGTGTTCCCCTTGCCCCACATTCTCTTCAACATAAGCTGTCTTCAGTGTTTTTGATCTTTGCCATTCTGACAGGTGAAAGATGGTATATCAGAATTGTTTTGATTTGCATTTCCCTGATGGCTAAGGGTGTTGAGTAATTTTTTAAATGACTTTCAGCCATTTTGGGATTCTTCTGTTGTGGATTCTCTGTTTAGATCTGTACCTCCTTTTTAATTGGATTATTTGATATTTTGATGTCTAATTATTTGAGTTCTTTATGTATTTTGGAGATCATCACTCTGTCAGATGTGGGGTTGGTGAAGATATTTTCCCATTCTGTAGGCTGCCATTTTGTCCTTTGAGTTACAGAAGCTTTTCAGTTTCAGGAAGTCCCACTTATTAATTGTCAATCTCAGAGTCTGTGCTACTGGTATTATATTTAGGAAGTAGTATCTTGTGTCAATGTGTTCAAGGCTACTTCGCATTTTCTCTTCCATCAGGTTCAGTGTAACTGGATTTATGTTGAGGTCTTTGATGAACTTGGACTTGAGTTTTGTGCATGGTGACAGATATGGATCTAATTGCATTCTTCTACATGTTGAAATACAGTTATATCAGCACTATTTGTTGAAGATTTTTTTATTTATAATTTTGGCTTCTCTGTCAAAAATCAGTTGTTTATAGGCATGTGGATTTATATCAGGGTCTTCAATTTGATTCCAATGGTTCACATGTCTGTTTTGTGCCAATACCAAGCTATTTTTCATTGCTATAGCTCTATAATAGAGCTTGAAATCAGGGATGATGATGCTTCTGAAGGCTCCTTTATTGTACAGGATTGTTTTAGCTATCCTGGGTTTTTTTCCATATGAAGTTGAGTATTGTTCTTTCAAGGTCTGTGAAGAATTGTGTTGGGATTTTGATGGGGATTGCATTGAATCTGTAGATTGCTTTTGGTAAGATTGCCATTTTTACTCTGTTGATCCTACCTATCCATGAGCATGGGAGATCTTTCCATTTTCTGATACCTCCTTCAATTTCTTTCTTTAAAGACTTAAAGTTCTTGTCATATAGGTCTTTCATTTGTTTGGTCCGAGTTACCCCAGAATATTTTATGTTATTTGTGGCTATTGTAAAGGGTGATATTTCTCTGATTTATTCTCAGTTCACTTATCATTTGTATATAGGAAAGTTACTTTTTTTGAGTTAATCTTGAATCCTGACTCCCTGCTGAAGGTGTTTATCAGCTGTAGGAGTTCCCTGGTAGAATTTTTGGGGCCACTTATATATATTACCTTATCATCTGCAAATAGCAAAAGTTTGTCTTCTTTCTTCTCAATTTGTATCTGCTTGATCTCTTTTTGTTGTCTTATTGCTCTAGCTAGAATTTTGAATACTACATTTAATGGATGTGGAGAGAGTGGACAACCCTGTATTGTTTCTAATTTTAGTGGAATCACTTAGAGTTTCTCTCCACTTAATTTGCTTGCTCTATATTGCTTTTAGTATGTTTAGGTATGTTCCTTGTATCTCTGAGCTCTCTAGAACCTTTATCATGAAGGGGTGTTGGATTTTTTCAAAGGCTTTTTCAGCATCGAATGAAATTATCGTGTCGTTTTTTTCTTTCAATTTGTTTATATGATAGATTACATTGACAGATTTTTTTTTCCGGTGGACATCTTTATTAATCATCATCAACTTCTCCAAACCTAGAGCTGGAATTTTATCTCATTTCCATGCCGAGTCATGAATGGTGACAAAGCTAACCAGAGACTACTCCAAGAGAACTAAGCTTTTACAGCTCACTTTCTGTTACAGGCAGAATATAAATAGATGCACTCTAGAATGCACAATGGTTTAGTCACTAAGGAACTTAAATGGGATCTTGAAGAATGTAGACAAATCCCGATGCAGTAAAGACGAGCTGAGATGCTGTGCAACTGTTTAAGGGTTCCTGGTGCTGCATCTCGGCCACTAGCTGAATCTTGCGCTAACACCAAATGGAGATGCGGAAAACATACTAAGTTGACTTAGGGGCTGTGCACAGGAACCAAAAGGCAGGAAAATACTAAACATTGCTGAGAGCATCCACCCCAGGAAGGACTTTACCTTTCAGGAGCTCAAGACTGGCACCACCCCCAGTGCTCACGTGGCTGACTTTATCCTCCGTATTCCATTTGGCACAGCAAGTGGCAGTGTCTCCACCACCTATGATAGTGATGCAACCCCTAGAAGTGGCTTTTACCATCTCATCCATGAGGGACTTGGTTCCCCTGGCAAAAGCTTCCCATTCAAATACCCCAACAGGTCCATTGCAAACAATCTGCTTAGCTCGAGCCACGGCCTCAGCATATTTCTTGCTGCTCTCAATACCACAGTCCAAGCCCATCCAGCCAGCAGGTATACCCGAGGCCACAGTAGCTTGGCCAGTCTTGGCATTCTTATCAAATTTGTCAGCAGTGACAAAGTCAACAGGCAAGGTAATCTTCACACCATTCTTCTCAGCTTTGGACATGAGATTTTTGACAATCTTGGCTCCTTCTTCATCATACAGAGAAGTTCCAATCTCCATGTTGTTGAGCACCTTCAGGAAGGTAAAAGCCATTCCACCACCAATGATCATCTCATTGACTTTGTCCAGCATATTATTGATCAGCTGGATCTTGTCTGCAACTTTCGCTCCTCCCAAGATAGCCAGGAAGGGTCGTTCAGGACTCTCCAAAGCTTTGGCAAAGTAGTTCAGTTCCTTCTTCATCAAAAATCCACCAGCCTTCTGTGGCAGATTCACGCCCACCATGGAGCTGTGGGCTCGGTGCGCAGTCCCAAAAGCATCATTGACATAGACATCCCAAGTTTGGACAGTGAGGCTCGGAAAGCATCAATTTTGGCTGGCTCAGCTTTAATCTTGTTCCCAGAAGCATCTTTTCCCTTCCCTTCTTCTACATGAAAGCGGAGGTTCTCCAGCAGGATGACAGTGCCAGCTGCTGGGTTGGCACAGGCATTCTCAACTTCTGGGCCCACACAATCCTTTTAGAACAGAACATCCTTGCCCAGCAGAGATTTGAGTTCTGCGGCAACTGGCTCTAAGGAGTACTTGTCAGGCATGGGAACACCATCAGGCCGGCCCAGGTGGCTCATAAGGACAACCGACTTGGCTCCATTGTCCAAGCAGAATTTGATGCTTGGGACAGCAGCCTTGATCCTTTGGTTATTTGTGATCTGGTTGTTCTTCATAGGAACATTGAAGTCCACCCTCATCACGACCTGCTTCCCCTTCACGTCCAGCTTGTCCAAAGTCAGCTTGTTAGAAAGCGACATTTTGGCAACACGGTGAGATCAAGAGGCACGGACCCGAGGAAGAGCGACAGATTTTTTTTTTTTTTATGTTAAGCCATCCAGACATCTCTGGGATGAAGCCTACTTGATCATGGTGGATGATTTTTTTTCGGGGATTCAGTTTGCCAGTATTTTATTAAGTATTTTTGCATCAATGTTTATGAGGGAGACTGATCTATAATTCTCCCTCTTTGTTGCATCTTTGTGTAGTTTGAGTATCAGGGTACCTGTAGCCTCATGAAAAGAATTTGGCAATATTCCTTCTGTTTCTATTGTGTTGAACAATTTGAGGAGTATTGGTATTAGCTATTCTTTGAAATTCTCTTGGAATTCTGAATTGAAACCATTTGGCCCTGGGATTTTTTTTTTGGTTGGGAGAGTTTTATTGACTGCTTCTATTTTCTTAGGGGTAATGGGTCTATTCAAATAGTTTATCTGGTCTTGATTTAATTTTGTTATGTGGTACCTATTAAGAAAATTGTCCATTTCTTTTAGATTTTTGAATTTTGTGAGGGAAGGTTTTTTGAAGCATGACCTAATGGTTCTCTGGATCTCCTCAGTGTCTGTTGTTATGTCCCCCTTTTCTTATTTTGTTAATTTTGATATTCTTTCTCTGCCTTTTGGTTAGTTTGGATAAGGGTTTGTCTATCTTGTTGATTTTCTCAAAGAACCAACTCTTTGTGTCATCGATTCTTTGTACTTTTCTCCTTGTTTCTATTTTATTGATTTAGCCCTGAGTTTGATTATTTCCTGCCATCTACTCCTCCTGGGTGAGTTTGCTTCTTTTTGTTTTAGAGCTTTAATGCATGCTGTTAAGTCACTAGCGTGATATTTCTCCAAATTCTTTTTGTAGGCACTTAGTGCTATAAATTTTCCTCTTAGTTCTGCTTTCATTGTGTTTGACAAGTTTGGGTATGTTGTGCATTCATTTTCATTGAGTTTGAGGAAGACTTTCATTTCTTTATTTCTTCCTTGACCTAGTGGAGATTCAGTTGAGACTTGTTCAGTTTCCATGAGTTTTAGGCTTTATGTAGTTGTATTGTTGAACTCTAACTTTTCCCATGGTGCTCCAATGAAACACATCGGGTTATTCTGATTTTTTAAATATCTGTTGAGATTTACTTTGTGAGCAAGTATGTAGTCAATTTTAGAGAAGATTCCATGAGGTGTGGGGAAGAAGGTATATTCTTTTGTGTTTGGGTAAAATGTTCTGTAGAACCTCAAGTCAATTTGGATCAAAACATCTGTTAGTTCCCTTATTTTCTGGCAGACCTGTCCATTATTGAGAGTTGGGTGTTGAAGTCCCCTACTATTAATGTGTGGACTTGAGCTTTACTAATGTCTCTTACACATATGGGTGCCCTTGTATTTGGGGCATAAATGTTCAGATTTGAGACTTCATCTTGATTAATTCTTTCCTATGATAAATATGAAATGTCCTTCATCTCTTTTGATTAATTTTAGCTTTAAGTTTATTTTGTTAGCTATTCAGGCAGCTACACCAGCTTGCTTATTAGTTTCATTTCATTGGAAAATCTTTCCCCAACTTTTTACTCTGAGTAATGCTTGTCTTTGAAATTGAGGTATGTTTCTTATATGCAGCAGAAGAATGGATCCAGTTTTATTTTATTTTTTATCTATTTTGTTAGCCTGTGTCTTTTTATGGTGAATTGAGTCCATTACTATTTTTTGAGTCCATTACTATTAAGAGATATTAATGACCAGTGATTGTTAATTCCTGTTTTTTTTGGTTTTGGTGGTGGTAGTGGTTGTGTTTTTCTTCTTTGGGATTTGCTAGTGTGAGATTGTCTATTGCCTGTGTTTTCATGCATGGAGCTAACTTCCTTGGGCTGGAGTTTTGCTGAGTATAGTAATCTAGGCTGGCATCTGTGGTCTCTTATTGTCTGCAAGACATCTGTCCAGTACCTTCTCACTTTTAGATTCTCTATTGAGAATTCTAGTGTAATTCTAATAGATCTGCCTTTGTATGCTACTTGGACTTTTCCTTTGCAGCTCTTAATATGCTTTCTTTATTCCATTTGTTTCGTGTTTTGATTATTATATGGCGAGGGGACTTTTTTTGGATCCAGTCTATTTGGTGTTCTGTAAGCCCCTTGTATCTTCATAGGCATGTCCTTCTTTAGGTTGGGAATTTTTTCTTCTATGATTTTGTTGAATATATTTTCTGTGCCTTTGATCTGGAATTCTCCTCCTTCTTCTATGGTTATTATTCTTAGGTTTTATCTTTTCATGGTGTCCCAGATTTTCTGGATGTTTTGTTTTAGGATCTTTTTGGATTTAACATTTTCTTTGACTGATGAATCTATTTTCTCTATTGTATCTTCAATGCCTGCAATTCTCTCTTCCATGTCTTATTTTCTCTTGGTGATGCTTACATCTGTAGTGCCCGTTCACTTATCCAGATTTTTCATTTCCAGAAATGCCTCTATTTGTATTTTTCTTTATTGCCTCTATTTCAGTTTCCAAGGCTGAACTGTTTCCTTCACCTGTTTGATTGTTTTTTTTTTCTTGGCTTTCTTTAAGGGATTTTTTGAAAAAAATTTTTTGTTTGTGTTTTCATTGATTTCTTTAAGAGATTTTTTTCATTTCTTCTTTAAGGGCCTCTATCATCTTCATAAAGTTATTTTTAAGATCATTTTTCCTTCTTCTTCTGCACTGGGATGTTCAGGTCTTGCTGTTGTAGGACCACTAGGTTCTGGTGCTGTCATATTGCCCTTTATGTTGTTGCATGTATTCTTACACTGCCATTTCCACATCTAGATTTGGGATAGTTATAAGTAAAGGTGTTGATTATTGTGATTCTTTGTTGAGTGGGTCTCTTGTTCCTTTATTGTCTGTTTCTTTTATTTTCTTCTGTCACCAGTGGCCAAGGGATCTGATGGTCGTCTTTTCCTAGGGTCCAGTAGGTTGTTTCAGCTGAGGTTTGTGGGGGTTTGGGTGCCTAAATGCAGCCTATCCTCCAGTTCTTCTGGTTTGTGTGGGCTTTGCTTTTGCCTGTGAAGTCTCTTATTCCTACTGGTGTGCCTGTGCCAAAGGAGACTGTTTTTCCAACTGGTGTAGGTGGTGCTGGTGCCTATAGGGGTGGTGGTTATTCCAGTTGGTGTGGGTGGTACTTGTGTTCTATAGAGGCTGTTGCTCTTCCAGATGGATTAGATGACGCTTGTATGGGGGCTGCTGATGTTGCTGTTGATGGTTGGGCAAGGGGAGGATGATGCAGTCAGTGGGTTTGGGTGGCAGAGTGGGTCATAGAAGTTACAGAGCCCAGTGGGTGTCGGTACAGTCTGCCACAGGTCTCTTACCTGTTGGCTAGCTGCTGGGGACTGCTCCAGAGCAGTGGAGATCTACCTGGGGGGCAGGGCCCCTCTGCCTTGCTGGGGCTGAGATGGGAGGGATGAGGGGCATGGCGTGTGCCCTGGGGATTCGGGCCTGGAGATTGGGGCAGTTTAGTTGGGGGACCAGTCACTCACCTGTCCTTCCAACTGGTGCAGATGGTTCTTGCACCTATAAGAGGTGCTGATGATGCAGTGGATGGTTGGGCCAAGGGGAGGATGATGGGTTCGGTGGGTTTGGGTGGGAGAGTGGGTCATAGAGGTTACAGAGTCCAGTAGGTGTTGGCTGGCTGCTGGGGAGTTGGAAAGTTTGGTTTATTTTTTGTAAGTGGAAAATATTTAATTTTATCCTAAAGCTTACAAGGATGTCCCTAGAGGAACATTAATTTTAATGAGTAAATTTCCATGGTTACCTCTGTTTAATACCTTCCTTGAAGAGTCTTTGGAGATTTAATAGAGAGTTTATTTTCCATAATGTTATGGAGGTAAACAAGTCTCTATTTTTCTCACTTATTTTTAAATATTAGTTTGTTATTTATTAATTAAACTTGTCTGATTTTATGCAATGAAGAGTAGGACCCCATGAGCCACTCCTCATCCATGACTGAGTGTTCATAAAGACAGTGTGGTAGCCATCACTGTTGTGAGTTCATGATTGCAATGGTCATATTGGGTGTAAGTGATGACCTTTGAAATTTACTCTATTGTCCAGATCTTATATATTTCCTGTCACCTACAATGTTATCTGAGCCCCAGAATGGGTAAGGTCAATGTCTTGTTTAGAACTGAGTCCCTAACTATCCTTAGCACCAGAAGCAACTGTGAGTCTATGTATTCACATCTATTCACTGCATAGAGAGGTGTCTCTGATAAATGGCTAGAGCAGCTTTTATGTTGGTAAATATTTTTTCTTTTTATCAAATTTTTATTGACACTTTGCAGATTTTAATTTTTATTGATTCTTTGAAGACTTCACAACATGCATCTGAATCGCATCCATCTCCCTGTACCACACCCCCACTTTCACCACCCACCATTGCAACCTTCCCCAAAACAAAATTTAAAGGAAAAATAAAAAACCAAATAAAACAAACAAAACAAAAACAGAACACCAACAACAAAGAGAAGAATGTCATCGTTGTCGCCGGTGGTGGAAGCTGTGGTGTGACCTGTTTAGTCACACATTTCACCCTTTAGTCCTTTCATCCTCACTTGCAAGCACTCCTTGCCATGAGTCATTGGTCTGGTTTGAAGCTTCTGGCTTCTTCTACACTATCAATAATGGGCTTTCACTGGGGCTCCTCTTGGGTATCCTGTTGTTTGGTGTCATGGAGATCTTGCAGTTTTGAATCTGTAGGTTCATTCCTTTCACAAGCTCTAACAGTTCATAAATGAGGTGGATGTTGAGGTGGGTCAACTCATAGCGCTGGTTCTGGGGCTGGGTGGTAGCTGGGTTGGTCAGCCTGCCATTTTTCCCCCATTGTCACCACTCAGTTGGGCTCTCCAGCACTGCTTCAGCCAGGCCACCCAATGCAGCCTGAACCAAGGAATGAGGCCAGTTCTCATGCTCTTAAGTCCTCTAGTCCAGCTCACTCACACTCACACCACCAGGGCCAGCTCCATTGTTTTGCCCAGATGAGGTGCAGATCTGCGCCTCCACCTAGCCCATGAACTGCTTCTCTCGCTCTTCCACCTCCCCACCCTATATTTGCTCACCATAGTGTTTCCCAACTGCCTGGCTCCAGAGGCTAGAAACCCTTGGGTGGTGTTTGGTTGAGTCCTGCTCACTCCAGCCACAATGAGTGGTCCAGAGCTGTTGCTCTTCTTGTCTCATGGGCCTGGGGTAGAAACTGGTAACATTTTTATTTTAATTGTATACGTGCGAGTGTTTGCCTTCTTATACAGATGTGTTCTTGCTCCCCCCAAGAAAACTCCACTAATGATGGACACTGCTTTAGTGTAAAATGATGAAAAAAATTATTCCAAGCAAATGAAACTAAAATAGAAGTGGCAAGCTGTTCTAATCCATATCTGATGAAATAGATTTGAAACCAAATCTAATAAGAGTCAATGATGATGACTTCATACTCATTAAAGAAATAATCCACTGAGAAAATATTCTAATTCTAAACATATACACATCAATTCTAAACATATATACATAGGTACATCCAAATTCATAAGAGACATTATATTTATACTAGATTAAAAACTTTCCATATCAATATGTGTACTGGCACAAAATTGCTTGTTATCCTAAAAGCAGTAATTGTGGGAGACTTTAATATCTAAATATCACCAGTAGATCAGTCATCCTGACAAAAACACATCAAAGAAAGGATGTACTAGAGTTATATGACATCATAAATCAAACATACCTAACAGATATCTGCTGAACATTTGTCTAAAATTCTAAAAAAATCCATACTAACCTCAGCATATCATGGGGCTTTCTGCAAAATTTATAACATATTAAGACACAAATCAAATCTCATCACATATAGGAAAACCAAAACAACTCCCACAATGGAATAGAGCTGCATATCGAAATAGATAATACATGAACTATACAATGGAGTAAACAACACACTACTGAATGATAATTAGGTAGATCAAGGAAGAAGTCAAGGAGGAAATGTAAACATTCCTAGAACTCAATGAAAATGAAAAACACTCATGAAACGTATATTACATGATGAAGGATGTCCTAAGAAGGAAGTTTATAACACCAAATGCTTATATATAAAAGCTGACAGACTTCAAATTAATAACTTAGTGATGTACCTGGAATCCTTGGAAAAACAACAACAACAACAACAACAACAACAACAACAACAACAAAAATCCCAAGATAGTAGATGTGAAGTGATAATTAAAATCAAGTCTGAAATTAATGATGTATAAACACACACACAAATGAATCAATGAAATGAAAAGTTGGTTCTTTGAAATAGTCAACAAAATTGACCAAATAGCCAAATTAACCAAATAAAATAAAACCCATAAGTTAATAAAATTAGAGATGAAAAGGGAGCCATTACAACAGACACTGAAGAAAATCATAATGATGACATACTTTAAAATTTATATTCCATAAAACTGGAAAACCTATAAGAAATGGATGTATGATATACCAAAGTTAAACCAAAATGAAGCAAATAGTTTAAACAGATACTTGATAACGACTGGTATAGAAGCAGTGAAGTGATTTAATGATAAATGTCTCACATAGGTTCAGGTATTTAAACATTTGATCCTCTGTTAGAGACCCTGTGTTGGGAAATGGTGTAGCCTTGCTGCAGGAAGTACATCACTTGGGTGTGCTTGGGAGTTCGTAGTCTTGATGTATTTCCAGTTTGGTCGTTGCTTCATGTTTGCACTTGAAGATACTATCAACTAGTTTCCTGCTCAGTCAGCCTGCAACAATGCCTATCCCATCACTATCAAATCTTCCTCTTAAATCTTATAAGCTCTAATACATTATTGTGTAAATTTCCTGGCTCACAGGAACAAAAACAGAAAAGTTAACCAATATAAGCAGTTATTAAAAATCGTCCAAAAAAGCTCAGAGTGCTTCTACTGTCAAAAATTAACAGTAATGCTCTACTAAACTGATCCAAAAAATAGAAGATGGAAGAAAACTTCAAGGATTTCTCTTTTTCTGAAAGGTGATATTACCTTGTTAGCGAAATGAGATAAAGATCCCCCAAAGAGTGTATTAATGTATCTGATGAACATAGATGCTAAAATTCTCAAAAAATTCTTGCAAAATGGAATTCAAAATGATCATACATAATTACCTAGTCTGATTCATCCCAAAGATGTAGGAGTGTAGCAGTATGTGTAAATCAATAAATGTAATCCACTTCAGAAATAAACTTAAGGGAAGAAACTACATGTTTTTTCACTAGATGCAGAAAAGATTTTTGGAAAAATACAATATTTTACGGACACAGGAACATGTCTTAACAAAATAAAGGTATCATACAGTAGTCAAAGAGCTGACATCATGATTATTGAAGAAAACTTTGAAGCACATCCTCTAAAATCAGGAGTAAATCAGGATGATCACTCCAACACTCTTTTTCAACATAACACTTGGTTTCTTCCAGAGTCCTAACTGAAGAAAAGAAGGTAAAGGTTTTAAGCAGAAAATAAAGAAGTAAAACTATTATCTCCCCTTTTATTGAAAACAGATTTTTCTACATATATCCTGATTATGGTTTCCCCATCCTCTACTCCTCTGAGTTACTCCCTACACAACCTTCTATACAGTCCAACCCCATTTCTATCTACCATTAGAAAACAAATAGATTTCTAAGTGATAATAATAAAAATGCTGCAAGATAAACAAAAATGAACACATCAGAATTGAACAACAATGAAAATAAACATAAGGGAAGGATCCCAAGAAAAGGCACAAGGAACAGATATTGAAACAGAGACCCTCTGCATTCATCACACTTTCAGGAAACCTAATAAAACACACTAAGCTGGAAGCAACAGTATAAACATAAAGGACTAGGAGGGTAAAAGAGAAAGAAAGAAAAGAAAAGGAAAATAAAATAATATAAAAACAAGGAGAAATTGTGACACAGCATTATGAGACAAGGAACCTCCAAAGGTGCCATTGAGTGCATTTATTCATTGACTATCTATTGCTTGGCATGCAGCCTACCCATAAGAGCAGTTTGTTTCCAAAATAAGACTCCCTTGGAGAAAACTAAAATTTCATTTACAAGTAGTTATTATTTGAAGATAGCTCTGGGTTAGGGATGGGGGGGCAGGTGCCAATTCTTCTTTTAGCTCTAGGATTGTTTTAGTTAGGCTTTCTATTGCTTTGATGAAACATCATGACCAAAAAGCAAGTTGGGGTGGCAAAGGTTTATTTGGATTACACTTCCAGATCATAGTCCATCACTGGAGGAAGTCAGAACACAAACTCAAACAGAGCTGGAATGTGGAGGCAGGAGCTGATACAGAGGCCATGGAGGAGAACTGCTTCCCCTGGCTTGTTCAGCCTGCATTCTTATAGAATCCAGGACCATGTGCATAGGGATGGTACCACCCACCAGGGGCATGTCCCTCCCCCATTGATCACTAATCAAGAAAATGCCTTACAGCTGGATCTCATGGAGGCATTTCCTCAACTGAGGCTCCTTTCACTCTGATGATTCTAGCTTGTGTCAAGTTGACACACAAAACCAGCCAGTACAAGGATGACTTAGTGCAGGTCCTGTGCATGCTGCCCCAGTCTCTGTGAGTTCATATTTCAGTTGACCCTATTTAGAGGGCCTTGTTACCTTGGAATTCTCCATCCTCTCTGGCTCTTACACTGTTTTTGTGTCTTTTTACAGAGGGTTCACTGACCCCTGAGTGGATGATTTTGATGGAAATATCCTATTTAGGGATGAGTGTTCCAAGTTCTCTCACTCTATGCATATTGTCTGGCTCTGGGTCTCTGATTTTGTTTTCATATGCTTCAAGGAAAAGCTTCTCTGAAGATGGATGAGCAAGGCATTGACCTATGAACACAGCAGAATGTCATTAGTAGTAATTTTATTGCTAACTTACTTTTTTTTCATTTTTCTTTATTAAGAAATTTTCTACTCACTCCACATACCACCTACAGATTCCTCCTCCTCCTCCCTCCCACCCACCAGCCCTATCTCCCAAGCCACACCGCATCCCCCATCCCCCAAATCAAGGTCTCCCATGGGGAGTCAGCAGAGCCCGGCACACTGAGCCTAGGCAGGTCCAAGCTCCTTCCCACTGCACCAAGGCTGTGCAAGGCATCACACCACAGGCACTGGATTCTCAGAAGCCTACCAATGCACCAGGGACAGATTCCAATCTCCCTGCCTGGGTGCCCCCAAACAGTTTGAGCCAAACAACCATCTTCCTTATCCAGGGGGCCTATTCCAGTCCTCTGGGGGCTCCATAGCCACCAGTCCACAGTTCATGGGCTTCCACTAGTGTGGTCCGTCATCTATGCACATCCCCTCATCATGATCTCAACATCCCTCACCTGCAGATTTTCTCCTCTCTCTCATAAATTGGATTCCCAGAGCTCAGTCTGGTGCCTGGCTGTGGATCTCTGCATCTATGGTGGTATTTTATTTGTACTGAAATGTGATTTTAATTGTATGTTAATAAATAAAGTTCCCGGGGGTCAGAGCTATTAGAGCCATAGCAAAAGCTGGGCATTGGTGCTGCACACCTTTAATCCCAGCAATTGGTAGGCAGAGCTAGGTCGATCTCTGTGTGTTCAAGGATACAGCCAACATTGGAGACACACGCCTTTAATCTCAATACCATAGAAGACCTGGAGGGCTGCACATACAGGCAGTGACGAGGCAGTCATGTGTTTGGGTTTACAACCAATGAGAAGGCAGAACAGAAAGTCTATATAAAGACAAACAGACAGGAAGTAGGTCTTTTGGAGAGATCTCTTGGCTGAAGAGGCTAGCTGCAGGGTAAGGCTCTTAGCTCTGATCTCTTGGCTTTCTTCTTTGCATTGATTCTGTGTTTCTTATTTAATAAGATGGTTGGTTACATCTACATGCATCTGTCCCCATCAGTCACTGGACAAAGGCTCTATGATGACAGCCATGTTATTTACTAGACCAGTCACCAGAGTAGACTAGTCCAGGCACCCTCTGGACCACTGCCAGCAGACCAAGGTGGAGTCATCCTTGTGGATTCCTGAGAGCCTCCCCAGCACCCTGCCTCTTCCCATTCCCATGATGTCCTCATCTATCATGGTATCTTCCTCCCTGCCCTCCCACATTATCCCTGTTCCAGGTTGACCTTCCCATTTTTCTATGTTCTCATCCCCCACTCCTCACACTCTGCTGCCCCCCCATACCCAATACACTCATGTAGATCTCATCCACTTCTCTTTCACAGGGTCATCCATGTGTCCCTCCTAGGGTCTTTCCCTGTTAACTAGCCTCTCTAGAGTAGTGGGTTGCAGTCTAGCCATCCCTTTCCTCACATCTAGTATCCCCTTATGAGAGAGTACATACTATATTTGTCCTTATGAGTCTGGGTCACCTCACTCAAGATGATATTTTCTAGTTCCATCCATTTGCCTGCAAATTTCATGATGTCATTGTTTTTTACTGCTGAGTAGTACTCCATTGTGTATATGTGCCACATTTTCTTTATCCATTCTTCAGTTGAGGGGCATCTAGGTTGTTTCCAGGTTCTAGCTATTACAAACAAGGCTGATATGAACATAGTTGAGCATGTGTCCTTGTGGTAAGATTGAGCATTTCTTGGGTATTACCCAAGAATGGTATAGCTGGATCTTGAGGAAGACTTATTCCCAATTTTCTGAGAAACTGCCATACTGATTTCTACAGTGGTTATACAAGTTTGCATTCCCACCAACAGTGAAGGAGTGTTCCCCTTGCTCCACATCCTCTCCAACATTAGCTGTTTTCAGTGTTTTTGATCTTAGCCATTCTGACAGGTGTAAGATGGTATCTCAGAGTTGTTTTGATTTGCATTTCCCTGATGACTAAGGATGTTGAGCAATTCCTTAAATGCCTTTCAGTCATTTGAGATTCTTAGGTTGAGAATTCTGTTAAGCTTTGTAGCCCATTTTTTAATTGGATTGTTCAGTATTTTGGAGTCTAGCTCTTTGAGTTCTTTATATATTTTGGAGATCAGCCCTCTGTCAGATGTGGTGCTGGTGAAGATCTTTTCCCATTCTGCATGCTGTCATTTTGTCTTATTGATGGTGTCCTTTGCTCTACAAAAACTTCTCAGTTTCAGGTGGTCCCATTTGTTAATTGTTGCTCTCATTCTGTGCTACTGGTGTTATATTTAGGAAGTGGTCTCCTGTTCCAGACTACTTCCTACTGACTCTTCTATCAAGTTGAGTGTAACTGGATTTATGTTGAGGTCTTTGATCCATTTGGACTTGAGTTTTGTGCATGGTGACAGATATGGATCTATTTGCAGTCTTCTGCATGTTGACATCCCGTTATGCCAGCACCATTTGTTGAAGATGCTTTCTTTTTTTCCATTGTACAGTTTTGGCTTCTTTGTCAAAAATCTTATGTTCATAGATGTGTGGATTATTGTCAAGGTCTTCAATTCAATTCTATTCGTCCACATGTCAGTTTTTATGCCAGTACCAAGCTGTTTTTATTACTATAGCTCTATAGAAGAGCTTGAGGTCAGGGATCATGATGCTTCCAGAGGTTGCTTTATTATACAGGATTCTTTTAGCCGGCTTAGATCTTTTTGTTTTTCCATATAGTGTTAAGTATTTTTCTTTCCAAGTCTGTGAAGAATTGTGTTGGGATTTTGATGGGGATTGCATTGAGCCTGTAGATTGCTTTTGGTAAGACTGCCATTTTTACTATGTTGATTCTACCTATCCATTAGCAAGGGAGATCTTTCCATTTTCTGATATCTTCTTCGATTTATTTCTTCAGAGACCTAAAGTTTTTATCATACAGGTCTTTTACTTACTTACTTAAAGTTACCCCAAGGTATTTCATATTATTTGTGGCTATTATAAAGGGGGATGTTTCTCTGATTTCTTTCTCAGCCCATTTATCATTTGTATATAGGAGGGCTACTGATTTTTTTGAGTTAATCTTGTATCCTGCCACCTTACTGAAAGAGTTTATCAGCTGTAGGAGTTCACTTATGATACTATCATATCATGTGCAAATAGTGAAAGTTTGACTTCTTTGTTTCCAATTTATATCCCCTTGATCTCCTTTTGTTGTCTTATTGTTCTAGCTAGAACTTCAAGTACTATGTTGAATAAGTATGGGGAGAGTGGACAGTCTTGTCTTGTGCCTGATTTCTTCCTTGACCCATTGGTGATTCAATTGGGCATTTTTCATTTTCCATGAGATTGTAGGCTTTCTGTAATTTTTGTTGTTGAAATCTAACTTTAAGCCATTATTGCCTGATAAGAGACAGGAGGTTATTTCAATTTTTTTTGTATCTGTTGAGATTATCTTTGTGACTAAGCATGTGGTCGATTTTGGAGAAGGTTCCATGGGGTGCTGCAAAGAAGGTATATTCTTTTGTGTTAGGGTGGAATATTCTGTAGATATCTATTAAGTTTATTTGAGTCATAATGTCTGTTAGTTCCATTATTTCTTTGTTAAGTTTCTGTGTGGCAGACCTGTCCATTTGTGAGAGTGGGGTGTTGAAGTCTCCCACTACTAGTGTTTGGGGTTTGATGTGCGACTTAAGCTTTAGTAATGTTTCTTTTACAAATGTGGGTGCCCTTGTATTTGGGGCATAAATATTCAGAATTGAGACTTCATCTTGTCTGATTTTCCCTGTGATAAATATGTAATGTCCTTCATGATCTCTTTCGATTGATTTTAGTTTGAAGTCTATTTTATTAGATACTAGGATAGCTATACCAGTTTGCTTCTTAAATCCGTTTGATTGAAAATTCTTTTGCCATCCTTTTATTCTGAGGTATCGTCTGTCTTTGAAGTTGAGGTGTGTTTCTGGTATGCAGCAAATGGATGGATCTTGTTTTCGTATCTATTCTGTTAGCCTGTGTCTTTTTATAGGTGAATTGAGACCATTGATTTTGGTGGATATTAATGACCAGTTATTGTTAGTTCCTGTTATTTTTTGATAGTAGTGTTGTATGTTTCCCTTCTTTGGTATTTGTTGGTATGGGACTATCTATTGCTTGTGCTTTCATGGGTGTATCTGACTTCCTTAGGTTGGATTTTTCCTTCAAGTGCTTTCTGTTGGGCTGGATTTATGAAGAGATATTGTTTGAATCTGGCTTTATCATGGAATATTTTGTTTACACCATCTATGTTGATTGAGAGTTTTGCTGGGTATAATAGTCTGGGTTGGCGTCCATGGTCTCTTAGTGTCTGCATAACATCTGTCCAGGAACTTCCAGCTTTTAGAGTCTCCATTGAGAAGTCAGGTGTTATTTTGATGGGTCTGCCTTCGTATGTTACTTGGCCTTTTTCCTTTGCAGCTCTTAATATTTTTTTCTTTATTCTGTATGTTTAGTTGTTTAATTATTAAGTGGCGAGGGGACTTTTTTTTCTGGATCCAGTCTATTTCGTGTTCTGTAACCTTCTTGTATCTTTATAGACATTTCCTTCTTTATGTTGGGAAAGTTTTTTTCTATGATTTTGTTGAATATATTTTCTGTGCCTTTGAATTGGTATTCTTCTCCTTCTTCTATACTGTTATTTTTAGGTTTGGTCTTTTCATGGTGTCCCAAATTTCTTGGACATTTTGGGTCATGACTTTGTTGGATTTAGTGTTTTCTTTGACTGATGAATTTATTTTCTCTACCCTATCTTCAATGCCAGAGATGAACTCTTCCATTTCTTGCATTCTGTTGGTTATAGTTGCATCTGTAGTTCCTGTTCATTTACTCAGATTTTCCACTTCCAGCATTACCTCAGTTTGTGTCTTCTTTATTGACTCCATTTCAGTTTTCAAATCTTGAACTGTTTCCCTCACTTGTTTAATTGCTTTCTCTTGGCTTTCAAGGGATTTACTGATTTCTTATCATTTTTTTGTTTGACTTTTCCTCGATTTCTTTAAGGGAATTTTTCATTTCCTCTTTTAAGATCTCTAATATCTTCTTAAAAGCATTTTTATGGTCAATATCTTCTGTTTCTTTTGTGTTGGGATGTTCTAGTCTTGCTGATGTAGGTTCAGATGGAGCCATATTGGTTTTTATGTTGTTGACTGTATTTTTGCACTGGTGTCTACTCATCTCTTTCTCTACTTGGTGCAAGTGGTGTCTGTGTCTGAGTGAGCCTCACTTGTTCTGACTGATACTCTTGTACAGTGGGAGCTCTTGGTCTAGTCAATGCTGATGGACTCTTTGTCTCAGGGAGCAGCTCTTAGTCCAACTGGTGCTAGTGGACTCTGTCTTAGGGAGTAGCTGCAGTCTTAGAGCATGGTAGATGGTGGTAGTCTGACCTGTCTGCAGGAGGTCTGCCTGCCACCTGGGCTGAAACTGGGACTCTTAGTCCAATCAGGTGCTGGCTGGCTCTCTTAGTCCTGTCGAGTGCTGGCAGGCTCTGTCTCAGGGAACAGTTTCAGTCTCCTTACTTTTTGATGAATTGACTATTCTGAAGTCTTTCCTCCTAAACTCATTCCATTAAAAAAACATTCACCAGAGCTTCAAAAAACAAAATTAACATTCAAAAATCTGTACACTTCCTTCAATAATGAGGTGTATCAAGAATGAAATACCGGCAACAATTTATTCACCAAAGTCTGAAAAATACCTTTGAACATATCAAAAGAAAAAAAAGACATATTCTATATTGCAGAGATAAAAATCAATCATAAAAATACATGAATAAAAATATCTGGGAATGGGACAGGTGAAATGGTTGAACTATTAAGAGCACTGCCTTCTCTTCCAGGAGATCTGATTTCAGTTACTAACACCCATGTTTGGTGGTTCACAACCATCTCAAAGAGCAGTTGCACACTTTCTGGTCTGTGCTGGTACCTGAATTCATGTATTCATGTGGTGCCTTTAATCTCTCTCTCTCTCTCTCTCTCTCTCTCTCTCTCTCACTCTCACTCTCACTCTCATACAAATACACACACACTTCAAACACAATATCCATTTCTATCTATCATCTATTAATCTATCATCTATTATTCTATCATCAGTTTTTCTCTCTATCTATCTTTCCCCTATCATCTAGCTATTTATCTATCATCTCTGCATCATCTATCTATATATTAACTATTTATGCACTGTAGCTGTGTGGTACACGAGTGTGTGGGCTCATGCGAATCCATGGAATGAAGACACAGATGCATCTTAAGAATGAATTTAGCCTATCATGGCTGCAGGGGGGTCCAGCCTCGAAGGACTGAAGCACTCTTCCTTTCTCCTAGGGCATATTTATTTACTCCATTTTACAGTTTAGATAGTTAATATCTGTACCTTTAAAGCAACCCAAAAGTTGCTCCCAGAAACCAAATGTCAGGTGCCAATTACTTGATTTATCAGATACCACGGTTTTCCGGATTTCCTGGACCAAGTTTTGTATAGACCTTTGATCCTTGACTCTCAAACATGATTCACATAGGGTGATAAGAGAAATACAAGGTAAGAGAAACAAAAGGTGTGGTTAAACAAAGGAAGTATTAGGGCTAGGTACTGCTCTCTGGAGCCAAGCCAGGAGCTCAGCAGAAATGCCACTACAATGCATCATCTATCATCTATCTATCTATCTATCTATCTATCTATCTATCTATCTATCTATCTATCATCTATCTATCTTTCTATCTATCATCTATCTATCTATCTATCTATCTATCTATCTATCTATCTATCTATCTATCTATCTATCATCTACCTATCACACCTCTGTCTGTATATCTATCATCTATCTATCTATATACCTATTATCTATCTTCTTGCATATATATATGTATCTAGCTTTAAAATATAATCCTCTGAACAAACCAAACAGAGGAAGTGAAAAACATACACAATGAAAAATTAAAAGTAATTGAAAAAGAAGTAGAAGTTGAAAAATTCTTTGATGCTAAAGAATTCATAGGATTAATATTGAGAAAATGGTCAGTATACCAAAAGCAATCTACAGATTCCATGAAATTCATTTAGGTTTCAGTTGCTTTTACCACAGAAATTGAAAAAAATCTTTAAAAATTTATGTGGAAGCATAAAAGACTAAGTAAAGACAATGATATCTTGCACAAAAATAATAATTATTAGAAGTATCACCATATCTGGTTTGAAGTTATACTAAGGAAAAATGGTTACACTAAAAAGCAAATGTAATAGGCTCACCCTTAGTTGCTCAACCCCCATAACCATGGGCTTATGGCCAGGTGCATAGTTATAGGCCTGAATTCTTTTATGAAGAGTAGGACTCAGATTCAATCCTAAATGACTTGGTTGTTTGCATAACACTTACTCCACTATTTAATCAGTAGGCACATGTTTCCTGGCAAGTTATTACTGTAGAATGCAAGGTTCAGCAGTAGGAAAGACCATTCCTGACTTTTCTCACTCAACAACTTGCATATTAACTTTTACAGTATGAATGCTTTCCAACAAGGAAGAAGCTTCCAGATTAGTTCCAGTGTATTTTGTCCATGTTCTGCAGCCATGTTTTGGGGTACATTTAGCAATAGTGTCTGACTGTCTAATTCTGGTGGGAAGCCAAGGATAATGGACTTACCTGATCAAATTTGTTGGCCTCTATGGTATTCCTGTCCAGGAACTCTTATGGACCCATCACCCAACTATCATTGATGTTTTCATCTAATAATCCATGGCTTCCAGAATCTGCATTATACATTGTTATTGGGTATTTCTATTGAAATGTTTTTAAAAATTGCTTTTTCGCGAGCGGTGGTGGCGCATGCCTTTAATCCCAGCACTCAGGAAGCAGAGCCAGGTGGATCTCTGTGAGTTCGAGGCCAGCCTGGACTACCAAGTGAGTTCCAGGAAAAGGCGCAAAGCTACACAGAGAAACCCTGTCTCGAAAAACCAAAAAAAAAAAAAAAATTGCTTTTTCAAGTAGTTTATGAAGTAGCAAATTCTGATGTGGTTTCTTCATAGTCCTTAGTTTTGATTCACTCTGTGTTTGCAGCCCTCCTTCAGCCCTACCCCCTTCTCCTACTCTTCCCTCTTTTTGTTTTCATATCACATCCTTATCCCCTTCTCCTTCCTAAAGGCCCCTTTTTGACATTTATGCCCTTTGCTCTATAATCTACTGACAAGCTATATGGCCACTACTTTGGATCAACTATGTTGCCACTACTTGGAAATATTCATTAGTCTCATTCAGTTAGTCTTTGGTATTTACAACTGAAATTAGTGACTGTTCCTCTACCAGAATCCATCAGTAGTTAGTAGTTTATCATGGAGGAGAAGGGCCTATGAGCACTGCTTTGATCTGTGATTTTGTTCACAAGTTCAGTATTGTGTAGGTCTAGTGCCATCTATGTTGGCCTTAAGATAGCATTTCAAAGCTCTTCCCATGTTTTCTATACCTTACAACCTTTTTCCTGTTATTTCTTCATAATTGTTCCCTGAACCTTAGTGGATGTGGTACACATGCCATGTTTGTAGCAGGAATGCACCAGCTGAAACAGTTTAAGACAAACAAGAAGATTAAGATAATATTCAATTGTTTTCTAACTAAAATTGAACGGTTGGCTGAGCAATCAACGACCATTTAATCCAATCATTAAAAATTTCTTTCTCTTTCTAGGTTTCTTCAACTAGTGTTTCTACCATAATATTGAAAATAAGTACAGATACTGTACAGTCTTGTCTAGTTCCTGACTTCAGTGAGATTGCTTCAAGTTTTTTTCCGTATAAGATGATGTTGGCAATGGGTTTCTCATATATAGCTTCTAGTATATTCAGGTTTGTTGATTCTGGTTCTTTGTTTTCTTGGACTAATCATGAGTGAATATTAAATTTTGTCAAAGACCATTTCTGCATTTATTGTTGTGATAATATACTTAAGTCAATTTATTGCATTTATTGATTTTCTTATGTTGAATTATGCCTACATAATTATGTAAAACCAACTTAGTCATAATGGGCAATCTTTTATGTACATCTGTATTTTTGATTGCAAGCATTTTCCAATTTTTGTTTTTATTATTTTATTTTTTTACATGTAAGGGTGTTTTGATAGTATGTATATGTACAACATGTTCACACATAGAGGCCAGAAATTTTTATTGTACCTCTGCAACTTGAGTTGCAGATATTAGTGAGCTCTTATGTGAGTGCTCAGAATTGAACCCAGGTAGACAGTCCAGAAGAGCAGCCAAAGGCCTTAAACTCGGTGCCACCTTTCAGTCCTCGGTGTTTTATTTTTTTTAAATTGAGGGTTTTTGAATTTATGTTCATTGGGGATATTGGTTTGTATATTCTTTTTTTTGTTTTGTTTTGTGCCTTTACCTGGTTTTGATGTTAGAGTGTATGTGGTGTCATAGAAGGAGTTTGGGGATGTTCCTCCTGTGTCTGATTTAGAGTTTTTTAGAATAGGTGTAGATCTTCTTTGAATGTGTGATAGAATTCTACTGTGAATTCATCTTGCTCTGGATTTCTTTTAATTGAGAAGTAAATTGTTACTATATCAGTCTCCTCATTTGTTATAGGACTGTTTCAGCTTTGAATTCTCTGTTTGATTGGATGTCCACAAGCAGAAGGATGAAATTAAACTCATATCTATCACCTTATACAAGAAGGAACTCTGAATGGATAGAGGACCTAAATGTAACATTCTGAAACTTCTAGAAGAAAACATAGGCAGTAACCTACAAGACATAGGAGTGGGAAAAGACATTCTGAATAGAACTCCATTTGCCCAAGCCTTAAGTCAATTATTGACAAGCAGGACTAATTAAATTAAAAGACTTCTGTATATCTATGGAGTCAAATGAGTGAAGAGAAAGCCCACAGAATGGGATAGAATATTTGCAGTTATGAATCTGAGAGAGGACTTATATCCAAAATATATGAAGAATTAAAATAAAACCTTAAGAACCAAAATAACCTATTAAAAATAGGCCTGGGACTTGAACAGAAATTTCTCTAAAGAATACACAAATGGATATGATATAGCTCAAGAAATAGTCATCATCCCTAGTAATTAAGGAAGTGGGAATGCAAACACCTTGAGATATCATTTTGCCACATTCAGAATGACAAAGATAATAAAAACAACTACAAAAAATAATAAACAACAAATATTGAAAGGCTGTGGGAGAAAAAGAAACCTTCACTGAAAAATTCTGTAGCTGGCTGAGTAACTCTGGAAATCAATGTGGAGAATGCTAGAGTTAAAATAAATGTATCAAATAACCAAGCTATACCACTCCTTTGTATATGCCCAACAGGCTTGACATCCTATATATCAATACTTGTTCAGGCAAGTTTAATGTAGTTCTATTCATGATAGCTAGGGAATGCAACAAAGCCATATACTTTTTGACTGGTGAATGCATAACAAAAATGTGATACATATTCATTATGGAAGACTATTCAGATGTAATGGAAAATAAAATCATGAAATATATAGTTAAATGAAAGAGACAATTGAAGATCATATTCTATGAGGTAACCCAGGTATTTAAAGACCATTGTCTGGATTTTCTCTCATCTGATGTTCTATCTGTTAATTATCAGATGTGTGTCCATAACCTAGAGTATCTCCAGAATGCTAAAATTAAAAAGGGACCATAAGATGGGTATGGGTTAGCAATGGAGAGGGGAATTGCAGGCTCTTCATGGTCAAAGGGGCTCTCTTTGTGAGGGGAAGAGGGAGATAATTACAGAAGGGGAAGGGAGGATCATAAAAGTAACTGTAAGGATGTCTGAAAAGTCATAAGGAGTCATACTATTCATCTTCTAACTAAAATACTTACATCACAATAAGTCCCTACATAAATATACATATATAGGTTAAACAAAATTTTCCTCATCCAAGATACCAATGCTTCTATCAAGAGCCACAGAGCACCTATCACATTCTCTTATACAGGCATGAGAGCCTGTCCTTTTAGTCTTGGTCAGGGTTGTCCAATACACTCCCAAAACATCATAGGCTATTACTATTGACCTTAGTTGCTACCCCAGAGGCAGAAGATGAGTCCTTATTGCTGAAGAGACCATACACTTCAGACACAGTCACCAAAGGTCCCTGAACTGGAACTGACATGAAAACCTTTTCCCTTACACTACCTAAATGGTGCAAAGAGATTCCATGCAAGATTCAAGATTCAAGATTCAAGATTCAAGATTCAAGATTCAAGATTCAAGAGAGAGAGAGAGAGAGAGAGAGAGAGAGAGAGAGAGAGAGAGAGAATCAAACAACAGTCCTACCAAGCTATAACTCCCATTATTCACAACAATAAATAGCATTTCATGATAGCCCTAAAGTCTCAGAGGTGGCATGCAGAAGAACACCTCTCTAATTTGTCTTAATATTGGTTGAACTAGACAAGAATCACTTCTGGTACTAGAAACTAAGTACCCAGTGCTGGTGAAGTTATAAATTGGGAAGAGCCTACAACTACCACTTGACTAATCCAGTACAATCCCTAACTATATTTTAAATATTTGTCTTTTATTTTATTTTACAATACCATTCAGTTCTACAAAACAGCCACAGTTTCCCTTGTTCTCCCCCTTCCTGACCCCCTCCCCTTTCCCCCAGCCCACACCCCATTCCAACCTCCTCCTGGGCAAAGCCTCCCCTGAGGACTGATATCGACCTGATAGACTCAGTCCAGGCAGGTCCAGTCCCCTCCTCCCAGATTGAGCCAAGCATCCCTGCATAAGTCCCAGGTTTCAAACAGCTAACTCATGCAATGAGCCCAGGACCTGGTACCACTGCCTAGATGCCTCCCAAACAGATCAAGCCAATCAACTTTCTCACCTATTCAGAGGGCCTGATCCAGTTGGGGGCCCCTCAGCCTTTGGTTCATAGTTCATGTGTTTCCATTCGTTTGGCTATTTGTCCCTGTGCTTTATCCAACCTTGGTTTCAACAATTCTCACTCATATAAACCCTCCTCTTTTTCGCTAATTAGACACCCGGTGCTCCACCCGGGGCCTAGCCAAGGATGTCTGCATCCAGATTCCTCAGTCCTTGGATGGGGTTTCTGGTACAACTATTAGGGTGTTTGGCCATCCCATCACCAGAGTAGGTCAGTCCCGGCTGTCGGCTGTCTCTCAGCCATTGCCAGCACTCTTTTGTGGGGGTATCTTTGTGGATTTCTGTGGGCCTATTTAGCACTTTGTTTCTTCTTTTCTTGTGTGGTCTTCATGTACCATGGTCTCCTATTCCATGTTCTCCCTCTCTGTTCTTGATCCAGCTGGGATCTCCTGCTCTCTTTCCCTCTACCCTCACCCTTCATTGCTCCCACTCATGTCCAGGTTGTTTATGTAGATCTCAGCCATTTCTCCATCATTGGGCGATCCTCATGTCTTTCTTGGGGTCCTGTTTTCCAGGTAGCCTCACTGGTGATGTGAGTAGCAGTCCAGTCCTCCTTGTTCTACATCTAGTGTAATGGGTAGTCATTCCAGCTTGGATCTGGAAGTTCCAACCCCCATTGAGACTCTGGCAACTGTCACGCCTATGAGGCGGGGCGAGGGGAGGCGCCTGGGGACCTGAGAGCTGGATGGGCCAGCGCTCTCTCTGTGCGCTCTCTTGGTGCCGGGATGCAGAACAGTGAAAGGTGGACTGTGCAGAGCTCCAGAGAACACCCCTGGATTGCAATACACCTTCCACAGACCCTGTGACCTACCCATTACTTAATTTGTGAGTTACACCATTAAATAAATATCCTTTTAACTACGTGCAGTGGCCAAAATAATTTCACCAATATCTGGCGCTCACGTGGGGCAAACTCCAAAGGCCAGGGCGGCTCCCGCCCTCTCCTCCCTAGCTGGCTGGTACCTAAACCCGCCTGCAAAGTTCCATATAACCAGGGAACACCTACACGGTTCCATTCCTGAAAAAGGGAGCAGCTAGTCCAATCTCAATTCCCTAGCTTAGCCCCAGACCAGCGAAAGAGGCAGGGGAGTGCTAGCTCCGATTTCTGCCATCTCAACCATTTCCACCATCTCCCTCCGACTCCAGCCAAGATTGCCAGCAGGCCGTTTTGGAGCTGTACCAACGCCACCTGCTGGCTGAAAAGTGCTACTACACGCCCCCAAACCCACGAAAGGTAAGCATATTGTTTCAAGTAAAGGTACTTGATAATTTTACACCTTAAAATTGACTAACAAATTTTGAGTAATTCTTGTAATATGGCCGACAACATTACCTCACAAGAAAAAAACCTTTTTGCCTGTATGATGAATGACATCTTCCTGGAAATATACGACATTCCTAAGGCATATCTGGGCTATACCATTTTGGCATTCATCATAATAATTCACACAGTGTTCAAACACTGGTTTAAGAACAAAGATGAGTCATTATTGGGACTGATACAGGTGTTAAAAGATAGCAATGAAGGCTTACAGAAAAAGATTCTTTCTCTAGAATCTGCTAATCAGGATTTACAAAACAGGCTTGTACCCAAAATTGATTTTATTGATAATAAATGTGAATATTTAATGGATAGAACACTAACTCTCCAGAGTGAAGTTGTGGCTACTCAGACAGTATATAAGGAAGAAAGATTATCATTAATTGATAGAATAAGGTCCATGGAATCATGTGTTTCTGAGGGACATAAAAACTTCTATGATTCCATGAGAAATATGGAGTCCCTTGCAAGAGAGGAGGTTCACTCCCTAGAGCAGACCCTAGGTGCTCGTTTGCAAGCCCTAGAAGAAACTCTCAGTAAACATGACAAGGGAACTAATAAGTAGAAGGTCAAGACCATAGAGGTTGTAACATCTCCAAATGGCTCTCATACAATGGCTTATCCTGTTATTGTCCATGAGAAGCCAGCAGATGACACACACCCCGAGCCATATATGACATATACATTACAACCAATTTCAACAAGGGACTTTAAAAATATAAAGGAAGCAGTAGTTACGTATGGGATACCTTCCACATATGTAAGACAGATGTTAAATTCGTGGTCTACCTCACATAGAATCATTCCAGATGACTGGCATCAGTTAATTTCAGCTGTTCTAGAATATAGCCAGCAGTTACAGTGGAAAAGCTGGTTGAGAGAAGAGGCAAAAAATTTAGAACAACAAGGTAAACTCAGAGGTTTTGTGATCTCCCAAGATCAAATACTTGGTGAGGGATGTTTTGCTGACAGGAATGTACAAGCCACTTATGATGAGCATACAATATCCCTATGCCGTACAGCAGCTCTAAATGGTTGGGAAAAAGTTCCAGAACCTGGAAAACCAACTGAGGTACACACAAAGATATTTCAGGGACCACACAAACCCTTCACTGATTTTTTACAAAGACTGAACACAGCTATAACAAGAGCTGTGTCAGACAAAGAATTAAGAAAAGTATTAACTGAGTCCTTGGCATTCGACAATGCTAATGCAGAATGCAGAAGAATACTTACACCATTAAAGATCAGATCAGCTCCTTTGGAAGAATGGATTCAATATACTAATGGTGTTGAGTCTCTTAACTACAGTAATGAGGCTTGGATAGGAGAGACAAATCTCAGAGGTGTTACCAAATGTTTTAAGTGTGGTGCACCAGGTCGTATAAGTAAAAACTGTACATGGGGTACTCCTAGAAGCAATACTCCTTCTAGGAATAGCCTAAATAGGAGACCCCAACCACCTCCTGGATTATGTAGAAGATGTGGCAAAGGCTGACATTGGACCAGTGAGTGCAGATCAAAAATAGATATACAAGGCAACCCTTTACTGGTGGGAAATGCCTCAGGGGGCCTCTTGCAGGCCCCCAAACCAAATGTAGTATGAACATTCCCAGCCACTGTGGAAGAAATTCCTCTCCAGGACAACTGAATAAACCAATGCCTAATGTAAAAACTGATATGCAATGGATGATAAAACAGCTTTGATAGATGGATCACAGTTTACAAAGAACACTATAAAACAAATATTTTGGCAGACTTCCATAAATGAACAAAGACCAAAGCTTAGAATTCGAATTAATGGCCTGGTTCTGGAGGGCCTGGTAGACACAGGTGCAGATGTGACTATAATTACACCCAAATCATGGCATCCGAATTGGCCTCTTCAAGAGGTAGATGTCCAACTGTTAGGGATTAACACCCTATCTCAGATAAAACAGAGTTCGAGATGGGTTGAATGCATAGGGCCAGAAGGACAGAGAGGAAGGTTGAAGCCATATGTAGCAAATGTAGCAGTAAATCTTTGGGGCTGAGATCTGTTACAACAGTGGAATACCCAGATTAAAATTCCTACACTTTCAGAAAAGGAATACAGACCAATGCATGTTTCTAGGAATAATATCATAACATGCTATAAAAATCAGTCACCAACCATTCAGGCTGTTCACAAACAGAGCACGACTGTTGTTGAACTCTCAGAAGTACCAACTGCCTTACCTTTAAAATGGCTAACTAATAAACCTGTCTGGGTCGGACAATGGCCTTTGACAAAAGAGAAGCTACAAGCTTTAGAACAGCTGGTTCAAGAGCAGTTAAATGCTCAACACATTGAAGAATCTACCAGCGCTTGGAATTCTCCTGTATTTGTTATTAAAAAAAAATCTGGTAATTGGAGAATGCTGACAGATCTGAGAGCTATTAATAAAGTAATTCAGCCAATGGGCTCCCTACAGACTGGGATGCCCTTGCCCTCTATGCTACCAAAAGAATGGCCCATAATAGTTATTGACTTAAAAGACTGTTTCTTTACCATACCCTTACAGGAAAATGATAGAGAAAAATTTGCCTTCACAGTACCTAATTATAATAATTCTCAGCCAGTCAAGAGATATCAATGGAAGGTCCTCCCACAGGGAATGTTAAACAGCCCTACTTTGTGTCAATACTTTGTGCAGAAACCATTAGAGATAATTCATGTAAAGTTTCCACAATCCATAATTTATCACTATATGGATGATATCCTATTAGCTGATCCAAAGTTAGATACATTAGAAAGCATGTTTGAAGAGGTAAAAAAAGTTTTGCCTCACTGGGGACTGCAAATTGCTCCTGAAAAAATACAAAGAGGAGATTCTATTAATTACTTAGGATATAAGGTAGAGCTACAAAAAATTAGACCCCAAAAGGTACAACTAAGAAGAGATAGATTGAAGACTCTTAATGATTTTCAAAAGTTATTAGGAAGCATTTCCAACTTACTGGGTATCATGGGAATACCCAAAGATGGACTACAAAATTTGGCTAATACTCTAGATGGGGACAAAGAATTAAATAGTCCAAGAGAATTATCAGCCGAAGCGGAGAGGGAATTGGCTCTAGTAGAAAAGACAATTCGAGAAGCACATGTGGATCATGTGGATCCAGAACTTAAATGCATTCTTGTCATATTCTCCTCCAGACATTCCCCAACAGGTATTTTGATGCAGAGGGAAGATATTATATTGGAATGGATATTCCTACTGTGTAAACCAAATAAGAAATTAAAGACTTATATAGAAAAGATCTCTGATTTGATTCAAAAGGGTAAATTAAGACTTCGCCAGTTGACAGGAATGGACCCAGCAGAAATTGTAGTACCATTAACTAATGAGGAAATTTCATCACTATGGAAAGATAATGAATACTGGCAGAGAGCCTGCAGTAACTTTTTGGGAGAGATTAACAACCACTATCCCAAAAGCAAGAGAATAGAATTCATAAAGAAGACTGAATGGGTCCTTCCTCACATTGTACGACAAAAGCCAATTTCTGGAGTCCTCACATTCTATACTGATGCAAATAAATCAGGGAAAGCAGGATATAAATCAGGAGACTTAAGTAAAGTGGTGCAAAGTCCATATAGCTCTGTACAAAAGGCAGAACTGTATGCCATTCTTATGGTACTGATGGACTTCACAGAACCCCTCAATATAGTCACTGACTCTCAATATGCAGAGAGAGTTGTTTTACATATTGAAATTGCTGAATTTATTCCTGATAATACAGAATTAACTTCATTATTCATACAATTGCAGGAAATCATCAGAAAAAGGGAACATCCTATATATATAACACATATCAGATCCCATACAGGTCTGTCAGGACCTTTAGCACAAGGTAATGATGAGATTGATCAGTTACTAATAGGTAATGTGCTAGAAGCTTCAGAATGTCATAAGAAACACCATATAAATAGCAAAGGTTTGAAGAAGGATTTCTCCATCACTTGGCAACAGGCTAAGGATATTGTGAAAAAATGTCCTACTTGTTCCATCTATAACCAAACTCCATTACCTGCAGGGAGTAATCCAAAAGGTATACAAAGAAATGAAATTTGGCAAATGAATGTGTTTCATTTTTCAGAATTTGGAAGATTAAAGTATGTACATCATACCATTGACACCTATTCAGGATTTCAATGGGAAACTCCTATGAGTTCTGAAAAGGCTGATTCTGTGATTACACACCTATTAGAAGTTATGGCCATCATGGGAATACCTGTACAAACTAAGACAGACAATGCCCCAGCATATGTCTCTCCATGCTTACTCTTGATTTCTCAGGATCCTTTCTTACATGTTATGTCCTCTTTAAATCCAAACCTCCCATTTTTGATAACAAATAAGTTTTTCCAATAGCAATCCCAGAAGTCTCCAGAAGGAAGATGGGGCCCCAACAACAACAACTCTACCCAATCCAGAATGATGCCATGGTAATCATCATCATACTACACTTCTTGCCAGAATTTCAGACAATCTTACCCATTACTCTAAAACTTGCTGCAGAACCTACAGTTAGTCTAACTGAGATTTAACTATCTGAGCTTTCTCACAGTACCCAACAGAGATAACATCACCCCCTAAACGTCAGGAAGCAATTCTAAGAAAACGACGCCCCTTCTCCCTTAGGAGAAGTTTCATAATTCTCAGGGTTATGGATGATGGTTATAGGGTTGGGGGTGGAAGAAAATATTAACTCAGTATTATAAAAAAAAAGTGGGCGGGGGAGAAGAAATGGAACGGATAGGTATAAGATATGATGGTAAATCATTGTATATACTAGTAAACAAACTTAGTAAAATAGCAACCTTAGATAATTTGCACTGTAATTTGTACTGTTATAGATTCTTATATGTTGATACAAATGTAAACTATTTTTATACTCCTGTTTAAGATAATTTGTATATTGATACAAATACACAACTATAATTGTTATAATGTACATATATTTCTACTCTTATTTGAAACATTTTTATATTGATACAAATGTAAATTTATGTCTGTCATACTTTATATATGTTCTACTTCTGTTTAGGATATTCGGTATATTGATATATATATTTAAGATTATTGTCATATTGCATATCGCACTATATATTCCTATCTCTGTTATAAATATCTTGTGTATTGTCACAATTTTGAATTCATCGTTCTTCACCATACATTTGCTTATAGACTGTTTACCTTATTACATGAAGCCTTAGTCCTTAGGTTATTTCAGTAGATAAGATTTATAGATTTATAATTGCCTATGCCTGTCATCTCTATAGTTACGTTAGTTAGGTTATCCAGATTTACAGATACATAGGTCAGATTGGCAGGTAATCTTCAAACACTTCATAGACCTAGAGAATATGGCATTTAAATAACTTAGAATTCTGTTGACGTGAGACACAATTGCTCCTGGCTGCACCAATTGATCCCGAGAGAATGTTGGGCTTCTAAGACATTTCCATTTGGAAGTTTGTCTTTTTGGCACAAAATGGCCTACTGGGCAAAGAACTGTCCTTGCCTTGATGGCTGACAGTACAAATGCAATGCTGTCCTTTCTGGACAAGCGGGACGCAAGGAAAGTGACCACTGTACTCTGCCAAGACAGGGTAAGATGGTCTTTCAGAAATCCTGCTTCTGAAAATGGTCTGTCAGATACTCTAGGCCTGAAGCCAATTTGAATGCACCAACAATGCTGAGAAACATTAGGTGACTGTCCAGGCTGCCAGCTGTCTTGATCTACTCTTGCAAGATTCCCGAAAGTTGCTTGCATCCATCTACCATTTCTCAGGTACCATTATATTCCTTCTCAGGTCTTTGATGGGATTGAAGACTAGCAGTTATAGTTACAACTTAGTATATATAATATCTTAGATAGAACATATTAAGTATTAGATTCAGGTTCTTTAGGATAGGACACCTTTGAATGATCTTTATAACATGCCGTTTACCTATGCTCTATACTTCTCTGGATTTTAGTATGTGTTTCTTGCTTGATATTGTTTGCATTGGTTGTAGTTACATCTTATCTAGGTCATTATCCCTCATTATTTCTGGACAATATTTGATAACCATTCCTTTGTATGTAGTCTTGTATTAGTTTAGAACCTTCTTATTTAGACAAAAAGGGGGAGATGTAGTGGGTAGCCATTCCAGCTTGGATCTGGAAGTTCCAACCCCCATTGAGACTCTGGCAACTGTCATGCCTATGAGGCGGGGCGAGGGGAGGCGCCTGGGGACCTGAGAGCTGGATGGGCCAGCGCTCTCTCTGTGCGCTCTCTCGGTGCCGGGACGCAGAACGGTGAAAGGTGGACTGTGCAGAGCTCCGGAGAACACCACTGGATTGCAATACACCTTCCCCAGACCCTGCGACCTACCCATTACTTAAATTGTGAGTTACGCCATTAAATAAATATCCTTTTAACTATGTGGAGTGGCCAAAATAATTTCACCAATAATCTAGTATCCTCCTATGAGTGAGTACATACCATATGTGTCTTTCTGAGTCTGGGTTACCTCACTCAGGATGATTTTTTTCTAGATCCATCCATTTGCCTGCAAACCTCATGATGTCATTGTTTTTCTCTGCTGACTAATATTCCATTGTGTATATGTGCCACAATTTATTTATCCATTCTTCAGTTGAAGGGCATCTAGGTTGTTTCCAGGTTCTGGCTATTACAAACAATGCTGATATGAACATAGCTGAGCAAGTGCTCTTGTGGTATGATTGAGCATTTCTTGGATATATGCCCAAGAGTGGTATAGCTGGATCTTGGGGGAGATTGATTCCCAATTTTCTAAGAAAGCACCATATTGATTTCCAAAGTGGTTGTACAAGCTTGCATTCCCACCAGCAGTGGAGGAGAGTTCCCCTAGTTCCACATCCTCTCCAGCATAAAGTGTCTTCAGTGTTTTTGATCTTAGCCATTCTGACAGGTGTAAGGTGGTATCTCAGAGTTGTTTTGATTTGCATTTCCCTGATGATTAGGGATGTTGAGCAATTCCTTAAATGTCTTTTAGTCATTTGAGTTTCCTCTGTTGAGAATTCTCTGTTTAGTTCTATAGCCCATTTGTTAATTGGACTGGTCGTTTTGATGTCTAATTTCTTGAGCTCTTTATATATTCTGGATATCAGTCCTCTGTCAGATGGGCTGGTGAAGACCTTTTCCCATTCCGTAGGCTGTCACTTTGCCTTGTTGACCGTATCCTTTACGTATCCTTTTGTAGAACAAAAGCTTCTCAGTTACAAGAGGTCCCATTGATTGATTGTTTCTCTCTGTGTCTGTGCTACTGGTGTTATATTTAGGAAGTGATCTCCTATGCCAATGCGATCAAGACTACTTCCTACTTTCTCTTCTAGCAGGTTCAGAGTAGATGGATTTTTGTTGAGGTCCTTGATCCACTTGGACTTAAGTTTTGTGTACGGTGACAGATATGGGTCTATTTGCAGCCTTCTACACGTTGATATCCAGTTATGCCAGTACCATTTGTTGAAGATGCTTACTTTTTTTCATTGTACACTTTTGGCTTCTTTGTCAAAAATTAGGTGTTCATAGGTGTGTGGGTTAATGTCAGGGTCTTCAATTCGATTCCATTGGTCCATGTCGGGTTTTATGCCAATACCAAGCTGTTTTTATTACTGTAGCTCTATAGTAGAGCTTGAAGTCAGGGACTGTGATGCCTCCAGAGGTTGTTTTATTGTACAGGATTCTTTTGGCTATCCTGGGTTTTTTGATTTTCCATATGAAGTTGAATATTATTCTTTCCAGGTCTGTGAAGAATTAATTGTGTTGGTATTTTGATGGGGATTGCATTGAATCTGTAGATTGCTTTTGGTAAAATTGCCATTTTTACTATGTTGGTCCTGCCTATCCATGAGCATGGGAGATCTTTCCATTTTCTGACATCTTCTTCAATTTCTTTTTTTCAGGGACTTAAAGTTCTTGTCGTATATGTCCTTCACTTGCTTGGTTAGTGTTACCCCAAGGTATTTTATGTCATTTGTGGCTATTGTAAAGGGTGATGTATCTCTGATTTCCTTCTCAGCTTCTTTGTCCATTGTATATAGGAGGGCTACTGATTTTTTTGAGTTGATCTTGTATCCTGCTATGTTGCTGAAGGTGTTTATAAGCTTTATCAGTTCCTGGGTGGAATCTTTGGGGTCACTCAATTATACTATCATGTCATCTGCAAATAGGGAAAGCTTATCTTCTTCCTTTCCAATTTATATCCCCTTAATCTCCTTATGTTGTCTTATTACTCTGGCTAGAACTTCAAGTACTATATTGAAAAAGTATGGGGACAGTGGTCAGCCTTGCCTCATTCCTGATTTTAGTGGAATTGCTTTTAGTTTCTCTCCATTTCATTTGATGTTGGCTGTTGGCTTGCTGTAAATTGCCTTTATTATGTTTAGGTATGTTCCCTGTATTCCTGATCGCTCCAAGACCTTTATCATGAAGGGGTGTTGGATTTTGTCAAATGCCTTTTCTGCATCTAGTGAGATGATCATGTGGTTTTTTTCTTTGAGTTTGTTTATATGGTGTATTACATTGACGGACTTTCATATGTTGAACCACCCTTGATCCCTGGGATGAAGCCTACTTGATCATGGTGGATAATTGTTCTGATGTGTTCTTGGAGTCTGTTTGCCAGTATTTTATTGAGTATTTTTGCATCAATGTTCATGAGGGAGATTGGTCTGTAGTTCTCTTTCTTTGTTGTATCCTTGTTTGTTTTAGGAATCAGGGTAATTGTAGCCTCATAGAAGGAGTTTGGTAATGTTCTTTCTGTTTCTATTATGTGGAACAATTTAGAGAGTATTGGTATTAACTCTTCTTTGAAGATCTGGTAGAATTCTGTGCTCAAACCATCTGGTCCTGGGTATTTTTTTGGTTGGGAGACTTTTAATGACTGTTTCTATTTCCTTAGGGGTTATTGGACTATTTAAATAGTTTATCTGGTCTTGATTTAACTTAGGTATGTGGTACCTATCCAGAAAATTGTCCATTTCTTTTAGATTTTCCAGTTTTGTGGAGTAGAGGTTTTTGAAATATAACCTGATAATTCTTGGATTTCCTCAATGTCTGTTGTTATGTCCCCCTTTTCATTTCTGATTCTGTTGATTTGGATTCTCTCTCTCTCTGTCTTTTGGTTAGCTTGGATAAGGGCTTGTTTATCTTGTTGATTTTATCAAAGAACCAACTCTTTGTTTCATTAATTTTTTGTATTGTTCTCTTAGTTTCTATTTTATTAATTTCACCTCTTACTTTGATAATTTCTTGGCGTCTATTCTTCCTGGGAGACTTTACTTCTTTTTGTTCTAGTGCTTTCAGGTGTGCTGTTAAGTCACTAGTGTGAGATTTCTCCAACTTCTTTATGTGGGCATTTAGTGCTATGAATTTCCCTCTTAGCACTGCTTTCATAGTGTCCCATAAGTTTGGGTATGTGGTGTCTTCATTTTCATTGATCTCTAGGAAGTCTTTAATTTCTTTCTTTATTTCTTCCTTAACCCATTGGTAATTCAGTTGAGCATTATTCAGTTTCCATGAGATTGTAGGTTTTCTGTAGTTTTTGTTGTTGTTGAAATCTAACTTTAAACCATGGTGGTGTGATAGAACACAGGAGGTTATTCCAATTGTTTTGTATCTGTTGAGATTTGCTTTGTGGCCAAGTATGTGGTCGATTTTAGAGAAAGTTCCATGGGGTGCTGAGAAGAAGGTATATTCTTTTTTTTTTTTTTTTTTTTTTTTTAGGATGGAATGTTCTGTAGATATCTCTTAGGTCCATTTGGGTCATGACATCAGTTAAGTCCTTTATTTCTCTGTTAAGTTTCGATTTGGGAAATCTGTCCTGTGGTGAAAGTGGGGTGTTGAGATCTCCCACTATTAATGTGTGGGGTTTTATATGTGGTTTAAGCTTTAGTAATGTTTCTTTTACATATGTGGGTGCCCTTGTGTTTGGGGCATAAATATTCAGAATTGAAACTTCATCTTGGTGAATCTTTCCTGTGATGAGTATGTAATGCCCTTCTTGATCTCTTTTGATTGATTTTAGTTTGAAGTCTATTTCGTTGGATATCAGGATGGCTACACCCGTTTGTTTTTTTAAGACCATTTGATTGGAAAGTCTTTTCCCAGCCTTTTATTCTTAGGTAGTGTCTGTCTTTGAATTTGAGATGTGTTTCTTGTATGCAGCAGAAAGATGGGTCCTGCTTTTGTATCCATTCTGTAAGCCTATGTCTTTTTATAGTTGAATCAAGTCCATTGATATTAAGGGATATTAATGACCAGTGATTGTTCATCCCTGTTTTTTTTTGGTGGTAGTGTCTGTGTACTTCTCTTCTTTGGGGATTACTGCTGTGGCTTTATCTATTGCCTGTGTTTTTGAGGGTGTATCTGACTTCCTTTGATTGGAATTTTCCTTCTAGTGCTTTCTGTAGGGCTGGGTTTGTGGATAAGTATTGCTTATATCTAGTTTTTCTTGGAATGTCTTGTTCATTCTGTCTATGATGATTGAAAGTTTTGCTGGGCATATTAGTCTGGGCTGATATCCATGGTCTCTTAGTGTCTGCATTACATCTGTCCAGGCCCTTCTGTCTTTCAAAGTCTCCATTGAGAAATCGGGTGTTATTCTGATGGGTTTGCCTTTATAGGTCACTTGGCCTTTTTCCTTTGCTGCTCTTAATATTCTTTCTTTATTCTGTGCATTTAGTTGTTTAATTATTATGTGGCAAGGGGACTTTTTTTTTGGGTCTAGTCTGTTTGGTGTTCTATAGGCTTCTTGTATCTTAGGTATTTCCTTCTTTAAGTTGGGAAAGTTTTCTTCTATGATTTTGTTGAATATATTTTCTGTACCTTTCATTTGGTATCCTTCTCCTTCCTCTATCCCTATTATTTGTAGGTTTGCTCTTTTCATGGTGTCCCAAATTTCTTGGACATTTTGGTTCATGACTTTGTTGGCTTTAGTGTTTTCTTTGACTGATGAAACTATTTCTTCTACTGTATCTTCAATGCCAGAGATCCTCTCTTCCATCTCTTGCATTCTGTTGGTTATACTTGCATCTGAAGTTCCCAATCTTTTGCTCAGATTTTCTATTTCCAGCAGGGAACTCTCTTTGTGTCTTCTTCATTTTTTCTATTTCCCTTTTCAGGTCTTGGACTGTTTCCTTTATTTGTTTCATTGCTTTTTCATGATTTTCTTTCAGTACTTTATTGTTTTCTTCCAGGACTTTATTGTTTTCTTCTAATTTGTTTGCCCTTTCCTCTAGTTGTTTATAGCATTCTTCCCATTTTTTTTGTCTTTTCTTCTACACAAGCCTCTACCTTCTTCATGATGTCATTCATAAGGCTGTTTTCTTCTGCTTCTTCCAATTTTTGATGTTCAGGTCTCCATCGAGGCAGGCTAGGTTCTGGTGATGCTGTATTGCTCTTCATTTTGTTGTATGTACTTCTGCCTTGATGTCTGCCCATCTCCTTGTGGTTCATTCTTGGTCTTATCAGCGCACTTGGTTCAGACAGAGCTGACAGATTCAGGAAGTCTCTCTCTCTCTTGTCCAGATGGGAGCTCTCTTGTCCAAATGGGAACTCCGGAGCAGGATGGAAACTCTTATCTGGATGGGAAGTCTGGGGCAGGATGGGAGCTTTTGTCCAGACAGGAAGTCTGGGGTAAGATGGGTGCTCTTGTCCAGAAGGAAAGTCCAGGGCAGGATGGGAGCTGGGGGCTGGTCTCTAAGTCCCAGGAAGTGGCTGGCTGGGGTCTCGGGCGGATGGCCATGGGGGCAGGGCGTGGAGATTGCAGGGGCTGCTGGAGAGCTTGGAGAAGGGGATCCTTCCTGATGGGTCTAGAAGGGGACCTGCCCCGTAGCCAGAACCTGGGGCTAAGGTGGGCAGGTCTTCCCCAGAGTGGCTGGTGCCCAGGAATGGGGTCCGGGCTAGGCCCGGATAATCACATCTGTTCCAGAAGGGAAGTCGGGGATAAATATTTGTCTCTTTATGCACAGTTAAGCCTAGGCCCCACTCCTCATCAAGGCAGTTGCCCTTGTAAAAGATGTAAACCATTACACAAACCACAACCAATCAACATGTAGAGTTGTGGAGCCCATTCCCAGTAGACATGTCAACAACATATCTCTTGAACCTAAGGTTCCTAAGAAATCAGTGAAGGAGATGGGGTGGAAGATTTTAAGCATCAAAAGAATAGGAAGTTTGCTGTGAGATTGTGTCTCCTGGAAATATCAAAATCTACACCCATAAAGTCTCACCAATATGACTGCCTAAACATGAGCAGAACAAATACTGTACTAATAGATATATTAAGGATGGTGGGTGTAGGCAAAGGAGGCCTCAATCCTACACAAAGAACTTCAGGCAACTCAATAATGCTGAGATAATGAGGAATAGTCTTCCCTACGGACTAAGTCATCAATTGGTTACCCAATGCCAAATTGTCAGCCCTTTAAATATGCATATACATATGCAAGTACCATTATGTGAAAAAGCAGACTTTATTTATATACTTAGGAATATATATGTATACATATGTGTGTGTAACAACAATTAATGGGAAAGAGTCTTTAAAACTGAAAGAGAACAAGAAGGAGTATATAGGAAAGTTTGGATGAAACAAAGAATGTGGAAATGTTTTAAGTATATTTGAATCTCAGAAACAAGGAAACTTAATAAAAGTGACCAAAATGCGAATATTTATGTCTTACTATTTCATGAGAAATGTCTATAGCAGTGACATAAGGGGAATATATATAAACATACACAAACTGATCACTCTCTTAAAACTGAAAATCACATATGCAACATTTCATAGATGAGTATAATATTGAAATTTATAGCATTTATCTAAGTAGCTGTAATATGCCCTTAGTTGTTTTGTCATTGATCCATCAAGGAGAGCCTGCTTTGATTAGTCTTCCTAGAGCCCCCTTCACATCCTTGTTCCTCAGACTATAGATGAAGGGGTTGAGCATGGGGGTGACCACAGTGTACATCACTGAGGCTACAGTGCTACCATGGGAAGAGTGGGTTACAGCAGAACTGAGGTAAACACCAAGTGTTGTTCCATAGAACAAGCAGACCACACAGAGGTGAGATCCACAGGTGGAAAAGGCTTTAAATTTGCTTGCAATTGAGGACAATTTCAACAAAGAGGAGACAATCTGAAAGTAAGAAAAGAGGATGCCAGCGGCTGGAAACACACCTAGTAAGGCAGTAGCCACATACACAGTGATGTTATTAATGAAAGTATCAGAGCTGGCTACCTTAAGGATCTGAGTTATCTCACAGAAGAAATGAGGTATTTCAGTGACTCTGGAGAAGGTTAACCACTTTATTAGTAGAACATGAACCAGGGAGACTGTTAAAACTATGATCCATGAAATCAGAACTAGGAGGCTGATGAATTGAGAGTTCCTAATGGTTGTGTAATTTAGGGGGTGACAAATGGCCACAAAGCGGTCAAATGCCATTATACTTATAAGGAGGTTATCCATTCCAGCAAAAACCATAAAGAAATATGCCTGAATGAGACACTGTAAATACGAGATGTCTTTGCTCTGTGCCTGAATGTTCACAAGCATCTTTGGGACAGTAGTAGAGGTAAAACAGATGTCCACAAAAGACAGGTTGGAGAGAAAGAAGTACATGGGGGTGTGGAGGTGAGAATCAGAGCTGGCAGCCAGAATGATGAGCAGGTTCCCAAGCACAGTGACCAGATACATGGATAAGAACATTCCAAAGAGGGGGAGCTGCACTTGTGGATCATCAGAGAGTCCAAGCAGGAGGAATTGTAATACTTCTGTGTGGTTTTCTCCTTCCATGCCAGAGGCTTCTTTCCTTTATAAAGAGGCAAAAGTTCAGCAAACATCCAGGTGAACCCCAGGAAGAAATCACTTCATACTTCTACAGATGTTTTTCACTCCTGAGGTTTCCTTCCACTCACCTTTTTCAAGACTTAGTTTATTTAACTATTAAATGCTCATAATAATCTTTTGTTAAATGTAGGAGAAATCTCTTTTGGTTTTTCATTGAGGAACCTTTATGAATTCCTCCTTAGCTTGTGTCCATAAGCTTGTTTAGTTTTTATTATAATTATTGTATAACATTAAAATATATTTCATTAATATTTTTAAAATACCCATACTTCTCCATTTTTAATAGGTCTAAAATAGTAATAAAATATGAATTTATTCTCTATTCCAGTGGTTCTCAATCTTCCCAATGCTATGACCCTTTAACACAGTTCTTTATATTGTGGTGACCTCCAACCATAAAATTACTTAGTTGCTATTCCATAAATATACTTTTGCTACTGACATGGATTTTAATGTACATATCTGATACGCAGACTATCTGATATGGAACCCCCAAGGGGGTCATGAGCCATAGGTTGAGAATTGCTCTCTTTTCAATCTTCAACTCAGAGTTGAAGACTTGTTTAAACTAAATATTGACTATTTTTCTAAATACTTGTTTTAATTTTCATGAGACTTAAATGCTGTTGAATGCATTGGGGTCAATAAATGATATATTTAATTATTGTTTGTGGTATGTATTACTTTTGATAATTATTTTGTGTATGATAGCCCCTAATAACAGAATAGTGATTGTTTTAGAAATTGCATTCTTTACTAAAACTTTTTGAAACCTAATTTTGGTTCTCCCTCTTATCATGTGTGTGATCCTTGAAAAGTTGCTTAAGCTGATTTAGATACAAATACCTGGCCTCTTCATTAGGAGCAGTAAATAGACAGTATACAGTAGAATTGAAAAAAAATTAACAAGGCCATGATGCAGTTATCTACACTTGCTTCTGTGACATACATTTGGTATTCCATATTATGAACTGTTGTTCAGAACTTGGTAGTAATTGTTTTTATGGCCTATAATTTGTCAATATTTTAAAATGTGGAATCTGTCCAATGTGGAATTCTAGTTAACACACAAGCACGCGTGCGCGCACGCGCGCACACACACACACACACACACACACACACACACACACACACACCAGGTTTGTTGTGTCTTTGGCTTATGACAAAATTTCTTTTTTCAATATTTTAATTGCCTTTTTATTAATTAACTAATTAATTATTGTCAGCCAAATTACAGTTTCATTTCTTTCCCTCCTCTCTCCCCAATCCCAAACCCCAACTTCCCCTCTTACCCACATCTACTCCTTTTCCTTTCTTTTCAGAAAAGTGCGGGCCTCCTAATTAGTGAATCTACTTATGAATTCTTTGGTCAGATAATGCCTGATATGCTCTTCCTTGACAAATAAAATATTTGGTCTAAATTTTAAAAACACAAAATAATACTACCACAACAAAAAAAAATCAAATGCATATGTGAGAGTTTGTGTCCAAGCATACATCATCATGAATGGACATGAAATCAGCAGTTAATGAAAAATATGTTTGGTATATTTGATAAACATAATAAAGGCTTCTCATAAAGAAGAATATTTTAAAGTATTAAGGCAAAATGTGATTACTGGAAGTAAATGTTTAGAAATTTCATGATATTAAAATCAACATTAAATGAAATTTAAGTCAGAAAAATATCATTTAATGGTAAGCTATTGTGAGAAAATGGATGAAAAGGTTTCTTCGAGTTAGAAGTATTTTAGCTGAGATGAAATAGTTGGGAGTTACTCATCAGAAGAAGCAGAGAAAAAGAAATGTGTATAGAAAGAACAGAATGGGAATTTGCTGTATATGTGGGTGAGCTGATTTAAGAGGATCTTGAGAAGTCACTGATTTAAAGCAGATAGTGATGGGCAGGAAGGACAGTGTGTTTGGAAATTTCTCTGTTCTTCCTTAATGCCCCTCTCATGTGTTCTGTAGGTCTGAGGGTGTCATAGTTCCCCTCATCATTTTATTTACAAAGACTTATATGGGTTCTGTCACAGGGTAAGGGCCAAACAAATTCAAATGTTGAAGATATATTAAAGATGTTGACCCACACCTATATAGCAAAAGGAAAATTTAAGTCTGTTATACCCTCAAATGAAGACAGAACTGAATAGTGTATTGTTTTGAACAATATGAACAAGTGATACTAATTATGAGAATATAAGACTAATCAACATAAGATGTTGGTAAATATAATTCACTATAGTAGAAAGTGAGAATAAATCATACCTACAATTACAAAAAGAATGTAACTGAGAAAAATTAAAAGCAATTGTGTTTTCTGTTCAGGTTAAATATATCAGTAAGCAAACCAAGGATTATTACCCAATCCAATGCACAGTCAACTGGATATCACAATGCTAGACTGCATTTTGAGCTCATTTACATGTAAATTTAGCCTTGTCCTATTTCAATCATACGATATTGTTGGATTCATTTTAGGAGACTGTCAATATGAAAAGGAACAAATTTCATTGAGTGTTGTGCCTCATAAGTAATTACATTGTTAGTAATGTTACTTAGGGTATAGCACAACCAATTAAAAAATTCCAGTGAAATACTTATATAATATAAGAGAAAATTCAATAAAATCCTAACAAGACAGATAATATCTGGTACATAACAGAATAACTAATGAGTAAATAAGTGGATGCAAGAAATCTGTTGAGAGACTCCAACTCAAGGAAAAGTGTACAAGAATTGGAGACCATGTAGAAAATAATCTCTAGATCCCAAGGAATAAGGAAAGAAGCAGAATCATATGCAAAGACTGGAATCTGTAAAGACTAAAGGTCTTCAAAGTTCTGGTACTTCACCTTCAGAGCCCAAGTGATTCTGGCACATTGTTCTTCTTCTAGAGGGAAAGCCCAGCACTCACTTTTGCTTCCTATTTCTTTAATCCATGTATCTTCAACAGGACACAACGACGTCTATCACATCTTGATGGTGTGTGGTTTGGAATCTCATATGTTTTTTTTTTTGACCCAAGAGTCTGCTTTTGTATAATTATAGGTGAAGAGCAACAGGACTATATTTAAAGTTTCTAGCATCTTAATGGTTGAATTACCAGAGCTCCTCATTAAAAAAACTTGTTCTATTATCTTTCCAGGGTCTAATTACTTTAGCTCCCTTGATACACAAATAAGATTATAAGGAGTAATTTTCAGACACTTTTGTGTCTGTATTTGTATTGACTGGGAAAGTTGAACTTATTTTTTGTAAGTACAAAGTACAAAAAGTATTTAATTTTATCTTAAGTTTTGCAAGGATGTTCTCAGGAAAACAATTTCTATGGAGATTTCAGAGATAACCTCTCTTTGTTATATTTCTTGAACAATCTTTAAAGATTTAGTTAATAATTTATTTTCTACAATGCCATGGATGAAAACAATTCCTTATTCTGTCTGATTTAGAAATTTGCACATAAATTTGTTTTAATAATAAAATTTATTCTTTGACAGTTTTGTGAATGTATTTGATGTGTTCTTACCACACTTATCATACGTTCTTTCTGTATTTTTTGAAATTATAATTACAACATTTTCCCCTTCCCTTTCTTCCCTCCAAAGCCTCCCATATACCCTTTCCACTCTTCAAATTCATGAACACTTTTCCACAATTTATTATTACATGCAATTATGTACATGTATATAAATATATTCCTAAATATAACCATCTCAGTTTGTATAATGTTATTGAATGTTTGTTTCCAAGACTGTCCACTTGGTATTGGAAAACCAATCTGTGTGCTTTTCCCTGGGGAAGGATATTTCTCCCAATTTCAGCATTCCTTTGTAGCCTCTAGTTCTTTGAGTTGATGGCTCTTGGCTTTCCATCATTCACTTTGGCATGTCTATTGCTTATTTTTAATTTAAGAATTTTTTTATTCATTTTACATACCAATCACAGATCCCCTACTTATCCCTCCTCCTACTCCTCTCTAGCCTCCCCGCACCCCTCAGGACCCAACCACCTATCCCTTCCTCCAAAAGGGCAAGGGCTCCCATGGGGAGTCAGCAAAGCCTGGGACATTCAGTTGAGGCAGGGCCAAGCATCTCTCCTCTGCATCTAGGCTGAGTAATGCATCCCACCATAGGTAATGGACTCCAAAAAGCCAGCTCATACACCAAGAATAAACCCTGATCCCACTGCCAGGGGCCCCTCAAACATTCTAAGCTGTAAAACTATCTCCCTTATGTAGGGGCTTAGTCCATTTCCATGCATGTTCCTCAGCTATCAGTCTAAAGTTGAGTTCCTACAAGCTTGGTTCAGTTGTGACGTTAGATTTTCCCATCATGATCTTGGTCCCCTTTGCTCATATAATCCCTCTTCCCTCTCTTTGACTGGACTCCCAGAGCTCAGGCTGGTGTTTTACTGTGGATCTCTGCGCATCTGCTTCTATAAGTTACTGGATGAAAGCTCTATGATGATAGTTAGAGTATTCACCAATCTGATTACTGGGGTAGGCCAGTTCAGGTACCGTCTCCAATATTGATAGTAGTATAGGCTGGGTCATCCTTGTGCATTTCTGGGAATTTCCCTAGCACCAGGTTTTCCCCTAACCTCATAATGTCTCCCTCTATAAAAATATCTCTTTCATTGCTCTTCTACTCCATCTGCCCCCAGCTTGACTATCCTGTTCCCTCATGTCCTCATCCCCCATCCCCTCCCATCTATTGCTCCACTTGCCCCCTGTTTACTTATGGAGAGCTAATCTATTTACCTTTTTCAAGGCAATCCATGTGTCCCTCTCAGGGTCCTTCTTGTTACCTAGCTTCTCTAGAACTCTGGGTTGTAGTGTGGTTACTCTTTGCTTTACATCTAGTACCTACTTGTGAGTGAGTACATACCGGGGTTGTCTTTCTGAGTCTGGGTTACCTCATTCAGGATGATGTTTTATAGTTCCATCCATTTCCCTGCAAATTTCATGATGTCATTAGTTTTTTTAACAGCTGAGTAATACTCCACTGTGCATATGCATCACATTTTCTTTAGCCATTCTTCACTTGAGGAGCATCTAGGTTGTTTCTAGGTTCTGGCTATTATGAATAATGCTGCTATGAACATAGTTGAGCAAGTGTCCTTGTAGTATAATTGGGCATTCCTTGAGTATATGCCTAAGAGTGCTATCATTGGGTCTTGAGGTAGATTGATTCGCAATTTTCTGAGAAGTCACTTGGATGATTCCCAAAGTGGCTGTACAAGTTTGCATTTCCACCAACAGTGGAGGAGTGTTTCCCCTGGCTCCACATCCTCTCCAACATAAGCTGCCATCATTTTTTTATCCTAGCCATTCTGACATGTATTTTCATTTCCCTTATGACTAAGGATGTTGAGGAATTCTGTTAATGTCTTTCAGTCATTTGAGTTTCATCTGTTGAGAATTATCTGTTTTGCTCTATGACATATTTTTAATTGGATTGTTTGTTATTTTGATGTCTAGTTCTATAGTTCTTTATATATTTTGGAGTTCATCCTCTCTCTCTTTTCAGGTCCAGGACCATTTTTTAACAGATCATTTGTATTTTTCACTCTTTGTTTTTTGAGTTCTCTGTATATTCTGGATATTAATCCTTTGTCAAATGTATAGTTTTCAAAGACTCCAGGTACATGGGCTTCTTCACAATTTTCTTTAGCTGTGCAGAAACCTTTTAGTTTTATGAAGTCCCACTTCTCAATTCTTGGCCTTATTTCTTTGAAGAAATGGAATTCTATTCAGAAAGTCCTTCCATACACCTTTATCATGTGGATATGGCCTATGTTTACTTCTAGCAATTTTAATGTTTAAGTTTTTACATTTAGATCTTCTATCCATTAGAAATTAGTTTTGCAAGGTAATTAATAAAGGTCACATTTCATTCTTCATGTGGAAATTTAGTTTTCCCAGCATCATTTTTTAAAAATGTTTTTTTTCCCACACAAGGTATGTTTTTGGTATATTTGTAAAATATTAAGTTAGTGAAGTTACATATGTTTCTGTTTAGATCTTCAATTTTGTTTCACTGGCCTCTGTGTCTGTTTTAGTGCAATTATATGTTATTTTTTATTATCTCTACTCTATAATATTTCTTAAGATATGGAATGCTAATCTCTCCAGCATTGCTATTTTTGCTCAGGATTGTTTTGACTATCCTTGTTGTTTTGTTCTTTAATTTGAATTTTAGGATAGTGTTTTGATATTTCTGTGAAAAATAAGATGGGGATTTTGATTGAGATTGCACTGAATCTGTATATAGCTTTTGATAGAATGTTCATTTTCAAAATGTTAATTCCATTAATGCATGATCATCAGATGTATTTCCATTTTCTTTTTTATTTATTCTTCTCTCATACAATATGTCCTGACCACATCTTCCTCTCCCTCCATTCTTTCCAGCGCCCCCACCCCACTTCCCTTCTCTCCTAGAGCCATTGCTCCTCTCTTTCCCTTCAGAAAGAGCAGACCTCCCAGGGACATCAACTGAACACAGCATAACAAGATGCAATAAGAGTAAACACAAAGACTTATATCAAGGCTGGATGGGGCAACCCAGTAGGAGGAAAGGGATCCCAAGAGCAGGAAAAAGAGTCAGAGACACTCCACTCCCATTGTTAGGAGTCCTGCCAAAACCCTAAGCTAAGGAACAACAACATCTTTGCAGAAGACCTAACAGGGACCCATGCAGGCTCTGTGACTGCTGCTTCAGTCTCTGTGAGCCCTTGTGAGCCTGCCTTGCTTAGCTGATTTTGTGGGCCATGTTCTCATGGTGGCCTCCTGGTGTAATGATTAGCATTCTGGACTCTGTATTTACATTTTAATGTCTTTATCTCTTTCTATAGAGGTTTAAAGTTTTCATTGTAGAGGTCCTCACTTCCTCAGTTAGATTTAGTACTAGACATTTTATTTTCTTTGAGGCTATTGTGAATGAGAGTTTGTCTATGATCTCTTTCTCTGTATGTTTCTTGATGGTATTTAGGAAAGCTATCTATTTGTGCAAGTTTATTTTATATCCTGGTACATTGCTGAAGTTTCATCATTCATAGAGGGTTTGTGGCAGAATTTTGGGATTCCTAATGTATAATATCATATAATCTGAAAATATGGATAGTTTGACTTCTTTCCATATTTGCGTTCTTTGAATTTCTTTCTCTTGCCTTATTGCTCAGCTAGTACATTGAGTACATTACTGAAAAAGAGTAGGGATACTAGGTATCTCTATCTCATTCTTGACTCCAATAGATTGCTTCAAGATTTTTCCCATTTATCATATTGGTAGCTATAGATTTCTCATTTTTCATTTTATTGTGTTGAGATAGGTTGACTCTAGTGCTATGCTCTCTAGGATTCATCATAAATGCATATTGAATTTTATCAAAGGGTTTTACTTAATCTACTTGGACGATCATGTGATTTTTATCTATAAGTCCATTTATGGGTTTATTACATTTATTGACTTTCATATGTTGAACCATCCTTCCATTTCAGGGTTAAATCCAATGAGGCATGTTCAATAATCTTTTTTTTTTGTTTTTTTTTAATTTTTTTCTATTTTTATTTTATAATTTAATTTAATTTTACATATTTTATGGATTCCCTAGCTCCCTCCCCCGCCCGCCCCCCCCCCCCCGCCTTCCCTCTAGCCCAACCCCCATTCCCATCTCCTCCAGGGCAAAGATTCCCCTGAGGATTGAGTTCAACCTGGTAGATTCAGTCCAGGCAGGTCCCGTTCCCTCCTCCCAGACTGAGCCAAGTGTCCCTGGATAAGCCTCAGGTTCCAAACAGCCAGCTCATGCACTGAGAACAGGACCTTGTCCCACTGCCTGGATGCCTCCCAAACAGATCAAGCTAATCAACTGTCTCACTGATCCAGAGGGCCTGATCCAGTTGGCGGCTCCTCAGCTATTGGTTCATAGTTCATGTGTTTCTATTTGTTTGGCTATTTGTCGCTGTGTTTTTTCCAACCTTGGTCTCAACAATTCTCGCTCATATGAACCCTCCTCTTTCTCGCCAATTGGACTCCTGGAGCTCCACCTGGGGACTGGCCGTGGATCTCTGCATCCAGTTCCCTCAGTCATTGGATGGGGTTTCTAGCACGACATTTAGGGTGTTTGGCCATCCTATCACCACAGTAGGTCAGAGGATGTGGAGCTAGGGGAACTCTCCTCCACTGCTGGTGGGAATGCAAGCTTGTACAACCACCTTGGAAATCAATATAGCGCTTTCTTAGAAAATTGGGAATCAATCTCCCCCAAGATCCAGCTATACCACTCTTGGGCATATACCCAAGGAATGCTCAATCATACTACAAGGGTACCTGCTCAGCTATGTTTATAGCAGCGTTCGTTGTAATAACCAGAACCTGGAAACAACCTAGATGCCCTTCAACTGAAGAATGGATAAATAAAATGTGGTACATATACACAATGGAATACTACTCAGCAGAAAAAAATAATGACACCATGAGGTTTGCAGGCAAATAGATGGATCTAGAAAAAATCACGACACTCCATTCTCACACATTCCCAAGAGGTAGGGTGGGTGGTTTGGTCTTTCAGTGAGATTTGGAAAATTGTCATTGTTTAAGATGGTTGGTTACAAGTTGTTATTGTTAATGGTCAGGAAAAAGGCTAAACAATGAAGATTAGATTTAAGGTTCTTGTTTGGAAACAAAAGAAAAAAGAGGATATAGAGAAGAGGTAAATTATTGAATCTACTCTGAAAAAAAGATATAGAAATGATCAAATAAAGGGTAGATTATTGAATCTACTCTGAAAAGAAAAAAGAGAGGATATAGGTACGATACAGATAAAAAGGTAGATTATTGAATCTACTTTTAAAGGCAACTACTAGTTTTAAATATTTTACATTGGATTGGATTTTTGTATATTGTATACAAATTATATATATATTGCTACAAATTTGAGATTGATTTATATAGATATGATAAGATAAAAAGGTAAATTATTGAATCTACCTATAGAAAACAACTGCTAATTTTAAATATTTTATGTAGGATTCAATTTATGTATATTGTATACAAATTATGTATATTAATACAAATTTGAGATTGATTTTGCTAGAAAATATTATACATATATTTCTAATCTTGTTCAAGATATTGTACCTATACAGTCCATTTGACAATGTAATGCAATTTGCTAATCCTTGAAAGTTATTATTACCAATTATTTGGATATAAAGAAATGAAAGTTAGTAGTCATTACAATTGAACTTGTCATATTAGGTATGTTTTCTTTTTTTTTCATTTTTTTATTTTTTAGTAAATTTATTTTACAACATCATTTAGTTCAACATAATAGCCACAGATTCTCCTGTTCTCCCACTCTTGCCCCCCTCCCCCTCCCCCCACCCCACCCCTCATTCCCACCTCCTCCAGATCAAGGTCTCCCCGGAGGACCGGGATCGACCTGGTAGACTCAGTCCAGCCAGGTCCAGTCCCCCCCTCCCAGACCGAGCCAAGCGTCCCTGCATAGGTCCCAGGATTCAAACAGCCAACTCATGCAACGAGCCCAGGACCCGGCACCAACACACAGCTGCCTCCCAAACAGATCAAGCCAAATGACTGTCTCACCCGTTCAGGGGGCCTGATCCAGTTGGGGGCCCCTCAGCCTTTGGTTCATAGATCCTGTGCTTCCATTCATTTGGTTATTTGTCCCTGTGCTTGATCCAACCTTGGCTTCAACAATTCTCGCTCATATAAACCCTCTTCTTTCTCACTAATTAGAATCCCAGTGCTCCACCAGGGGCCCAGCCGTGGATGTCTGCATCCAGATTCCTCAGACCTTCCTTGGATGGGGTTTATGGCACAACTAACAGGGTGTCTGGCCATCCCATCACCAGAGTAGGTCAGTTCCTGCCTTCTCGCGACCATTGCCAGCAGTCTTTTGTGGGGGTATCTTTGTGGATCTCTGTGGGCCTCCCTAGCTCTCTGCTTCCTCCCCTTCTCATGTGGTCTTCATTTAACATGGTCTCCTATTTCTTGTTCTCCCTCTCTTTTCTTGATCCAGCTAGGATCTCCCACTCTCTTTCCCTCGACCGTCGCCCTTCATTGTTCCCACTCATGACCAGGCTGTTCATGTAGATCTCATCCATTTCTCCGTGTTTTTTTTGGGGTCTCGTTTTCCAGGTAGCCTCACTGGTGATGTGAGTAGCAGTCCAGTCATCCTTGTTCCACATCTAGCATCTTCCTATGAGTGAGTACATACCATATTTGTCTTTCTGAGTCTGGGTCACCTCACTCAGGATGATTTTTTTCTAGATCGATCCATTTGTCTGCAAACCATATGATGCCATTGTTTTTCTCTGCTGAGTAGTATTCCATTGTGTATATGTGCAACAATTTATTTATTTATTCTTCAGTTGAAGGGCATCTAGGTTGTTTCCAGGTTTTGGCTATTACAAACAATGCTGATATGAACATAGCTGAGCAAGTGCTCTTGTGGTATGATTGAGCATTTCTTGGGTATATGCCCAAAAGTGGTATAGCTGGATCTTGGGGGAGATTGATTCCCAATTTTCTAAGAAAGCGCCATATTGATTTCCAAAGTGGTTGTACAAGCTTGCATTCCCACCAGCAGTGGAGGAGAGTTCCCCTACTTCCACAGCCTCTCCAGCATAAAGTGTCTTCAGTGTTTTTGATCTTAGCCACTCTGACAGGCATAAGGTGGTATCTCAGAGTTGTTTTGATTTGCATTTCCCTGATGATTAGGGATGTTGAGCAATTCCTTAAATATCTTTTAGCCATTTGAGTTTCCTCTGTTGAGAATTCTCTGTTTAGTTCTAAAGCCCATTTCTCAGTTGGACTGTTGATTGTTTTGATGTCTAATTTCTTGAGTTCCTTATATATTCTGGATATCAGTCCTCTGTCACATGTGGGGTTGGTGAAGATCTTTTCCCATTCTGTAGGCTGTCGCTTTGCCTTGTTGACCGTATCCTTTGCTCTACAAAAGCTTCTCAGTTTCAAGAGGTCCCAATGATTGATTGTCTCAGTGTCTGTGCTACTGGTGTTATATTTAGGAAGTGATCTCCTATGCCAATGCGATCAAGACTACTTCCTACTTTCTCTTCTAGCAGGTTTAGAGTAGCTGGATTTATGTTGAGGTCTTTTATCCACTTGGACTTAAGTTTTGTGCACAGTGACAGATATGGATCTATTTGCAGCCTTCTACACGTTGATATCCAGTTATGCCAGCACCATTTGTTGAAGATGCTTTCTTTTTTCCATTGTACACTTTTGGCTTCTTTGTCAAAAATTATATGTCCATAGGTGTGTGGGTTAATGTCAGGGTCTTCAATTTGATTCCATTAGTCCACATGTCGGTTTTTATGCCAATACCAAGCTGTTTTTATTACTGTAGCTCTATAGTAGAGCTTAAAGTCAGGGATTGTGATGCCTCCAGAAGTTGTTTTATTGTACAGGTTTCTTTTAGCTATCCTGGGTTTTTTGTTTTTCCATATGAAGTTGAGTATTATTCTTTCCAGGTCTGTGAAGAATTGTGTTGGTATTTTGATGGGGATTGCATTGAATCTGTAGATTGCTTTTGGTAAGATTGCCATTTTTACTATGTTAACCCTGCCTATCCATGAGCATGGGAGATCTTTCCATTTTCTGACATCTTCTTCAATTTCTTTTTTCAGGGACTTAAAGTTCTTGTCATATAGGTCCTTCACTTGCTTGGTTAGTGTTACCCCAAGGTATTTTATGTCATTTTTGGCTATTGTAAAGGGTGATGTATCTATAATTGTCTTCTCAGCTTCTTTGTCCATTGTATATAGGAGGGCTACTGATTTTTTTGAGTTGATCTTGTATCCTGCTAAGTTGCTGAAGGTGTTTATAAGCTTTATCAATTCCTGGGTGGAATCTTTGGGGTCACTCAAGTATACTATCATGTCATCTGCAAATAGGGAAAGCTTGACTTCTTCCTTTCCAATTTGTATCCCCTTAATCTCCTTATGTTGTCTTATTGCTCTGGCTAGAACTTCAAGTACTATATTGAATAAGTATGGGGAGAGTGGACAGCCTTGCCTCGTTCCTGATTTTAGTGGAATTGCTTTGAGTTTCTCTCCATTTAATTTGATGTTGGCTGTTGGTTTGCTATATATTGCCTTTATTATGTTTAGGTATGTTCCCTGTATTCCTGATCGCTCCAAGACTTTTATCATGAAGGGGTGTTGGATTTTGTCAAATGCCTTTTCTGCATCTAGTGAGATGATCATGTGGTTTTTTTCTTTGAGTTTGTTTATATGGTGTATTACGTTGATGGACTTTCGTATGTTGAACCACCCTTGCATCCCTGGGATGAAGCCTACTTGATCATGGTAGATAATTGTTCTGATGTGTTCTTGGAGTCTGTTTGCCAGTATTTTATTGAGTATTTTTGCATCAATGTTCATGAGGGAGATCGGTCTGTAGTTCTCTTTCTTTGTTGTATCCTTGTTTGGTTTAGGAATCAGTGTAATTGTAGCCTCATAGAAGGAGTTTGGTAATGTTCCTTCTGTTTCTATTATGTGAAACAATTTAGAGAGCATTGGAATTAACTCTTCTTTGAAGATCTGGTAGAATTCTGCGCTGAAACCATCTGGTCCTGGGCTTTTTTTGGTTGGGAGACTTTTAATGACTGTTTCTATTTCCTTAGGGGTTATTGGGCTATTTAAATAGTTTATCTGGACTTGATTTAACTTCGGTATGTGGTACTTATCCAGAAAAATGTCCATTTCTTTTAGGTTTTCCAGTTTTGTGGAATAGAGTTTTTCGAAATATGACCTTATAATTCTCTGGATTTCCTCAATGTCTGTTGTTATGCCCCCCTTTTCATTTCTGATTTTGTTGATTTGGATTCTCTCTCTCTGTCTTTTGGTTAGTTTGGATAAGGGCTTATCTATCTTGTTGATTTTCTCAAAGAACCAACTCTTTGTTTCATTAATTTTTGTATTATTCTCTTAGTTTCTAATTTATTAATTTCACCTCTCACTTTGATAATTTCCTGGCGTCTATTCTTCCTGGGAGACTTTGCTTCTTCTTGTTCTAGAGCTTTCAGGTGTGCTGTTAAGTCACTAGTGTGAGATTTCTCCAACTTCTTTATGTGGGCATTTAGTGCTATGAATTTCCCTCTTAGCACTGCTTTCATAGTGTCCCATAAGTTTGGGTATGTGGTATCTTCATTTTCATTGATCTCTAGGAAGTCTTTAATTTCTTTCTTTATTTCTTCCTTAACCCATTGGTGAATCAGTTGAGCATTATTCAGTTTCCATGAGATTGTAGGTTTTCTGTAGTTTTTGTTGTTGTTGAAATCTAACTTTAAACCATGGTGGTCTGATAGAACACAGGAGGTTATTCTAATTGTTTTGTATCTGTTGAGATTTGCTTTGTGCCCAAGTATGTGGTCGATTTTAGAGAAAGTTCCATGGGGTGCTGAGAAGAATGTATATTCATTCTTTCTTGTTAGGATGGAATATTCTGTAGTTATCTATTAGGTCCAATTGGGTCATGACATCACTTAAGTCCTTTATTTCTCTGTTAAGTTTCGATTTGGGAGATCTGTCCAGTGGTGAAAGTGGGGTGTTGAGCTCTCCCACTATTAATGTGTGGGGTTTTATATGTGGTTTAAGCTTTAGTAATGTTTCTTTTACATATGTGGGTGCCCTTGTGTTTGGGGCATAAATGTTCAGAATTGAATCTTCATCTTGGTCCATCTTTCCTGTGATGAGTATGTAATGTCCTTCTTGATCTCTTTTGATTGATTTTAGCTTGAAGTCTATTTTGTTGGATATCAGGATGGCTACCCCTGCTTGTTTCTTAAGACCATTTGATTGGAAATTCTTTTCCCAGCCTTTTATTCTTAGGTAGTGTCTGTCTTTGAATTTGAGATGTGTTTCTTGTATGCAGCAGAAAGTTGGGTTCTGCTTTCGTATCCATTCTGTAAGTCTATGTCTTTTTATAGGTGAATCAAGTCCGTTGATATTAAGGGATATTAATGACCAATGATTCTTCGTCCCTGTTATTTTTGGTGGTAGTGTGTGTGTACTTCCCTTCTTTGGGGTTTACTGTTGTGGCTTTCTTCTATTGCCTGTGTTTTTGAGTGTGTATCTGACTTCCTTTGGTTGGAATTTTCCTTCTAGTGCTTTCTGTAGGGCTGGGTTTGTGGATAGGTATTGTTTAAATCTGGCTTTGTCTTCGAATGTCTTGTTCCTTCCATCTATGATGATTGAAAGTTTTGCTGGGTATATTATTCTGGGCTGACATCCATGGTCTCTTAGTGTCTGCATTACATCTGTCCAGGTCCTTCTGGCTTTCAAAGTCTCCATTGAGAAATCGGGTGTTATTCTGATGGGTTTACCTTTATAGGTCACTTGGCCTTTTTCCTTGGCTGCTCTTCATATTCTTTCTTTATTCTGTACATTTAGTTGTTTAATTATTATGTGTCGAGGGGACTTTTTTTGGGGGTCTAGTCTGTTTGGTGTTCTATAGGCTTCTTGTATCTTCATAGGCATTTCCTTTTTTAAGTTGGGAAAGTTTTCTTCTATAATTTTGTTGAATATATTTTCTGTGCCTTTGAGTTGGTATTCTTCACCTTCTTCTATCCCTATACTTCGTAGGCTTGGTCTTTTTATGGTGTCCCAGATTTCTTGGACATTTTGGTTCATGACTTTGTTGGCTCTAGCGTTTCCTTCAACTGATGAAACTATTTCTTCTACTGTATCTTCAATGCCAGAAATCCTCTCTTCCATCTCTTGCATTCTGTTGGTTATACTTGCATCCGAAGTTCCTGATCTTTTACTCAGGTTTTCTATTTCCAGCATTCCCTCTGTTTGTGTCTTCTTTATTTTTTCAATTTCCCTTTTCAGGTCTTGGACTGTTTCATTTTTTTGTTTCATTGCTTTTTCATGATTTTCTTTCAGTGCTTTATTGTTTTCTTCCAGGACTTTATTGTTTTCTTGGAGGGCTTTATTGTTTTCTTCTAATTTGTTTGCCCTTTCCTCTAGTTGTTTACAGCGTTCTTCCAATTTTCTTGTCTTTTCCTCTACACAAGCCTCTACCTTCTTCATGAAGTTACTCATAAGGCTACTTTCTTCTGCTTCTTCCAATTTTTGGTGTTCAGGTCTAGATGTTGGAGGCGGGCTAGGTTCTGGTGATGCTGTATTGCTCTTCTTTTTGTTGTATGTACTTCTGCCTTGACGTCTGCCCATCTCCTTGTGGTTCCTTCTTGGTCTTATCAGTGTACTTGTTTCAGAAAGAGCTGACAGATTCAGGAAGACTCTCTCTCTTGTCCAAAAGGGAGTTCTCTTGTCCAACTCTCTGGTCCAGAAGGGAAGTCGGGGGCAGGCTCTGGTCCAGAATGGCAGTTGGGGACAGGCTGGGAGCTGGGGGCTGGTCTCTAAGTCTCAGGAAGTGGCTGGGGTCTCGGGCAGATGGGCATGGGGGCAGGGCGCGGAGATTGCAGGGGCTGCCGGGGGGCTTGGAAAAGTGGATCCCTCCCAATGGTGCTAGAAGGGGAGCTGCCCAGTGGCCAGAACCTGGTGCAAAGTTGGGCAGGTGTTCCCGGAGTGGCTGGTGCCCAGGGATGGGGTCTGGGTTGGACCCAGGTACTCACCTCTGGTCCAGAAGGGAAGTCCGCAAATAAGATTTTTAAAAGAAAAGCTGAGTAATAATGATGATTTAGAACTAATTTGTGAAGGCAGGGACCACAAAGGACAAACAGCAAACAGATATCAAGCAGATGGGAATGTAATACAAGATTATTCTTCAACTCTGAACCCAAACCTTCTCTTGGTTTCCTAGGTCAGCCATGCTCTCTGCTCACCTCCTTGCAGCAGGGCTCACAGCACAGCACACAAAGCCAATAGCACCAGCTCCTCTTGAAAGCCAAGTCTGAAACCTAGGTATGTTTTCAAGGTCAAGCAGGGATATATTTTAGAGAAACAGGTTATCTTCAAACTCTCCAGAGATCTACAGAATATGGCATTTAAGATGTTTTAATAACATAGATTATTTTTCTTTTTTCGTGACTATGAGACATTATCTGCTCCTGGCAGCACCAATCTACTTCAGAGAATGGGCATTGAATAAACTCCATATAGAGTTTAGTTTTACTGTGGCAAAAGTTAGCCACTGGGCAAGAAATTGCCCTTGCATCGACTGTTGACATATGCTGTCTAAAATGGACAAGCAGGACAGAAAACCAAGGACTACTGATCCTTGCCAAGACAAGGTATTAAGGGTCTTTAGAGAATCCTGCTTCACAAATGAGTCTGTCAGATATTCTATGTATGTAGGCTGAAGATGATGTCCCAACATTGCAGAGAAACCTCAAGTGACTGTCCAGGCACCTGGCTGTTTCTGTCATAACACACTTTTTGGAAGTCACTTATTTGCACTTCTTGGTTTCCTAAGTAATATTATTTCCTTCATGGGTCTTTGAGGGAGTTGAAGATCATATAGTTATAGTTTTTCTTGTTAATAATTCGGAAAAGAAACTCACTAAAGAGGTGTATAGTGTATAAATTTAAAAGTCATCAAAAGATAGTTTTCTGTTGGTAATAGGATAAAAAGTAAATTAAATACATTTTGGACTCACCAAAATAGGATAGATAATGGAATATTTTTGCTGAATTTGTTGAATGCAAATGGACTAGACATTGTGGGTGTATTTATTGCTTGTTTATATTATATATAGTTAGTGTACTTATTACATATAGTTTTTCTATTATTAGTAATAACTTTTTTATTTAGACAAAACAAGGGGAAATGTGGTGGTATTTTATCTGTGTCCTTCAATAAAGTTACCTGAGGATCAGAAGAAAAAGTCAGAAACTATAATAAACATAGAAGTCAGGTAATTGTAGAACATGCCTTTAATCCTATCACTCAGGAGGCAAGGATCTGTCTGGATCTCTGTGAGTTCAAGGCCACACTGGGAACAGAGCCAAGTGTGGTGGCACATACCTTAAATTCCAACACTAGTTAACCATAAAGGTCTGGAGTTCTTTACAGATAGACAGTAAGTGACAGAACTGGGCTGGAAGAGGAAGTGATGTAACTGGGTGGAGAGGAAATGAGATGGCAGAACAGAAAGGCATATAAGTACTGATTTACAGAAAGTAGGACTCTTTGGCATAGGATTTCCAAGCTGGTAAGAACATGGCTGGCTTCTTTCTGCTTTTCTGATCTCTCAGCTTTTCACCCCAATATCTGGCTCTGGGTTTTTTATTTAGTAAGACCTTTTAAGATTTGAGTTACAAGAATTTATTAATTATTTAGGATACAAAATAGGTCTACAAAAATTAAATCCCCAAAGGTACAAATTGTGAGAGATCAATTATGGACTCTTAATAACTTTCAAAAATTATTCAGAGACATCTCCTATCCAAGGACTACTGTTGGGGTAAAAATATGATGAACTGAATAATTTGTTTGAAATCTTAGAGGGTGACAAGGACTTAAATAGTCCAAGACAATTATCAGCTCAAGCTGAGAGAAAATTGGCTTTGGTGGAAAAGAAAGTACAGGATGCCCACGTGGATCGTGTGGATGCAAATCTTGATTGCATTTTGGTTATTTTATCCTCTAAGCATTCTCCTACAGCAATTTTAATGCAGAGGGAAGATATTATATTAGAATGGATAGTTCTACCAAATAAACAGAGTAAAAATTAAAAATTTATGTGGAAAAAAATCTTGATTGATTTTAAAAGGAAAATTGAGACTTCATCAATTAACAGGAATAGACCCAGCAGAAATTGAAGTACCTTTAAGTAATGATGATATTGACAAATTATGGGAAGAAAATGAACCTTGGCAAAGAGCTTGCAGTATTTTTTTTGGGGGGAGAGATTAACAGCAAATATCCCCAAAGCGATAGAATTCAACTTATAAAGAGAGCTAACTGGATCCTGTATTGCACTGTTTGGGAAACACCCATATATGGAGCCCCCATGTTTTATATAGATGCAAAGAAACAAGAAAAGACAGGTTACAAATCAGAAAATTTAAGCAAAATGGTTCAAAGTCCTTATAATTCAGTTCAAAAATCACAATTATATGCTATTCTGATGGTATTAATGAATTTTTCAGAACCTCTCAACATAGTTACTGTCAGTATGCTGAAAGAGTGGTCTTACATATTGAGAGTACAGAATTTATCCCTGATAAGTCAGAATTAACTTTGTTATTTATTCAGTTACAAGATATAATCAGGAATAGGAAGCATCCCTTATATATAATTCACATCGGATCCCATACAGGTCTGCAAGGACCTCTAGCACAAGATAATGATGAGATAATAAACTATTAATAGTAAATGTGATGGAGGCCTCAGAATTTCATAAAAAAATCATGTCAATAGTAAGGGTTTAAAAAAGGATTTTTCCATAACCTGTCAAGAAGCCAAGGAAATTATATTTTTGGTTGTGAGCCTAGCCTTTAACGGTTGAGCCATCTCTCCAGCCTGCCAAGGAAATTATAAGGAAATGTCCTACTTGTTCTTTTTACAATCAGACTCCACTACCAACAGGATGTAACCCAAAGGGTACTCATAGGAATGAAATCTGACAGATGGATGTGTTTCACTTTGCAGAATTTGGAAAACTGAAATATATACACCACACCACTGATACCTATTCAGGATTTCAATGGGCAACTGCTCTGAGTTCTGAAAAGGCTGATTATGTAATCATGCATTTGCTAGAAGTTATGGCCATCATGGGTATACCAGCACAAATCAAAAGTAACAATTCTCCAAACCACAGAGTAGGCACACACACACACACACACACACACACACACACACACACACACACACACACAAATTCTGAAGAGAACCATGACCATGCCTAACAGTGACTTTGAAATCTCCAAAAAGATGATGGGATCCTACAATGATGATTTCATGTGGACTATGATAAAGCCATTAAGCTGATTAATACCACCTAAAGATTGGCTTTGGACTACAAACTACTCAGGAAAAATTTTAGATGGATAGCTTAGATGTCCCAGCTTCATAAACTACTCAAGAAAGGACTTGAGGTAAGCTCTGCACTTTCCTATTATGCAGAGACTGGACAAATGATACAGCTAACCCTTTCAGGACTTGACAATCAACTCAAATTTTTTCTTTTCATGATCCCCTAAAGATGCCTTTCTTCATTCTTCAGTTGAAGGGCATCTAGGTTGTTTCCAGGTTCTGGTTATTACAAATAATGCTGCTATGAACATAGTTGAGTATGTGTTCTTGTGGTATGATTGAGCATTCCTTGGGTATATGCCCAAAAGTGGTATAGCTGGGTCTTGAGGGAGGTTGATTCCCAATTTTCTAAGAAAGCACCATACTGATTTCCAAAGTGGCTGTACAAGTTTGCATTCCCACCAACAGTGGAGGAGTGTTCCCCTTGCTCCACATCCTCTCCAACATAAGCTGTCTTCAGTGTTTTTGATCTTAGACATTCTGACAGGTGTAAGATGGTATCTCAGAGTCATATTAATTTGCATTTCCTTAAGGATGTTGAGCAATTCCTTAAATGTCTTTCAGCCATTTGAGCTTCTTCTGTTGAGAATTCTGTGTTTAGCTTTTTTAAATTGGACTGTTGGGTATTTTGATGTCTAATTTCTTGAGTTCTTTATATTCTGGATATAAGCCCTCTGTCAGATGTGGTGTTGGGGAAGATCTTTTTCCATTCTGTAGGCTGTCATTTTGTCCTATTGATCGTGTCCTTTGCCCTACAAAAGCTTCTCAGTTTCAAGACGTCCCATTTATTAATTGTTTTTTTTTTTCAGTGTCTGTGCTACTAGTGTTATATTTAGGAAGTGATCTCCTATGCCAATGCATTCAAGACTACTTCCTACTTTTTCTTCTATCAAGTTCAGAGTAACTGGATGGATCTATGTTCAGGTCTTTGATCCACTTGGACTTAAGTTTTGTGCATGGTGACAGATATGGATCTATTTGCAGACTTCTACATGTTGACATGGTGTTTTGGAGCCTGGGGTCTATGCTGGGACACTTTGCTCAGCCTTGGTGTAGGGAGGAGGGGGACTGGACTTGCCTCGGCTGAGTCTACCAGGCTGGACTGACTCCCCAGGGGAGACCTTGCCTTGGAGGAGGTGGGAATGGGGGGTGGATTGAGGGGGAGGGCTGGGCTGTGGAAGGAGGGAGGACAGGGGAATCCGTGGCTGATATGTGAAATTAAGTTAATTATAAAATAAAAATATATATTAAAAAAAGATGCCTTTCCCCCCAGACACCAGGAAGTAATTTTAAGAACATGATGCCCACATTCCCAAGAGGTGGGGTGGATGATTTTTGGTCTTTAATGAGTTTTGGATATTGTCATTGTTTTTGATGGTTGGTTAGAATTTGTTATTGTTAATGGTCAGGTAAAAAAGCTAAACAAAGGAGATTAGAGTCAGCATTTTTTTTAAAAAGAAAAAGCAAAAAGTTGATATAGATAAGAGGTAGATTATTTAATCTATTATGAAAATAAAAAAGAGAGAATGTGGATATGATAAGATAAAAAGGTATATTATTGATTCTACTTTTATAAAATAACTACTTGTTTTAAATATTTTACATTGGATGGATTTTTTGTATATTATATACAAATTTTGTATTAGACTCACTAAAATAAGATAAATAATAAATTTTTTTGTCTGAATTTGTCAAATGTTAGTTGACTGGACATTGTTAATGTATATAATGGAGTTTTTTTCTCTGAATATATCAAATGTTAATGGACTAGATGTTTTAATGTAATTCTTGAGTGTATATATTATATATACTTATTGTATTTATTGGATATAGTTGTTCTTATATTAGTTATAACCTTTTATTATTTTAGACAAAAAGGGGAAATGTGGTGATATATTATATACCCCAATTTATTGTGTACCCTAATAAAATTTATCTGGGGTCAGAGAATAGAACAGCCACTAGATTAGACATAGAGGCCAGACAGTGGTGGTACACACCCTTAATCCTAGCATTCTGGAGGCAGAGATCCATGTGGATCTCTATGAGTTTAAGGCCACACTGGAAACAGAGCCAGGCATAGTGGCACACACTCTTAATCCCAGCACTTGAGATCTCATATCTTTGCTTGGGAAAGATACATGTCTTTAATCCCAGGATTTGAGATCTCATGTCTTGCTTGGGAAAGACACATGCCTTTAATCCCTGGAAGTGATGGCACGAAGCAGAAAGGTATATAAGGCATGAGGACCAGGAACTAGAGGTTTTTAAGCTTTTAGGCTTTTAGCAGTAGTTCAGCTGAGATCCATTTGGGTGAGGACTCTGATGCTTTCAGTCTGAGGATTTGTGGAAACAGGATTGGATGAGGACTTGTTGAGGTGAGGTTGGCTGTGACTTGTTCTGCTTCTCTGATCTTTTAGAACTCACTCCAATATCTGGTTCCAGGTTTTTATTAATAAGACCATTTAGCAATTTGCCTTACATAAACATATTCAGTCAACTAACAGGATACAAAGTTAATACACAAAATTAGTAGCCTTTCCACATTCCAGAAGTTGGAAAGGCCTCCTGTGCTTTTGGATTGGTAGGATTAATATTGTGAAGATGAACACATTATCAAAATTACTGTAGATTTAAAAAAATACCCATCAAAATTCTATCAAAGTTATTCACAAAACTGAAAAAAAAAATCAAAATTTATATGGACATACAAAAGACCCATGATAGCAAAAAAATCCAGAAAAATATTAAAAACGGATGGAGGTATAACCATGCCTGATTTCCAGGTATACTGGAGAGCCATAGTCAAAAAGAAAAACAAAAACAAAACAAAAACAGAATCCATAGTACTGGTATTAAAGCAGAGACAATGATCAACAGAATAGAACTGAGGACCCAGATATAAAGCAGCAATTCTACATCCACTTTTTGACAAAGAGGCTAAAAATATGCTTTGTAGAAAGGACTGCCTCTTTAACAAATAGTGACAAATAAAAACTGTAGAGCTATGTGTAGAAAAGGAAAGTAGATAAGTATTTCTCTCCATTCAGAAAAATCAACCTCTAGTGGATCAGGACCTTGACATAAGACCTAACACACTGGACAGAAGAGAAAGTGGGGAATTAGCTTCAACTATATGCAAAGACTAGAACTTTCTGAACAGAACACCAGTAGAATAGACATTAAGACTACATGACAAATGGAATTTCATTAAACCATAAAAAGCTTGTGCAAGGCAAAGACAATTAAGTGAACAGGCAGCATATCTAACAAGAAAATTATACATCTTACAGAGGGATAGTGTCTAGAATATAGAAACAACTAAAAATATTCTAAACATCAAGAAAACCAATGAGTTAATTAAAATTTGGGTTATGGAACTAAATAGAGAGTTCTCAAAGATCTAAATGTAAAACACTGAAACTGTTAGAAAACATAGATAATATCCTATGTGATAGAGGTGTAGGAAAGGACTTTCTCAATAGGACTCCATTTTCCCAGGACTTAAGGTCAAAAATTGAAAAGAGGTACTTCAAAAAACTAAAAAGCTTCTGTATAGCTAAGGAAACAATTAACTCAATGAAGAGGAGGCCACTGAATGTTATAGAACTTTTGCCACCTAGACATCTGACAGTGGATTAATAACAAGACTTAGAAAACAAAGTTAAAAATAAAAACATCCATTAAAAATGGACCTCGGACCATACTAGTGGAAGCCCATGAACTGTGGACTGGTGGCTGTGGAGGCCCCATGGGACTGGACTAGGCTCGAACTGTTTGGGGGGCACCCATGCAGGGGGATCGGGATCTGTCCCTGGTGCATGGGCAGACTTCTGGGAATTCAGTGCTTGTGGTGTGATGCCTTGTGCAGCCTTGGTGCAGTGGGAAGGGGCTTGGACCTGCCTAGGCTCAGTGTGCTGGGCTCTGCTGACTCCCCATGGGAGACTTTGATTTGGGGGATGTGGGGATGTGGGAATGTGGGAATGTGGGGTGGCTTGGGAGAGAGGGCTGGGGGGTGGGAGGAGGTAGAGTCTGTGAGTGGTATGTGGTGTGAGTAGAAAATTTCTTAATAAAGAAAAATGAAAAAAAAATGGGTCTGGGATCTGAACAGAGAGTTCTTAAAGGAAGAAAAATAATGAATAAGAAATATCTAAAAAAAGTTCATCATCCCTAACAATTAGGGAAATACAAACAAATCAAAACAACTTTGAGATTTCATTTTATTCATCAGAATGACAAAGACTAATAAGAAATACTATTACTAAGAACAAAACAAAACATCCCCAGAAAAACAGACAACAAATTTTGGAGGGTAAAGTATGTAACAGGGAACCCTCATTTGTGATTGAAAGTGGTGTAGACACTCTGAAAATCAGTGTTGAGAATTCTCAGATAGCTAAATATAAATCTATTACAGGACTGAACTATACCACTCCTTGACATATTCCCATTGCTTTAGTCTGGTTTTTATTGCTGTAGAGACACCATGGTCACAGCCACTCCTGTACAGGAAATCTTGTATAATATTAGAGGGACCAGCCTTAATATTATACATCTCAGGGGCTCAGAAGAGAGAACTACTAACAGCGAGGGCTATTTTTGGGAAATAGAATCTCAGCACACCGAGCTCTATAGTCCACTTGCTTTAATTCCTCTGGCATAACATCTTATATACACAGCTTCAGTTCTGTTTTCATGCCTAGCACCTATCTTGCCTGATTTCTCTCTGTTTATCTACTGTTCCCTCTTAAGTTCTATCTTAATTCTCTCATCTTAATTCTGCCTCATCTAGGTCTTTTTCACCTTGTTCTTACCCAGCTGGGACTTTCCCATCTGACTCTTCCTCATCTTCCATCTCATTCCTCTAGTACTCTCTTCTAGCCCTTCAATCTAGTTCTTCCTCATCTCAGTTTGTTCCTCTCAAGTTCTTACCCATCTAGTTCTTCCATTCTCCTTTCTCTTCTCCGTCCTCTATGTGCCCTGGAAGTCCCGGTATAAAAAGGGAAGGTCAGAGCTAAATTGTGTAAAGCTATTTACTTAATGTCCACCTCACCTAGCGGTGTCCCCTTGTGGAATTTACCTTAAGTCAGGAGACTTGCATGTGGACTGCTATCACTGTTAGTCCTCAGAAGTTGGGCACCTACCTGGGCAGTGTCTCTTGTTAGTCCTTGATAATGGCTAAGGGAGATATCTGATTCCAGAGAAAGCCTTTCCTGAGCCTGTTCTCCAAATACCTGGAATGTGTATGTCCAGAGAGTGATCAGTCCACACTGTTAGCCCTTCTAAGAGAAAAGTCAATTGGGAAAACTATGAAGGCACACATGATTCTCATAACAGAATACAGCTGATATATAACAAGCCAAATAACACCAAAAAATGCCTTGGAATTTGGCTTCCTCTGGAGGAATTCCCTTATCCCTCCAGGTAGTGACTTTGCCATAACCAGCTGAATTCTTATGATATATTTCTGCGGCCTGCAGCAAGAAAACACTTAACTGGGGCTGGCTTCCAATTTAGAGGTGTAGTTCATTATCATAGCAGGAAACATGATGGCATGTAGGCAGACATGTTGCTGAAGAGGTATCTGAGAGTTCTACTTCTGGACACACAGTCAGAAGGAAGAGACAGTGAGCCACTAGGACTGGCTTGAACTTCTGAAAGCTCAAATCCCACCTCTTAGTGACACACTTCCTCCAATAAAGCCACACCCACTCCAACAAGGCCACACCTCCTAGTAATGCCACTCCCTATGGACCTATGGAGAGCATTATTTATTCAAACCACCACATTCCACCACCTGATCCTCATTGGCTTGTAACCATAACATAATGAAAAATGCATTTAGTCCAACTTTAAAAGTTCATATAATCTATCACAGTGTCAGCACTGTTTAAAAATCCAAAGTTCAAAGTCTCTTCTGAGACTCATTCAGTCTCTTAACTGTAATTCCCTTTAAAATTAAAATGAAAAAATCAGATCACATACTTCCCACATACAGTGGCACAGACTATATATTACCATTCCAATGGTGAAGAAAGGGACATAGTGTAGAAATACCAGACCAAAACAAAACCAAAAACCAGCTGGGCAAACTCCAAACTCTGCATTTCCATGTCTGATGTCAAAGCACTCTGCAGATCTCCAACTCCTTTCAGCATTGTTGACTACAACACACTTCTTTCTCTGGGCTGATGTACTCCCTGTTAACAGTTGGCTCTGGTATCTCCAATGTTTTGGGGTGTCCAAGACAATCCAGGTTTTACTTTCACAACTTCACACAATGGCCTCTCTAGGCCTCCACACAGGGACACCCCTGACACACGCCTGGCCTCAATAGTTTTCTTAGCTTTGAAGGGAGATTCCAAAACCCCTTTCTTTTTTTCCTTGCCTCTAAAGCCAGAACCATATTGCTAAAGCTGTCAAGTTTTGCTACTTGATGGGGCTGGGATATAGCCTCCTTTTTCAAATACATTTTCACCGGCTTTCTTTTTTTGATGGTTTCCATCACTGCCTAAGCTTGGCTGTTCTGTACCTCACTCCATTGACCAGACTGGCCTCAAACTCTGGAGTGCTGGGTTTAAAAGTATACAACACTACACCCAACATTAAACATTTAATTCATTTTCACAAGTTGGATGCTTAGCTGGGTGGTAGCTTGCCCTGAGGTCACCATTCTCTTTATTTAACACCAGGCTTTTCTTTAATATGTCTATTTCCTTGAACAAAGGACTTAGCAATTTTTCACTTCCCAGTGCCTCTTTTTTCCTCAAACTATATATTTTGTATTTTTCCTTGCTCAGCTTGCTCATTTTCTGCCCTGGCCAGCGGGGTCCTCAAAGGGGACCTAAAGGGAGGGCCGGTGAATGAGAGGGACAAGAGACACAAAGAATGAGAGCAAGACAGGATGTCTGATCAAGCTCCAAAATTTTATTTTTCTCTTAAGGCATATATAGGTAGGCAAAGGGGTTGCAAGCAGGAAGGGACTTAATTATGGGCTGTTCGGCCAGCAGGAAATGTTGCTCTGAAGGTTATCTATCTACCCTTGTCTAACTGCCTAATTGCTTAACTGCAGCTCATTTACCTGATATCTGAGAAGAGGTTCTGGTATTTGTGAGAAGAGGTTCTGGTGCTATGGAGACTTGAGCAAGGCCTAGATCTAAGAAAAGAGGAGAGAAGCTTAAATGTGGCAGCATGTGTGTCAAGGGTCACTTAGGCTTATGGCTCCTGTCAATTTCATTATAGATCTTATAAGAGTGAACACTAACAGCCACACACAGTCAATGCCAGGTGTTTTGGTTGTCTGCCAAAGATTTTAATCTATAAATATTCAATTTAGCTTCAGATAGATTTTTTTAGACAAGGGAAGAAAGCAGCCACATTCTTCACCAAAATATCACAAGAATGATTTCTAGGCCATATATTGGTATCTTCTCTTCTGAAACCTCTTGAGCCAGGCCCTCACAGTTCAATCACTCTCTTCACTGCTCTCTTCTGTGCTCCTACTTGGATGGCCCATTAAGCACCACTTAAAGTCTTCAGCTGTTTTTATAATCCAAAGTCCCAAGGTCCACAGTTCTCCAAACAAAAGCATGGTCAGGCCTATCACAGAAATACTCCATTTCCTAGTACCAACTTCTGTCATGGTTTGGATTTTATTGCTGTGAAGAGACACCACAGTCATGGCAACACTTACAAAGGAAAACATTTAATTAGAGCTGGCTTATGGTTGAAAGGTTCAGTCCATTACTATCAGGGTGGGAATCATGGCGGCAGGCAGGCAGAAATGATGATGAAGACAGCTGTCAGTTCTACTCTGGTTTTGCAGGCAGCAGGAAGGGACAATGAGCCACTAGGCCTGAGCTTCTAAGATCTCAAAGCTTATATTCTAGTGACCTACTTCTTCCAATGAAGCTACTTCTATGCCAACAAGACCTCATCTCCTAATAGTGCCACTCCCTATGGACCTATGGGGACCATTTTTATTCATACTCCTGCACCCGACTCAACATCCTATCCACAGATACTTGCTCAGCTGTGTTCATTACTGTTCTATTCACAGCAGTTAAGAAATGAAAACAACTCAGGTATCCTTCAAAAGATTAATAGAAAATAAAAATATGGTACATATTCATTATGGAATAATATTCAGCTATAAAGAAAATGAAATTATTAAACATGTAGGTAAATGGATAGAAAGAGAAAAATCATATTGAATGAGGTAAACCAGACCCAGAAAGACAAGTAGTATATATTATCTCTCATATATATATTCTGGTCTTTTATTTTTTGATTTATGTGTTTCATTTGGACTACACATAGAGGTCAGGAGATTAGTAAGGATCCATTATTGGGGGACAAATCTCAAGTGAATAGGGATAGAACACTGGAGACATGAAGGAGGAAAGAAAAATAATGGAACAGGAAGGGTTAAATGGGGCATGGGGTGGGAAGCTGGTAGAAGAGCACCTTTGGGAGAGATAACTGACACTAAGGACATTTAAAAGCTCTATGGAAACCGACTACGGCAGAAACTCCCTTAAAGACATATACCTGCAGCCGGGCGGTGGTGGCGCACGCCTTTAATCCCAGCACACGGGAGGCAGAGCCAGGCGGATCTCTGTGAGTTCGAGGCCAGCCTGGGCTACCAAGTGAGCTCCAGGAAAGGCGCAAAGCTACACAGAGAAACCCTGTCTCGAAAAACCAAAAAAAAAAAAAAAAAAAAAAAAAAAAAAAAAAAAAAAGACATATACCTGCATAAAAGGAGTTGAAATGAAGTTGCCTACAACAGGGGGACAATACATTTCCAAAATACCAGGGCTGACAATTGAAAGAGCCCCATGCCAGAGGCTGGGGAGATGGTTCTGCAGTTATCAGCACTTGCTGCTCTTGAAGAGGACCCAAGTTCAGTCCACAGAATGCACATGCTGGCTCACAATCATCTGAAAGTCCAGTTCTAAGAGATTTAATGTCCTATTTTTAACTCCTTAGGCACAAGCCATGTACATGGTCCACAACATATACACACAAAATTAAAAAAAAAAAACAGCTAAAATCTCAGTGTCATGTTTAGGATACATCATTATAAGTTGTTGTTTCTCATAGACCTCCCCAAACACTTCAAACTATTGCCAGTGCTCTTAGGTACCTGTTAGAGCTTGAAGGGAAGACATTGTTGAAAATAGAACACTGTTGAGTCTCTGAACATGAGAAAGACAAGCTGGCACTGAACTGAAACTTCATCCTGACTTATCTTTCATAGTGCTGGAAGGTGCTAAGTATGATATCAGAGAATAAAAGTCAACAACAGTCTTATCCTGTTGAGAACACTGTGAGCAACAACAATGATTTGCTTGGTCAGATATGTTCATCTGTGAAGACATGAGTTTTAAGGGAATAACCAAACACTTTATGGTTGGAATTAAAGCCTACTCTAAAAGATAAAACTCATGCCTTGTACTGCCAACTATGCCCCCAATGCATGGCTGCACAAGTCATAGAAGGGAGAACATACTAGTATTATTTTGCTAAATAGATACAGTAATAAACTACTTCCTAAGTTCTTACTTTTATACTCACTGATTAGGTCATCTTTCAACTCTTATCAGGGAAGCTTATTTTCTAGTAGGTGATAGTAACATAAATGGTTAACATGCAGAGAATCAGAGACTGTGGAGTGCTCAGCTCTAAATGAGACAGCTTTATCAAAAACCCCATCCCCCAGGCTCGAGGTTCATTATGGAAAGGGAGTAGAAAGATTGTCAGAAACAGAGATAGTAGATATCTGAAGTGAACTGTCTTTGTTGTGCATTGCGTGAAAATGTTGCATACATGAACCCAGAGCAGATGTGAATACATACTCAAGCATTTCACAAGATCAAATCAGGCCCCAACATGAAGAGAGGAAGGGCTCATGAAGTTTCATTTGTAGCTGGGGAGCTATTAGCAACTGACTGTTGGTAGAATGAGAATATATGTTTTTCAAGGAAGTGATGCCAGAAAAGATACCCTCATGTCCATATAGGTGCACTCAATAGATTCATTGGGTTTAAAAACAAAGCATAGGAAGTCAGCAAGGAAAAGTGATGGGAAAATATGGGGGAATTGGAGCAGAAGGTTTGCTGGTTGGATTTGATCCAAATACATTATAGACATATGTAAAGTTCTTAAAAATGAATTTAAAATCTTAAAGCATTTCACACAATATTTTGATTTAAATTGTTTCATTAGTTATCTAAAAAAGTATTTGAATAATGGTGAGAAAATTTAAAGTGGAAGGCAATATGAAAATGTTTTTTGATGTAAGCAAATGAATCACTAGACATAAAAATCCCAGGGATAGCCAGCCAAAGCAGTGCTAAGAAAATAAATCTGATGGGAAGTATTGTCAATGTTTAAATTTCAAATCTTTCTTCAGAGTCATAGTAATAAGAACAGAACCAACCTCACAGAGACAAATCAAAAACACAGATTCATGGGATAGAGTAGAGGACAGAACTAAAACTACCTGGTTTTCCTTCAAGATGCCAGAGAACACACACAGGAAATTAAACAGCATTTCAAGTAGATGCTGCTGGGAAAACTGGATTTCAATATGATGAAGAAAAACAAAACAAAACAATCCCCTCACCCTCATCCCTTATTCTTCACAAAGTACAACTCCAAGTGCATTAAGGAACTAACACAAGACCCGAAACAATGAAAGTACTGCAAGTGGGGGTCAGACTTCACTTCACAGGCAGAGTCTCGACTTTCTGGACTCCAGTGGTGTAGAAAATAAGATGAACAACTGACAAAAGGCACCTGTGTACAGAAGAAAACTATTCAGTGAGATGAGTCAGCCCACATAACAGGAGAAATCTTTATCAGCTTTTCACCCATCTATTAGTGTTGATAATTCATAAAGAGAGCTCAAAACAGAACAAAACAAAAATAACATAAAGAAAATAAACATCTCAGTCAAATGTGTCCATTAAGTGTTTGTGGGGCAGCTGGAGAGATAACTCTGCAGTTAAAAGCACTTCCTGCTTTTTCAGAGGGCCCAGGCATCATAACCATTTATAACTCCAGGTCAAGGCAGATCTGATGCCATCCTTTCTTCTATGAACACCAGTATACATATGGCATATACACATATGCATACACAGATGCAGACACACACACACATATGCATACAAACAAAACACTCACACATGTAAAATAAAATAAGTAAACCTTAAAAAGTTTAAAAGTTTAAAAAATGGGCCTTGGGCTGAACAGAAAATTCTTCCAAGAAGAAATACAAATGGCTAGTGAACAGTTCAGAAGTGCTTGTCACCAGGAAAATGCAGATTAATACTTTAAGATTTTGTCTCACCCCAGTCAGAATTATCTTCCTTGGGAATACAAATAACAATTGCTTCTGTTTAGGGGGTTATGAGAGAAGCCTTTATTCACTGTTGGTGGAAGTGTAAACTACTGTTATCATTATAGAAATTGGCTTAGAGGTTTCTAAAAGAAAAACAGAAAGAGAACTAGTATGTGGTCCAGCTACAGAACTCCTGAGCATACATACACCTGTACCTTATCCTACTACACAGATGCTTATATAACCATGTTCATTGCTTCTCTGCTCACAATAGCTAGGACACAGAATGGACATAGAAGCCCACCAGTACATGAATAGACTAAAATGTGGTATATAAACACAATGGAATAGTAAATAATAAAAATAATAAAAAATATAGATAAATTAATGGAACTGGGGAAAAACTAACTCAAGCAACTGGGGCCCAGAAAGATAGATATTGCATGTTTTCTCTCCTGTGTAGATACTAGCTTCTAATCTTTTGTTTTAGTGTGCTTCACTTGGAGCATAAATGGTATCATGAAAAGTAAAAATGAGCCATTGGTGAGAAAATGTATTATAGGAGTCTGGATAGTCAATCATTGTTAATACAGAAGTAAAGAGAAGGCATATTGAATATGAAGTAACATATCCAGGAAGGGTCATGGAAAGCTTTGGGAAGTCAGGAGGTAAAGGGAGTGTTAACCTAAAGGAAAGGTGCAAGAAAAACCTATATGGAAATTTACTTTCTTGCAATCCAATAATAATAAGATTATTATTGATGGGTATAACAAGAAACATGTGATATAAGTCAGAGGTATATTAGTGCTTAGAGGTGTAAGCATGGAAGATGGCAGAAGGATGTGGGAGTTGAGAGGTGCTGGGTAGGGGCTGAGTTAACTAAGACTAAGGAGATGTGGAATTGCCTATAGAAACATTGGTTAATAAATTAGTATCAAAATACAATTAAAAAAATAAAAAACAAAGGTACACTTTGTGGGTACACAATACAGCTCTCAGAAGTCATGGGATGTTAAATAAAAATCAAAGAAGCAGGTGGGATAAAACCCTCTATGAATTATTAGTCAGGGAGTTTCCAGGGGTCCACCAAACAACACAGGGATTTTGCCATTGCTCTTAGTTATCTACCACAACAAAAAGGTAAGATGCTATTCCTGAAGATACCACACACTTTAGCTTCAGAACATAGAGAAATCAATTTCAAACTGCCTTGGAACCTTCCTCATTGCTCAGTAATTTTCAAAGTGCCAGAAGGTGCTATTCAGGTTTCTGGGGAGAAAAGATATCATTGGTTTTACCCCATGCTGGACCCTCCATGCTCTAATGCCAACCTGCAAGGATCACATGTTCACTGGTCTAAGAGTGGTCTACCTCTTATGGGGAGACTAATTGCTTTATGACTGGATTTCAGGCCTCTTCAGCAAATGGAATTACATGTAAAATACAGTAAAACTGCTCAGAAGTCCATAGTTTGGGAGCTCATGGCCTCTCAGGTGGAACCTACTTGCTAGACTCTATTTTTTATGTTTATACCCAAAAGTCTTGACTCCTCTCAAACTTGGTCAGAGAAGAATCTTTTTAAAGTGGGCAGCAGTCAGTTTAGAGACATATAACTGGTGAAAATGTTGAGATAAGTGACCATAAGTGTTCAGTCCTAATTGGGATATTTTTTATTAATACCAACCCCCTTTCAAAACAGAGAGCATTTTCAGAAGAGGATGCAGAAGCAATGAAAAAGATGTAGGATGGGTAAAGTGGTGTGAAATGGTGTCTTATGACATGGTAGAGCATATCTACTTGACCCACAAACTCATAGCAGCTGTTGTTACCTGCATAAGATCTACAGAATCCTACTAGGGCAGCCAACATTCTACCATGTGTGTTGCAGATGTTCACAAATCCCCACCACTACCTGTGAAGCTATTGGCATTTCTTAGCCACCCAGAGCAAGAGAATCATTATTCTCTGGGGATGTGGCTGCTGGTAGATTTCCCCTGTTCCAGTAGGTGGATTACGCTTTACATTATGTGAGCAGCACTAATGGGACTGAGAGCTATTAAAACAAAAAAAAAAGGGTTTGAACTTGGTATGTTTATGTTTGTGGGGCTATCTGGGTTGAATTGGAGGCACTAAATGAAGGGTGGATAGGGTGGAAATGACCATAGTATAAAGATCTATCTAAATAAGAGTCTTTGGTTATGAGATGTAGTCAGCAATATTTTCAAAATTAATTTATTTTAAAATTTTCATTCAAGTATACATTATTTGGTGAGTATATTTCTATCATACATCTGCTTTCTCCCTAGTCCATCCTATTAGTCTTTATTGTTCTCCCAGATACTTCATGTCATTCATATATACATGATTTTATGTATCTGTATAAATTCTAGGAACCATGAATGACATATTATTTTTCTTTCTGAAACTGGCATAACTTACTTAATATGATTATCTCTAGATGGATCCACTTTTTCTGCAAATGATACTATTTTGGTAATCATGGTTGAAGAACATTCTGTTGTGTACAAAAAATTCTTGTATTTTCTTTACTCATTCTATTTTTCACAATGCAGGTGCCTCTAAAACATAGATATTGTGAGTAAAGTTGCAATAAACATTGACTGGAAATTATTTCTATGATATGCTGAGTTGGAGTTTTTGCATACATACCCAGGAGTGGTAGAGCTGGGTCATAAGGAATATCCATATTTAATTGCCTTAGAAAGTTCCATATGACTTAATAGTTACTGGTGTAGTTTATGTTCCCATTGGTGATGTATAAATGTTCTCTTTTGTCCATATGCTTGCTGTAATTCACTGTTATTTGTTTTCTTAATCATTGCCATTGTGACTGGGATGAGATGGAGTATCAGATTAGTTTTGATTTGCATTTATCTGCTGGATATGTGAGGTTGAACCTTATTTATTAATTCATCAGTATTTTAAAACTGCAGTATGTTCCTTGGATATGGTAACTTAAACATATATCTTAAAATAAAGAATACATGGGCTTTGAAAAGGGGTATTAGTTGTTAAAATGTAAAAGGAACATAACTATTTAACTATATTTAACTATAAAGCTAGGATCTTTACTCAGAAATTGTGAGCTTTCCTGGATATATTGATTTATATATGCTTAAGAGAAGACAAGATCTAGGTATTCTTATTCAATTCAATTAAAGACAATGGAAGGAATATACATTTAGGTATTAGTGAAGTGAGCTGTAAGCCGTAACACCAAAGAGGTTGTGTTTTTAGGTATAGATAGTTGGGTTAGCAACTCAACCTTCAGAAATGATGGAAGGTGTTGTGTAATTACTTTGTTCTTTTTTGCAACTTCCAGAGGGCACTTTTAATGTCCTTGTTCCTCAGGCTGTAGATGAAAGGATTCAACATAGGTGTGACCACTGTGTACATTAGTGAAGCCACCGCACAGTTTTCAGGAGAATTTGATACAGTTGAACCGACATATACTCCAATGGCTGATCCATAAAATAAGCAAACAACTGAAAGATGAGACCCACAGGTGGAGAAGGCTTTATATTTTCCACTTGTTGATGGAACTCTCTGGATGGAAGAAATAATTTTATAGTAAGAGAAAAGGATCCCCGAGGTTGAAAATAAGCCAAAAAAGACACCAATAAAATGTGCAACTATGTTTTTGGTGAATATTTCAGAACAGTCAAGATTTAGAAGTTGTGAAGGGTCACAAAAGAAGTTAGAGATTTGCATATCCTTGAAGTATGTAAATTGTAGCACAATCAAATTGTGCACCTGAGAGTCCAAAAGACCGACCAAAAAGGATACCCAAACTAAGAAGGCACAGAAGTGAGGATTCATGATGATTGCGTAATGCAGGGGATGACAAATGGCCACAAACCTGTCATAGGCCATTGCAGTCAGAAGCATACTCTCCATACACCCAAAAATTATAAACATAGACATCTGTGTGAGGCAGCCCACATAGGAGATGACTCTGCTTTGAGTTTGAATATCCCAGATCATCTTTGGGACTGTGGTGGAGATGAAACAGATGTCAGACCAGGAAAGGTTGGAGAGAAAGAAGTACATGGGGGTGTGGAGGTGGGAGTCAGAGATGACAGCCAGGATGATGAGCAGGTTCCCAAGCACTGTGACCAGGTACATGGACAGGAACAGTCCGAAGAGGACGGGCTGCATTTCCGGATCATCTGAGAGGCTCATAAGATGGAATTGGGAGACAACTGGTAAATTTTGTGCTTCTGTATTGTTTGGACACCTTTGGATAAACAAAATTAATTAGAAAAATATATAAGTTAAGCTAGGATTATATTATAATCTCAAAAGTAAATGAAATAATTAAAAAAGGGGAAAATCAATATGTTTTAAGCATAACTTATTACAAGTAAAATGTTCTAACTTGAGGTTCATTGCTTACAGCATCACGACATGCCCAATAATCTACAACTTTCTGTATAGATTTCCAAGTTACACATTTGTGGGGCATTTACCCACCACCCCCACAGTTCCCCAGAGTTTTCTTGAGTGCGAGCAACAGGAAATATTAGATAGAAGGATTTATAGTGGAGAATCTTGCGGAGATAAACAGATAGAAAATAAAGGATAGCCTTGAGAGGGTCTGGAACCTATTCCAATGGGCCCTTGACTGTCTCTGCCCCAGGGTTTTTATAGAGACACCAAGGGGGTGGAGCAAAAGACCTCCTCCCCCAGCACAGCCAAGTGCAGACCATCTCAGACACCTGCACTCAAGCCCGTGGTCCTGATCATCCTCTATTTGGACCTGCTGGGTAAAGCCACGAGGAACCCGAGAACGGGCTCCCACACACATCTCCTTTCATACAAATCTATTCTTGAGGAGGTAAACTCAACAGTGTTTTAAAACCAAGAAAATTAGAAATCACAACTTTAGGATCATTGTAAAATACAACTATCCTTTTTGATGACATAGAGAAGAAAATAATGTCCTTTCACTTTAAAAAATTATTCCTATTACAGCAAAAACAACAGAATATATCATATTTTTTCTGAAGACACAGGTAAAATTTTTTGGATTAGATTCTTTATGAAGAAGCCATTTACTTAAACTGTATTTTTTGTATATTAACTTAACATGGTCCTCTTAGATAAGTAATTGTTATAAGCTAATATTTAAAAATTCTGTACTACATTAAGTAGGAAAACCTAAAAGAAATGAATGAATTTCTAGATTCTTCAAACCACCAAAATTATGCCCAGAATTGAACATACTAAACATACCCATGAGGAAGTTAAAAGAGTAATAAAGAAAATTTCCAAGTAAAAATGTTCAGGGCCAGAAGGATTTACAGATGAATTTTACCAGACTTTTACAGGAGAGAGAGAACTTTCTTAAATTATTTTTTAAAAAATCAGAGAAAGGAGAAGCATCTCTTAATTCCTTTCATGAACCCAACATTACAAAACCAAAACAAGGTAAAGACACACCAAAAATGAATACTATAAGCCAACATCCCTGGTGTACCCAAATTAAAAAATGCTCAATAAAATACCTTCAGTCAGAATACAGACACACATCAAAAGATATTATTCACCATAATCTACTTGGCTTTATCCAAAAGACGCAGATATTTTCAACATATGTGTGCAATAAACCACAAAAATGGACTTAAAAACAAAAATCACACAATCATCTCAAAAAATGCAGAAAAAAACCTGTGACAAAATCCATCATGCCTTCATAATAAAAGTCTAGAGAATGTAGGTCTAGAGAGAACATATGGCAACATAATAAATAGCTATGTATGAGAAACATGCAGTCAAAATTATCCCAATTATATAAACCATGAAGCAATCCCACTGAAGTCACGAATGAGAAAGGGCTGTCAACTATCCCCACTTCCTTTTATACTGTGCTTTAAGTTCTGGCTGATGCAAAAGGACACTAAAGGGATACACATAGGAAAAGAACTCCATCTATCCCTATTCGCAGATAACTTGATGTTATATATTAGATATTTGAAAACTGTTAACAAAAAACTTCTAGAAATAAACAAATTCAGCAATGTGACAGAATGTAAATCATATAAATCCATAAATCAATAGCTATTCTGTACACCACCAACAAACATACAGCGAAATGGACTCCCTCCCATTCACAATAGCCTCAAAGAAAATACAATATGTAGGAAGAAGGCTAACCAAGAAAGTGAAGAACCTCTAAAATGGAAACTTTAAACCTTTGAAGATGAGAAAGACACTAGAAAATTGAAAAATATCCATACTCTTGAATTAGTAGAATTAATATTGTTGAAATATCCATTTTACCAAAAGCTTTACAGATCCAATGAAATCCCAATCAAACCTCTCCATCTAAGTTTCATATTGTACAATAAAATCCCCAGGTAGCCAAAACAATCCCGATGTCTTAAGATATATTATAGACCCATAGTAATAGCAATAAAAACAATATAGAATTGATATAAAAACAGACACATAGACCAATAGAATTAAATAAATGATCCAAACATGATCATATGTAACTTCAGCCATGTGATGTTTGACAAAGGCCCTCAAATTATATGCTGGAGATAAAACACCTAATGGCTCAGGCTTCTTGCTATCTATTTCTTATATCTTAAATTAACCCATTTCTATTCATCTATAAGCTGCCAGGTGGCTTGTGGCATACCGGTACTTTACATCTTACTTCTCATGGTGGCAGCTGGCGATGTCTCCTTACTCAGCCTCCCACTTCCTAGAATTCTCCTCTCTGCTTATCCCGCCTATACTATACTTTCTGCCTAGCTACTGGCCAATCAGCATTTTATTTATCAATCATTCATAGCAACACATTTTCACAGCATACAGATATCTGCAGCAGAACTGGAACAGGGAGGGAGGGGGAATGCAATAAAAGAGATACCATGATAGAGGGAGACGTCATGGGGATAGGGAGAAACACGGTGCTAGAGAAGTTACCAGGAATCCCCAAGGATGACCCCAGCCTGTCATGTTCCAGTGAGATATTCTAAGAATCAAGGAGGATATGGACAGTTTCAAGGATATCTTAGAGGCCAGGGCAAATCTGCCTTGAATTAATATGTGTCTATGTCTTTGTGTCCTTTGCCTGTGATCTATGGCTATACTTCTGTTTATGGAAGTAGTTAATGCCTCTCACTGTGATAGAATCACAAAAGGAAACACATGGCACCTCCTGGATTTATAGGAATTGAAGCATATGTGAGTTTATTGTGGGGAGTAACCAAGCAATACCTTTTGAAAAACATGTCTCATGTCCACAGTCAGGTGATCCACTTCAAGCATGGCTTACTACATTTGTTTTAGCTTAATACTCTCCCGCACAACTGGTATAGAGGCTGCACTTTGGTTTCCAGGAAATGAACTGGTAATTTATGAAGTGGAGGTGATTAGGTAAACGAAGAGAACTCAGCTGCACAGAATGCACAGGTCAGAACTCAGAGCTCAACATCCTTCAGTTATAGTTCAAGATGCTGCTGCTGCTCTCCTTTACCTGCTGTTCTTCCTCTTCTTTGTAGCAACAGGATTTCAATTTATAAGGACTCATCTGATGACCATGGGAAATACACATGATACTGTGGTTATTCACCTTCCTCTTTTTAAATCACGTTCATAATATTGTAAGAATGCTTAGGAAAAAAGATTTTGTTTTTACCTTTGATGTGTGAGATATCTGTGACAATACAGAACATGGGAAAGGAAATCAAATTGAGTTATATGTTAGCCCCACTTTATGCAATGCAGAACATAAATTCCTCACTCATCATAGAAGAAAATTTACGGTCAGCATCCTTTCACTAAGTTTTCTCTTATGATAAGAAACCAATGCTTCCCAGGGCTCTTTCTCCATCATCCTCCCCACTCAGCACTTACTTGTTGAAGCTGACTCCTTGCTGGGTCATGACCAAAATACAAAGGAACTTCTTTGTCTTATTCCCATGTAAGGCTCTGGCTCATTTCTTAGACTTGATAAGAATATATAATGAAATAACCCCTTGATTTAGTCAGCCACCAGAGGAGAATACACGTCAGTGTCCCCACTGTACTCGAGCCTTCAAATCGAAGGGTTGACAGCCTGGGGGCAATTATTGACTCTTTTATGACCTTGGAGATAGAATGCCCAGAGCTCATAATTATACAAATTGTTTCACATTATCACAGTCTCTCAGAGGTTCTTAATATTAGAAGTGAAAAAGGGAAGAAAAGAAAAATAGTTCACTAAAATCTTATGGCTCTTTCTCTACTCAAGGGAAATTCTGGTTACCATTCAATGTATTTCTATGTTTTATGCATTCTTTTAAAATAGCTATATGTTAGATGCCATTGATTTGAATGAAATCAAATCATTCAACAAATGGTACATGGGAGGGTTTGGAGGAAGGAAAGGGAAAGGAGAAATGATGTAATTATAATCTTCAAAAAGGACCCCCAGCTCTCATGGGGCCTAGAGGTGAGTGACTCTGTTCATACCCAGTGAGTCCTGCCCCTAGGACCTATCCCTGGGCCCCAGCCATTCTCCCGGGAACACCAACCCAACTTGGCCCCAGTTGCCGGCCAGCAGACCTTCACCAAGACTCCCCAGTGGACCCTGCAATCTACATGCTCTGCCCCCATACCCATCTGCCCGAAACCCCAGCTGCCTCCTGAGGCTTAGAAACCAACCCCCAGCTCTAATCGGGCCTAGAGCTCTCATCAGTCCTAGAGAGAGCTCTCACTGGACAAAGAGCTGTCATTGGACAAAGAGTAACCTCAGGAAACAGGGAATCTGCCAGCCCTCATTAGACCAAGGGTGGCTTTCTGAGAAGTAGAATCTGCCACCTCTCATTGGACCAAGAGAGGCTTCCTGAAACACAGAATTTGTCAGTTCTGACTGGACCAAGAGCCTTGATAAGACCAAGAGTGGATCAGTGAGTCACGGAATCAACTAGCTTGGATTGACTCAAGAGAAGCTCCCTGAGACACAGAATCTGCCTGCTCCAATTAGACCAAGAGCTAAGATAGGACCCAGACGGGCCCCCTGAGCCACAGACACAACAAGCACAGAATGGACCAACAGCAACTCGCTCAGACACAGGCACCTCTTATACCCATTAGAGGAGGAGATGGGCAGATGTCAAGGCAGAAGTACATACAACAACATAAAGAGCAATACAGCATCACCAGAACCTAGCCCTCCTCCAAAGCAAGACCTGAACATCACAAGGTAGAAGTTACAGAAGAAAGCAACCTTAAGAATAGCATCATGAAGATGCTAGAGGCCTTCCAAGAAAATTGAAATTGAGGAAAAGACAAACAAAAAAGTGTAAGAAATCAATAAAGAAATTGAGAAAAAGACAAACAAAAATTGGAAGAAATCTATAAAGAAATAGAGGAAAAGACAAAAAAAATGGAAGAAATTAATAAATTCCTTAAAGAAAAACATAAAAAGCAATTAAACAAGTGAGGAAAACAGTTCAAGACCTGAAAAGGGAGTTAGAAACAATGAAGAAGACACAAACAGAGGGAATGCTGGAAACAGAAAATCTGAGTAAATGAACAGGAAACACAGATGCAAGCATAACCAGCAGAATACAAGAGATGGAAGAGAGAATCTCTGGTGTAAAGGATACAATAGAGGAAGTGGATTCGTCAGTCAAAGAAAATACCAAAGCCAAAAAAGTCACAACACAAAATGTCCAAGAAATCTGGGACACCATGAAAAGACCAAACTTAAGAATAATAGGGGTAGAGGAAGGAGAATACCAATTCAAAGGCACAGAAAATATATTCAACAAGGTCATAGAAGAAAACTTTCCCAACTTAAATAAGGAAGTACCTATGGAAGATACAAGAAGCCTATAGAGCATCAAACAGACTAGACCCCCCCCCCCCAAAAATGTCTCCGCGCCACATAATAATTAAACAACTAAACCTACAGAATAAAGAAAGAATATTAAGAGCAGCAAAGGAAAAAGGCCAAGTGACTTATAGAGGCAAACACATCAGAATAACACCCGATTTCTCAATGGAGACTTTGAAAGCCAGAAGGACCTGGACAGATGTAATGCAGACACTAAGAGACCATGGATGCAAGCCTATAATGACATATTATATAGTTCAAATGGCATCGCACCAGAAAGTAGGATTCTCTAGTTCTTTAAGTAGCCTTAGTTGCATATATATGTATATATATATATGTGTGTATATATATACATACATATATGCATTTGATTTCTCTGAAAGCAGATACATATTCAATTATTTTTTGATTTGATCAAAATATTCCATAATATAAATAATTTAAAACTTATTTTTATGTAGTGCTGGGAAATATAAACCAACTATAGAAAAGAAAAAACCATAAATTTTAGCCTTTCATTAGCCTTCAAATATTTCTGTAAAGTTTATCTAAATATCATTTTTCTCATTTATAAAGTAATCCCATCAGAACATATTTATGTCTTAAGTCTACAATTTGTGGCTTTATGTACTAAACACTACAAGTTATATAATTTCCAAGAGTTTCTACATGCCCTGAAATTTAGCTGGATTCATCCAACAGCTTTAATCTGTCAGATAAGTGAGAGATCTAAGTTGGCTGCTTATTCCCCAAGGAAGAGGTAATTGTCATGATATTATCAATGTGCTATACTCAGCTGCTATTGCTTGTCATTTCTAAGTCCAGTTTCACTTAATTATGGAGAAATGTCTGTAAATTCAAATATCCCTGTGGGAATATGTCATTTGGATGGAAGTCATACCTAAAAATGAAACACAGCCTGACCAGACCAGTCTGGTGTTGCTTAGGTCTGTGATTGTAAGCCATTAACATGATCTCATGCACACACTTCCTGTTCTGACTTTTCTGCCTTACAAGTAGCTGGAGCAATCAGATGTCATCTCATATAACCTTTGCTAAGAGTCCACTCTGCTCTTGATATTCAGCAATCCTGCTTTATGTATTGGCCAACAAAGACTGAAAAATTCACATTTAAAAATAAATAAATAAATAAATGCATAAACCAACCCACCAACAAACAAACAAACTAAATAAATAAATAAATAAATAAATAAATAAATAAATAAATAAATAAAAAGCCAGTCATAATCTCAGTGCATTGGAGGTACAGACAAGTGGATTCCTTGACTCTTGGGGCTCACTGGCCACCCAACCTAGCCTACATGATAAGTTCCAGGTCAGTGACAGAACCTGTCTCATAAAACAATCTTAATATCAACTGAGGAACTGAGATTTTCTATTGAGAGCTACTGGCCATAGGAAAAGGCCATAGGAGTACACTGCAGGTGACAGCTAGTGTTTAAAAGATCAACCTATCAGAACCAAGGATTCTAGTAGAAGACTAAACCATCATGCAAGGTGTGTTGGACTTATTGCCTTTTGAATGAATTGGCTGTTTCTTGTTGCAAACTTCTTGTACATAACAGCTCTGATATATCCCCATTACCATGCATTTTTCATAAAATGTATATATGTAATCTCATGATTACATCTCAATGTTATGGGCACATATATCTGTGGGTGGTCAGGAAGATGACTTTTCATTTAACTATACAATTTTTATATATAGAAAATATACTAGGATACGCTTCATAGCCAGATACATTGTCCCATGAGACTGTAGACACTTAAAGCCCATTTTGTTCCTTTTGCTCAAACTAACACAGAAAATAGTAATCTCTCCTCAGTCTTACACAAACTGCCCCTATTTAGCTCATTTTACCTCAGAGAAAATTCAAACTAGACTGAAGGCTTTTGTAAATACATTGTAAGTTTAAAACTTCACAGTTATGCAAAAGGTCAGAGTCACAGCTGTCTCACCAAGGTTACTAACACAAACATCCTTAGAAAAGCCAACCAATTCTTCACTTGCCAAGTCTGCTGATAAAAAGCTATGTCTCAGAGTTTGTCTCACTGGGCACTGTGCCCCCTTTCTCTGGTCCGGAGACCTTGGAACCTTGCATTACTATGGTAATGGCTCTCTGCTCCTTATCATTTATTCTAGGAATGTGCTATGACCTTGAGGGTTTTCAAATTTTTCTTAGGATTGAAGAGAGTTTCCTTTTAGAAATGTAAAGAGGCAAGAGAGGAGCTAAGAATGAGAGCTGAAAAGAAGCTGTAGATTTAGAGAGGACATAGGACAAAGAGAACAGCAGAGAGATCAGAGAGCTTACTTAGAACAATAAAGTGATGGACTGAAAGAGCACAGTGTGCATAGATTTATTGAAGTACCCTCAGATAAGTAGATTCATTTGATATTCCTAAGATTACAATTTCCATAGCCTTGTAGAGCCTTCCCTGGACTCTGGGAGAAAGTTCTTCAGGGCAGGTACCCAAGGAGCTTTCAATAGTTTTCCTCTGACTTCCACATTGACATGCATTTATGTGCACTAGTGCATAAAGGAACACACATGTTCATGGGAGGGGGGTATAATAACCCCTTGCTGTCCTCCAGGAAGTTCTAAAAGTTGTCACTTAGCTTTTAGTGAAGACTGGGCAAAGATGGTCTTCGTGGCTATCCCTGGTGAAAGGGTCAGGACAGTTTTGCCATTCAATGACAGTCATCTCAGTGTTGCATTTTAATAAAGGAACTGAGAATTCCAAATCCTTTACTTTCCATTCAAAATAATTAACCTGATCTACACTTTAATCTTTAATTTGCACCTTCTATCTTTTTATCAATATCCTTGAAGAATGTCACTCTTGTTTTAAAAGAGTACTGCTTCTTGAGCAGACAAACATTGTGTAAATAGCATGCTTAACACTCACTTGCCCATTCGCTCAGTCTGCTCATTTAGACCTCACAACTGGGGATTAGGCAGTTGGTAAATATGGTCATCAGTCTTGATCACCTTAAGATACTACAGCTTTAACTTGTAGGTTATCATTGTCTCCAGGTTGGGCAGTATTCATTTTAAAGATAATCCTCATGAAGGTATCTGAATCTTGAAGGTTCAGGAGTTATAAGGAGACTTGATTATCATTTAAAGATATTGAGTTTTGTTCTGGTAGGCACTGAAGTCTCTAGGATTACACTCAAGTGTTTTAAGAATGGTTTTTATACTTTATCATGGTAGATGTTATCAGATTTAATTTAATCCTATGGCATAAGTTCCATATATTGGAGCTTGTTCTTTTGTCTTAAATACTTTACTTTTGTCAAGTCTCAATTAGATTCCCTCAATACTCAAGACTTCTCCATTCTGCCATGAATAGGAAAGCCAGTTTCAGTAAATATCATGTCAACTGCTGTCTCCTGAGACTTGCATGTTCTCCCAGATACATGCCCAGCTAGCCAAGGTGACCAATAGTGAAGCTATACTGACTCCTAAGGCTCAGTTTGCACAGATTGTCTTTCTATGAACACTGTTTAAATATCATAGCTGCTTCATTAGTTAGAATGTCCCCAATTCCTCTCAGTCTAGCAAGCTGAATTTAGCCTCTTGTCACTGAAGCCTGTGCATGCTTCAGGCAGAAAGTGGATTATGTGCTCTTCACACTGTCTTCCCATGCTGAGTATACCTCTAATACCTTTCTTCAACTACTTGAAAGTGTTACCTCCTATATTGTTGTTTGTTTATAGTCATTCAAGTCTAGAGGGTGAGTCTGGAACCAGTTTGTCTTTCATAGCTAAAACTGGATGAAAATATATTCCTTTGATTTTAGAATATAGCCAAGGTTCAGTATATTTTTCTGAAAGTTCCTGCAGATGTCAGCAAAAGGCAAGGCAGTGATATGCTAGTTGTGCAGTAGGATAGCAGATACCTAACCACCACAGTCAGAACTGAGTTAAACTGTTCGATTTTGTAAATAGATGACTTTGTCTCCACATCCCTTTAAGGCAGGAATTTTCAACCTATGGGTCATGGTCCCTTTGGGAGGTCGAATGACCCTTTCACAGGCATCACATATCAGATATTCTGAATATCAGATGTCTACATTATATTTCAAAACAATATCAAGGTTGCAGTTATGAAATAGGAACAAAAATAATTTTATGGTTGGGAGTCACCACAACATGTATTAAAGGGTTGCAACATTAGGAAGGTTGAGAACCACCACAACTTTAGGGGGTAGAGAGTTGGGAAGCTGTGGAAGACTCATTTTCAGAGCAGAGATTGAAATGTCCTGAACTTAACACAGGGAGCTACACACAAAGAAATCCTGATGTGGGATGGTCTGTATGTCAAATTGCTCTGATTGGTCAATAAATAAAACACTGATTGGCCAGTGGATAGGCAGGAAGTATAGGCGGGACTAACAGAGAGGAGAAAAGAAAGAACAGGAAGGCAGAAGGAGACACTGCCAGCTGCCACCATGACAAGAAGCATGTGAAGACACCAGTAAGCCACGAGCCACGTGGCAAGGTATAGATTTATGGTGATGGATTAATTTAAGCTATAAGAACAGTTAGCAAGAAGCCTGCCACAGCCATACAGTTTGTAAGCAATATAAGTCTCTGTGTTTACTTGGTTGGCTCTGAGTGGCTGTGGGACTGGCAGGTGAGAGAGATTTGTCCTGACTGTGGGCGAGGCAGGAAAACTCTAGCTACAAAATCTTGCAGGGTTTCTATAGTTTCTATAGTCCCACTCTGAAGAAGACTGTACCTCACTAAGAGTGACTTCAGGTTCCTCTTAGCTTGATTGAACTAATACATTTTTTTTAATCTTTAGTTTGATTCTCTTAGAGAAGTCTAGAAAACATCTATATTTTTTCTTTGGCCCTTTGACATGTACAATCTTTAAATTTATTTTTGATTAGCAATATTTTCACATATTTATGTGATAAACTGATGTTTTGATTCAAATCTAGATTAGGTGATGATCAACTCAGGCTAATTAGCTCATATATAATTTTAGTAATTGTTTATGGTGAGTACTTTTAAAACCATCTCTTCTGACTCTTTGCATTGGTAATGTAATACTGTTATGTCATTCTATTCTTGCTCTCAAAGATGTTGAGAGTAGACACTAAGGAGAACAGGAGGCAGAGGTCACAGCAGTTGAGTGCCATAGTTAGATGGAAGAATAAGTTCTAGTGTTGTATTGTGATGTAGATAGTTTTAAAAGCTTCTGGCTGGTTTTACTTCTCAGGACATTCTCTTTTAAGAGATAATCTGAAAGAACAGGAACCATAGGTGACAGTTCCTATGCCAGATGGGAGCTTAACTTCAGTGATTTCACCACACATACATGCTTCACTACCTCCAGACAAGAGGATAAGGGAACGCTCGTTTACTTTTCTCAGCTGAGGAATTGCCTCCATCAGATTGGCATGAGGCTTTGTGGGGGCATTTTCTTAATTAATAATTGATATAGGCAGGCCAAGGCCCTTGTGTGCAAGGTCACCCTTAGAATAGTATTCTCATGGTAAACCCAAATTGTTGATCCTAATACATTTACTGCAAAGAAAAGAATCCCACAGTATAAGTGTATTATACATGAAATCATTCTCTTAAATTTTCACTTCAAATGGAAAGATTTCTTTTTTAGCTTTTTTAAAAAAATTATGTATATGTGGGAGCCCATTCTGGGGTTCCTCGTGGCTTTACCCAGCAGGTCCGAATAGAGGATGATCGGGACCACGGGCCTGAGTGCAGGTGTCTGAGATGGCCTGCACTTGGCTGTGCTGGGGGAGGAAGTCTTTTGCTCCACCCCTTGGTGTCTCTATAAAAACCCTGGACCAGAGACAGTCGGGGCCCGTTGGAATAGGTTCCAGGCCCTCTCGAGGCTATCCTTTATTTTCTATCTGTTTATCTCCACAAGATTCTCTGCTATAAATCCTTCTATCTAATATTTCCTGCTGATCGCACTCAAGAAAACTCTGGGAAGCTGTGGGGGTGGTGGGTAAATGCCCCACAGAATGGCGCCATGAATGGGACTAAAGAAAAAAGAAAAAAAGGGACTAAAGAAAAAAAGGGGGAACAAAAAAAGGGGGGACTAAAGACAAATGAACAGGGACTTAAGACAAAGTAATAGGGACTAAAGATAAAGGAAAATAATAGTTTTATTACAGAGTTTTTGGTGAAAGTGCTGAGTCAGCCCTGCCAGTGGAAAGGCATGCCGGTGTTATGGAATATATATATTTATATATATATATATATATATATATATATATATATATATATATTTGGGAAGGCAGGGGTTTTATCCTCGAGAGAAAAGGAAAGCGGACTGGAAGGATGTCCGATGCTGCAGCGAAATTCTCTTCTGTCAAAAATTTTCTATCTTCTATCCCTTTCTCAATTTCTATCTGTGATAAGTATAAGGTATAGGGTAGTAATATAGTTTAGGAAAAACTTAGAAGTGTAAGATTGTGTAGGAAAAAATAAGTAAGGCAACTAGACAGAAAAACTCTTCAATTTCTAACTTTGGGGGCTTTGGAAGCAAACTGGGGAAAAAATCTTTGGGCTTTACAGGTAGTGAAAAAGCTCTTCTTTGAGCTTATGGGGAAGAAAAAGTTTCCTATGGAAGCTTTTGACCTGAGGACAGCTGAAATGCTAAGTCCAAGTGTCAGGAGAAAGTGTTTTCTCCCTGAGGCAAAAATGGGGGTGTAAGAAGTCAAAGTTTAAAGTTGGGAAGTTTTGGGAAAAGTTGGTCTTTCTCCTGGGGGGGAAAAATCTTTCTCTTAAACTAAAGCTTTTCTTGGAAAATTTGGGGGGAAAATCGCTCTAAAAAGCCTTAATCTTTCTCAAAAGCTCTCTTAAACTTAAAAACTAAATTTGTCCTGAGAGAGGACAAAAACTAGAATCACCTGAAGATATTAGTATGGGAACCACCTGTGATTAGCTCTAAGGGAAAACAACAAACCTCTTAAGACAGCAAAACCTCTAAGTTCTCTTTCAAGCTTTAACAATCCTCCCTGCAATGCAGGAGGCAGGAACAAGTTTCTAACAACCTTTTCTAAGCTCTCTTCAAGCTAGTAAGACAGTGGGTCAGAGTACCCTGAGGGAAACCCTTGGGAGAGTGTGGGTGAAGAGCTACAGAGAGCCCAAAATGGCAGGAAACTTTACCTGAGAAAAGGAAAAAAAGGCAAGCTTTTCTGTTACAGCGGAGCTGAGGCAGCAAAGGTTCTGAGTGAGCATTTCAGAATGGAAAGGTGCTCCTCCTAATCCTAATGCAAAGATCCCCTGAAGCAATGCAAACTGTTAGCATTGTATCCTCGCTTCTGACCAAAAACCCAGAGGCGACTGGCCAGCGTCTCTGAGTTGGAGTGCATTTCGGGGATACTAGGGTTCCTGCAGTCGTAAACTTCCTGGAGCACAGAGCTGAGGCAGGAAGGTGCAGGACCCAGGGGAAGATTGCTAATGAACAAACAAAGCTAAAGCCGGTGGGAACCGCACAGTTGCGTGCTTTCCTACAAGTCCCGGGTTGATAGGTCCACAACTGCAAAAAGAAATCTGAGAAAAAGCTTTCCTATCAGAGTAAGGACCTTTCTGGAAAAACAGTAAAGCTGAACTGTGTCTGAAGCAGTTGTGCTGCTGAGTCAGAACGCTGTCTGGGGAAAGAGCCCGGCCAGGGCAGAACAGAACTATCCATGAGTAAAGCTTTCTTTTCTGTCAGAGAAAGCATCTCTTTGAGAAAAGCTTTGTTTCAACTGACTCCCATGAGATGAGGGAGTGTAGCCCTAAGGGGTGACTGCCTTTGGCAAAAGCTCTGTCCTGAGCACCCAGACAAGCAAACACAACCCACTGGGGGACTGGGCCAGGTGAAGGCCTGAAGAGGCAAAGCACCTATTCCAATGGGAGTTTAGAAATGGCGAAAACCTCCCTTGCTAAGCTTGATTTATGAACACAAACCTCAGACCCTGAAAAATAAAAACGGACAAAAGCCCCTACCTTCAGTAGCAGGGAAAGCCACCACTGTAGTGTCAGAAAATGTTTCTGGGGTAGAGGGGATAAACTGAGACCAAACTGGGAACTGTCTGGGAGAAAGACTCTGAAGAAACAGAGAAGGGACATAATCCTCCCCAGAAAATATGTGACCTGAAAAAGCTGCTAGAATTGGAGGCGGCAGATTCAGGGGGAGAGAAAAAGCCCCTACCTCCAAAAGCAGCTAGCAGAGGAACAGAGCCACAGACAGATAGCTGAAGCTCTGCATCTGGGGGGAGGGGGGGGGAAGGAACAGAGAATAAGATCAGTGGGAGAAAATCTCTCTGAAAGAGCTATGGAAAAGCTGTTGTACATGATCTTGTTTTTCACTGACTGGCTAAAACAAACACAAGCCCCGAGGAAAGTTGCTATCAGAAATGCCAGCCTCAATGCCGGCTAACGAGGCAGGTGTGGTTCTGATTGGGGCCAGTGTCAAATGAAGGAGAGACACCTGTTGAAGCCAGCTGAGGAGAATAGAAACCTCCCAATGTCCCATAGCTGAAAATGTAAAATGCTTGTTCAAATCTCCCATTGCAAAAGCAAGAGACTTTGTTCAAACCTCCCGGGCAAGAATTTGTAAACAAGTCTGGTAAAAGAGAACCAGTTGACTCTCAAACCCGATAAGAAATATGGGAAATGATATAAGGGACTGATATTATTATGGACTGATACAAGGGAAATGCATTCTGGGAAAGATGGTGACATTGCCCTGAAACACTTTTGTCAGCTCTAAAATTAAAATACAGCCTTTCAAAGAATGAGGAAAACCATCTAAGGGTTTAAGTGTCAGTTCCAATAACAAATTGAAAAGATACGGAACTAGGTGCTTCATGGTTTGGGGCTCCATTGGTAAAATGCCTTATTTACCCTAATAGCTGTGCAAAATTTTTACGGCCGTTGGATGACAAAAAGCTACCTATAAGAGCAAACAAGTCACTTTAAAATACCACCTAATAGCTATGCAGTCTTTGGCGAAGAGCTTTACAGCAGCTAAATATGGTAATTTCACCCTCAGTGTGAAGTGAAGTTTTTTGGTAGAGCAAACCAAAAGTGCTGCTGTAATAGAAACGCTTGTCTGAATTGAAGTTCTTAGGGGAGCTATTATGAATTTGGGTGAAGGGACAGCCTCTAGTTAAAAACTGTCTACTGCTGACAGTGCATCTCTGCCGGTCCAGAACGGCTGAGAGAACTGGCAACTTTGGAGTGTGGCTTTGTCCTGAGAATGTTACAATCCCCTAGCAACAAGTATCACAACTCTATAATGACAACACTCACTAAATAAATCCCAGTGCTTTATAACAAAGCTAACTATAAACTGTAAACTTTAGAAATGATGTACGTACTTCCTGTCTAGTTAAGAGAATCTTTATAATAGAGATAGTGATAATAAAGAGTAAGAAGTAGAAAAATGAAAATAAGATATGTGAGTTTGTAGAAATTCTGTCTTGTTAGATCTGTGTTAGGAAATCTTTAGGTGTTTGCTAAGTTAGATATATGCTAATGGTAGCCTATATAAGTTTGTAAAATAGATCTATAGAGTTCCTTTAGGAATATAAGCTTGCAAGAAGTATCTAAGGTAGTCTTAAGACATGTAGTAATAAGCTTGTAAGATGCTAGTTGTAAATGCAAGTTTAAGAAATAAGATGGAATGAATATAAGTATATAAGAATTAATAAGAAATATATTTGCTAAAGTAGTTCTATAGTTTCCTTAAAGTATAAATAAGTAGATGTTAATATGTGAGTTTGTAAAAATGTGTAATGTTGAGTGAATTTATGCTTAAGCACATGTTATGTGAGTTTGTGAAAAAGTGTAAATGTTAAGTGTGAGTCTCTTAATGTATATGGTGAAAACACCTGAGACACAGGAGAATAGTGTCCTAGTAGACTGCAAGGTAGGCAGTCTGAATGGTTTCAAAAGCTCCAGAAGCCGCTAAGAAGCTAAGAATGGCGGACGCCAGAACCAGCACAAGGCATCCGCAGCTGAGATCCGTGAAATATCAACGCAGCACAGAAAAACCTGAGCTAACAGCAAAAACAGTGCGGTTTAAAATATTACTATAACTAAAAAGGTCTGTCTGTGAGAACAAAAGTTGCAGAGACGCTTGTTTGAACTAAAGTTGTTAACTGCAAAAAGTCTTGGTTGTAAACGTCTCTTCATATTTGGAAGTGAAAGCCTGATACCAGAATTTATTTTTTGTTTGAACTTTTTGAACTTAAAATGAGATAAAATTACAAAAAGATTTTGGTTATGGATTTCTTCAAATTTGGAAGGCTAGTACCAATATTTATCATTTGAATTTTGGTACTTAAATGAAATGAACAATAGAGATTTCATTGCAATGGGACAGTTTTGAGTAATGACCTAGGAATGGTTTTCTGGAATTGGGTTAAAAATGGAACTGTTTAAATGAAGAAATGTATTTCTACTTAGAATCAAGATGCAATTTTGTGTATGCATATATGCTTTATTAATTGGAGATTTATGAATTGTTTTGTGGAACTGTTTATGTAAAAATGGAATTACTTATGGAACTGGTTTTATGTTACAAATGGAACTGTTTAAACAGAAAAGTTTGGGTTTTCTAACTAGGCTTGAGATTTTGCTTAAAATTTATAAAGAAAAGGAGGAGCTATGAGATTGAATTATGTTCGCAGAAACCTATTGATATTAATGCACCCTGGCTTTGTGGAATTGAGGAAATGCTTAAGTTTGATGTGGATACATTGAAGTTTTTCCTATGTTCTGTTAACAAGAAAATTCAAATGACTGAGTTAAAGTTGTAAGACGGAGAAAATTGTTAACTATATATAGCACCATATATGCTAATTCTAATGGTTCTGTTAAGAGTTTGTTTTGAGTTGTAAGATTGAGAGAATTGTGACTATGTATAGCAATATTTATGTTAACCTGTTAATGGTAATGATGAAGCTAAGGGATTCTTTAAGTTTGTAGTCGCCTTAAGAGTTTTGGTTTAGAAAGGGCTTGAGGCAGCTAAGACTGCTGTGGTCACCTTGGACCTAATTCAAAAGAGAAATGCCATTTATATCATCCTCTACTCCCATACTTGGAGGTGTAACAGCTATGGAGATTGCTGTAAGCCATTAATAGTTATTTTTTTATATATTGAGAAGGGGGGACCTGTGGGAGCCCGTTCTGGGGTTCCTCGTGGCTTTACCCAGCAGGTCCGAATAGAGGATGATCAGGACCACGGGCCTGAGTACAGGTGTCTGAGATGGCCTGCACTTGGCTGTGCTGGGGGAGGAGGTCTTTTGCTCCACCCCTTGGCGTCTCTATAAAAACCCTGGACCAGAGACAGTCGGGGCCCGTTGGAATAGGTTCCAGGCCCTCTCGAGGCTATCCTTTATTTTCTATCTGTTTATCTCCGCAAGATTCTCTGCTATAAATCCTTCTATCTAATATTTCCTGCTGATCGCACTCAAGAAAACTCTGGGAAGCTGTGGGGGTGGTGGGTAAATGCCCCACATGTATATGGATGTTTGCCTGCATTCATGTCTGTGCATCAGTGGCATAGATTGCAGTCTGCAGAGGTCAAAGAGGGTGTCAGATCCCCTGGAACTGGAATTATAGATGGTTATTAGCCACTATCTGGGAACTGAGAATGAAATCTAGGTCCTTTGGAAGAACAGTCAGTGCTCTTAACTGCTGAGCAACTTGTCTAAGCCCTGAAATGAAAATTTTATAGTTCTATATTAATATCTTTACTAGACATGCAAAGCAGAAAGAACTGTGTGAAATTACATTACTTTATGCTCAATACTTTTCTAAAACATTTTTGATTATCTATGTCATATTTATTCCATGAAATGAATTCAAAGGAATTTATATTTTGCTATATTGTACAATACACATCTTCAATTTATGCCACCCATTTACTGGGTTTCATATTTGATGAACAGCTGACTTCCTATCTCAACCTCTTTATAATGTAATGTATGGATTTTTCATTTATTTGGCTTATTCATTTATTTGTTTATTTATTTATTTTGCTGTGCTTGACATTTCGCCAGAGACTCTCCATGTTCATCAATGTCAGTACAAACCACTGCATTCCTTTTTTTGAGAATTTCATACATGTATACAATGAAATATGGTTGCATGCATTGCCCATTTCCCCTGTCCCAATTCCCCATATCCCTCTAACACCTACTCCTAAATTCATGACTTTCCCCCCCATAACCCACTAAGTCCAATTAATGCTGCCCATATATATGTTGATATGGAACTACGCACTTGGAATCTGAAATCTACCAGTGGCCACACCTTCAAAGAAAAATGGTTTTCGACGATCAACAGCCAATAGCTCTTCAAACAGACAGGCAGCCTGAAGAGCATCTCCCGTACCTATAAGGACATTTTGGTTGGTTTGATTTTTACAGGTTTTATATAGGTAAACAAAGCTGATATGAATTTTGTGTTATATATAGGACAGCTATGGCATCCCACAAAACAGTAATTTACAGCATAACTCCCTGTCTTCCAGCTCTTATATTTTTTCAAAGATTAGTTTTTATTAGTTTTTAATTATGCACGCATATGTGAGTGTGTCTCTCTGCATGTAGCATGCACATGAGTGCAAGTGCCCACTAAGGGCAGAAAAATATATAAGATCTCATGGGGTTCAAGTCCCAGGAGTCTGGTGGGAGCCACAATCTGGTCCTTTGAAAGAGTAGTAAGTGCTTTTAATAGCCGAGCCATTTCTTTAGAATGAAGCTCTGACATTCTTTATTCATCCTCTGCAGTGATCTTTGCTGAGCCTTGGTAGGGTAGGGGAAGTTGAAAAGGCTGTCCTATATATCACTGAGCACTCAGTCTCTTATTCTTGACATGGACTGGTCATGAACTATGAACTGACTGCTGCCTACTCCAAAAGGAACCTGCTCCAATGAAGGCTGAGAGCAGTTGCCATCTGTGGGTATAGCACAAATATTTAGAAAGCACTTTGACCACATGACCATTCAGTAAAATAACAAAAGCAGATGATAGTTTAGGAGCTCTGACATTTCCACTCATGGGAATTTGTCTGAGATGACAGACTTGATCTGTGGAGCAAGCCTCAGATGCATTCAGAAGTCCGTGGCTTTGGTGGAAGTCATTGATCCAGGGTAGGGACAAGATATCAATTAGGAGAAGCTTACAGGTACATGGGGAGACACACAACTACATTCTTTTTAAGGGTTTCACACTGATATTTGAGCCAATTTCCAATTCTTTGCCAGAATAACAAAATATGAATTTTTATGCATTCATTCATTCAAACTATTAATCACTGTGTGACTTTATGCACTGTTCTAGGCCATAGGAGACAGAAGATGAGTAGGCAGTGTTAGTGGGGAGTACTATCATAAAATTGTATTGATAATAAATGCTAAACATTCTAATAGAAATAAAGTACAGAGTCTGAGGAAAGTGGCTTTTAGATATAATTGAAAAATGAAGCTTGTGTTAACAAAATGAGATTTCCCAAACTCTTAACTTAATTTGAAAAGTTTTGTGTGCTATAAATTGATTTGGAAATGTGAATCTATATAATTTAACCCTAAATCAATAAACCTTTTTGTAAAACATGAAATATTTAATTTATTTTTCTCTAAATTAAATTCATGGCCTGAGTAGCTACTACTGGCTTTTAGGACTCTCCAGCATATAAATGGCCATTGTAAAAACTATTTTGTCTCTGATCTCATAAGCCACTCTAATCAATCTCCATTTATAGTTATATATCTGCTCTATTGTTCCCATACTAACTAATAAGTTAAATACTTAAAGGTAATCCCAAGGCATTGAGCAATTTCAAATCTCATGGCTCATTAACAATGCTCCTACTATTGTTTTTCTGGCTTTTCCAGGGCAGTGTTAATTGGAAAAGAAAATTCACTGATATTAAACTAGTATCTTTGACTTCTAAGATTCTGATCAGTAATTAGTATGATAATATTTTTATTTCAATATCTGTGGAGTTCTATTCTACCATATTAATCTATAAACCTCCATATAGCATTTGTTAGTAGGTCAGTACATTTACCATGAATTAAGATTTCCAAGCTTATGTTAGCATACAGCTTGGAATCTTGAAGCACTTAAGTATCTGATCAATATGTACTCATATTTGTCCTGAATTTTAATGCATTTTGTTCTCAGATGTTTAAGAATATTAAATATAATTGTTCTTTAATGATTCTCACTTGAAATATTTCAAATGTCATAACTTTCCTGGCTTTGTACCATGGTGATTTGAAGGAGAACGCCCCTTTCCTCAGTGAGTAGAATGATTTGGGAAGAATTAAGAGATGTGGCCTTGTTTGAGGTTTCAAAAGTTCACCTGATTTATAATTATTACTCTCTTTCTCCCTCTCTCTCCTCTGTCTTGAGGCTTTTGTCTTAACTTTTAAGCTCTCAGCTACTGTTCCAGTACCAGGCATACCTGTTACTATGCTCTCTGCTATGATAGTCATGAACTTTTCCTTGAAAGTGTAAGCAACCTTCTAATAAACTCTCTCTTCTCCATGTTTCCATAGTCATGGAATTTTTTCAGAACAATATAAAGGTCACTAAGACATATACTGAAAATGCCACTCATTAAAAATATAACAAGATAGATATGAAGATTCAGATCTATAGCTCAGATTCTAGAGTTTACAAGACTTTTTGGAAACTCAATTCTACCAATGAGGCACTATGGATTTCATCATATCACTCAATTGTTCTAAGTTTTTCCCTGTGTATTAAATAAAGATAGCAAGAGAAGTAAAGTTTAAATAAAAATTTTTACATATTGCGTCACAACATTCATATAAAATGTTTATTTCCAATAATAATATCAGTTCTTGTCATCATCATCATCATCATTACTATTGTTATTAATATGTTTTTACCAAGTGGGGTTTGATACTATATGGCTTCAATTCTCTGTCCCTCTACCTTTCTCTCCCTCCCTCTTAGATACGTTCTCATGCAGCCCAGGCTGGCCATGAACTCATTATATACACAAGATTGACCTTTACCTCCTGCTTTTCCTGCTGCTACCTTCTAGATGCTGGGATTACAGATATGGGCCATCATTCCCACTACAATTCTTTATAGTCTGTTTTTTTAAAACTCTGACGAGCATTCATGCTTTGAGATACTCTAACTCACTTAAAATCAAAATTGACAATGTTTACACAGAGCATAAAGCTGAGCAGCCCCCCACAAGAGCACCAAAACAAAATAACAAAAGCATCAACTGTGCAGGTCCCCCGATGGTTATGAATGTGGCCTCATACTTTTATAGCTGACAGTATCATGCACTAGGTTAGAAAAACTGGACATCCCTGGGAGAGTGATTGTGAAGCATTGTATGATCCAGAATATAACAGGCAATTTATTTTCTCCTGTCACATGGCCACTAATTTTTGAGTTTAAAACCTTTTCTTACCTTGGAGTTTCTGGGTCATAAGTGCCATCAGAGCACAAACAGATTTTCTGCTCCGGATTTTAAAGTTTTAGTCAGGCCTTTAATCTGTATTTTATCTGAAATTCCTCTCATATGTGAATCACATTTATTATTACAGAATAGAACTGAGGTCCCCATTTTCTTGCTGAGCAGATGACTGATAAGAGGGCCTGAGTCTACCTCAAGGGTGCCCTTCATCTGGTATGGGTCACAACCACACTGTGTGTTATCTAGATCAGCAAGGGGTCTGCTCTATATCTTTCTTAAGTCTTGGCCTGATTAGGACTGATTAGGCAATTTCCTTTGATAGATTCATAATCATCTCATAAGATAACTACATCTTTGGTTAAATAACATGCCCTTGGTAGGAAAGGTTATCCTATTATGGTCACAGGTTCTGTCTGTCTTCAGGTGACATTATCACATGGGCAATAGGAATTTTGGGAGCTAACTTAGATTTCTCATTACTACAGTTTTGCTTGAGTGATTGACATTGTCTGAATTGGTTTGGAACTGGCTTGAACTGGCTTGAACTGGTCTGAACAGGTTTGCAACTTATCTGAACTGGTCTGAACCAGATTGAACCTGCCTCAACTGTTCTGAACCAGATTGAACTGGTATGAACCGGATTGAACCAGTCTGTACTGGTTTGGAACTTGTCTGAACCAGATTGAACTGGTTGGAACTAGTATGAACCGGATTGAACCAGTCTGAACTGGTCTGAACCAGATTGAACCATTCTCAGGCTGGTTAATATATAACAGTCCAGTCTCTCTCTCCTGCTCCTTTCTCTTTCTTGTTCCTCGCTCCTGCTCTCCTCTCTCTCCTGCTCTACTCTGTCTCCTTTACTCTCTCCTGCTCTCTCTCCTCTTTCTCTCCCATTCTTCACTCTCTTTCCTATCTCTCTCCTGCTCCTTTCTCCTCCTCCTCCTCTCTCTCTCCTGCTCCTTTCTCCTCCTCCTCTCTCTCTCTCCTGCTCTTCTCTCACTCCTGCTCCTCCCTCACTACTGCTCCTCTCTCCTCCTCCTCTCTCTTCCTCCTCCTCTCTCTCCTGCTTCTCTCTCTCCTGCTCCTCTCTCTCCTCCCCCTCTTTCTCCTGTTCCTCCCTCTCTTCTGCTCCTCTCTTTTCTCCTCCTCTCTTACTCTCTTCTGCTTCTCTCTCACTCTTCTGCTCCTCTCTCTCTCCTGCTCCTCTCTCTCCTTCTCCTCTCCTGCTCTTCTCTCTCTCCCTTCTGCTCCTCTCCTTCTCTCCTTCCTGGCCTGAATTCACATAGATCCACCTGCCTCTTCCTCTCAAATGCTGAGATCAAAGGCCACTGCAGCACAGCTGAACCTAGGTCTTTTGCAAGAACAGTTAGTGCTCTTCACTGCTGTGCCGTCTCTCCCACCCTCTACTTCATTTTGCGACACAGTGTCTCAATGAACCTAGAGCTCATCAATTAGGTTAGCCTGGCTGGCCAGTGAGCCCCAGGGCTCCTCCTGTGTTCCCCTCCCCTGGGCTTATGGGGTGCTGGGGATTGAACCCAGGAAGACATGAAGTTGGGAAGACGGTGTGTGGAAAGGAATTTGGAGAGAAGAAATGGAACTAGATATGATCATATTTCATTGTATACATGTGTGAAATTCTCAGAAATAATGGAGAAAAATAGTGATGATTAGGGCATAGTGATAATTAGGGATGGTGAGAAGACACTTGCCACCTGTTAGCATTTATACATATTAGGGTCCTAACAGACTATATTGTTGCTGGAGGGCTTCTCTCCAGGTTCCACCAAACCCCGCAGTCCCACAATCCACATATGAAATAATCACTCAGACGCTTATATTACTTATAAACTGTATGGCCGAAGCAGGCTTCTTGCTAACTGTTCTTATATCTTAAATTAACTCATTTTTATAAATCTATACCTTGCCACGTGGCTTGTGGCTTACCGGCATCTTTACATGCTGCTTGTCCTGGCCGTGGCTGCAGTGTCTCTCCCCTTCTTTCTGTTTCCCCAATTCTCCTCTCTCCTTGTCCCACCTATACTTCCTGTCTGGTCACTGGCCATCAGTGTTTTATTTATATAGAGCGATATCCACAGCACTTCCCCTTTTCTTCTTCTTTTTTTTTTTAAAAAAGGAAGGTTTTAACTTTAACATGGTAAAATTACATGTAACAAAACAATTATCGAGCAAGAATTACAGTTACAATATTAAAGAAGATGTCCTATCTATCTTATATTTGTGAGTTTAAGGTTTTATATCTAATTTATCTTTTATGATAACTGAGGAAATTACAACTATCTAGTCTTTAACCACATCAAAGACCTGAGAAGGAACATAATGGTACCTGAGAAATGGTAGATGGATATAAGCAACTTTTGGGAATCTTGTAAGAGTAGACCAAGACAGCTGGCAGCCTGGACAGTCACCTAATGTTTCTCAGCATTGTTGGTGCATTCAAATTGGCTACAGGCCTAGAGTATATGGCAGACCATTTTCATAAGCAGGAATTCTGAAAGACCATCTTACCCTGTCTTTGCAGAGTATGGTGGTCACTTTCCTTGGGTCCTGCTTGTCCATAAAGGACAGCATTGTCTTCGTACTGTCAGGGGTCAAGGCAAGGGAAGTTCTTTGTCCAATAGGCCATTTTGTGCCAAGAAGACAAACTTCCAAATGGAAATGTCTTAGAAGCCCAACATTCTCTCGGGATCAAATTGGTGCAGCCAGGAGCAATTGTGTCTCATGTCAACAGAATTCTAAGTTATTTAAATGCCATATTCTCTAGGTCTATGAAGTGTTTGAAGATTACCTATCTATCTGAAATATATCTATGTATACCTAGAAGACTTAACTAACATGGCTACAATTATGATCTCATAGATGACTAATTATTAATCTATTTCTTAATTATCCATTACAATTTTAAATGAGTTACATAAACATAATACCTCAAACAAGAATAGAAATATATATATATATTTATATATATATTATATAGTAAAAATATATATATAGTATAACAAAATTAACTTCAAGTTTGTATCAATAAACTAAAATTTATACCAATGTAAAACATTTTAAACATAAACTAAAATCTATACCAATGTAAAACATTTTTTTTTAATATATTTTTTTTGGTTTTATTATTATTATTATTATTATTATTATTATTATTATTATTATTATTATTATTTTACAACACCATTCAGTTCAACATAATAGCCACAGAATCCCCTGTTCTCCCCCTCTCGCCCACCCCTCCCCCCAGCCCACCCCCCATTCCCACCTCCTCCAGATCAAGGTCTCCCCCGAGGACCGGGGTTGACCTGGTAGACTCAGTCCAGGCAGGTCCATTCCCCCCTCCCAGACCGAGCCAAGTGTCCCTGCATAAGTCCCAGGATTCAAACAGCCAACTCATGCAACGAGCCCAGGACCTGGCACCAACATTTTAAACAAGTTGTTGTTCTTTAAAAGTAGGTTCATTGCTGGTCGGTGGTGGTGCACGCCTTTAATCCCAGCACTCGGGAGGCAGAGCCAGGCGGATCTCTGTGAGTTCGAGGCCAGCCTGGGCTACCAAGTGAGCTCCAGGAAAGGCACAAAGCTATGCAGAGAAACCCTGTCTCAAAAAAACCAAAAAAAAAAGTAGATTCATTAATCTACCCTTTTTCTTATCATCTCTATATCCTATATATCTATATCATATCCCCTTTTCTTTTTTAGAAAGAGATCGCATTTATAATCAACCTGTTTTAAATAAAAATATTGGTTTTTCTCTGTCCCACACTAGAGGGCTCTTTTGATTTGGGACAAAAGAATCTCAACCATTTTATTTTAAATATGTCTGGTTTTAGAGGGGGAGTGAGCCAATTCCACCTCTAAAGCCAGCATGGTATATTTGGGAATTTGGGCGTAGCATCTCTTACTACTTCTGCTGGAGGGGGGCACTGTATCTTATGGGGACGCAAAGAAAATTTTAGGCCTATGGGGTAGTCCGTGAGGCTGTATTGTGTGAACCAGTTGCCTTGAAACTGCTCTGGATGTTAGATTATCTGGGCCATGGTGTCATTGGAGACCTTTCAGGGGGTCTTGGCTGGTGAAACCTGATGTATCTTAATCTGAAACAAATCCATAGCCTCTGGCTTTCTGTGGAAACAAAAGCAGAACCTCTTTTTAAAAGCAACATAACCTCAAATCCAAATTTTGAAATCAAGGTACCTTTAAAATATACATATTGGTTTAATTCAACATCTTTTTCGATCAAAATTTTTTTTTGCAGTTAAAAATCCCAAAGACAACACAAGCCAGATTCTCTGTGTAATATTTATCTTTATGTGGCTTTTTTATATTAATTTATCTTTTTTTGTCTCTTTCAAGCCTATGTATATTTTACACACATTGTAAACGATTTTATCTGAATCAGTCTTATTATGAATCTATTGGTTTAAACTGTATCATTCTAAGACTGAAACAGTGGTATGGCTGCTGGCTCCGCCCATTTCAGCTTACCAACATGGCGTTTTCTGCCAGTTCTGTGAGTCATCAAGTCTAAGCTTTTATCAAAGCAGTGTGTAGCCCAGAAACCTTTTTTTTTTATTTATTTTTTTTTTAGTACTAGTAAAGAGTAAATCTACCACACAGCGTAATGTGCCACTGGCAGACACCTCATTACCACCATACTGTCGGTCAAACGCAAATGCCAGGAACCTGCCAGTAGTTTAAACCTGCTTTTTGCGGCATCTAGCTGCCCGTATGAGACATGAAGCAGGAACCTGGTTTTGGCTCTGTTTAGAATTGGTTATTAAATATTTTTAGGTTAAGGTGGAAACTCGTGCCCCACATTGGGCGCCATTTGTTGCTGGAGGGCTTCTCTCCAGGTTCCACCAAGCCATGCAGTCCCACAACCCATGTATAAAATAATCACTCAGACGCTTATATTACTTATAAACTGTATGGCCGAAGCAGGCTTCTTGCTAACTGTTCTTATATCTTAAATTAACCCATTTTTATAAATCTATACCTTGCCACGTGGCTTGTGGCTTACCGGCGTCTTTACATGCTGCTTGTCCTGGCCGTGGCTGCAGTGTCTCTCCCCTTCGTCCTGTTTCCCCAATTTTCCTCTCTCCTTGTCCCGCCTATACTTCCTGTCTGATCACTGGCCAATCAGTGTTTTATTTATATAGAGAGATATCCACAGCACTTCCCCTTTTCTTCTTTTTTTTTAAAAAGGAAGGTTTTAACTTAAACATAGTAAAATTACATATAACAAAACAATTATCAAGCAAGATTTACAGTTACAATATTAAAGAAGATATCCTATCTATCTTATATTTGTGTTTAAGGTTTTATATCTAACTTATCTTTTATTATAGCTGAGGAAATTACAACTATCTAGTCTTCAACCACATCAAAGACCTCAGAAGGATATAATATTACCTGAGAAATGGGAGAAGGATGTAAGCAACTTTCACGAGTCTTGCAGGGTAGACAAAGACAGCTGACAGCCTGGACAGTCACCTAATGTTCCTTTGTAAAGTTGGGGCATCTGTCTTCAGCTCACAGGGCTAGAGTCTCTCCATCATTTTTTTTAGTGTCCTGTAGAATGTCTGGCAGTTTTCTCTGTGAAGCAGGAACCTGAAGGACCATCTTGTCAAGCAAAGTTCAGTGGTCATCCTTCCATGGGTCTTGCATGTCCATTCAATCAAGCAGTCTAGGCAAGAACAGTTTCTTGCCAGAATGGCTATCTTTGCCAAGGTGAAGATAAACTCTATATGGAGTATCTTTGATGCCCATCTTCCTCTCCAAAGTAAATCCAGTGCTGTCAGGAGCAGACATGTCTTACTGTCCCAAATGTCTAAATTTTAAAAACATTTTAAATGCCATATTCTGTAGGTCTTTGAAGTGTTTGAAGATTACCTATCTATCTGAAATATATCTAAGTATACCTAGAAGACTTAACTAACATGGCTACAAATGTGATTATCATAGATGACTAATTATTAATCTATTTTTAATTATCCATTACAATTTTAAATGAGTTACATAAACATAATACCTCAAACAAGAATAAAAATATACATACAGTATAAGAAAATTAAGTTTAAACTTGTATCAATAAACTAAAATCCATAGCAATTTAAACATTTTAAACAAGTTGTTACTCTTTAAAAGTAGGTTCACTAATCTACCCTTTAATCTTATCATATCTTTATCATATCCCTTTTTGTTTTTTAGAAAGAGATCGCATTTATAATCAACCTATTTTAAATAAAAATATTGGTTTTTCTCTGTCCCACACCAGAGGGCTTTTCTGATTTGGGACACAAGAATCTCTTAACCTTTTCACTTTAGGAATATGTCTGGGTTTAGAGAGGGAGTGAGCCCATTCTATCTCCAAAGCCAGCTTGGTATATTTGGGAATTTGTGTGTAGATTCTCTTACTACTTCCTGCTGGAGGGAGTGCTATATCTTATGGGGACACAAAGAAAATTTTAGGCTTAGGGGTAGTCCATGAAGCTGTATTGTGTGAGCCAGTTGCCTTGAAATGGTTCTGTATGTTGTCTCATCTGGGCCTTGGTGTCATTGGAGACCTTTCAGGGGGTCTTGGCTGGTCAGATCTGATGTATCTTAATCTGGAACAAATCCATAGCTGCTGGCTTTCTGTGGAAACAAAATCAGAACCTCTTTTCCAAAGCAACATATCCTTATATACAAATTTTGAAATCAAGGTACCTTTAAAATATACATTTTGGCATAACTCAACAGCTTTTACAATCAAATGTTTTTCTTTAGTCATGAATATCAAAGACAACATAATCCAGATTCTCTGTGTGGTAGCCATCTTTACGTGGCATATAACCTTTACTGTTTGTTTAAGACCTTATTTTTAAAATCTATCTATTTGTTTATATAACTGTATATATTCCTTTCTTTGTCTCTTTTAAGCCTACATACATTTTTACATACATTGTAAACTATTTTATCTGAATCGGTCTTATTGTGAAGCTATTGCTTTAAACGGCAGCCTTCTAAGCCTGAAACTGCACTGTGGCTGCTGGCTCTGCCCACTTCAGTTTCCCAACATGGTGGTGGTACATTTTCTGCCAGATCTGGGAGGTTTCAACTGTCAGAAATAGTGGGTCTATGCATCTATCAAAGTAGCGTGTAGCCCACAAAAGTCTCTCTCTCTCTTTTTGTTTTTTAATACTAGTAAAGACTAAATCTACCACACAGCATAATGTGCCACTGGCAGATGCCTCATTCCCACCATACTGCCAGTCAAACGTGTACGCCAGGAACCTGCCAGTGTTCAAACCCACATTTTGCAGTGTCTAGCTGCCTGTATGAGACATGAAGCAGTGTTTTATTTATATAGAGCGATATCCACAGCATTATATGTGATATACCAATAGACTAATTTACTCCTTTTCTTGGGACAATTTTTTTCTAGATGATTTGTTCTTTTTCTTCAGATGTCTTGTTGGCCCAGTTGAAGAAGTTCTGAAGAAGTTGGCCCTTCTTCAGATTACTTAGCCTTCATTCTCCTGAAAGACAAAAAGCAAACCTTTCCCCAAGCCTAGCTTTGGGAGGTGCCCCTTTGGCAAGTTAAATGAAAAGCATTTGTAAGTGGTATAAGTTAATTTAAATTAGATGGTCATGCTGGTTAATAAACTATCACCTCTTCTAATTAAGAAGTCTCTCTTGTTCAAATCAAACCTTTATCAATTTTGATGGTATCCATAGGTTTTCTTCTCCTGAAGAAACAAGAGCAAAACCTTGTCCTCAATGTAACACATATCCTGGTTTCCATTCTGAGGTCAGCATATCTTTAAAGTATATAGGCTGATTTAATTCTGTAGTTTTTTCTATTATCCAACATTTCTCCACAGCTATTCCTTTGTCATTGGCATTGAGAAAATTCAAAGTTAATAGAGTATTATGTAACCTATTTCTAGGGGGTTTTGTTAACACTTTCTGTTTATTTAACATATCTTTTAGAGCTCGTTTTGATCTTTCTATAACTGCTTGGCCTATAGGATTATGTGGTATATTTGTAATTTGCTTTATATTGTAATAAGCAAAAAACTGCTTTATTTTACCAGAGAAATATGCTGGAGCATTGTAAGTTTTAATTTGTGCCACTATCCTCATGATGGCCATGACTTCTAGCAAATGTGTGATTACCAAATCAGCTTTTTAGAAATCAGAGCAGTTGCCCATTGAAATCCTGAGTTAATATCAATTGTGTGGTGTACACATTTCAATTTTCCAAAACTGCAAAGTGAAACACATTCATCTGCCAGATTTCAATACTCTGAGTACCTTTTGGGTTATATCTTGCTGGTAGTGGAGTCTGATTGTAAAAAGAACAAGTAGGACATTTCCTTACAATTTCCTTGGCTTGTTGCCATGTTATGGAAACATCCTTTACTATTGACTAAAGATTTTCATGAAATTCTGAGTCCTCCAGCACATTACCTATCAATAGTTTATCTATCTTGTCATTACCTTGTATTAGTGGTCTTTGCAGACCTGTATGGGATCAGAAGTGAGCTATGTATAAAGGATGCTTCCTATCCCTGATAAAATCTTGTAACTGAAAAAATAACAAAGTTATTTCTGACTTATCAGGGATAAATTCTGTAGTCTCAATATGTAAGACCACTCTTTCAGCATACTGAGAGTCAGTAACTATGTTGAGAGGTTCAGAAATATCCATTAATACCAACAGAATAGCATATAATTAAAAAATTTGAACTGAATTATACGGACTTTGAACCACTTTACTTAAATTTTCTGACTTGTAACCTCCCTATCCTTGTTTGTTTGCTAATGTATAAAAAAATGTACAGGCTCCAGATATGGGTGCTTCCTGAACAATGCTAGGCAGAATGCAATCAGCTCTCTTTATAAGTTGAATTCTATCATTTTTGGGATATTTGCTGTTAATCTCTCCCAAAAATTACTGCAAGATCTTTGCCAAGGTTCATTTTTCTGTCCATAATTTATCAGTTTCATCCTTCATTAAAGGTACTACAATTTCTGCTGGTCTGTTCCTGCTAATTGACAAAGTCTCAATTTTCCTTTTAAAATCAAGTCAGAAATCTCTTCCCCATAAATTTTTAATTTTTTACTCTGTTTATTTGGTAGAAATGTCCATTCCAATATAATATCTTCCCTCTGCATTAAGATTCTTATAGGAGAATGCTTAGAGGGTAAAATAACCAAAATGCAATCAAACTTTGGATCTACAGGAACCACATGTCCTTCTTTTACTTTCTTTTCCATCAGTGACAATTCTCTCTCAGCTTCAACTGATAATTCTCTTGGACTATTTAAGTCCTTGTCACCTTCTTAGGTTTTGAACAAATCACTCAGTTCATCATTTTTTACCCCAACAACAGTTTGTCCATGGGAAATGTCTCCAAATAATCTTTGAAAGCCATTAAGAGTCCATAATTGATCTCTCATAATTTGTACCTTTTGAGGTCTAATTTTCTGTAGAACTTTTAATATCCTAAATAATTAATAGAAACTGCTCTTTGTATCTTTTCATGATCAGTTTGTAATCCCCAACAAGGCAAAATTTTCTTTATTTCTTCAAACATTCTTTCTAAAGTATTAGTATTTGAGTCAGCTAGTAAAATATTATCCATGTAATGATAAATTATAGATTTAGGAAATTGTTTACATATTACTTCCAATGGTTGTTGTATAAAATATTGGCACAGGCTTGGGCGATTTAACATTCCTTGTGAGAGAACCCTCCATTGATATCTCTTGACCTGTTGAGAATTATTATAAGTAGGCACCATGAAGGCTAATCTTTCTCTGTCCTTTTCTTGTAAGGGTATTGAGAAGAAATAGTTTTTTAAATTGATTACTATAAGAGCTAATTAGGTAATGAAGTAGGGAAAGGAATTCCAGATTACAGAGAGGTCATTGGCTGAATTACTTTGTTAATTGCTCTTAGGTCTGTTACCATTCTCCATTTACCAGATTTCTTTTTAATAACAACTAAAGGAGAATTCCAAGGGCTGGTTGTAGCAGGAATCTTAAAAGTTCTTATTAATAAACTCAAACCCGAGGCCAGTTATTGGGGTGAATACTGGAAGGTCAGAGAGACAGAACAAGCCACAGCTATTTCACCTCACCAGTTCCTCAGCTGGTCCTGTTTCCTCAGATTGGAAGCCTCTGAGTCCTCATCCAGAATTAATCCCAGCTGAACTGTGCTGCTTCAAAGCCTGAAAGCTTAACCAGCCGAATGCTCAACCAGCCAAATGCTTCTAGTTTCTGGTCCTGGCCTTATATACCTTTCTGCTTTCTACCATCACTCCCTAGGATTAAAGGCTTGCTTCCTGGGATTAAAGGCATGAGTCACCATGCCTGGCTGTCTCCAATGTGGCCTTGAACTCACAGAGATCCCAGATGGATTTCTGCCTCTGGAATGCTAGGATTAAAGGTGTGTGCTATCACTGCCTAAAGAGTGGCTTTTCTCTTCTCTGACCCCAGATAAGTTTATTAAAGTACACAATATTTCGGGGAACACAATACCACCACGTTTCCCCTCTTTTTGTCTAAAATTAAAGAAAGCTTATAACTAATACAAGAAAAACTATCCAATAAGTATGTACAATATATACAACCAAAAATTACATTAATGATGTCTAGTCCATTAACATTTGGCAGATTCAGATAAAAACTCCATTATATATATCAACAATGTCCAGTCCAGTAACATCTGATAAACTCAGACCAAAAAATTTTCATTACTTAACTTATTTAAAACAAGTAGTTCCTTTTTAAAAGTAAATTCCATAATCTCCCTTTTTTTATCTTATTATATCCAGCTGGTTGATTCTTCAATATGCTGAGAATTTAACTGCTCTAGTAAAGCCTGCAGTTCCTCTGTTGTTAAAGGCCATTGCTGAACCTATACAGGCTTGTCTGTTAACCATTTTAAAGGTAGAGCTGTGGGTGTCTTTGGAAGATCATTAATTTTTGTGCCCTGTTCTTGTGCAATCTTGATGGCTCATGACTGTTCTTTATAATAATACCTCCTAATATTTCTCACAGAAACATGTGTTAGTTTATGGTTTGTTTCAGAGGTTGGAGGAATGTTAATCTGAGTATTTCACTGTTGTAATACATTATGGCCCCCTAAATTCAAAGCTATATTAGCCATATATGGCTTTAATTTTCCTCTCTGTCCTTCTGGTCCTATACAATCAAGCTGTCTTGTGCTCTGTTTCATTTGAGATAATGTTCCAATCATAACAGCTGAACATTTACTTCCAGAAGAGGTCAATTTGGATGCTAAAATTCTGGTGCAATTATTGTAACATCTGTACCTGTGTCAACCAAACCTTCCAAGAGAATGTCGTTTATTCTTATTTTTAATTTTGGTCTTTGTTCATTTATAAAAGTTTTCAAAAAATTATCTTTATATTTTCTCATGAATTTCCTGTTCTCTCTGCTATTGCTGTCCTATCACCCCAAGTAGCCTGATTTATTCCAATAGGCATTTGATTATTTAATTGCTCAGAGAAGTGGTTTCTTCTATGATGGCAGGAAAAATTTGAACTGAATTTGCCATGGAGGCCTGCATGAGGCCCCTCTGGAAGTTTCCCATAGCAGGTGCTAAGTATTACCTTGTCTGTCCCTTGTTGATCTACACTTGTTTGTCTAATGTTTACCCTTACCACATCTTCTGCATAATTCAGAAGGGAGTTGCCATTGTTGCTTGAATAAACATTGTTTCTAGTGGTGCTCCGTTTACACTCTCTTTTCAAATGACCTTGTTTTTCCTCACATTATTTTTCCTCAAAGCTTTTGAAATCACCTCTTTTATCCACATATCATGGTCATGAGACTAAATATTAATCGTGTCCCTGATCCAATCCTCCAGGGGTGCTGATCTGGCCTTTAATGGCCTGATTATTCCTTTTCCTGCCACATTCACATTCTTAAAAGCCAAAGATTTGATTATTATCTGTCTAGCTTCTGAATTTGTTATCATTCTATTTACTGATGAAGACAGCCTTTGTAAGAAATCCATGAAGGATTCTTTTGGGCCTTGTATAACTTTCATAAATGATTCAATTTTCTTTCCTTTTTCCTCAATTCTGTCCCATGCATTCATGGCTGCCATGTGGCATAGAGTTAAGATTTGGTTATCATATAAACATTGTCTTTGTATATCAGCATAACTGCCTTCTCCAAGAAACTGATCTTGGGAAACTTCTACACCTCTAGTCCTACATTGTTATTCAATTGTTTTAGCTTCCTCTTTATATCAAGTTCTCCATTGTAATTGTGCTCTAGCCTCTAGGACTGTTGTAATTATTTCTTTCCAGTACTGAGGGACAATTCTTTTTTTTTAAATTTTTCTTTATTATGAAATTTTCTACTCATTCTACATACCACTCACAGATCCTCCCTCCTCCCTCCTCCCACCCCCAGCCCTCTTTCACAAGCCACCCTACATCCACACCTCTCCCCAATTTTATTGCAAGTTGACCAGAAGTTAAACATCTGCTTTACAAATGAAGAATGCATGCCATATGATACTATAGCTTCTTTAAATCTCCTTAAATCCAACATTTCCACTGGAGTCCAATTAGCTTGTATATACCCTAGAGCAGGTAGTTCCTTTAAGGTTACCATCTAGATTAAGTTTGGTTATTTGAAAACAGGCTGTCTCTCTGTAACCATATAGTTTTACCTTTAAATTCTTCTGTCTGAGTCTGAATTTCTATATGATTAATTTTAACAGGTTTTTCAACATTAATCCTGAGTTAGGTTCACCTTTAAATTTTCCTGAATGGATCTGAATTTCTCTATGATTCATTTTAACAGGTTTGTCTAAAGCTTTTATCTTGGCACATAAATTGACTAACCTTTTTAATGTTAAAATAAAGATGATCAAGCAAATAATATTCATAATTGATGTTACATACATCCCATCAACTTTAATTATCCTCTCATTTAATTGTTCCATTTTCAGACTGCCTAATTTGTTATCAAACAGACCAAACTCCTCTTGTAAAAATGTTTCCCATTTTTTAATGTGGGAAAATTTCTCTTTTAATTTTACCCTTTAAAATATCTTAATTGACTTCCCAAGTCTGTTGACTGCATAGAACAGTAGAAGTCCAAAGGAATTTCAAACAGCTACCTAGTATGTTGGCAGTCTGAGAAGGAAATCCAGAGACAGAGCCCACCTCCCACCAGGAGAAAGAAAGCCAAAGAGACTCTGGCCACATGCTCCAGGCTGAGCTGTACAACTGGCCTGAGCCAGGGGCTCTATAAGCCCACAAGCGGGTTTTTAATGAGTTCTTGCCATGTTCATTGGACACCAGTTGTAGATGAATTTCTAAAATGGTCTTATTAAATAAAAAACATGGAGCCAAATATAGGGATGAAAGCCTTAGAGAGATCAGAGAAATAGAGAAAGCCACCAGCCAACCTTACCTTACCAACTCTGCAGCTTCCAAAAGCAAGTTACTTCCTGTCTACCCACATTTATATGCCTTTTCTGTTCTGTTATCTCATTGGCTCTCTTAGCTCAGTCACATCACTTCCTCTTCCTACATAGCTCTGTCACTTTCTGTCTGTCTGTACAGACCACCAGACCTCTATGGTTGGTACTGGGATTAAAGTCATATGTCACCACACTTGGCTCTGTTCCCTAGTGTGGCCTTGAACACACAGAGATCCTGACTGCTAAATGGTAGGATTAAGAGCATGTGCTACCACTGCCTGACTACTTTGTTTACTTAAAATGCTTGCTATTTCTTCTGATCTCCAGGTAAACTTTATTAAAGCACAAATAAAATATCACCACATGGCAGAATAGACTTCAAACCAAAACTAATCAGAAGAGATATAGCACACTGCATACTAATTACAAAATTCACCAAAAGTATATTAGAGTCCTAAACATTTATGCATCAAACACAAGGATATACAAATTCATAAATTAAACACGACTACTACTATAGCTAAAATCACATGCTAACCCTTACACAGTGATATTGGATGATTCAATACCCCACTCTAGCCAATAGAAACTAAATAGAGAAATTTAGAATTTCAATAACATCATAAATGAAAAAGATCTCGTGATATTTACAGAATAATTCACTCAAACACAATTTAAGTTGTAGAACAGAGCTATAGTAATTAAAAATAACATGATATTCACACAAAAGCAGAAATGTTGATCAATATCTTCTCATTGAAGATCTAAACCTATGACCTATGGATAACTGACTTTTTTTGCATTCAACAAAGAATTTTATTTTAACTATCCACAAAACAATATTTCAACATTTTATAAAAATATTAAGTTTTAGGTTACCATTATTTATTTTAAAAAAGTGTGCTAGAAGGCTGCTTTTGCCAACTTTTCTTTTTTGGTAAGGGTTAAAGTTCCAAGTTAAGACAATAAAGATGAAACTGTTGGAAAAAAAATCTTCAAATGTACAAAACTGTTTTTCTTGACAATTCAAAAATACATAACATATTAAACTGAATACACATTAAGTTAGTGTTGTGTCCTTACTATACAAGTGTTAGTATAAGAACTGCTTCATCCAGTTTATTTAAAATCTAAAGAATTCCATCAACTTTTCCTGCCTTATTTTTTCTGATCAGAATTAGTACATAAACGTAATTTTATTACTCTTTAAAGAATCCTTAGGAAAACTACAATACCATAGTTCACATGAAGCCCTTTAAAACACTCATGTCACAAACTGTAGACATCAGGGTGAATAAGGACGACATTCTTATCAGGAGACCCTCTTGGCAAAGGATTCAGTACTGAATAGGTTAAGTAAAAAGAAAACAAACACAACTTTTAGTACCAGAACTTTTGCCAACTTGCATGAAGTTCACTTGTCACATTTAAAAAGGTTTAAATTTGAACATACTTTACCATGGCACAGATCTTTAAATTTCGTGATTAAAATGATGGTAGTTTAAAATTATATGCTGAAAATAAGAAAACTTGATATAACATTTTAAAGTGGAACTATAAAATACAGCATTTAAAAACATAAATATTATACTTTTATTTTATTTAGCAGACAGTTTTTCCTTGCTAGACCCTTAAACCATTAACACTACTCAATTCAAATTAATATTTCATAATATCTGAGTTAGAAAAGCTCTCATTTTGAATGTTTTACTTCTGCACTTTGAGTGGGCAAAAATTTCCCTCTTTAAATTACTGTTACTTAGAGTAAGTATTCTCCCTCAAATTAATTATATTATGAAAGAAAAATACGATAATCATCAAGTATATCTGAAATGTAAGTGAAATTTCAGAGATTTGAAAATTGGAGTTCTAAAAAGGTTCTGTATAAAAATGGGCCACTGAAATTAGTGTTAAGCCTTATCTTCACTATTTTGAGGATGTAGAACTGATTTAGTGTATATGTTAAGAAAATGAGTTTTACAGTCATACTTTACAGCTTTTAAAGTCTAAAAGTAGCTAATCAGCTCTGAGTGCCAGAAGAGCCATGTTGTCACTCCACAACACCAACATTCAACATTCCATCCTGTCCCAATACCTGTAAAACTTTCCCATTTTCTTCTCTCATATTTATTTAAATACATTTTCCTCTCTCCTATTCTATACTCAATACAAGCAAAGTGCATTCAAGTCCCTGATCTAGTGATGTTTTCTATTGTGGAGCCCATCACCATAAAAACATACTAGCAACACCTCATAGTATACCATCTATTTCTTAAAAATGGACTGCTTAAATGATGGGTTTTTATTTTTCATGCTATGCAAATATTAAAAGATTTTTCCCTTGGACTGGATAGTATAATTTCAATTGTACATTGTCTTTAAAAAATCAATACAACCTTACAAAAGATTAACTCACTTTCTGGTTATCTTATTATTCTAAGCTGAACAATTCAAGAAATGACTGAAGTAAAAAAACAACTGTTTTTCTACTTTCCAGTTCTATGAAGTAAATGTGAACACAGTGTATTATGCTTCCAAATTCCATGGCTGTGATCTAACACTTAATCAAGTTTTTGATGCTGTTTATAATCCATTTTTTTGCTTTTGGAAGACTTGGCCCGTTCCACCCAAAAGGAGATCTGTGTTAAGACTACATGCCAACTGTTAAATAGAAAAACAAAACAAAACAAAAACCTAACTTCTAAGGAAAAAAAATGCAAGATTTTTAAAAACTGGAATGGAATTATTTGGTCTCATGAAGTTCTTTGATTTTAGATTTTACAGCGGTATAACAGCCCAAGTTTCGTCCATATCAATAAATAGTTTTCTTTTAGCAATTCTGAGTTTTGGGAAGAAAAGAAAGTGACCAGTAAACAGTAGTCTTGTTGCTCTTTCTTACGATGCTATCACCCACAGTCACAATATCTTAGCTTTCTTTGGACCCTGAAGTAAGTTGTAAGATGTGTCATTGGTACTTTAGAGTTTAACACTTGGGGGAAAAAGTGGTTTTGTGCAACCATATCTGGAATTCCAGTTTACCACAAGAAACATGCAGAGTGAAGAGTATCTTCTCATTCCTGTGCATGAGGAACTCACACAAGTGTTTTGGCAGATCTGTGCACACAGCTACTTGGATTATAAATTTTCTCCTGGTTGGTACTGTGGCTCTGTAGCAGTGAAGTAGTCTTCCAAGAAGGACTGAATATATTCAAATGTTGGTCTCTCATCAGGGTCCTTCTTCCAACAAAGATTCATAAATTCATGGAGGGATTCTGGACAGCCCTGAGGGCAAGGCATCCTGTATCCTCGTTCCACTTGTTCCAGAACTTCACGGTTTACCATACCTGGATATGGCACTCTCTCCTCTGTCTGTAGAATTCCAAATGACCACACATCGGACTTTATTGTAAACCGACCATACAGTGCAGCCTCAGGAGCTGTCCACTTGATTGGAAATTTTGCACCTTGTCTTGCTGTGTATTCATTGTCTTCAATTAATCTTGCTAAGCCAAAATCTGCTATTTTGCATACAAGATTTTCTCCTACAAGAATATTAGCAGCTCGGAGATCTCGGTGAATGTAGTTCATTCTTTCAATATACGCCATACCATCAGCAATCTGAGCAGCCATATCAACCAGCTGTGGAAGCTTCAAATATTTTCCATCTCCTTCTTTAAGGAAATCTCACAAGCTCCCTTTTGACATAAACTCAGTGACAATATAAATTGGCTCTTCAGAAACAACTGCATACAGCGGAACAAGTTTATCATGTCTTAATTTCTTCATTATCTGAGCTTCTTGAAGGAAAGATTCTGGCATCATTGTACCTGGCTTTAGTGTTTTGATTGCTACTTTTGTGGTTCCATTCCATGTTCCCATCCACACTTCACCAAAGCATCCTTGACCTAGTTTAACCTCTAGTCGCAACGATTCTCGAGGGATTTCCCAAGCATCTTTTGCTAGACCTTGAGTCTGGGGTTTCACAGTTGGACACACAGTTGTTAACTTGTGGCATAAACCATCAGCATGTTCTGTGTAGTGCTTCACCAGTTTCTGCAGAGTATCAAACTGAGCTCTGGTTGTGATGTAGTATCCACCATTGTCAAGTTTCCTAATTTTATAATGCTTCACGTTGTCACCCCTTACCTCATCCCAATCACGAATTGAGAGGGAATAAGCACCTTTAGTGGTTTCACTTTCTCTTACTAAGAATATACCTCGCTGATTCCCAGGATTCAGAAGTAATCTTTCGGCATCTTTTCTCCCCATTTTGCCAAAATACCATTCTTCTGCCTGAATGGAATCTGCAGGTGCTACATAATTGCTAGGGATATAACCATTCTTTCCGGTAGCAATTGATCTTGCTTCCCACCAGTCTCCTTCCGTATTGTTAATTATTTGAAATCTTTCACCCTTCTTAAAGGAAAGGTCTTCTGTAGTTCTAGCTTCATAATCGTATAAGGCCACAAATATAGTGACACCACCTGTTAAACTTGTAGGATATGAACTTGGCACCACTGAGAACGAGGAAGACGTGCCTCCAAAAGGAGTCACCCCAGAGGACCCTCCAAATGGTGTCATGGAAAGACTGTTAAAATTGACCGGTGCTCCCTTTGTGGAAGAGGTCGGGGCAACTGTGGTGTGTTCTGTTCCATAATGACTGGCACTTGTGCTTACAGGCTCTGGAGGGTTTTCCGGTGTGTATTTAATGGCTGGACTTTTGTTTTCTTTACTTTTTTTTTAATTTTTTTTTTAATTTTACAACACCATTCACTTCCACATAATAGCCACAGATTCCCCTGCTTCCCCCCCCCCCGCCCCCTCCCCTTCCCCCCAGTCCACCCCCCATTCCCACCTCCTCCAGATCAAGGTCTCCCCCGAGGATGCAGCCCATCATCATATCTGCCGTCCGGCCGCGCTCGGGCCCGGGTCGCTGCGGGAGGGGAGAAGAAGGTGGCCAGCCGAGGCCGGCGGACACCCGCGGGGGCCCTCTCCCATCTCCACCTCCGGCCGCCTCGCACGCCGCCGCCGCCGCCGCCGCCGCCCGGGCGCCGGGAGGAGGAGGAGGAGGCAGCGACGACCGCACAGCCTGCCACCGGGACGCGTTACTTGTGGAGGAGGGAAATCCTGGGCGCCAGCACCCCGCGGTCTCCCTCTCTCCTCTTCCCTCTCCTCCTCCCTCTCCTCCGCCTCTCGGATAACTGACTTTTTACAAGTAGCTAAAAATACACACTGGAGAAAAGACAGACATTTCAAAAAATGGTGTTGGTCAAGTTAAATGGCTGTATGTAGAAGAATGCAAATATATCTATATTTATCCTACTGCAAAAACTAAACTCCAGATGTATGAGGAACCACAACACAAGGCTTGATATCATAAATCTGATGGGAGAGAAATTGGGAAATTGTCTTGAACCCCTTGGGATATGAAAAAATATTTTGAAGAGGACAATAGTACAGGTGCTATGACCAACAATTAATAAATAGGACCTAATGAAACTAAAAATCCTTTGAACAGCAAAGAACATCATCATTCAAGCAAAATGGCAGTTTACAGGATGGGATAATTATTTACCAATTACACATCCAATAGAGGGTTCATATCTAAAATCCATAATAAACTAAAAAATCTGAACATAAAGAAATCAGCTAACAAATTAAAAAAATTGGTGCAGAACTAAAAGAGAGTTCTCAAAAGATGAAGCAGCACTGAGAAACATTTAAAGAAATGTGCACTGTCCTTAGACATCAGAGAAATGTAAATCAAAACTACTTTGAGACTTCATCTCACACCAGTCAGAATGGTCAATATCAATTAAAAAAATAACAGCTCATGCTGGTAAAAGTACAAACTTGAACAGCCACTACAGAAGTCCATGTAGTAGTTCTTCATTAAGCTGGGAATAGATCTCCTTGAAGATTCAGCTACACTACTCTTGGGTATATATGCAAATATATCTGTCTACATCCTAGTAAAGAGACATTTGTTTATCTATGTTCATTGGTGCCTTTTTGATAATAGTCAGAGAAACTGAAAGAAGCCTAGGGGGTCTATAAACTGATGAATGGATAAAGATAATGTGGTATATTTATACAATGGAATATATTTCAGCTGTTAAAAATGAAATTATAAAATTCACAGGTAAATGGATAGATCTGGAAAAACTCAACCTGATTCAGGAAATGCAGACCCCTAAAGACAAATATTGTACTTTTTATCTTATGCTAGATTTTAAGCATTTTAAAGAGGTATTATAATACATATAACTACAGAGGTTCAGTACAGAGTAGGCAACCACAGTGAGAAAAAAGGACATTTCAAGGAACGAAAAATTCTATATCAAGTTATGTAGTGACAGAGAAGATATTGGAGCTGTGGGATAAAATGGAGAGGGGTCTGGAAGAGAGGAGTAAGAGAAGGAATACAAGAGGTACAACTACAACTAACATTAAGGGCTCTTTGGTCATATGGAAACCTACTACTGTAGAAGCTTCTTAAAATATACACATGTGTGAACAGAATCTAAATGGAGTCACCATAATGGGGCAGACAATGCCACAACAAGATGTCTTTTATCACCAACTGAAACATCTTGTGCCAGGAATGGACAGCCCTAGTTGAACCTTGGCCAAAGGGGCCCTATGGAAACTTGCCAATATCTTAGAGTATTGTTAAACCTATTGGTTGCTTTCTACAAGTTGATGATAATGTCCTATTGCTGAAGACAACCCTTGTATATATCATTGAACATGGAGAAGAAGAGCTGTTACTTATTCAGAGCCTTAACCCCTATTGAATAGTGCTCATGGTATTGGAAGGTAATCTGCATATTACCAGAGGAGACATAACTTAAAATCCCACAATTTAAAATGGTACAACAGTGGCACAAACATTTTGGGGATAACCAACCACTTTCTGATTGAATTTAAGGCCCACTCCATGAGATGGAATCCTTACCTGACACTGCTTGGGTAGCAAAGAACTTGAGACTGACTAGGTAATGTGATTAGGGAAACTAATACTATTGTTCTTTGAACCTGTCTTTAAACTAGTACTACATTTTTAAAGAAATTGTGATTGCCAGTGTTTGTTACATACACACACACACACACACACACACACACACACACACACACACACACTTAGGATAATAATGTCTTCTTGGTTAACTGTTCCCTTGGAATGAAGTATCCCTCTTTATCTCTTATGACTAGTCTTAGTTTGTAGTCTATTTTCAAGATATTCAGATTAGTAATTTCTGTTTGCTTCCTAATTCCACTTGTTTGGAGCATATTTATTCATCATTTTACTCTAATGTGATAACTTCCTTTGAAACTAAGATATATTTCTTGTAGATAACCATAGATGGATTTTGCATTTTGTTCAGTTCAGTTACCCTGTACCCTTTGATTGGAGAATTGATGTCATTGATATTTAAAGTTAATATTAAAATGTGTGTTAATTGTGATTACCATGTTGTTATTTGTGCTGTCAGTGGTATCTTGTGTTTTAAATTTTATGGCTGCTTATTTCTATCTGCTATGCCCATTCTTCTCTTCTGTCCAAAGTGTTTCTTCCTGTATTTTCATTGGGTGTTGTTTGTTGTATCTAAATTTCTTTAGCTATTTAGTGGAATATCTTTCTTCCTCCTTCAACTATGGTGGACACTTTTGATTAGTATATTAGTTCAGGTTAGCCATCATACCTTTTAGGACTTGGGATGTATGGCTCTATACTATGCTGGTTTTCAAAGTTTCCATTGAGAAATAAACTCTTATTCTGATGGATTTTCCTTTTTACATAACTTATGTTATTTCTCTTGCAAGTTTCCACACACTCACTTATTATGTATAATCAGAGTTTAAATTATGATATGAGGTGAGAATTTTCTTTTCTGAGCTTATATATTTTCTGTTTTGTGTTATTCCTGTATATTTTTGTGTTTCTGCTTATTTTGGTAAAGTTTTCTTCTATGATCTTGTTGAAGCCCTTCTCTTGGGATTCTTCTACCACATTTGTGCCTATAATTCATTGGTTATTTTCATTTTGTTTCATATTTTCTGTTTGTTTCTTTCCTGTGTTTTTTCAAAATATCTTTTACCTTCCACCCTAAGTGCAGTGACATCCATGTGCTCACATGCATACACCAATAATTCATAAATGTAAAAAATGTACAACATAGTAAAAAATATTCTATCAGCATCATTAAAGGATTGTTTTGTTATTTCATAGAAATGGCACATTGAGGGAATGGAATTATTAAACTTAGTCATTGAGCATATACCAGTGATTCTCAAACTTTCTCATGCTGTGCCATTTCATATAGTTCCTCACATTGTTGTGACCCCCAACCACAAAATTATTTTAATTGATAGTTCATAACTGCAATTATCTACTGTTACAAATTGTAAGATAAATATCTATGTTTTCTAAATGTCTTAGGTGACCCCTGTGAAATGGATGTTTGATCCCCAAAGATTTCTTAAGCCACAGGTTGACAACCACTGGCAAACACTGTTAGCAGATGGTGGAGGTCAGGTAAGTGAAAAATAGGGTCCAGAAGAAACCTCCCTACCTGTAGGTTGGTTCAGGTTGTCAAGCCATTGTTTAGACATGCATTTCAGTTAATGTCTTAGGTTTTAAAGAATAAATCCCAGTGCCCAAAGGATATTAGAAGTAGCAAAAATAATCACTATAAATTTCCTGCTATTTTTTACAGCTATCTTCTGTGGTGGCCTTCGTTAATACTTGTACTAGCAGTATCCTGAACTGGAGTTGTGCATTGAAGAGGATGGATGAGGGAAGGGCTCTTTGTTAGTACCACAGCATCTAGAAGACAGTTTCCAGCTCTACCCAGGGGCCTATATGTGTGTTTCTGGTAAAGTACTTGTGTTTATTGTGGAAAAGATTCATTCCACATCTGAACTTTATAAATGACCTAAAGGATATAATATAGTTAAAAGTACAGCTAGTGAATATGTTAGAACTGACAGAGAAGGTTCCTCTTTAATACAATTGTTAAGCCATGTTTGGACAATATGAGTTAATTCATTTCTCTAGCTTGACTGTGGAAGGGCAGAAGGAGGCTTACAGCTGTGAGAACCACTCTGCTGTGTTGATATTGATATTCTGAGATCCCCTACCCTAGGTGCACCTTCCAGATACTCCATAAGGATATATTAGGCAAGAATATACACTATTCCTCAAATTTAGGTGTATAGATTTGATGATGAACTGTAGCTAGAGTTTTCTTGCCTTGCCAACAGTCAGGACAAATCTTTGTCACCCGCCAGTCCCACAGCCACTCAGACCCAACCAAGTAAACACAGAGACTTATATTGCTTACAAACTGTATGGCCGTGGCAGGCTTCTTGCTAACTGTTCTTATAGCTTAAATTAACCCATTTCTACAAATCTATACCCTGCCATGTGGCTCATGGCTTACTGGCATCTTTTCATGCTGCTTGTCAGGGTGGCGGCTGGCAGTGACTCCTTCTGCCTTCCTGTTCTTTTATTTCTCCTCTCTGTTAGTCCCGCCTATACTTCCTGCCTAGCCACAGGCCAATCAGTGTTTTATTTATTGACCAATCAGAGCAACCTTACATACAGACCATCCCACAGCACAGCCAAGTGCAGACCATCTCAGACACCTGCACTCAGGCCTGTGGTCCTAATCATCCTCTATGTGGACCTGCTGGGTAAAGCCATGAGGAAGCCAAGAACGGGCTCCCACAGGACATACAGAACATCCCACAGCAATGAACTTTGGAATGCTGTGCTCACTGTGGTTTCTTTATGTTTCCTTGTAAACTAATCATTGAGTAAATCCAAAATTTTAATTGTAATGTCATCATTACTTCTATGTAGAGACCTGCTGACATTTTTCTCTTCTATAAAATTTTTGTTGTCAAGAAAGAGAGTATTCCATTTTGTCTGGCAGACTGAGATGTCATGGTGTATTCTTGGTTGTCAAAATGCTCATGTACTGTGAGGGTTTTAGTTGGTAAATATCCACACTGTACATACTATACAATCCCAATTACCTAAGTGTATGTACAACTGCAGGATCTAGAGGGACAAATTAAGCTGAGCTGCTTGTGGCTGGATGACTTTGTTCATGGCTTATTGTGTTTTATTTCTTGTAATGCATGTACTAAAAATAAATCAAGTTTTGGATATTAGCTCTCTATTCGATGTGAAGTTGTTATAAATCTTCCACCATTCTTTAAGATAACATTTTGTCCTATTGATGGTGTCCTT